>NC_039277.1:14473622-15084108 GCF_003368295.1 Carassius auratus | reverse complement strand
ACAATGACAAATTTTAAAGTAGCTTCTGAAAGTTCTGTTTAGTTCTTCTCAATCAGCCTAAAATGACTTGAGATGCATGCACTCAAGGATTAGCGCTGTCACCTGCTAAGATCTCCTCTCCCTTTTCTGAAGAACGAATGAGCTGGCACCTTAAAGCCTTGGCAACAGATGGAGTGTGAAGGTCATGTGAGGGAGGAGATGTCTGCAAAGACACATATGTGCATGCATCATGCTGCCATTACATTACTAAGGCTTTACCTATAGCATCATAGAAGATCAGGCTCATGGCAAGATTCAGTATGAGACATCATTCGGTATCTTTGGAATACTCATGTAAGTATACTACAATTTGGGACAAACTACTTCTAATTCAAACTATTTAGGATGGATAGTATGCAAACTGGGATAGAGCAAAATAATTATTTTTCTTTTGAATAATGTGGAACACTGAATTGCACAAAACAAGACCAGGATTGTTCATTAAGGAAGTAAACAGGGTCAGTTTAGATGTTTATGGCTTCAGAACATCTCAGAAGCTGATTCTAAGTAAGTGCTCTATTGTGAGATGACGTCGGCTCTCTCTTTAATTAACCCATTGGTCTATGTTTAATTTGGGAGATGCTCTTTATGTGTTTGTGAGTGATATTCCACACACTCTTCACCTCTGCTTGTCTGCTTATTGGTCGTTATAATGTGCTGGTTCTGATTAGCCCTCATCTAAACATGAGCAGTTTTACGTTTTCAAAACATACTAACCTTTCAGGTAATTTGAGGATCTACTCTCATATAATGACTCCAACATATTTGCCCTCCATTGATTAAAATGCTAAAGATAGTGAGTTTCATTTGTGAGAACAAGCCAAGAACCTTGGATTTGCTTTTAAAACCATCTTAAGCGCAGTTTGATCATTTGTTTTCATGGCAGCAATCAAATGGCATAGTATTGCGGCAGTGCGCCGCAAGTATGAAAGTGGATGAATTATTCATTTTGACTGATATCTGATCTTAAAGGTTCTGTCAGTTGCTGAGAGGGAAGAAAGAATAGAGGGCAAAGTCTGGCTCAATGTGATTTACCCAAGTAGGACATGTTCCTGGCTCAACAGCCCTTGTTGGTCTTGGAACAACGCTCCTGTCAAACAACCATCGCCCTAATGCTACATTTCATGCAATCTCAGATGTGGGATATTGTGACCAGATATCTCTGGCATCCAAATATATATTATTCTAAACCTTGCGATTCGAATTTATTGATTTTTTTTTACACTTTAAGATAGGAACTTTGACTCATTAATGCATTAATTTCTTTACTCATTAATTTATTTGTTCAGAAGTTTATTATTAACTCATAGGGTGCTACTACGTTCACGTGATATAATCTGAAAAATATGATTAAAATGTTGTAATTATGAATGTTGTGGGCTAATTTCGTTTTTTTTTTTACACATTTTGTGCACTAGAGATGAAATATAGCAATAAAGCTTGCAAGAAAATACCCATTTAGCAGGTTTATGAGGAGATAGTCTTGTGTGACCAAAATACATTTAACCATCAACTTGTAACTCATAAAGACGTTCTTTTCCGGCACGATTTGATCGGACCATTAACAAACACCAAACACTGATTACACACCTACTGCGCTTCCTCTTTCTCATTTATTCTGCATCGGTGCTAAATAAACCTACCTCTGATAATCAGGAAGTGAAAAAGAGAGAAAGTGAAATTGTCAAGAGAATCAATTTTATTTAAACTAAAACCACTTGTAAATATTACCTTCCCAGGAGAACCTGAACAGAAGAATGCTGATCCAGGAACACTTTGTACTTGGGTAAATCACATTAAGCACAAAGTCTGAAGGCAGAGCTCAGCTTTGTTTTCTCCCTGTC
This sequence comes from Carassius auratus, assembly GCF_003368295.1. Lineage (NCBI taxonomy): Eukaryota > Metazoa > Chordata > Actinopteri > Cypriniformes > Cyprinidae > Carassius > Carassius auratus. Next base: position 15,082,225 of record NC_039277.1, on the reverse strand, counting down.
TGGAATAGAAGTACATAACAGAAAGAACCAATCGATTGACCTGACGGCTGACTGAATTGACTGACTGACCCGTCCATCCAGTGTGTCCTTCAGATGTCTGTGTAGTTTCTAATTGTGTCTTTACCCCACGTTCCCTCTTCACTTACTTGTTGGGGACTGCTGGGACATGACGGCCACACTCAGGACCGGAAGCGCAGCTACAAAGCAGTGCAATCATGTGATGAAGGAGTGAGATCTGGAGAGGCCCTCGCGGCCTTGACTCAGAACTCAACATACATGCACAATGTGCTCGGGCCTGCCTGCATCTTCCTCCGCAAGGGCTTCGCTCAGAGCCGGCAGGCTGTACGTAAGTCCGGACATGCACATCTACACACATATATGCTAATAAAAACACAAGTTCTCACTTGCAGAATCTTGTAAGTGGAAATTTCAGAATTCAGAACTATATGCATTGAATATCACATTATGAAGGAGGTAAAGTACAGTTATCATCACTAAATAAAGTCTTGGATTATCATGGAAGAGTTTATTTTGCTGTATTGACTGGCTGACTTTATATTTTCAAACAATTAAAAACATTTTATTATTGATTTCAATTGAAATTTTTATGAAAATTGGTATATAATTTATATATATAAGTTTATACAAAAATATGACTCTATTCTTTGACATTGCATTTGTGGCCTAATGGTTAGTGAGTCGGACTTGTAACCCAACGGTTGTACAGTAGGTTTGAGTCTCAGTGCTGTAAGGGATTGTAGGTGGGGTACAGTGAATGTCCAGTGCTCTCTTCCACCCTCAATATCAGGACTGAGGTCAGACTCTTAAACGTGTAGTATGGAATTTTTGGCCACCAGGGGTCACTCAATCAAAATAATAACATAAGACGTACTTTGATGACGTCGGGAAAGAGCGTAAGGCTCATGGGAGTTGTTGTTCATTGGAACACACGCTCTGTCGCTCCCTATCATTCCTCACTCATTCTAACTTAGTATTTTGACAATCACGTCTTTTCGAATGGAGAGATATAGACGGTTTCAACGGCAACAACATAAACAAACGTTACTGCGCATGAGCGCTTTTGTGGACCTAACTTAACTTCCAGTAAACTTCCAAATAGAATCAATAACAACAGCCAAGTCCCTCTAGAGTAGATATTTTTTGATACCAAACAAAATGTTTGCTGCGTGGATCAGGCGGACTTAATGAAAATGCAAATTCATTATTTGCCAACAGGATATGTTTTAAAGCATAGACATAAACCGCGAGAAATAGAGGTTTCCCCAGTAACAGCTGTAAACGAAGCAGAGCTGGTACGCTCATACACTGCTATCAGGCATATAACATGCAAGTCTTCCTTCAGAAATACAGTGATATAAAAACACCTGTGCCTCGCTTTGATATTTAAACATATAAATGTAAGGAATTATTATTATTTAACGTGCAGTACGTAACGGTACTCAATGAAGCCTTTTTGAAAAAAGTTCAGTTTTAAAATTGTGGCGAGTCTCCAAAAATAAAAACCGTCTATATGAATTATGAGACCCCTATCAAGTCAATATTCCATCTAGCTAGTAGTAATATATGTTAAAAAACACGGTCGCCTTTCGTTAATAATTATAATTACGTTATACTATGATATCGACAAGTTAGAGAACTGCATTTGAAGCTACTTTATTCAGCTAGATATAGAACAAATGTAGATTTACATGAGAGCTAGTCCGTCTGCGTTTTACACAAGACAACATCGTTTCACAAAATATACGGATAGATACAGTTAGCTGAATGGATGCATACCTGTTTATCAGAATGCAAGCTAGTTCGGCATCTCTCTGTAGTTTCAGCTTGTCACGAAGCTCTCTCTATCTTGGAAATGCAACTCCAATATTTCCCCGTGTCTTGTTGCTTCTCTTGTCCCAAAACCATCTCGGGCCATTTATTTCACCCGTACGTTTGCGCTTCACAGAACGTGCAGGCAAAGCATAATCATGATCCATAACTAAGTTATTGATTGAGGTTTAAATACGAATATAAACAATATAAATATAAAATATAATAGTCTCGATAAAGGCTAATACTTTTTCTTCTTCGTCTCGTCTTTGTTTCTGTTCGCCTTTGTATTTGGCGGTTCCGCAGGAAGTCAGATAAACTAGAGGGGTTATATGACGCCATAGACGGGCGACAAAACGGAAATAAAGAAACGTGCCGTGTCTTCTAATTAATACTATAATTTTCTCCGGATTTGAAAGTTCGTGGAAACGGTCGGGATGATGTAAGTACACAACTAAAAAATATATATAACATACATATAGTGATTTCTGCTATTTTTAAAGCAGAAAAATTACATATTGCGCCTTTAAAGGGTTAGTTTGAAAGTAGAAAAATAAATACTATGGAAGTCAATGGGAACCGCCAACTGTTTGATTACCAGCATTCTTCAAAATATCTTCTTTTATGTTCAACAGGGTCAGAGAGGGTTAGTAAATGATTAAAGAAGTTTCATTTTTGGGTGAACTATCCCTTTAAACAAGGCTCCGAACCCCCAACTGCTCCCTGGGCACCGCAGCAAAAATGGCGGCCTACTTCTCCGGGTGTGTGTTCACTACTCACTGCTGTGTGTGTGCACTTGGATGGGTTAAATGCAGAGCACCAATTCCATATATGGGACACCATACTTGGCCACACATCACGTGACTTCTTCTTCACTTCGTCTTCTTGTATGGTTGTATAATGCAAGCAGTTTTTATGAGCTCACTTAGAGACTACATAGGAGATTTGTTCTTAAATTATATATATATATATTTGTCACTCCACAGGACAGTTTAAAATGGGCAAAAAGTGTTAGAAATTATAATAAATAGGACCTAAGAAATCTTGCACTGCATTTCAGCAACAGTGTTTCCACCGTTGTTGAATCTTCAGAACTGCAGCAAAATAAATTATTTTTACCTGAGCTGTGAATATATATATATATATATATATATATATATATATATATATATATATATATATATATATATATATATATATATATATATATATATGTGTATATATATGTGTATATATATATATATATATATGTGTATATATATATATATGTGTATATATATATATATATGTATGTATATATATATATATATATATATGTGTATATATATATATATATATATATATATATATATATATGTATATATATATATATATATATGTATATATATATATATATATATATATTGAAGCACTGATGCATCTTCAAGGCTGTTCTTCTCAAAAACAGACATTTTGCAGATGTTCATAAAGAAGCAGTGCTACATGCTTGGGTTTATGTACGAACTGCAGGGATCTGCCTTTATTAGTCTCTGCAGGGGACTTGGGCTAGGCTCACGTGATTGAGTTCTTCTGCAGGAGCTCAGAGAGAGTTTGGAGGTGAGCCCTGCTTGCACTTGTGTTCGAGGAGATGTGTTAGCAGGGAATGCTGGCATCAAAGAGACTAACAGCTTGAGCTGATTATGAGAGATCAATCCTGAGTTTATATGCGCCGTTCCAAACCACTTAATCCAAATGGGAAGATCGAATTTAAAAACCAGACATTAATTCCTTTAGAGACAGGGGAAAAAGCCCTGAAGAGGCTGGGTGTATTAGTTTACATGTGCCATTGTGATCCTAATGCTGTAATGAGTTTCTTTCTAGCAGGAAATAGTGCAGAAAATTAAATGACTGTATTCTTTAGAATAGGAAGAGTACGCCAGCTGACTTGTGTCATTAATGAAACAAAACTGCACAAATTAGTCGGGATTGTCTGTGATTACATTGTTTATTTTGTTGCAGAACAGAGAGCTGAGACCAGAGGAAATGGATGGTAAGTTCTACCTCGTTGCTAAAGTATCATGGTTTCCACAAGAATATTAAGAACCACAACTGTTTTCAACATTAACAGTAATCAGAAATGTTTCATAAGCAGCAAATCTGCATATTAGAATGATTTCTGAAGGATCATGTGACACTGAAGACTTGAGTAATTATGCTGAAAATTCACCGTTGCATCATAGGAATACATTTTAAAATATGGTTATCAAAGGTATAATAAACAGAAGCCCTCCATAGGAAGCATGCAGTGTTTAGGGTTTCTGATATTAAACTAAACTGAAGTCTGCAGAATGCTTTGGAGTTTTGATCCCATCAATGTGTGCAAATGCTCACTATGAAATTTCCTAGCACACTCTGTGTCAGCTGTTCCATTTGAATTTGAAGAGCTTTTATTCATTGTGACTAGAGAAGGTTTGCAATGAAGCATTTAGTTACAAGTGTTTCGGTCATTCAGAGATGCATTGTTGTGGTTTGTAAGTGCTTTGTAATTGTCTTCAAAACTGTTTTGAAAGCAAAGTGCATGATGGAAACATAATTGTACTATTTAATATTCTCTTTTCATAATCCCTGATTCACACTCAACTGTCCTTTTATTTCCTGACCTGCTTTCTGTCTTTGCAGAGCTACGAGAAGCCTTCAAAGAGTTTGATAAAGACAAAGATGGCTTCATTGGCTGCAAAGACCTTGGCAACTGCATGAGAACCATGGGATACATGCCTACTGAGATGGAGCTCATCGAACTGAGCCAGCAGATCAACATGAACTGTAAATCAACATGTTTTGTTCAACATTTACTTTTTTACTATTTACTATTTATGTATATGGCTCTGTTTGGTGCTGCTTACATACACTCTTATAATTAAAAGTTCCAAAAGTGATGCCAGAGAAGAACCGTTTTGGATTCCCCAAAGAACCTTTCATTGATCAGTTCCTTAAAGAACCATCTTTTTCTGAAGAAAATAGCAATAATCTAAAGAAAAGTTGTGGAAAGTTTAAATGGATGTTTCAGGTTCATAATGGAACCAAAAAGGCCATTAAAGAACCTTTGTGAAAGCTCAGGGAGCGCACTTTTTTGTAAGAGTTCTGTAACAGCTTGTGTCCTATGTCTTACAGTGGGAGGACATGTGGACTTTGAGGACTTTGTGGAGCTGATGGGCCCCAAACTTCTGGCTGAGACGGCAGATATGATCGGAGTAAAGGAATTGAGAGATGCTTTCAAAGAGGTGAGGTATGGCTGCATGATTTGGGAAATTAAATTAAATTAAAAAAAAGTTTGGTTAACTTTCTTCTTGCAATTTAAAATGAAATTAGAAAAATATCTATGCTTGTTTAGAGGGCTGCACAATTTGTCAAAAATGTGTCATTACACTGTATATCAGTATGCCTATATAATAATAATAATAATTATTATTATTATTATTATTATTATTATTATTATTATTATAACTACTAAAAACAAAAGTATTTTTTTTTTAGAATTTTAATAATTTACTGTAAAGTAAAAACTGAGTATTTAAGAGAAATAATTTCAGCATAATTTTTTTTTGCATCACAACTGTAACATTAAAATTCAAATAAAACACACAGCAAATATATTTATTAAATTACAGCTTTTCTGATTTGATAATTGCACTAAGCCAAATCACAGTTTAAATTTTATTGCAATTTTTTTTTATGTGCTTTTTTTTTTTTATTCCAGATTTGCTATGTTAGTTTGTAGGGCTGCACAATTTGTCCAAAATATATCAGTATGGTTAATTACTTAAATATGAAACAAGAAAAACAGTCAAATTAAAAATAATATAACAATAATAATTTTATTTTACATTATTGTAACTGTAAAATTACTATACTAATAAAACATGCAAAACATATATTTCTTTATAGGTTTATTTAATACAACCTTTGGGATTTGATAATTGCACTACCAAATCAAAGCCATATTGCAATTTCGATTTAATTTCAATTAACAATGGAGAGGTGTTGTCAGGATTCCACCATCATCATCACTCCCTCCACCCACTCGCTCGTCATCCCCTGAATATTAATTGTCATCACCTGCATCTCTTCATCCTCATCACCGTCACCTGCTATCCTTCATCACTGCTCACCCTTATATACCCGCCTCAACCTTCAGTCTCCGTCTGATCTCGTCATTACATGGCTTACAGACTCTGTCTCAACACTCACCTGAGAATCCGCGAATCTTCTGAGAACCCTCAAAGATTGGTCCGTCTTCTTCTGCCTTCAGTCCTCCTTCGGTGATCCCACTTCCACTTCCTGTGATTAGAGATCGTTCAGTAAATCGATATTGGTCCATACTCGCTCTCATTCTGATATTCCCGTCTGGTTCGGAGCATTCTGCAAATAAAACTCTCAAACTGACCATCCTGTCTGCCTCCTGTCTCGTCCGTGACAGAAGATCAGACCGAAGATGCAGAATCCTACGGAGCCTGGAGGGAATCCATCTCAAGACCCGTTTGCCGAACTAGTGCGAGCAGTGTGCCAGTCAATCCGCTCATCTTTACCGGACAACCCTTCCGCCATCCCCGAAGCCATCCTTCACTCTGCACGCCGACACCAACTTCCGCAAACACCCGCTACTTCGCCGGCTGCCTCTGCGAGTCCCATGGCCCGACCAGCGCCGTTCAGTGGTGAGGCGGAGGATTGCAGTGGTTTTTTGCTTCAGGTTTCACTATATTTCCAAATGCAAGCACATCAGTTTACCGACGATTCCGCCCGGGTGGCCTTTATTATTTCCCTACTCTCTGGCAGAGCTCTCCAGTGGGCACAATCCCTTTGGAATTCAGATTCCCCAGTGTTAAAGTCCCTGTCAGGTTTCATATCTCATTTTAAGGAAGTCTTTGGCCAGGCAGTTTCAGATCTCTCAGTCCATGATCAGCTTTACAATCTCCGTCAAGGAAACTCCTCTGTCAGCACGTATGCCCTCCAGTTTCGCACCCTGGCGGCATCCTGTGGCTGGAACGAGTCGGCCCTAATTACCGCTTTCCGCCACGGCCTGAATCCGAACATCCGTCAGCTATTGGTTGTTTATGATGACTCCATGGGGATTGAGAACCTCATTCAAAAGACCATTCGAGTTTCTCAACGTTTATCTGCCTGTGACAATCCATCTACCGCTGTCAGTCCTCCGTCCTCAATTCCCATTGCTTCTCCTCCAGCACCTGAACCTATGCAAGTGGACTCCACCCATCTCTCTCCTTCTGAGCGCCAGCGTCGCATCCAGCTTCACCTCTGTCTGTACTGCGGGAGCGACAATCATCTCATCTGCTCCTGTCCTGTTCGACCTCAACGTTCTGCGGTAAGCTCCGTTCAGATCCCTCCTAAAGTGGAATCTTTAAACCGTACCATGGTTCATCTGTTAACCCCCCATATCTGTGTCTCAGCGCAAGCCCTCCTCGACTCCGGTTCAGCGGGGAACTTCATTTCAACCCAGCTCCTCCAAAAACTGACTGGCCGCAGCCCACTACTGTGAAAGAGCTTCAAAGATTCCTCGGATTTGCCAACTTTTATAGAAGATTCATCCATAACTACAGCATTATCAGTGCTCCTCTGACCTCCTCTTTGAAGGGCCAGACCAAGTCTCTATCCTTCTCCTCCGAAGCCATCCAAGCCTTCCAACAACTAAAAGACGCCTTTTCAACCGCTCCCGTTCTCGCTCATCCTAACCCAGATCTGCCATTCGTCGTCGAGGTTGATGCGTCTTCTACTGGAGTAGGAGCAGTCCTCTCCCAGCGGCAGGGTGAACCCTCCAGACTCCATCCATGTGCCTTCTTCTCCAAGAAGCTGTCCCCGGCGGAGCGAAACTATGACATCGGAAATCGGGAACTGCTTGCAATCAAGCTTGCCTTGGAAGAGTGGAGGCATTGGCTGGAGGGAGCCAATCACCAATTTCAAGTAATCACCGATCATCGTAATCTGGAATACCTCAAAGAAGCCAAGAGGCTCAATCCTCGTCAGGCCCGCTGGGCTCTCTTCTTCACCCGTTTTGATTTCGTTGTTACCTACCGACCCGGCTGTAAGAATGGAAAAGCTGACGCTCTCTCACGCCTCCATCATTCCTCGTCTGAGGAGTACCGCCCCGAACCCATTCTCCCTCCAGCCGTGTTCGCCTGTCCAATCCTCTGGGATATAGACGATCAAATATCCCAGGAAAACCGTCTCCATCCCGCTCCGCCGGGAGGTCCAGAGGGGCTCACCTTTGTACCTCAACAATTCCGCACCGCCCTTCTGGACTCTGCTCATACAGCTCCGGGCTCTGGACATCCAGGTAGCAGGCGTACCCTCTCGCTCCTCAGTCAACGGTACTGGTGGCCATCTATCTCCAAAGATGTCTCCCGGTTTGTCCAAGGGTGCTCAGTCTGCGCCATCTCTAACACGCCCAGAAAACTCCCGGAGGGTAAACTCGTACCTCTTCCTATTCCCCGTCGTCCATGGTCTCACCTTGGTGTAGACTTCATGACTGACCTTCCTAAATCTAACAACTTCACCTGTATTCTAGTTGCAGTGGATCGGTTCTCGAAGGCTTGCAAGCTGATCCCCTTACCTAGACTCCCTACCGCCTTTGAGACCGCGGAGGCTTTGTTCCATCATGTTTTCAGAAATTTTGGAATTCCCGAAGATATAGTATCGGATAGGGGTCCGCAGTTCATATCTCGAGTATGGCAAGCCTTCTTCCGACTACTTGGGGTGACTGTTAGTCTCTCCTCAGGATACCACCCTCAGACGAACGGCCAGACTGAGCGGAAGATCCAGGAGATAGGACGGTACCTCAGGTCATATTGCCACCAGTACCAGGACAGCTGGAGTCGCTACCTCCCCTGGGCTGAATACGCCCAGAATTCCCTCAGGCAATCCACCACCGGGCTCACTCCTTTTCAATGTATCCTGGGTTTTCAACCTCCTCTATTCCCTTGGTCTGGGGAGCCCTCGGAGGTTCCAGCCGTTGACTATTGGTTCCATCAGAGCGAGAGGGTATGGGACTCAGCTCACGTTCACCTCCAACAGGCAGTGCGAAGGCACAAAACCCAAGCCGATCGTCAACGGACAGACCCTCCCCAGTACCAACCGGGTCAGAAGGTGTGGCTTTCAACCCGTGACATCCGCCTTCGCCTGCCCTGCCGTAAGCTGAGTCCCCGATACATCGGACCATTTACCGTGCAGAGGCAGCTGAATGAAGTCACTTACAGGCTCAACCTTCCACCTCATTACAAGTTTTCACCTTCATTCCACGTCTCTTTGTTAAAGCCTTTCATTGACCCTGTCACTTCTCCTCCCTCAGATCCAGGACCTAGGGACTTACCTCCTCCTCCTGTTCCAGTAGAAGAGGAGCCTATCTACCGTGTCCGCAACATCATGGATTCGCGGCGACGAGGCCCCCGGCTAGAATACCTAGTAGACTGGGAGGATTATGGCCCCGAGGAACGCTCATGGGTACCCCGCGAAGATATCCTGGACCCAACCCTCCTCACCCAGTTTCATGCAGACCATCCTGATCGTCCTGCACCCAGAGGTCGTGGAAGGCCTCGCCGTCGCCAATACCCCTCTTCTCAAGCGTCAAGAGCCGCCTCGGGAGGGGGGGGTACTGTCAGGATTCCACCATCATCATCACTCCCTCCACCCACTCGCTCGTCATCCCCTGAATATTAATTGTCATCACCTGCATCTCTTCATCCTCATCACCGTCACCTGCTATCCTTCATCACTGCTCACCCTTATATACCCGCCTCAACCTTCAGTCTCCGTCTGATCTCGTCATTACATGGCTTACAGACTCTGTCTCAACACTCACCTGAGAATCCGCGAATCTTCTGAGAACCCTCAAAGATTGGTCCGTCTTCTTCTGCCTTCAGTCCTCCTTCGGTGATCCCACTTCCACTTCCTGTGATTAGAGATCGTTCAGTAAATCGATATTGGTCCATACTCGCTCTCATTCTGATATTCCCGTCTGGTTCGGAGCATTCTGCAAATAAAACTCTCAAACTGACCATCCTGTCTGCCTCCTGTCTCGTCCGTGACAGGTGTTAGGTGAATGAAAACAGCACATCAATAAAACAGCAAAAAATAAACTGTAAATATGGATGAAGAAATAACACTGTACAGTTGTTCTCAGCTCAAATGCACATTTAATTTCACGCTTTCATTGTAAAACATAGTAAAAAAAACTGTCAGGAAGAGCAGGAAAATGCTTGAATAGATTTCAACCTCTTACCTCTCTTCTTTTGTTCCCTTTCTCTCAGTTTGACACCAATGGAGACGGTCAGATCAGTACAGCAGAACTAAGAGAGGCCATGAAGAAACTTCTGGGCCAGCAGGTGCTGTTAGTTACTTTGCTAAAAAGCATTTTAGCCCTCATCCAATTCTCCTTTCATCGTTTTATTGATTATTATTCCCTCAGGTGGGTCACAGAGATCTGGAGGACATTCTGCGGGACATCGATTTAAATGGAGACGGGCACGTGGACTTTGAAGGTGAGTTGATTTTGCTCTGCTAATTAGTAATGCTAATTTAATGCTGCAGTGCCTTTTTTACTGTTCTAGGTGTAGTGAATCGTTTTATGCAGCATGGGGGAAAATGATTGCAATAATCTGTCCACAATAATCCAAAAAATATTACATTCATGTTCCCTCCGTGTCTCTTGACCATATTTTGGAATCTGCAGTAAAAACTTTATTGTGGAAAGCAATAATTCCATGGTTTAATCTTGAATTTGAGTTTTAATTTTGTTCTCAAAGTCATTGCAATCAACCAAATGAAAAGTACTTAAAGGGGACATTTCATGGGGGAAAATGGATTTTCCTTGCTCTTTTGGAGGAAAAAATAAAAAGACATATTTTATTGTTCAAAGCGCAAACTCTTCAGTCTAACCAGAACATTTATTGAAAACAGAAAATGTGGAAAATTACTGTATTATATCTATTACTTTATTATATCTATTATTTTTGATTGCTGTGAGCCGCTGTGTGTCCCACAGTTGAGCTAGCTTGAATCTCATCCTCCTGAAGGTGGTAAAGTGACAGTAGTAGAGCTGTCAACCAGATTATCTCTTAACCACAGGATTATTTCACCTCTCATATTAACCACGCTCAAAAAGAGCATGAAAACAAGAAGGACAAAAATAGCTGGCACTGTTATGCTTGCTGATGACTGGAGGTGTGACAGTTGAACACCCCATTGTTGTATAGTATGTATTTGCATGAAACTCAAAATGTAAGGGATTGTCAGTAACAGAATGAAATTATTTATATTAGGTGTGTGTGTGTGTGTGTGTGTGTGTGTTAATTTTATTCAAAATTGTTAACTAACAAAAATATTTTAAGAATTAAATAATTGTTTCATGTGTAATAATTCAAAATAAGAAAGAAAAAAGTGTAAAAGAGAAAATTGGTCTGTTAATTTTAAATGTAAGTAAAACAAATTTTTTAAGAAATGTTATATAATTGTGTGCAATAAATATATTGACACAAGTATAATTTGTGATACTGTGTGGATGTCCTGAGTCCTTTAGAAAAACCAGTGGGGAACCAATGTTATAGTGTTAAGTGGATATTTAAATAAAACAATGTCTGGTGTTTCTTCTTTCAGAATTTGTGCGAATGATGTCGCGCTAGAGGAAGGGTGGACAAACCACATGAAAAACTGGATCTCTAGTGCTCCGACATAAATAGAGGAGGATGAAGGAGAGGAAAAATTAGGAGGAAACGGGAGCAGCCTCACAAGAGGAACTTCTGGAACATGACCTCTGACCTCAAAGCACAAATGAAAGAACTGCACTATAACCCTTCATAAGCCCAGACGCCAACAGTGGGGATGAGAGGACGACTCTAAAATAAACTGAAATATATCTGTGTAACAGGGGTTTTTAACCTTTATCAAAGCCTGCAAAGGGTCTGATGCAAAAAATATGCCCCGAGAGAAACCATTTAAAACTGATAAAACTCAAATATTAAAATATCCAGTACTTTCATTTACTGGCATCTCACATCTACTTTGTAGAAAGCATCAGATGAATTGCAATAACATTGCTGTTTCATATTTAAGCTATTTATTAATATTTGTAAAGTACAGAGAGATGAGTGTGTGTAGTTTCCCTTTAAAAGACTCTGGCTGTTTTACAGTAGCCTATGATAGATTATTACTCACAAAGATTTTATTTTGTATATCAATGTACTGGGAAATGCTGGAAAACTTTGCTATCAGTCATTTGCTATTATTGTACAGTACATCGGACCTATGCACTACTGTATGAGTGGACATATTTTTGAAATGTAGAGAAAGATTTGCCATAAAGAAAACATTAAACTGCCCTTGTTTGCACACTGTCTTGCATGACTGATAGTGCTGATTCATTTGAGTCAACACAGCTGAGTAGCATACACTTATAAGCACACTTTGCATAGTTTTGTCATGTATTTAAATGTGGTAAGTTTAGTTAACAGTCAAATGAGCATCTTTGATCTTAATTCATTATTTGAGATCTACTTTGTGTGAGTGAATGTGAGCTTGAGAGGTTGGATTGGTTTTCTTGTGTCTTATTTGTGTGTTTTCAAGTTTGTCTTACCTGAGTTATTCTATGCATGCCAAAAAACTTTTTGTAGAGTGTAGATTTCATTAAAAACTTGTGCAATAAAACAGTTTCTGTTTTAAATTTCTTAAAACACAGTGACTAAAAAATGAAAATAACGAAGCAATTGTATTACTGAATCACATATCCACCTTGACTGAAGGTAAGAACATGATATGTCATGAACATTTCCAGCACATCATTAGTATTTTGTGCATCCTAAATGCACACAAATAAATTATATTTTGACAAATTAAAGCTAGATTAGAAAAGACGCACAACATTTACAACAACGGATAAATTTTAAGTTTTAGTGAAAATTACACTATGACTGAATTAAAATAAGAAAAAATATATATTTTTTAATCTAAATAAATATTTGTTATTCATTCAAAATAATTTAAATGAATTAATATAACATCAAATTTAAATTAAATATTGAAATTAATATTAAATATTTAAATTAAAAAATGGTTTTATTATTTTACGCGTAGTAATTTCTTTTTATTTTATGGACTAATGCATATGTAAAAAATCTAAGCATAATGCTTTTAGCAAAATTATATTTTTAACTTTTTAACAAAATATAATTGATAATTCAGATGCCGCTGTTCTGGAATCAGATTTTATTCGTTTCTGAAACGTGACCGTATATCGAACAGCTGCTCGGAGATCAGCAGTAGGTGGGCGGGACCATAGACATATAAATACCTAGACGCCTCATTGGCCGCTCGACCGCACGTCAACGTCGCCGCCATATTGGAGCGGGCAACTCTCATAACTCTCACATCAGGACAGAAGAAAACATACCTGACTTATCGACAGATTGGACACCTACAAACCGTCACACGATAATAAAAACAGACTCCGAAGTGCTGTTCTGAATCAACAGAGTCGCGAACAGGCTCCGAAGTCCCGATCTGTATGAACCGAGTCGCGAACAGGCTCCGAAGTCCCGATCTGAATCAACAGAGTCGCGAACAGGCTCCGAAGTGCCGATCTGAATCAACAGAGTCGCGAACAGGCTCCGAAGTGCCGATCTGAATCAATAGAGTCGCGAACAGGCTCCGAAGTGCCGATCTGAATCAACCGAGTCGCGAACAGGCTCCGAAGTGCCGATCTGAATCAACACAGTCGCGGACAGGCTCCGAAGTGCCGATCTGAATCAACCGAGACGCGAACAGGATCCGAAGTGCCGATCTGAATAAACCGAGTAGCGAACAGGCTCCGAAGTCCCGATCTGAATCAACAGAGTCGCGAACAGGCTCCGAAGTGCCGATCTGAAACAACCGAGTAGCGATCAGGCTCCGAAGTCCTGATCTGAATCAACAGAGTCGCGAACAGGCTCCGAAGTGCCGATCTGAATCAACCGAGTCGCGAACAGGCTCCGAAGTCCCGATCTGAATCAACAGAGTCGCGAACAGGCTCCGAAGTGCCGATCTGAAACAACCGAGTCGCGAACAGGCTCCGAAGTGCCGATCTGAATAAACCGAGTAGCGAACAGGCTCCGAAGTGCCGATCTGAATCAACCGAGTCGCGAACAGGCTCCGAAGTCCCGATCTGAATCAACCGAGTCGCGAACAGGCTCCGAAGTGCCGATCTGAATCAACCGAGTCGCGAACAGGCTCCGAAGTGCCGATCTGAATCAACCGAGTCGCGAACAGACTCCGAAGTGCCGATCTGAATCAACCGAGTCGCGAACATGCTCCGAAGTGCCGCCCAACATACATGGAAAAACAAACCACTGTTTCAAAATGTGTGTTTTCTGCATGAGTGTGTTTAATGTGCATTATAGAACAAAATGTCAAGCATCGTCAAGTATTTTACATTATTTTACTCATTAATTGAATAAAATAGAAAATCGGGGAATTAATGTTTAGTAGTCAGGTTTTGTCTTCACAAATAAACCACTTTATTCCAGAGAAAGGCAGAACTGAAAACTTAAATAAAATGTGTTTCTTGAGCTGAGATCGATTCAGAGGATTTTCTATTTATATATATATATATATATATATATATATATATATATATATATATATATATATATATATATATATATATATAGTCTTGCCCTCACTAACATGGCGGACGCGTTGACGTATCGTGGCAACGGCTCAAAGCGGCCAATGAGGTGTCATCCTCAGCCCACCGGAAGCGGAAGTCGCGGCAGCCGTGCCTCGCGCCGCTGCTGATGCGCTTAAACTTGTTGTATAATCACAACAACAACAGCAGCGTCTCACGATGCTCGAATGTAAAAATAACTGTTATATTGAGAAGATAAATGAGCTTTTAAACGACATCTACCTTGAAAAGGTCAGTGTAAACAACGGGTTTCATACATTTAAATACGTCTGACGGGTTAATTACGTGATTGAAAGAGAAGCTAGGGATTAGCCTTTTAGCATCCAGTCATTCACATGTGTATAACAAACGTTTCATATTCATTCAACCACAATTTTAATCAATTTATGATGCACTTTAGATATACATCTAAATGCATCTCAGAAATTTAAATCAAGAATATCTTAAGAGTGTTATATATAGAAATGTAATAGTGTCTATCAACACATTTCATTATTTAGAATCTAATTCTGATTTAAATAATGAATCTAAAAGGGCATGTATCATTTTATTTAGCATATAATGTCTGAATATTTTATGTAAGTCCTTTGTTTTGAGCTTAATCGAAAACTTCATATTCATATTCCTGTGTTTTTCTTTACTGTTTTTCTAGATATAACAGAAATGGCAGTGGACTGAAGTGAGACCGTTTCACATAGATCACTGAAGCACAATATTCCTCCCAAGAGACTGTAAAAGCAGGAAGGATTGGATATTTATGCTTATGCATAGTCCCATTCAGGGTTTTCTTAACCTTGATGTGTCCCGCTGAGATGTCTATAGTTGTTATTCAGTGGATATTCATCCTTTTGCTTCATGCATAAATTATAATTTTCCTTACATGCCCATGAAGGCTGTGTTTCAGCGTAGGCTTCTGAAATTGAAGCATATCAGAGGAGTCCAGCAGTCTGTGTTTAGGTAGTTTTGTCTCCTTTGAATCGTCCGGTCTCCACATTGTGGTCAAGATGGAGTCCTACCTCTTCCCTTTCGATAGCCTGATCTGTATGCTCCTGGGCATCTCCTTCACGGTGTGGTTCACCCTTCTTCTGGTGTTCATCATCGTACCTGCAATCTTCGGTGTGTCCTTTGGGATCCGCAGACTGTATATGAAGTCCCTCATCAAGCTTTTTGAGGTGAGTGAGTTGATCTTGAGTATATCTGTCATTTTACAGTAATTAAATTACTCAAGAATATCTGAAGCTGTGGAAAGTTAAAGCAGGTTTGATGCTCTGTCTGTGGTGCAGTGGTCTTGTAATATAAGTTGGAAGGTCATTCAGGTAGTCTTTCAGGTGTGTTTTTACTACTTTTGCAGACTCAGCACTCTTCCTGTTCACTATGGCTCAAAATAGAACACGATTGACCGAATTAGTCTGGAGGGTCTTGCTGTCATTTGACTTTGCCTCATTTTATCCTGTGCTGTCACACATTCTGTCATATTCAAAACTTTATGGACCACATGCATTGTTGCAGGACTCTGTTAGTTTGGGTCTTTTCAAAGTTGTTTGTAGAGGTGTGAATTTATGGGTGAGATTGTGAATACCAGGAATGCCAGTTTTAGAAATGTGTTTCCTCCAGTGGGTGTTAGTCTGTTTCATTAAGCACGAGATGAAAAGTCTTTTTGCTTCATAAAATCAACAAGCTGCCCTGTGTTTGAATTTGCAAAGATGGAAGTCTAAAAAAGTCACAAAATGTTAATTTACCACTGTGTACCTATCTGTGAAGGACCAGAACTAGAATATATCACTAGGTGCCATTGACACTGAATGCACTTTTGTGTTGACAAAGATGCGACGTGGGCAGTAGAATAGGAAAAAAATGCAGCAGTACTTTTATCTTGAACACTGCGTTTTTAGAATGCCTTTTTTATGCATGAGATGCTGCAAGAGAAGTGAGTGCAACAGTCAAACACGTCCATGTTTACATTGAAAAAACTATGGTGTTATATTTTCAATCATTTTGAATTACCTTGACTTTTTAAAATAATTTTCCTTGTATTATTCTGACCCGTATAAGACAAGTTTGTACAAGACGTGGTTGTAGTTCGTGCATCTTTTTTGCAAAGGTATTTAACAAGTGATTTGTTTAACATTTACATCATGCGGTTAACTTCATGTGTGGTGCACTTGAAAGAGAAATGTATTTACTTGAATCATGTTGTAGTTACGTTTTCAAGTTGACTAGTTAAAAATCGAAAATCAGGTCAAATGTTCTAAAAATAAAATCAAGATTAAAATTTTTTGGCCATATCGCCTAGCCCTAACTGGAATATTAGAGTAATGTATATATTTAAAATGTATTTTATTTATTTTTTACTTTGCTGAAATCCTATTGCATGTTTCCACACAGAAATGGAGAAACAGTGGCCTGTTCTTGATGCTTGAGGATTCTCATTTTGGAACTGACAACAAAGTATCAAAGATTTCACTTACTTTGGATAGCGTGACCCAAATCACTAGGTCTATTGCATGCTTTAATGCTTAAAAGGTTTGCCACCAATGCTCTGTAATTGAAATGCCTCAAGAATATATTTTTTAAATCACAATGTTTTTCTAAATTAAAATAAAATCCTTAACCGCCTAAATGTTTTTAATTTTTGTAATCATTTTTTTGCATAATGCATGCCAGTAAGAGCTCTGTGTGTGACCTAAAATAGATTCTGATGGCCTCCTATGGTGCCACTCTCCTCTCATCCATCTGGACTGATGTAGTCACTCGGTCCGACCCTCTCCGGACTCCCTAAGAAACTCCAGATGGCTTTTTTCCAGTGACTAACTTCTCCGTACTCTTCTGTCTGGTGACCCTGAACAGGATAGTGAGATTTAGTCTGACAAGCAGCTTGACTGTTCACTCTTTCCCTATCCTGACCTTCGCTTCCGCATCTCCCTGAGTCACAGCATCATCAGCGCCTGCGAGAGTCACTGTTTACTTTCACACAGTGCATGGACATCTTTCCACACTCGGTGCTCAGCTGCTGTCCTTGCTTGGCTAATCCACATTAATGATCCCTAAGGGAAAATTCAGATGCAGTAACAGCAACATCAGATGTTGTGTGTACACGTGTACATACATGTGCATGTATAGATAAACAAGGCTAAACATAGAAAACATTTACAGGGTTTCTGTGGGTCTTTAACAAGTCTTAAAAATAAATCTCACTCAGTATTTAGTTAAAATGCACTTTTTTGGAGCAATTGACTCAAAAGAATAAAATGTTCAAAACACATTCATTAAAAAAGCATAAAATCTGGATATTATTAGGATTTTGATTACACAAGTTTATCTGGCATTTAATACAACATTAACCCTTGTTGCTTTGTTGTGGGCCGTTAACGAAGCATTATATTTAACACATTAATTACAAAGACTATTTTTTACTTTTTCTTTAAACACATTATTTTCCTATCAGCAAAATACAGTATCGATCAACATATAAATTGTATGTATTGAAGTATTAGCGGTAATAAAATCTGGTATTCATGGTTTGTTTTGGGGCTCTATAAATTTGTTCATGGGCAACTCTATCACTTTAATCTTAAGAAAGGTTGTACATCTTAATTTAGTTTTTGAAACCTATGCAGAAACGCTGTTTTCAGTTTAGTATGATGCAGCATGTTTAAGACAGACAGGTTCTTTTAGCATATTCGTTTCAATCTACACTGATTCGTTTGGGTCAAGTGCTCCTAGAAACTGCGTTTTAAGTAAATATTTGGTTAAATGTTGTTTATTGCTTGTTTAAAATGGGTTTTAAAGGTTTCATTGTTAGTAATTGACAGATGTTTTGTGAATCATTGAAAAGAACTGGTTCAAATTAGGTCTGTGGAACTGTCAGTGGCTGAGCTCCAGGATCCAGTGAAGACGCATGGGTCAGCCGTTGTGTTCTCCTCCCTAGTGGTGTTTTGGGCGGCTGCCTGTGAATCTGTGGGATTGACTCACCAAAGGCTGTTTACGGCTTGAATGTTGTTTGTTTCCCCGTCCTCATGACAGCTGTATGAGCTCTCGTGGGGTCTGGAGTCCAGCCTGCCTTGGGGATATATAACATTGTGTTTACAAGAGGATGATTAAGTGATTCAATTAAGATGTCATGACTCATGTAATGTAATTCCATAAGGAACCGAGCATCCATCACCAGAACATGATGAAACGATTCAGTAAGTATTTGCTCCTTTAAATTGTGGAAATACCACAGTTAGAAAGATATTATTACTGTTTTGAGGCTTTTTAATGCGATACGACTGTGCACATGCCAGGATACTGTGCTGTACTATTACAACTTAATTTGTTGGACTATTTCTCGTTCTGCTTTCAGTGGGCGACCTTAAGAATGGAGAGAGGAGCCAAAGAGAAGAATCAGCATCTCTACAAACCCTACAGCAATGGTGAAACACTAAAAAGATCATTGCCACCAACATCATATCTTTAACATCATCATAACCCTGCTCTTTTGTTGTCCAGGGATCATTGCTAAAGAGCCAGTGTCCCTCGAACAGGAGATCCAGGAAATGAGGCGTGGTGGTGCGGAGCCTGAGTTTGACATGTCTGACATCTTCTATTTCTGCCGGCGAGGTGTGGAGAGCATCGTCGATGACGAGGTGACCAAACGCTTCACGGCAGAGGAGCTGGAGTCCTGGAACCTGCTGACCCGAAGCAACTACAACTTCCACCACATCAGCACCAGGCTCACGGCGCTCTGGGGGGTGGGAGTGCTCATCCGCTATGGGATTCTGCTCCCACTCAGGTGAGAGGAAGATCTGTGGATACTGCATGAATGCTTTGTTTTGCTGTAAGTCAGAGCCAGTCTGCAGATTTTGGAGTTGATAGATTTCACAAAACGTTGTGTATAATTTTTTCTTTTACTTTCATCCGGTTGGAGTATATCAAACATTTTAGTGTGTGTTTGTGTGTGATTCTCAGTTTAGTCTAAAATGCCCAGTTTTTCTCTGTAACTATTTACGAATTCATCAAGTATGTAATGCCTAGTGCAGTGGTTTTCAACCTGTAAGCCGTGATGGTATTGCAGGTGGGCTGCCAATTATTAAATGATATTGTTCATATATGTAAAAATGTCTGTCATAACACAATAACATAATTTCATATATATAATTAAGAAAAAATAAATATTAATCTGTAAGTATGCTTCCACTATTTGAGCTCGCTGATTGGTTTAAGAATAAACCGCCAATTTATCTTAAATATTTTTGCTGCATATGCTACAGAACAATAGCAGTTGTGCAAAGTGGTGCCAGCCCGAGTTATTTTCTGTTCATTTCCGGTTCATTCAATAAAGACAATTAACAATCTAGCTTCTGAGTACTACGTTATTAACCCAAGAATAGTTAAAAATAGGGGCCAGTTAATTTTTTTGCAGTGAGCCGTGCAAACATATGCGTTTGGTTGTGTGGGCCGCGAGTTGAAAAATGTTGGGAACCACTGGCCTAGGGTTTTAATATTTGGTCTGGAATATGTCTGAAACTAATGTGTAGTGTATTTCAGTGACAAATAGCCAAACCTTAAAATCAGATGCAAGTCAGCGGTTTTAAACTGTCGGCAATTTTAAACCATCAGCAGTTTTAAAGCTTTCTGGTGCCAAGTGCTAAGTGCTCAAGGTTAAACTGACACCTTATATTTTTATTTAAAAGAACTATGCTGGAGAAATGTGCCAGTCACCTGGGGCTGTTCGTAAGCTTCACTGTTTAGTCTAATGCAGACATAATATTTGTGCAGTGATTATGCTAAGCAGCGTCTTTATTAGATTTTGCTTTTAACATTTGCTGTTGTTGCTCTTAACAGGGTCACGCTTGCTTTCACCGGTGTCGGTCTTCTCGTGGTTCTGACATCAGTTGTTGGACTGTTTCCAAACGGAAGGTATGTCTGAAGCTGTTGTGTTGTGATTTCAAACATCACAGTAGACGTATGTCTGTCTGTCCTGTGATCCACCAGTCTGGCTCAATTGTGTGCTGTAAATAAATGTACTTGTGATCATTCTATTCATTAAAGAATCCTGAGAGATAAATGTTTCCACAAAAATATTACACATCAAGTGTTTTCAACATTGATAATAAGAAAAAAATATTTCTTTAGCACCAGATCAGCATATTATAAGGATTTCTGAAGCATCATGTCACACTGAAGTCTATAGTAATGATGCTGGAAAATCAGCTCTACATCACAAGAATAAATTGATCTCTTTTGGTATGTAAATGTGTATGTTAACACTGATGTCTGTGCTCTAATGTGCAGAATAAAGAATTATCTCAGTGACAAGGTTCATCTGATGTGTTACCGGATCTGTGTAAGAGCCCTCACGGCCATCATCACCTACCATGACAGGTACTGACACATAAACACTACCACATGGCAATATTAAACACTACTAGATGTATATGCCTGTTGTGTGGTTTTATTTTCCATATTTCTTAGTACTTCTACTTTTTTCTTTTGGCTTCAAGTGAGAATAAACCCAAAAACGGAGGAATCTGCGTGGCCAATCACACCTCACCTATCGATGTCATCATTCTGGCCAGTGACGGGTGCTACGCTATGGTAGTGTGATGTTTGTGTTGATATCGGTTCAGTGTTGATATTGAATGTAATATGCATTAACTCTGTCTCTCTGTGTGGATCAGGTGGGTCAGGTCCATGGTGGTCTGATGGGGGTCATTCAGAGGGCGATGGTCAAGGCCTGTCCTCACATCTGGTTTGAGAGGTCTGAAGTGAAGGACCGACACCTAGTGGCCAAACGGTAACATTGCATTTCTCTCACATGTATTTACCTCCTTCAATTTGCAGTCACGTTTTGAACATTTCTGTTAGTCACAAACGTATTACTTTTTAAAATATATATATATTTTTTTTAGATTGAGTGACCATGTTGCAGACGAAAGCAAACTGCCTATCCTCATATTCCCAGAGGGTAAGTGTTAGAACTCTTGCTTATTACCATTTCATACTGAAGTACATGTATGAAATATATGGCATAAATACACTTTTCTTTTTTTCTCTCTCTAAAGGAACTTGTATAAACAACACTTCAGTCATGATGTTCAAGAAGGGAAGCTTTGAGATCGGCTGCAAAGTTTACCCTGTGGCAATAAAAGTAAGAACAGACTATATATCCTGTCTTTGTTGTTGATAAAGTGTTTTTACATGACTTTGGCTGTTATTTTGGCAGTATGACCCTCGTTTTGGGGATGCGTTCTGGAACAGTAGCAAGTTTGGGATGGTGAACTACCTGCTGCACATGATGAGCAGCTGGGCCATTGTGTGTAGCGTCTGGTACCTTCCACCTATGAGCCGTATGGTGAGTGGTGAAGCTTTGAATGAGACGTAGGTTTCATTACCTGTTCATTCACTGCTGTTCAAAAGATTGGGGTCAATAAGATTTTATAAGAAAATATATATTCTATTCTTATTTTTACAGGAAGGGGAGGACGCTGTACAGTTTGCTAATAGGGTCAAAGCAGCCATCGCTAGAAAGGGAGGACTGGCAGACTTATTGTGGTGGGTTCCTCTTTAAAGAGTGTCAAACACACTAGTAAATAAAAGGATGTGCATTGAAATTTTAAAATGAAACGAAGCTCAAAGCTTTTGTGTTCTTGCATGTTTACAGGGATGGTGGTTTAAAACGAGGGAAAGTCAAAGAAGTTTTCAAGGAGGAGCAGCAGAAACTTTACAGCAAGGTTTTAGTGGGCAGCAGTGAAGACCGCAGTCGCTCGTGAAGGGACGCAGCTGTCTGCTTGACTTCACACGTGCTGCTCTGTGCTCACGGCGAGAGCCTGGAACCTCAGTGGATGCCGTGCGGCCCTACACTGGCCCCTTCCTGAACCTGCTCGAGCTGAACTGATGAAGTCATTGGGAGTTGATGGGGAAATGGTGCATCCGGACCCTCAGCTCACTGCTGCGCCTCAGGAGCTTTTGCATCATTGCACGATTGTCTCTGGCATTCAATTCTTGGTCTATGATTTCAATTTGGAGTGAGAGTTACATATGGCATATTTACACAGTCTGTTACAGTCTTGAATATTTGTTCTCTGATACTATAATGCATGATGTCCAAGGAGAAGAAAGAGTGGAAGAGTTTGAAGTAATTTATTTAAGCTTGGGGAAAAAAAAAAACAGGAAAAAGTGAAAGGATGGTGTGCGTAGAACTTTAGTGTTGGTAGAGCCATGAAGAATAACGTCCGTTATGTGTTTAGCTGCTCAACATTCATCTCCTCATGGCTGCCTCTATAATGTGCTCTTCGTTCTGTTTTATTTATTTATTTATTTTGTAAAATGTTTTTTAAACAATGTGACATCTACTTTTTAATTTGTACTTTTAGACATTTTTCAAACATTATCGAAATGTTAATACCTAACCATTTAGGAAAGAGTGCTGGCACTTTTTTGTGCCAGTTGTAAGATTAAATAGCAGCTGTGAGGAAAAAAAAAGTCAAACTGTGAGTTAAGTTGCAATTATTTAATAATTTTCATTATTTTATTATTTATTTTATTTATATTCTGTGTTGGGGGAAATACTTGTGAGTTGTAAATTTAGTAAAAAAAAAAAAAAAAGTTAATATCACGAGCGTTGTTTTTTTTCTGTAAAGAATGTTTTTTGGGGGGGTTGTGTAATATAAACTCGGAACTGCGAGAATAAAAGTCAGAATTTCAAGGTAAAACGTCGCATTTATTTATTTATAGTGGAATAAAAAAGAGGAGCGCTTTCAAAGAGATGTACCATTTTTTACTTGAACGGCGCGTTTTTAAAACTGACAAGACTTGAGAGAGCGCGAAAAGTAATGGTCTAACACTCGAGCCTAGAAAAACAGGAAACGAGTTCCGTCTGAACGTAATAACGTGACAAATAATGACTGTAATTATGTTTTATCCATGTACTGTCTGATACAGCGAGCGAGCGGCTATTGGTATGTTTACCAGGCAGCCACGAGCGTGCACTTACCACCTTCCCGCCTTAATAAGTGCGTCAGCACCCACCTAATTGGTTATTTTCAGTTTACAAAACGTACATTTATTTTGGTATTGCTTCTTACATTTATCTGTGGTCTTCTATTTACCAGAAGCTGCAATCGGCTGAGAACATCGTGTGCAGGTGTTCATAGATGCTGTTGACTCCACACACAGAGCCTCTATCTCTAACCTTCAGAGGACGTTCATAAATACACGACTGGCCGCTTAGCCTTACTAAACACAAACCAGTGTTGCTGTTCTGAAAGGGCATTCACATTGAAAGCTTGTGACAGACAGATGGCATTTCGAGTGAATTTGACAGGTCCACTCACATGGGGGTTTCGTAAGAAGGAAGAAACTTCTGGAGAACCCTGATTGTATTAAAGATGAGTAGAAGATATTTGGCATACATTTTCTTATGAACAAAATATAGAAAGTGTTTAGTATAAGATTGTCTTGATGCCTTTGGTTTATGGTGTGTTAAGGAGCTGTGAGGACTTATCGTAGTGTGTTTTGTCAGGTCTGTGAAGGTAACCAAACAGATGATGCTAGACTGCAGGTGAGGGACATTAAACTGATGGTCAGGACACTGGAGCTATGTTGAATATAGAGAGAGGCACACAATATATATTATAATATAACATAATATAATATCATATCATATAAAAAAAGACTGGTGCATGATGCTTTTTTTGCTGAAACCCTGAATAAGTTTATTATCTTACAGACTGCAAAAACTGTCAGCATACTGGGCTGCGGTCACCTTTATCCAAGACTTCCTGTTAATTTGGTTAATAATTCAAACAGTTAACTGACCAGCTCTTTGTGAACATAATATTAATGTTTAATGTTGCCACAGTAAAGGCCCATTCAGTTTGTTTGAATAAGACTAGTAAAAACAATCCTGTTTTGTGTGTTGAAACTTCCTGCTGTTCTCTTCAACCCAGGACCCCTCCGTCTGGCCAAAGCAAACCCATGAGTCGGGACAGGGCCAGTCCAAGAGGTTAGTTCACCAGAACCACACTGAGATGTCTTCAAACAACTTCACGTTTCTCATCCTTCATGTGTTTGAGAGCCCCACTGGAGAGAAACTACAGCCCAAGCAGCTGAAGCAACACCATATGTGGAAACATTCAGTAGTAATTCTACATTGTAGTGATGTTTGGCTTGAATTCAAGTTTATACATTTAGCTTAATATCATAAAATGGACAACCTAATGTTTAAGTCTTTTCAAGGTTTTGCTGCCATCTTGTGGTCCAGTAAAAAAAACACACAAAAAAACAAGCCTAATCTGAAGAAATATTTTATAATTTAATCCCTTGTTTTATTGGCAGTGACATTTAAGTATTATTGATATAGACATATTTTTTATTTATTTTTATAAATTGCTTACTCTGTTTTTTTAAGTTTTACATTTTAGTTTTAGTAATTTTTTTAACTTCAGTTTTAAACAACATTGATAAATTGAGAACTAGATAAATAAAAGTTATATTATTTCAGTTAATTTTTATTTATTTGATGGTTTAAGCTTTAGTTTAAAAATATCAAAAATATCATTTTTTTGGTTGCAGGAGTACACTAAAACTCTTCATCTGACAGTATCCAAACAGTGGCATGCAAATTACAGTCTGCCAAGAAAAAGTAATAACAGTATCATGTTTAGAATACTAATGTACTATTTTCTGCATAGCTCACTTTGTAGGCATACTATAAAAATTTAAATAAAAAATCCATAGTCTGTAGTGGTTCACATAGTAGTTTTCTAAATGGTATGATAAAATGTAATATATTCCTGTGATATTAAAGCTGTATTTTCATCATCATTACTCCAGTTTCCAGTGTCACATGATTATGCTGAATATTGAATATGCTGAATTGGTGCTCAAGAAGCTTTACTCACTTTTATGAATGTTACAGTTATTTAATATATGTAAGTTGTATAGTGATATTTAATATTAATGTCTTAGTGGAAATCTTGATACATTTTTTTTCAGGACACAAAGAACAGCATGCATTTGAAATCAAAACATATGTAACATTATAAATGTTTTTATCCGTTTAATTTAATTCGAGCATAGCCCATGCTATTTTCTCTCATTCTCTTGTATCAGGGTAAGTTTTAATGATCTAGTTTGGATCTACAGGCCTGCTGACCCTGAAGAGCTGATGAGAATCAGAAGACCAGTTCAACCTCAGCCATCCAGACTTTCAGAATATTACAAGAGGGACTAGAACCTGACGGTTTCATTTCACCGTTATCACCGTTATCACTTTTATATTCATTCATGCATTCAAATCCCTAAAATAAATGAATTGTACAGGAACGCCACTGCCATCTGGAGCAGTCCAGTATAGTGCACTTGTGAGAGATGTGGTTACATCGTGTAAGAACCCTTCAAAAAAAAAAAAAAAAAAAAAAAAAATATATATATATATATAACATTTTTATTTTCATTTTAGTTAAATGTTTATTCATTTTATTGTGTGTTTTTGAAACTTTTTTGTATTCTATATATGTATATATATTTTGTATTGCATTTCAGTTTTAATTAAATTAGTATATAAAGTTAAAATGGGAAATTTGCCTTGCCAACTAGGTGAAATTTTAATTTTTTAAAATATTTTATTCCAGTTAATGTTTATTTTATTTCAAGTAACAAAAATATTTTTCTATAATATAACTATAATAGCATTGGTTTTCATTAAGTGTATTTCATGGTCATGTTTTTTAATGATGCTCATAAAAATACAATTCCTTTAAAACTTTTATAATAATTGCAAACATATAATTCACCTAAAATTTCTGTCTTATTTTACTCGATGCAATACAAAAGTACAAATTATCCCTCTAATAAATGAAAGTTGATGATGATCAGGATTATCAAAAAGATAGAAGCACCATAAAAGCATAATAAACAGTACTGAAACCTTTTGATAGCTTTATGTGAATAAAACACTGAAATATAAGGAATATTTAAAAAAAATCCTGCCCAAAAATAAAATTTCTGTCATTATTCATGTATAAGGTCATTTAAAAACAGCATGTAACTTTCTTTCTTCTATGGAACACAAATGAAGATATATTTTAAAGAATGTTGGTAACAAAACAGAAAAGTGTTGGTTCCTATGGACTTTCCTAGTATTTTTTTGTCCATACTATGGAAGTCAATGGGACCTCAAACCATTTTTTGTACACCAACATTCTTCAATATATCTTGTGCAGAATGAATTTAAGATTTTTGGCAGTTATTTCTTTATAGTCCTCTCTAGAGGGCAGTGTTTTCTCATGTTTCACTATTGCATTGCAATAATTGAAAACCTACAGTTTGTGACTGAGCTGTAGCTGCATGATGAAATTATGCTTTCAGTTAATGTCTGGCATTTTGCGGAAGAGATGACATCACTGGAATGCATCCCACAGCTATAACGCAGGAAAAAAAAGAGTATTCCATAACATAATGTAGATGTCTTTTTTTATTTTACTGTTGTGGCATGAATAGCAATTCACCTGAGTAGCCTGCAGTCTGACCTAATTGTATTATGTAAAGGAATACAGTGACAGAGAGTTGTTAAAGGGATGTGCCCTGTTGACTTCCACTCCCCATGCAGAACTATGAAGGCCTCGAATGACAGGTTTCAGGAACAATACAAACTCACATTATCCTCATGAAGGAACATGGTGCTTGTTCACATCATATTTATTATTAAAACCCTAAATGACAATGGAGATTCATCATTAATGAATGATGGTGACTTTGTGTTAATGCCTGGTGTTTTGTTTACCTGACTGTGGAAAAACAGATTGATTCACAATAATGAATTATGAAACAAGTCAAATTTATTTATATTGCACTTTATATAATACAGATTGTTTCAAAGCAGATTCACAGTAATAAACAGGTGTTTATTCATTTAACGACTTCAATTTCAGCTTTAAATTGGAGACAGTGGTATGATTCCGACAAGCAAACTTTTTGTTTTTGTCTAATCGGCCTCTATTTTAGGTCATTTTACATATTTTTAATAAAATGGTTGGCAGTGTTTGTTTCAAGTATCTTACATTCCTCATTTCTGTTGGTTTGCTTTATATTTCAGAGTGACGACTGTGTTATTTTCAGAAATTACATCTACAATCTTCCTTTTTTAGGTTTAAAACTCTTTTGCAATAAAAGGACAAATGTGTGTTCCCTTTTTTTAATGAACATTTAGAACTGGTCACTGCCGGCATGACGATTAGAGTATAATTGTAGCACAGAGCTCTACAGTTCTCTAATGTCTAAATTTAGTCATGGGACATTTTAATTACACATCTCTAATAAATAGTCATAATTGAAAGGAGCATCATAGAATTGCTATTATAAGGGGCAGCTGTGGTCTAATGATTAGACAGTCAGACTAGTTACCAGAAGGTCGCTGGTTTGAGTCTCTGTGCTGGCAGGAGTTGTAGGTGCGAGGGGGGTGAATGAACAGCGCTCTCTTCCTCCCTCAATAATACCCATGGCTGAAGTGCCCTTGAGCAAGGCACTGAACCCCCAGTTGCTCCCTGGGTACTGGATCTATAGATGCCCAGTGCTCCAGGTGTGCGTTCACTTCTCACTGCTGTGTGTGTGCACTTGGATGGGTTAGATGCAGAGCACCAATTCTGAGCATGGGTAACCATAATTGGCAAATGTCATGACTTTCACTTAAAATCATCATTATTATTATTATTATTATATGTCACTATGCACTCAGCATGTGAGTTTTTAGTATTTAGGCCTTGTTATGTGTGTGAAATGTAATATGTGTGTGTGTGTGTTTATGTGTATTTTGTAAGTTGACCTCATGTCATCTGTCCAGAACTGTTTCTGTGTACAACAGTGAGCGCAAGCTGGATTAAATTGATTATTATGTTTTAAATATGGTTATTTTTCGTACAAAAACACATTGATTGCTACAGGAGGCCTTTGTTCACCCCCTGAGCCTTGTGAGACACTTTTTTTTTTTTTAATCGATGGGCACTTTTTATTTCGGTTCTTTTGGAATGAAGCACTGCAACCCCTGCTGAGTGCCATTAAACAGCTTGAAAGATCAAAGAACATGTTTTATATAACACCGACTGGATATGTCTGAAAGAGGAAAGTCATATACACATAGGATACCTTGAGGGTGAGTAATATGTGGCCTGTTTTGCATTTTTGGGTGAACTAACTCTTTAATCTTCCGCTCTGTTTGGTGCGTTACAGCAGGCCACGCCCACGCGCCGCTGCAGTCGTGACTGTGGGCGTGGCTTTAGAGTGACGCTCACTTGTTGCTTCACTGGATAAGGTGAAACTTTTCCAGCGAGACATTAACGGACCGTTGACACATTGAAACTTCTCGCTGGGCAAGACAGCTCGCGCGTCCTGTTGTCTTTTCAGCCCAAACTGAAACGGGCTGGGTTTTCATAGAAATGTCTCTGGCAGAGCAAAGCCAGCAGTGGTTCCCCACCAGCGTCCAGGTAACGGTGCTTCAGGCGAGGGGTTTGCGGACCAAAGGGAAGAATGGCACTAACGACGCGTACGCCGTCATGCAGGTGGCCAAGGACAAGTTCTCCACCTCGGTGGCGGAGAAAACCGTCGCACCGGTGTGGAAAGAGGAGGCCGCGTTCGACCTGCCGCTCTTTCACCCCAGTAACGCGGAGCGTTGCACCCTACAGGTGTGTGTGATGCACCGGGCACTGATGGGACCCGATAAAGTGCTCGGACAGGCGACCGTCAACCTCCTGGAACTCCAAGACAATAAATCCCGTAATAAAACAGAGTGAGTGAAAATGATATATTATATAAACATTATATATGTATACACAAACACACACACACACACACACACACACAAATTGTAGCCTCATGTTTAATTTATTTATATGCAACAGTTCTGGTCCTCAAATATATATATATATATATATATATATATATATATATAATTTTTTGGAAAAACATAAAGGCCCTTCTCAAGTGCGTCTGACTTTTCTCAGCTTCTTATAAGAGTTTGGACACTTCTACTAGAATACCTCTGTGCTGAAAGATGGCATCACAACTTCCTTATGTGGAAATAATGAACTGAGCTTTGAATGTTTTTGGATTTGCTCATGGTAGACCGAAAGGACCAGGCTGGTATTTTCCCCCCTCAACCTGAGACGTCACAGGCCTCCACAAATGCCTCATTATTTAGTTTTTACAGATGTTTTCTTAAGGATCAGATTCCTAATGAAATTCGGAGGCAATTGTTATACGATAAATAAAAACAAACAAACAAAAAATAAAAATATCGTTTAAATTCCTCTTTTCCTCCATCTTATTTTAATGAAGTTCCATTAGCTTTCCTTTGGAATGTTTGTTAAAGGTCAGTGCAAATCTGTTTGACTGGATCGGGTGGTTATTCCATCGCGCTGTAATCCAGGATCACACGGTCTACATTATTCACAGACTTCATGAATAAATTAGTTTACCTCTACACATCATTGTAACATCAGTCACAGTAAGCAAAGTTTTTTTTTTCGACTACAATTTACAAAGTATCACATAAATCCTTCAAAGCATTCTGACCTTGGATTTGAAGAGCTTGTGTTTCTTCACCTGCTCTCTGAATGACTTTCATTGTTTGCTTGTAAATGCTCAGAGTTTTTTTATTAGAACCTGCCTGGTCATTTTTATTTCAAGATCTAATTCAGTCTCATGCACTGAGCCTTCCTGTCTGGCCTTCTGGCAAATAATTCTTCTTACTCTATAAGTTTAGCTGAGGGTTGAGTCAGAATGAAAGCTGTTTTCTAATGAACTCGGCCACTAGAGAGCTCGGCTCCTGGGTTTTTTTTTGGGTCCGACTGAGACATTTCCTGTTGTCAAGTGATAGAGCCTATTATGCTTAGTAAGTCATATCTTGTCCTGTAACCGTGTGGGCTGCTGGTCTCCAGGGTCAGAGGAACCGGAAGGTGACACAAGGCTCTTTAAGTAAGCCGACTCTTATATGAAACTGGACCTCGGTGTTTCTTGGAAACCGATCTGCAGTTCTGATGGTGATTTTGAAGTGTGATCTCTCCGGGGGTGTGTGTAAGATTGACAGTCACCAGGGTGTTATCACTAGAAGACATCACTTTAATTTGATGTCACTCTTTTTACGTTAGGAGCAGCTTTCAGTTTTAATTTTGTTACCACCATTCACTTTTATTGTAGCCTAAGTGTAACCCATATTAGTGTGTGTGTGTGTGTGTGTGTGTGTGTGTGTGTGTGTTTTGTTTGTGGTAGTCAGTCAACATTATGCCACATCGATTAAGCTTCTGTTGAACTCTGAGTATTGTTCTAATTTACATGGAGCAGATTCATTCTTTCTGCCTAGATGAATCAGAAGACTAATTACTTCCTGTTCTTCTCCTATATTGTCGTCAATTTCCCTGATCTTCATATCAGTATTTTCTCATTTCTATTGCTCCCAGAACTAGTTCCTGGTTCTTTTACCGTAACCGATCGAAATTGTAATCTAAAAATAAAGTCTTGTTATTAATAATATTTTGTGTTACAGTGTTGTTTTGTGAAGTTCAAAAGGTCAGGGTCACAGTGAGTTTTTTTTTTTTTTTTTTTAATAAATTAATACTTTTATTCAGCAAAAGTGCATTAAATTGATCAAAAATGACAGTTAAGACATTTATGATATATATATATATATATATATATATATATATATATATATATTTCAAATTAATGCTCTTCTTTCTCTATTCAGCAAAGAAACCTGAAAATAGTATAATGGAAATATTACTAAGCTCAGCTTAGTTTTCAGTTTTCAGCCTTGATAAGAAGAAATGTTTCTGTACAAGTTTCTGAAGGATCATGTGACACTGAAGACTAGAGTAATGATGCTGAAAATTCAGCTTTGTATCACAGGAATAAAATATTTAAATAGAAAACAGTTAATTGTAATAATATATAAAATATTAAAACATTGCCATTTTTACTATATTCTTGATCAAATAAGTTATTTTATGTTGTAATAATGTATAAAATAATATATTCGTTTTTACCATATTTTTTATCAAATAAATGCAGCCTTGTTAAACACAAGAGACTCCTTTTTAAAGACATAAAAAAAATCTTTTTTGAACAGTATAGTGTATTCATTTTAACAACCCTCAGAACCTTAATATTAGATTTTTGCATTTAACTCACACCCCTTTGTGCACTTTTTTCTTCCACTCAAATGTCCTCTGTTATATTGTGCAGTCATTTAAACAAAACTGTATTTTGGAGAAGGTTAAATATCTAACATCCCTTTTCTGGCGTCTGATTGTTCTGTTTGTGGCCCAGTTCTCTCTCAGGCTTTGACGTACGTGACATGCGTTGCCTGATAACTCAATTTCTCTTAGCGTAGCATAAAGTCGAGGCTTGTCAACTGCTTCAGACTTCAAAGTGGAGAAAACACTTTCTCTCTCTCAGTCACACATACAGAGGACGCTTCAGAGGATGTGCCTAAAATATGCTAAACGCCTCATGCTAATACAGAAGAGATTGATCGAGCGTGACCTCATGTGCTGACACGTTATCAGGAGCTCTTTCCTGATTCGAGGCAGAATGGGAGCGTGTCACCTGTCTGCTCCGAACCATCAACCAACAAAGTTTACGTCTTTAATATCAGCAGAAACAATTCAATATTATGTGAACTTGGATATTGAATCCTTCATGTTATCAAAAGTAATGTTCTGCCAGTTGGAAGAATCAACAAAATCCCATTATGTTATGTCACATGATAGAAATGCGTTCAATTATCTAAGGTTCATACGTATTTTGTTGAATATTTTACAGCAAGTGAACTGAAACTCTATAAGGTTGAGCTTAGGAAAGGTTCCTGCACTGCTGCGTGTGATAAAACAGTCCTGTCACATAACACACTTATCAGTGCGCTGGCACATGCAGGAAGTTCAGCTGCTGAGAGACACATTGGAACAATGAAACATCCAGTGCTGATTCATCTGATGCTGCCTTCACTTCCTGTCAGGGAACCGCTGTTATTGAGGATCTTACAAGGTGAAACAGATGAGTTTTAAGAAGTCTTCTTTTTTTGAAACTGACACTTTCTACTAATATGGTACAAAATAGGGCCTGACATAAATTTTTTCCTTTCTTTCCAATAAATAGAAGCATTTACCGTAAGCAGACTTTTAATAACAAAAAAAATTATAAAAAAAAGCAGATTTTCATGATAGGGTAATATTTTGTATATAAAGACTTGTCAAGCTTGTCTAAAACTCATCTCAAACCAGGCAACACCCTTTTGCAACTTCCCTCCTCTGACCAGAACTGCAACGCAACCTCTGAGTGACATCACAGCAGAAGCTGCTTGTTTGCATCAGTGAATTTCTACGGGTTTGAGGTGTTGTCCGAGCATGTCATGTCAAATGAACCCTGCAGGGCTATTTCTCTTGTCATTGTGTAATTAGCAAAAGAAAAAAATGTGGTTTAACAGCTTTAATTGTTGGAGGGCATAATTGTGTTCGCTTATGGTTCACTGCTTCCAGGATTTGATTCAGCAACTTTCAGGTTACCAGCCCTTTAACCACTTCTATTTTACACACTGATTGCAGTTATTCAGACTTGGTTTAATGGTTAGTAGTAAAGTCTAAAAACTTGAATTGTAGATTGTTTGAATGTAATTGTTCAAATGTGGTCAAGCATCATATTCAAAGCCTGGTGATTAAAATATTCACAGAATTATCAATAATATTCTTTAGGCTATGTATATATATATATATATATATATATATATATATATATATATATATATATTTAGTTGTGGTTAAAATTTTACATACACTTTTATATGCAAAACGTTAATTATTTTACCAAAATAAGAGGGATCATACAAAATGCATGTTATTTCTTATTTAGTACTTACCGGAGTAAGACATTTCAGATAATGTAAAAGATGTTTGCATATAGTCCACAACAGAAAATCATAGTTGAATGTATGAAAATGACCTTGTTTATAAGTTTACATATGTTTGATTCTTTCGTTTTTTTTTGTGCGTGTGATAGTTGTTCATGAGTCCCTTGTTATTTAGGTAAAATAATTAACATTTTGGAGTTTATGTAAAGGTTTATGTAAAATTTTGACCACAATTACAGGTGAATATGGCTGTTTATATATATTTAAGTTGGTTCATAACCATTAGGTTCTTTGTTCATTTAGTGCAAAACAATACTTCTTGTTTCACTTCTGCTTAACAACATTAACGGTCTGTTATGATCTCTCTGAGAAAAAAAGTAAGAAAGCTTTTTAAGCCATTTCAGAGAAAAGAAATAAATATTGCAGACAAATTTGAGTTGCTTTTTGCTGTATTGTTTATCTCCGCTAGTTAGTTTGTTATTCTCTGACGTAATATGTGCTTTGTAATGGTGCTAAATGTTATTGAGGCGTAGGCGGGCAGCAGGAATCATTCGCTAATTGTCCCAGGGTGTGTTGCTATATTTAGCTTTAGACTCATTGCAGTATTATTTAGCAGACAGCCACGAAGTCATTTAAACACACGCCCAACATGCCATTTTCTCTGTAGCATTAGCACTGCATTACTCACTGTGTCCAGAGCACTTTCTGCCAGCATAAACACTGAAGTAGCAGCTTCTGTTGAAGAGACTGGATGAGAAACAAGACTGTTAATGGTTACTGGATTGAGATTTTCTAGGTTCTCAGATGTCGAGCTTAAGAAGAAAACAAGACCGTTGTATCTCAACCTTTTTCGATACTGAAATATATCACTAATATTTTTTTGTTTAGCTATGCATCAAATTTTAGATTTTATATTTTTTGAGATTTAATGGATTTTAATTTCTACTGGCACTCATTCAAGTCTTTTGTCCTTTGTCTGTTTTACACCCTGAAGTTTTTGTTCTTCTCTAGTGTCCTTGAGACTTGATCATTAAAGCGCAGGGTGTTCTGCTTTATAACCGTGGAGTAATGTCAACAATCACGTGAAACTTCAGAGCTAGGATCTTGTTTTGTTTTAATTAAATTAAATTTTATCTCCAAGCCATTATGTCAGGCACCATATGCCATATTTTATATCTTTTTTTTTCTGCAATTCTAAAAGTCTAGTTTGAAACACGTTTGGCTTATAAGGTTTTAGTGAATTTCCATCTATCCCTCTCAAACCTGACCCTAATCTGCCAATGTGTGTTTTCTGCCCCGGGTGTCAGTATTGTGGCATTCTCAAAATTGCCTTTCTAAGCCACCCACTCCATTCTCGCAGCCAAACGCTACTGCAAACATAAGTTTCCATGAAATGAGTCCTACATGCAGTTACCGCACCCTTGTGTCCTCATCTTATTCCTCTTCCATTTTTCATGGATTTAAGTTTGTTGTTCCTTACAGGCATGTTAGCCCGCCAGCTCAGACAGTCATTTCCTACAACATTTAGCTGGAAAACAACATGATACCTCTCTCTCTGTAGCTAAGAAACAGCTTGCTGAAGGCTGCGAGTTATATTTTTGCCTTTTTAGATTGATGGACCTATTTTATTGATGTCTTAAGGGAAAATGTGTTTTTCTCTCATTCATTCAAGACTTTTTTTTTTTTTTCCCACACAGTGGATGTTTGTTTTAGAACATGAAGTCGTTGTTCTCCACTGGTGTCCCTGAGTTATGATAAGGCCGTGTCGCGGTCATTGAACCGTCATGTGCCGTTCTGGTTTATAGCCGTTGAGGAATGTCAACAATCCCGTGAAACTATTTACTTGGACTTTGGGATCCCATGGCTTTGAGCGCACAACAACCTTGTCATTATTGCAGTTCTAACCAATTTTGCAAAGTGTAACTACATGTCACAACATAATCTCATATCTTTTATCTCGGTTTTGCCTCTGGCTTTCTTTTCTTTGATGAGGGAGAACAAAATGCTTGAAACTAAACATCCTGTGGTATTTGCTTTCATACAGATGGTTCAAATTGATGGGCAAGACGGGGAAGGCTGATAAAGACAGGGGTGAGGTACTCCTAGACATTCAGTTTATGAAGAACAACATGACGGCCAGCATGTACGACCTCTCTGGACAGGACAAGTCACGCTCACGGCTGGGGAAGCTTAAAGATAAGCTGAAAGGGAAAAAGAAAGATGGGATGTCGGATTCTGCTTCTGCCATTGTGCCTTCAGTCAGCCAGGTACTGACTGACAGCGAGGGAGAAGAAGAACCGGACTCCACACCTGGAGCCAAAAAGAAGAATAAACTCAAATCTCTTTTCAAACCCAAGCCCTCTCTGCAGCGTAACATTTCCCAGTCCATGTCCACGCTCGCCACCCTGCCTGAAAAAGACTCGGCCATCAGTCTGAGCAGATCTTCTGGCCTAAATGTAGAGTCTCCTGAAGGTATCACAACACTATTTATTCCTGTAATATTTTCAATATTAGGGATAGATGATATGTTGGCTACCATATTGTTCCTGCAGGTCAGTCAATACACTATGATGCAAGCGATGCCAAAGTCCTGGGTTTGATCACCAGAGAAATCGTGAACTAATAAATATATGCAACTCCCTTGCATCTGCTAAATGCAAAGTAAATATTGAAATCTTCTGATATTAATTATACTGGTTTAGTCTGATTTGGCTGAAGTCGGAATCATATTTATTTATTTAAATATTATTTATTGATTTTCATGTTATGGCTGATAACTGATAAATGGCTGGTATTTTGTATATATAAATTAAAAATAAATCACTTATACTTAAAATTAATATTTAATGGAAATTTTAGCATCACAAAATGATAAAGTATAGTATGAGAAATGGATATTTATTTTGAGCTTAATTTTTAGATTATATATGAAAATTATATTACATTTATTGGTATTTTCAAAGATTCATTTTAAGCAGGGATATTATAGTAAACTTAAACCATTAAAAAAGATTTAAAATAAAAACAACTATATCTGAAATAAAAAAATAAAATAATTTTATATATAGAAAATATAAAAGGCCTATTTTTTTTACTTTTTTTTTTTTTTTACTAAAATTGCTTAACTGAAATAAAAATAAATAATAAACAAAAAAGAAAAAAAAGGAAAGAAAAATGACAAATTCAAACAGATTTGTACCAAAACAATTACAAAATTGCTAAAATATATTAAAATAAAAAAAACCTAATTCAAAGCATAATAGTATCTCAGTTGTACTAAAATAACACTGATTTTAAGTTAGTATTAGATGATGAGAAAGGTAGTCTATACTGTATGTAAAAATAGTGAAAATTAACTTGCAAAATTAAATATCCCATACCAACTAATAAATTGCTAATAAACCACACAAATCTCCAGAAGAATGTAAACAGATAATCACTATAGTACCCATATATTGTGCATCCCTATATAATTAAAAACATAATTAGCAGAAGGTAGGGTCTGCCAAAACTGATAACTGGTGCAAAATTTCAGTAGTGTAGTAGTATTGTAATATTGTTTTTTATTTTCAAAGGCAAAAAGAAATTTAAATTTCTGAAGCACAAGCGGACCGAAAGCTCTGACAGCAAGGTTTCCCAGGGCACCGGCTCTCTTGGACTGGGCATGGTGCAGAGCAACGTGTGCATCAACGGCAGTCACGTCTACACAGAAGAACCAGAGAGCAGAGGATCCAGGGCTGGTTCCACCTTCAGCCTGAACAGCTCAGGCCACGGATCCATGGAGGACCTGCGCAGAGGTCATGACAGGAAAACCTCCAGTACCTCAGTGGACTCTCTTAAAACCTCTGACCTACAAACTCAAGAGAATGCTGTGGAACAGATGCAAAGAAGACAAGAGGAACAGAGGAAACGGGAAGAGGAAGTCAGGAAAAGACTAGAGGAGGAACGGAGACAGGCTGAAGAGGAAGAAAGGAAGGAAGAGGAGAGGAAACAGATTGAGGAAAAAGAGAGATTGGAGAGGGAGGAGGAAAGGAAACGGTTGGAAAGAGAGGAAGAGGAGAGGAGAAGGATTGAGAGAGAGGAAGAAAGAAAGAGGATAGAGAAGGAAGAGGAACGGAAACTGATTGAAAAAGAGAAGGAAAGAAAGAGGATAGCGAGGGAAGAGGAGAGGAAACAGATTGAGGAAAAAAAGAGATTGGAGAGGGAAGAGGAGAGGAAACGTTTGGAAAGAGAGGAAGAGGAGAGGAAAAGGATTGAGAGAGAGGAGGAAAGACAGAGGATATCGAGGGAAGAGGAGAGAAAACAGATGGAGAGAGAGGAGGAAAGAAAGAGGATAGAAAGGGAAGAGGAGATGAAACAAATTGAGGAAAAAAAGAGATTGGAGAGGGAAGAGGAGAGGAAACGACTGGAAAGAGAGGAAGAGGAGAGGAAAAGAATTGAGAGAGAGGAAGAAAGAAAGAGGATCGAGAAGGAAGAGGAGCGAAAACTAATTGAAAGAGAGGAGGAAAGGAGGAGGATAGCGAGGGAGGAGGAGAGAAAACAGATGGAGATAGAGGAGGAAAGAAAGAGGATAGAGAGGGAAGAGGAGAGGAAACAGATTGAGGAAAAAAAGAGATTGGAGAGGGAAGAGGAGAGGAAACGACTGGAAAGAGAGGAAGAGGAGAGGAAAAGGATTGAGAGAGAGGAGGAAAGAAAGAGGATCGAGAGAGAAGAGGAGAGGAAAAAGGAAGAGGAAAGGAGAAGAATTGAGGCAGAGGATAGAGAAAGAAAAAGGATTGAGCAGGAAGAAATGATCAGAATAAAGAACAAACAGGAAGAGGAAAGAAGGAGAGCTGAGGAGGAGAGGATCAAAGAGGAGAAAAGGAATAGAATGGAGGAAGAGGAAAAGGAAAAGGCTAGGAAGGAAGAAGAACAGAGGAGAATGGAGGAAGAGAGACTTGAGAATGAAAAGTTGCGGAAAGAAGAAGAGACAAGAATGATTGAGATGGAAAGAAGACGTGCTGAAGAAGAGGAAAGACTACAAAAGGAAAAGGAAAAGTTGGAAGCAGAGGAAAAGAGGAAAAGGATGGAGGAAGAAGAGAGAAGACTGTCTGAGCAGAAAGAAAGAAGAGAACAAGAAAGGTTACGTTTGGAAAAAGAGAAGCTGGAGCTTGAGAACAAGAGAATGGAAGAAAGGATGAGAGAGGAGCAGGCGCGGAAAAAGGCTGAGGAAGAGGAGGAGAAGAGGAAGCTGAGAGAGAAAGCAGACCAGGAGAGAATCAGGCAAGAGAAAGTAGAAATGGAGAGACAGAAAGAAGAGCAAGAACAGCGGCCTGTGGTGAAACCCAGGAGTGCTCGACTCAATAAGAGTAAAAAAGCCCCTGATGAGATTAACCCGGACTACGTCCCATCTGCCAGTCCCTTTGAAGACCCTCTCTCATTCGATGAGAGTTACACCAATCCCACGGTTTCTCAAACTGAAGCCCTGAATCAGTCCACCAAAGTCTCTGCAGTCAAGCCAAGGTCAGTGTCTTTCCTGAAAGCTCAGGAGTTTGTGTTTTTAAATTACATCCATTTGGCCTCATTCATGAAACATAAACTATTTCTAATGTAAATTGTAAGTGAAACTAGCTGTTGGCTAAGAATGAAAAAAAATGCATTTGTTACATGAATTAGGCCCCAAAACACAACATGGCAACTTGATAATTTATTTGTTCTCAATGAAAGCCAAATACTGTGTGAGGTACATCTTTGATATTTAATATACAGCATGGCTACGTTGGGGCAGATTTTGGGCAATTGGGATGTCACTGTGGGCCACTTAAAAAAAAAAAAGTATATATATAAGCACACTTGACCAGTCAGTTGAATGCTTTTATCTTCAGTGTACCAATCAGTACCAAAATGAAACACTCCTTTTTCATGAAGTTTGTGGCTTGACAGACATTCGGCTGACTCTAAACCTCTTTGCAACTCTTAAGAACTCTCAACCTTCTTCATACTGTAACTCATACTTTCATAATTTCTCAAAGCTGTTTCAAATCATTCTCCAAATGTCTGCTTTTTTACCAATTCTGCTGGAAGGCAAATCCATGACCCATGATCACAGCTTGAATATTAAAGGCATGGAAGTGTCTCAGTGTTTCTGTAGTATGCTTAGACTAACTCGGTTTCAGTGCGGTAGCGCCCATAACACCATGCTTTCATGATTAACGCCATCTTGTAAGAGCATTTGACACTATAATGAAATATGCAATAGACTCTGTGTGTTGGTATGAGTGCGTGTCTGTACAAGTCCAAAAAAAACCTCTGACATGAAATTCTGTTCTTTTGAAACGTTTTCAAGGACTCCGAGTAAGGATAATTCACATTAACGTTTTGTTTTTCTCAACACATTTTCTGAAGATTATTATCATGCCGACTAATCTGAGTAACTCTTAACCAAATATGAATGAAGAGTCTTTCTTACCATGGTCTTATCTGTTTATTTCTGCTGAGATGCATTAATGCTGACAGTTATTTATAAGGTCTCTAACCCTCATTGTGTTAGTGCTTGTGTGTTACTTGATTGAGCTCTAACCCAGGGGAAACTGGAGAAATCTGTTTCCCTGGAAAACAGCTGATCAGGCAGTTCCTTTTCTCTGACTCATGCATTCGAGGGCTTCATGAAACCGTTCTGGAATGTGTAGGAGACTGGAGAGCAAATGGCATAATTTGTGGGTGGCTCTTTAAATTTAAACCAGTTATCTCTTTAAGGCATCAGTTAAAGTAGGGAATTTTTTTTTTCAGGAAGTTTCTCTCAGAAATCTTTATTGCTCGAAAGTAATAAATGTCCATCAACTTAATCCAGACAGTTTGGATTGACATGAGGATGAGTAAATGATGACAGAATTTAAATTTTGATGTTAACTATCCCTTTAAAAAGGTTATGGATATTGATAACATTTGCTCAATAACACAGGAGCATGATTTATGAAAGTAAACGGGGTCAGTTTTAATGACAAAGTGTCCTTTTAGTGGGTTTTCATGGTTGTTGACCAAATGAAGTGGCTTTAACTTGCCTGCCAATTTATTTCGATATTTAGCAGATGTGTTTGATTGAGTTTAATGTTCCCTTTCATTACCCTGCTTCTTCAGTTCTTCTGTTTCTGGAATCTCCTTTTCGCAAGCATCTATCCCAAACACCAATCCATTCTTAGATGACTCTGATGTTGATAGTGGAAACACTGAGAAAGTTGTTAATTTCGGAGACCCCGCAGAAAGGTCAGATAAAAAACGACGTGCACCAATGCCTCCCCTGAACAAGAAGACTCAGATGGGAAAAACAGACGTCCCTCCAAGAGCACCACCAATTCCTGAAGCCACACAAGCTTTTCTATCTAGAGGATCTGAGGACGATGGAGACACGGATTCCTGCAGTTTACAACGGGACAAACGTCCTGCACCTTTACCACCAAAGAACAAGCAAGAAGTGCAAAATGGACATGCAGTCCAATCTACTACACCTCTTCATACCGGAGAACAGAGAACCACTAGATTCCAGGAAAAAGACCAGACTACTAAAGTGCGACCAGTTTTGCAAGATGAGTCTAGGACCTTGGATGCAGTCAATTCTGGGAACACCAGTTTAACAAATCTTAGCCAGGGTCATCCCAGTAACAGACAAGAAACCAACCCTTTTATATTTACTGAGGTCAAAACAACTAAACACAACAAGGGCCCAGCTCCAAAGCCTTTATTACAGTCAAAATGTTGCAAGACATCTGCATCTGAAACAGAACCCAACAACCTAGCAATAAGTAATTTCCATTTGACAGGACACAAAACCATTGCTCCCTCAATCTCTTGCATTGATCAACTAGATGAGTCGACTGACAAGCTTGATGATCTTCTTGCATCTGAAGAGCCTTCTACCAAACCCGAGCCTGTGCACCCTGATGACCTTTCCTCAGATTTACCAGAAAAGTCTAAACTAGTCTTTCTTGGAGAAGACGTACCTTCAAGGTCTGATCCAGTCATTGGAAAGGTTCTCTGCAATGTGAATGATCCTAAGAATACTGAAAATGTTTTGCTTGAGAGTGGTGTTTTCAAAAAGAAGAGTCGGGCCCCATTGCCTCCTGCCAAATCAGCATCCGGTCAGCAACCAGAAGCTCCATTGAACTCAACCAGTCAACCCAACATACAAGATCAAGACAAGTCACTAACTATTAATAGTAGCAAGTCAACTTCTTGTTTTACTGAATCCCTGGTGAAGTCATCTTCAACCTCCAGTCAAGTTCTCCCACTTCTGAGAATGGAAGCAGGACATGGGTCAGGGCACCGGCCTCTCCCGCCTGCCCGAGTGTCACCTATTGAAGTTCAGCCCTTCACTGGGCAGAAAAATGGGAGTGAAAGTGAGAGAGCAGGTGATCCTTCCTTCAAACCCTGCAGGTGAGGCCATGCATTGAACTTCTACAGACCGTTAAATGTAGTAGCAGAAGTTGACGGTAGGTTGCTGTTAGCTTTCCAGTAGTAGTTCTTGAATTTTTAGAGGTTGTAAAAGTTAAGTAATCCTCTTGCAGTATCCATTTTCCAAATGTCTTCCTTTTTACCAATTCCACTGAAAGGCATATCCATGACATGTATTTACAGGCTAAATAATAATGGCATGGGAGTGTCTCTTAGTGTTTCTGTAGCATTCTAAGGCCAAACTATACTTGGGACGGACAAGGAAGGTGAAATGTTGAGTCCACCATGTAGTACTGTGCATATGTTGAACTCGTTCATCCAGGGTTGAACACACTTAGTAGCAGTAGTGAAGTAGCAG
The DNA here is from genome assembly GCF_003368295.1 of Carassius auratus. Lineage (NCBI taxonomy): Eukaryota > Metazoa > Chordata > Actinopteri > Cypriniformes > Cyprinidae > Carassius > Carassius auratus. Next base: position 15,040,027 of record NC_039277.1, on the reverse strand, counting down.
TTGCCTGTAGGTTCCTGTTAGAATAACTGTGAAGTGTTCCTGTTGATTTTGTCATTTTGAATCCCTCATTTTCCGTGGACAGTGGTTTAAGAATGACCTGAAAAGTAGGAAAACTTCATTAAACTGACCAACTTTGCTCATATATATTAATTACATGAGATGATGTTCATCTAGATCTACAACCTCAGTAGTGTTCAATCCTACTCCTGGAGGGCCACTGTTCTGCAGAGTTTGGCTTCAACTTGCCCCTGCACAGAATTTCTCTAAAGCATTGTAGGATAAAGTAAATTGTTGAAACCACTGGTACCAATGGTCAGTGCAGTCTATTCCAGCCCCCTGGAAGTTTCTATTAGGGCTGTGCCATATGAACAAAAAAAAAACCTATAGTGATTTCATTTATCAATTTTGTGATTTCGATTTTAATGATGATTTTGACACACACAGACATGCTTTACAGTCATAAATGCATTCAGTATGAATAGGAAACATTTTTCCAAAAGAAAACCAATTAGAGCTTTATCAAAAAGTTGTAACATGTCTCTAGAACAGACATAAGACAAAATAATCACTAAGTAAAGCTGTAACAAAATGTCTAGACATATAGCAAAAAAATAAATAAATAAATCCCGTGTCCAGGTAATTTGTTTTCTTTTTTGCCATGCATTCATTGGTCATTGAGCTCAATGTAGCGGTGCCTCAGGTGTTTAAATATTGGTTATACATTATATAGGTTCACACGTACTCCGCTTGCACAGAGATTTCCTTTGCTCTGTCACAAAACCAGACACGCGTGCTCAGATACAAACTGCTCTCGCCCAGAGAGAGTGCGCGCACTTAAAACGTGTCTCTCATCTAGCTAAAACTGTGTTCTGTGCACTCTCTCTATGTTCATGTGCTAGATATGAATTATTTAGCACCTTTCTATTTCTAAACTTTTCTGTTCACATCTTTCACATCTTTTACCACAAGCAGTGTGAACACTCTGATCCGTTAACATGGACTCTGAAAAAAAATACCTGAACCTGGAGTTACATAGGCATATGCCCAGTCTGTTGTGTTCTCGCGCTCCATTTAGGTGCGCTGCATTCTGATTGGATCAGATGGCATACTGCAGGAGGTCAGGGCCGTGGAAAATCATGCTATAAAGCAATTTAGAAATCGCCCATGCTCAAATTGTGATTATATGACGATTTCGATTAATCGATTAATCGCACAGCCCTAGTTTCTATCAATATTGGACACCTTAATTTACTGGTAAGCTGTTTTAATTAGCATTGGAGGTAAACTCTGCAGAAAGAATTGGACACCGCTGTCCTGTCTTAATTGTTACTTACTGCTTATGAGATTGATTACCCACAGGACATTTTGCTTGGTTTTAAAATTGTCATTTGTTTTGGCCGAATACCATGATTATTTCCTAAAAGATAGGGTCGTATAAGTTTCAGTGGTTGTTATGTCACATCTTGTGACCACCAGTTCTTATAATGTATTGCTTGACTGCAATACGTGCATCTGTTTAGGTTGTATTACACAATGGACCCTACATTACTCAATGTTGGGACTTTCCACAGAACTGTTCTTTCTGAAGAACATGGTTTGCAAAGGTTTAAACTTAGTCTTTTCAGAATTTCAGATCGTATGGATGGGGTGTTTAATTTCCCAGCGTGAACATTTCATTTTTCCATTAATTCTCTCTCTCTCTCTCTCTCTCTCTCTCATTTTTTTTTTTCTAAGAAAGGATTATATCAAAATTATGTCTCCTGGCAGAGTTCAGCGATTGACTGCTTTGTATTCCACCCCTGAAATCTCGGATCTGCCTGGAAGTCTTATACAGCTCTTTCTCTTTTCAGGCCCCATGCAGTGAAACCCCTGAGCACCACTGACAAGCAACCAGACCTCAGAGAGACCCAAGACGGTTCCAGACCTGCTAAAATTACAGATGGCATACAAGTCAAGATGAAGGTAGCGTGAGCTTTCTTTTTTTCTTAAACTAATGTGTAGCCATTTGCTATATTTTGAATCGAAATATGTCTCTTTAAGATGTTATTCCTGTCTGACTTTTAAGCATGCTGTTTGTGTTCAACTGTATCTTTCAGGCCCCAGAGGCTAAAGGGAATGGGCCGTACTCCCAGCTAACCTATGAAGAACTCATTAACTTGTTGGAAAAGCAGAAGCAGCAGCTTTCTCAGAAGGATGCTAAAATTGGGGAACTGGAGCTTTATATAGACAATCTTCTGGTGCGTGTCATGGAGGATAGCCCCAACATCTTAATGTCCTTGAGCTCCATGAAGAAGTCAGTTTGAGTACTTTTGTAGCAGACTGTTATGTATTTAATGTTCACTGCAATCACAAATATGGGATGAACAACAGTACAAGGTTGTGGGTAAATCACAGAGGTTTTCACTAAAGCCAGTAGCTATAACTACACACACACACTAGTGCGCTGAAGATCAGGGTGTATACCGTCTTGGACACAATGGTGACGACATGAATGTTTGTTGTTTGGCTTACTTCAGACCCACCTAACCATGTGACTGAGGCATTCTTGTATATGTTGAAATAAATCATATGTAAAGTATTTCCTTCAAAGGTTTTTACTCTCCATTTTTTTCCTATTTGAATTAGTGTTACATATATCATCTATTCAATATTTTGGTCAAAGCGTTGGACGCAACCCGTGTTATATAAATGAACAAAATAGCACTACATATATTCTTTTTTTAATTTTTTATATGTATTACAAAGCTGTAAAATATTTTGTAGACAGATCTCTGTATTAATACACTGTTTCCTTTTCAATTAAGCACTTTAAAATAATCAGTTCATTTATAAATAAAGAAGGCTATGTGATCATATGTATGTTATGCCTTTTGTCATGTCAGCTGAAAGCTTTATTCTTCTCTGCTTTTGAAATAAAGAATGTAACAGGCGTGGCTCTACAAAGGGCAGCGTCACAACATTGCGTCTCTGTGTATTTTTCAGTATATAAGTTAAGCTTATAAGCATGATTCTTTAAACAAGCATTAAGGGAATGTCAGACGCTGCGTATACAGCCTGTCTTCTCAGCCTTCCTGACAATGTTTACATGCTGCTGTCCTTGTAAGATTGAGGAAGGATTAAAAAAAAAAAAACATTAACACAATGAAATTGACCATGGTGTCAGTTTCTTATCACTTGGAGGTTATAGCCTCCACTGTTAAATGTGGAAGCTTCACGGTTTGAAGGAGACCCCATATTAATTGTTTTGGGGTTTACAGAAGTAACAATACCTAGTTAGTCTCTAGGTATTCCCTTACGAAATTTAACCATGGTTTTACTACAAATAAAACCAAAAAACCATTGTTCCTGTAGTTAAACCATGGTAACCACAAATTAACCATCGTTTTGCTATATTAACCATAGTTTAACCATGGTATTTGTAGTAAATCTCTGGTTTTACAAATGGCAGTCAATACGCCAAAATACCATGGGTTACTACGGTTTTACTATAATAAAACCATGGTTATTTTTCGTAAGGGTTGTGAAAATATCATGGTAACTAGTTTCCACTAATATACACAGTTGTGTTATTTATCTCAGTTATTTTATAAAACATTTATGCGGACACAATGGTTCACATGGGAACTTGTCTTTAACTAACAATAAAACATTTCCAACTACAAAAATATTTATACATATTAAGTCAGAAACTTCTAGAAAAGGATATTGTAATTCGCTACAGCCTTGATATCGTTCGCAGCCTAGAGCCTACTAATTTTGCTACATTGAACTAAATAATCAACATTGAACTTGATTTATAATTGATGAATTTTAAAGTTATTGAACCGAATCTAATTCTGAAACAACAGTGAACTTTCATGCTAAATAACTGTTGTCTTTTTGAGCTGCTTTGCAGCAAATGTTGAAGGTGTATCATATTTGAATATTTTGCATCATTAATTTTGTAATAGTCCCTTGATTTGACAATTAATAATTAATGGCTATACATATTGGACATTTGTGTTTTTATTATTTCTATTTCCCCCCAGTACTAGGAACTTATTGTTATGGAACCTTTACTGATGGTCCCGTTTCCGCCCGGACCAAAAACGTCATCAGGAAGCGCCGCGGCGGCGATAAAAACAAACGTACACATGTCGCAAGAAGTAATGAGAGAATCCGCTTTCAGCCGTTTGTGTGCAACAGAAACAACCCGTATTGATTGTCTATCATAGTAATATTCCACCGACCATTTGAGGATCAACTACCAAAAGTAAGATTGTCAAATATTTTAATACTATAGGTTGTCTGTTTGTGTTGACAATTGCTGAACAGTATGACCCTCTTTTTTTTTATTAATTCCACATTACATATTGAGCGTCTGTTGGTGGCCTGTAGTTGCAGGTATGCCGAGCAGCTGTCCAGAGTGTGGCTCATCTAATGTGGTGGAGGATGATCTGTACTCTCAGAGGCAGTGGGTGTGTGTGGACTGTGGGTCAGTGGTCTCTGAGGGACATCTGACCACCACAGTGAGCGATGAGACTCAGGGCAGAGGTAACCAAGCACGGGACACTTCGCTTTCAACTGATTTTAATTCAGTCTACTTGAAAACTGCTGATTTAACATCCACTTCTTTTGTTTTGTCCAGCTGTGCCCTATCATGCTTCCACAGAGGCGATAAAGAAACCCTGTAGAAATCTAATTGCTGGTAAGATCAACAGCTCATAATATTTAACAAACTAGTTAACAGTTATTAAAACGTTTGGAGCTTGCTGTCAGGTTCAGCGATTGGGTTCTTTATTATGAAACGTCTCTTTCTGGTATTCTTCTGTTATACTTTAATACAATTATAGTATTTATAAAATATTTTTAATTAGCATTTGTTTTTATATTTTTTTTAGTTTAAGTATGTACTTCTGTAAATATATATATATATATATATATATATATATATATATATATATACATACACACACACACACACACACACACACACACAAATTCACCCTCAAGCCATCCAAGATGCAGATGAATTTTTCTTCATCTGAACAGATTTGAAAAAATGTAGCATTCCATCACTTGCTCACCAATGGATCCTCCGCAGTGAATGGGTGGCATCAGAATGAGAGGCATCACAGTAATCCACACTACTCCAGTCCATCAGTTTGTGTCTTGTGAAATGGAAAACGGCTCTTTTTTAAGAAACAAACTGATTATTAAGATGTTTTGATTTTTAAACCAAAAACCATTTTTAAGCCAAAATACGAGTCCATAATCCATAATATTGCTTCCTCTAGTGAAAAAGTCCATCTTCTGTTGTCGTCTCACATCATATCCACTGCAACATATTTGTTTAGACATGTTTTGAACCGTTTTCACTTGCAAACAGTGTTTGGTCTGTGCATATTTCTCTCCTGATTCAGGTGCTGTAACTTTTTCAATAGAGAAAGCAATATTATAGATCGAGGACTGTATTTAAAGGCCATGTTGCAAGGTAAATTTTTTAACAAATTTGTGCAATTTGCTTGTTGGTTCTAAACATTTAAACTGTTATCCATTGTATTTTATGTTGTTGGGTATCACAAAATGGAATCTAATACGAAAAAGTAGGTACTATCTTATAGCGGTCTCCTTTGCCCCACAATGCATTGCATCACGTCACGTTGGGGAGAGAATTTACCAAAGCCACCTTGAGAGCATTGAGATTGACTAGAGAGACGAGTAGTAGACTCGCAGTATTCAGATAGCAGTGATTATATAGATAGATAGATAGATAGATAGATAGATAGATAGATAGATAGACTACATGTATAGATAGACCGACAGACAGAGAGATAGAGGGATATCAACCAAAAGTGACCCAAACGCACTCGCTTCCCTACAACACAAGCTTTTCAGCACAGTTTCCATGGGACAGCACCGCCCACACAAGCACCTGCCAAACACAGCGACACACACGCGGCTAAGTTTGCATAAACATTTTCACCGGAGGAAGAGATAAACGCTTAAAAACGTCCATATAGCTAGCATGATGCCTTCTATTTCTAGATGACAATGTTTACCAGTACTACGACACTATGACAAAGGTTACCGGTACTTATCTGAACCAATGTCATGATCACTGCCACCACTAGAGTGCTACTCGATGACAGTAAAAAATAAATAAAATAAAAAAAAATTATATGTGTGTGTGTGTCGTTATTGTGCACTGCTGCTCGTTGCTGCGATGCTAAATGATAGCAACTCACCAGGACACTTCACCAACTCTCCACTCATTCTCCTCCGACCATGCATTTAATAAGCCTTGACGGACAGCAGTTCTTGGCAATTCCTCATTTGTCCCCTCACGGCTGGCTCGATCGAAATTACACGGCTGCAGGCCATCATACATGTTGGCTCTTTCCAACTCTTCCTCATCCCAGTCAGTCGCTATAACGTTAGTTCTGATGCTGCGTGTGTTCCAGGCAGGTTTTTGAGCTCGTAATCACTATTTCATACCACTACTAACGACTTTGTACCGTTCCAGGCAAACTGTCTGAGCGCAAGGAATTGTAACTAGATTTTTTATTTTATTGCAACGTTACATTGACCTAAAATTGTTTTTTCAATGTGTACCACTTGCATAAACACTGCATCTGTAAGGCATTTTTATTTGTAGGGGCTGTCATCGTTGTTTCGCGTGCTGTGTGACCTCGGAACTCGGCGTACATCAATCTAGTATGAGACACGAGTTCACTGGTGGGAAGTCACGGGTTTGATTGCCGTTCCAGTGCACTTTCACGGGTTTAAGGTTGGAAAAACACGGGTTACGGGTTGGCTGGAACGTGGCATCATACTAGACTGAGGCTACCTTTCCTCGACTTCTCCCCAACGTGACGTCATCACCGAGTTGCGTAAAAAAATGTTAATACCAAAAACTTAAAAAGGTCTTTAAGACCATTTTTGAGACATTTTAAAAATGATATACATGTTTTGAGGGATTTATGTACCCATTAATCAAAAGTGGTGGTTAACTTGCAACATGGCCTTTAAGTCTAAAGCAACAGTTTGAAGTGAAAAACATGTTAATGATTAATTCTGACTTGTATTTTCCTTCTGACGGCACCCATTCACTGCAGAGGATTCATTGGTGAGGAAGTGATTCATTGCTAAATTTCTCAAACTCATCTAAATCTTGGATGCCCTGAGGTTAAATACATTTTCAGCAAATTTTCTTTTTTAGGTGAGACTGTTCCTTCAAACGCTAAAGTTTAAATCCACACCGTTTTTTTTATTTAATATTTGGTTTTATTTCAGTTATGTTTTTGTCAGTTTACAATGTTCCTCCCTCTCCAGGTTTTTCTCGGGTGCGTGCACTGTGTCGTATCCTCCGATTATCCAGTGACATGGAGTCGGCAGTAGTGAGTCTCTTTGAGCGTGCTTACAACCACCCGAGCTTCATCTTTGTGACCTTATCCAAGAAAGAGATCTTGGGAGGCTGTTGTGTACTCTCCGTCTGCCGCCAGTGCAACTGGCCTGTTGCCATGGGAACAATTGGTTACCTGTTAGGGGTGGACAATGCGGCACTGGGCGCTGTTTATCGGGAGTTTACAAAGGCTCTGAACATTGAGATCAACACTGTGGGCATCATGGACTTGCTGGAAAGCTTCTGCTATGAGTATGTCTAACGCTTTAATGACTTGCACAGTATTTTAGTTGATGTAAAAATCAGATTGTTCACTTGCTGTGTTTTTGTAGTTTCAAGCTGGGTCCTCAACAGGTGGACGAAGTGTTTGCTGAACCCCCCCAACGGCTGGTGGACAGGACTTCAGCTTTGATCGAACTAGCCGCGGATGCCTGGATAGTGACGGGCCGCCAGCCTCTGCCCCTCCTGTTTGCAGCAGTGTATCTGGCCTGGCAGTCGCTAAATCCTAAGGTGAGGGACGTAGCCTAATATTCAAATAAATGTGTCACTTCAGTGATTAACACTGAAAGTGAGACATTTCTGGTCAATCTGCAGTTTTGCAGTTTGCAAAAGTAAAAAAAAAGCACTTTCTAAGCAAAGAATTGACCGCACAACTGCTTTCAACATAATAATAAATGTTTCTTGAGCAGTAATCATTGCCAAATATTGCCAACCACAGCAATATCCAATATAGTTGATGGCCAGTGTATATACTTCTTGACAATATGTCACTGGAGATAAAATGTAGAACATTTACCGTAGTGTGTTCACAATTGTCTACTGCAGAAGAAACCAGTATCACATGATTCTGGTCTTTTATTTGTGTTTTTATCAGTGGATATGAAATGTACCCTGTATTATAGAATGCATCATATTTGCAGGTCCGCATGAAATACACCTTTATTAAGTTCTGCAAGATCGGAAAAGCGCCGGAACAGTCATGGCACAGGAGCAGAGATTCGGTGGTGAAGCGGCTGAAAGAGCTGCGGGACGTGCTGTGTAAGCTGGGCCGAGCGCTGCCGTGGCTGAGGGGTGTCACGGTGGAACCCAACACCGTGGTTCCGCTGGTGGATGACATCCTGAAGAACCACAGAGCTTTGCTCATGAGGGCTGTTAGAAACCACGAACAACAGCTGCAAAATGAGTCCCAAACTGCACAAACGACAGAGTGTGACAATGAGCAATCAGATTCAGACCGCGCCGATTCACATTGTTCAAAGCCAGCTGAGCTCATGGATCCTGATCAGGCCGGGTGTGAGAATCCTCCTGATGAAGAAGCCACAGATTGTCAGCTGCCACCAAACCACTGGAGTAAAAGGCACTTGTTTTTACCCCCATGTGTGAAGAATCGCAAGCGGCAGAGGGTTGACGCTCCGCAGCCGGAAGTGACCGGAGATGAAGAGATATCGGACAGCGAAATTGAGTCATACATTCGCTCTCAGGATGAAATTGAAATGTATCTAAAGGTTCGGAAGGAGCTAAAGAAAAATGCGTGATTTTGTGCTGTTGTTTACATATAATTAATTACTGCTGATTTCCTGATACAGTCAGTTTTTCGTTACATTGATTTTATTTCATGGTTTTTTGGATTAGTTCTGTTCGTTGTTAATAAAAATACTTTTTTTTTGCTTGAACTGGTACATTTTTTAGTTATTTCTGTTATTTCTGCATAATATTTCCTTAATGATATTCAATACTTGTTTAATGTTGGGGTGATGATTACACACATTACCTGTTGTGCACTTTCTACCATTAAAAAAATGCACTTTGTAGTTTTTTTTAGTTTGTTTGTTTTTACTTTTGACAACCATTTGAAAGGTAAAAAAGTATTTCTATCACCAGAAAAACTTTAGGTTAGAATTATGGCTAGAGACCGAAAAAAAAAAAATGCACCCATTTTCTGTTACATCTGTGGGTGTTTTAATACATCTAGATATAGATTTATACATAAAAAAAAAACTTCAGTTCTTTGACATTAAATGGAGTATTTGATCATATTTTTCTCCTTTTTTTTTTACATTCTGCAGAGGAGTAGAAAATTATGAAACCTTTTAAATTTGTATTATTTATTTAGGTAATCTTAGGCGGTTTTTAATTTCAATTTCAAGATGCAGGGCTGTCATGAATATCCGTGTTTCCATGTTATTTATAATCATGTCAGGAGCGTGTAAATTCATATGATTTGATCGATGCCTGCAGGGGCGGATCTACTGGTGTGGCATAGGCTGGCAGATGCCACCCTAAAAGAAAGCCTTGCCACCCCACTTGGCAGCAACAAATGAAAGGTTATGGCCAATTTGAAAATTTACGAGCGCGAATCTTTCGTGATTCGTGATCCCGCTCCGAACTCCCGAACTGATTCAAATGATTTGCGATCCCCAAACTGACTCAAATGATTCGCGAACCCGCTTTGAACTCCCGAACTGATTCAAATGATTTGCGATCCCCAAACTGACTCAAATGATTCGCGAACCCGCTTTGAACTCCCGAACTGATTCAAATGATTTGCGATCCCCAAACTGACTCAAATGATTCGCGAACCCGCTTTGAACTCTCGAATTAATTCAAATGATTCGCGATCCCGCTCCGAACTCCCAAACTGACTCAAATGATTCGCGATCCCGCTTCGAACTCCCAAACTGACTCAAATGATTCGCGATCCCCATAACTGACTCAAATGATTCGCGATCCCGCTTTGAACTCCCAAACTGACTCAAATGATTCGCGATCCCCATAACTGACTCAAATGATTCGCGAACCCGCTCCGAACTCCCGAACTGGTTTGCGATCCCCAAACTGACTCAAATGATTCGCGAACCCGCTTTGAACTCCCGAACTGACTCAAATGATTCGCGATCCCGCAACGAACTCCCGAACTGATTCAAATGATTCGTAAAACCCCAAGATGACTCAAATGATTTGCGATTCCGCTTTGAACTCCCGAACAGACTCAAATGATTCGCGAAACCGCTCCGAGCTCCCGAACTGATTCAAATGATTTGCGATCCCCAAACTCTAATAATTTACAAAGTATTAATATACTGTCATATTTTTGTTGTTGTTGTTGTTGTTGTTGCTATAAAAACAGACTTAAGCCATCAATAGCCTTTAAAATGGCTTAAAATACATTATACAAAAAAATAATGAGGCAATAATGATTGGTTAATAATAACACTGTTAAAATGCATAATGTAGGCAAATACAAAATAAACAATTTATGTACATGTTATTACAAATGCCATGTGATTGCTGCTGTTACACAGTCTTACAGGACGATCAAATCCTTGTTTAGGCTACTGACCAAAACATTTAATTCAAATATTCACTAAATCTTTCATTTTTGGCCACCTTTTTGCTATAGATGACACAGGCTTTATAATTTCTTCAACAAAAAACATGCATATCACCACCCTTACAAAAATAAACCATGGTTTTATCATAGTAAAACTGCTTGATTTCCTTTTGCATGATTTCCTTATGCTTGAGACTATAAAATACATAAGAGTCGTAATAAAGTTATAGCCACAGGTAAATGTCGAGAGCTACAATTGTGATTTGTAAATAATACAATTTATACATTTAGTTTTTTATTTGATTAAAGTTATTTTTTCACCCCCATAGTAGTTTTGGGGGGAGGGGTTGTCTGTGGTCCTGGGTGACGGGATGACTTCGTAGCCTATAATAAAAGATAATGAATTTCAAACCTTAAACACATTTTTATTCAAAGATCAACCGTCTGTCATTACTCTTTAGTCTGGAACAAGAAACAGCAACATTAAAATCATGAACTCAAATGTCATTGTAAAAAAACAACAACAAAAAAAACAAAACAAAACAATGACTGTTGTAACAGTGCGTAAATCAGACCTTTCTGTAACACTTAACGTTAATAAACTTAAACGAAAATAACGAAATAATTGTGTAGCTGGAGTATTTTTTGTACACAGTGCCGCGAACTGTCAATCACTCCTTTACGCGTGCATCACTGTCCTCCTCGCAGCTGCAGCAACTTGCGCTCTCTTCATCAAGCTTTAAAACAAAAAGGGGACAAAAATATCACATTGTCTTTGTGCATAGGCTATAGATTAATTAGATAAATGAATATCTAAATTTGTCCCTAGCCTAGTTTTTTAGAATTTAGAAAAAATGCTGCAGCCAATGAGCAGCCGGCGGGGGCTGGCTGCAGGACGACTCAAACTCCGCGGACAGTTTTTAATGTTAATCAGACAATAAATACTCAAGATTTTGCTTTAGTATAATTTTCGGGACAATTAGGGCCAGATTCGGGAGTCGGGACAACAGTTTAGATTTCGGGGCTGTCCCGAATTTTTCGGGACGTCTGGTCCCCCTACCTGAAAGAGCTGCATTACTTCATTAGCTTGAGTCTGACCTGCAATTACAGCATACAGACTTGGTGAGGCGTCAGGCGGCGAGTTTCACACTCTTTCTCCGGCCACGTTGAGTTGTCGACACTTCGCAGTGGGAAAAGAGACACATGCGCTATTCTCTTGTATAACTTGAGGGTGAATGGGTAAATGGGAAATGTACTTCCTGCTCTCGGTGGGAAGAATTAGGAAGCTTGCATTTCCTCATTAAATCCGCAGTGCAGGTAAAAGATTAAATCCTTTATTAAAACAGATGTCCAAATGAGCGTACCGGTACGCTAAAAGCACGTTCTGGGCGCACGGAGAGGTGGCGGTACGCTCAAGAGTTATATTTGGAAGTGGCGGTACTGGGTACTGGTGCGTACCAGCCCACTTAAAGCACTGTATACTACATTAGAGCTGTTGGGTTTAAGGGGCTCAGTCGAGGACTTGCATTCTGATGTCTGATGCATTTACACAAGGTATTGACCACTTCAAAATGTTTGAATGTCATTGCAATAATAGCAGAATAGGCCTATCAATCTAACCGGTATTTATTCCAAAGAAAGGGCATGAATGAACATGCTTTTGGCAGTTAATGTTAAGTTTGGATGCAGAATAAAACCTGACAGCAAAGACATTTAAAAGATCTCAAAACACTTTACAATAAGTTTAAGTTAATTAACATATTTTAGTTAACATGAACTAAGAATGAACAACACTTCTACAGCATCTATTAATCTTAGTTAATCAGCATATTAGAATGATTTCTGAAGGATCATGTGACACAGAAGACTAGCTTAATGATGCAGAAAATTCAGCTTTGCATCAGGAATAATGATATTTTAAAATATATGAAGATATAACACATCTATTTTCAATTGTATTACATTTTCATGTTTTTACTGTATTTTTGACCAAACAAAAGACTTGAGGATAAGAGACTTTTCGTACTGATCTCAAACTTTTGAACAGTATAATCAAAAAATCACCAAAACACCAATTGATTCAATTGTAATATTTTTTTTAATGAATAATAACATGCAGTAATTACAGAAAAACTTACAGAAGCGTTCTCCTCAAAGTACAGATGACTTTGTTCTCTGTTTTTCTATGTGTGTGTGTGTTTGGCTCATATGCCTGCACCTAGGCTCTTCCCTTCATTATGAATCAGACTTTAACATCTTTGATTATCACGTGAGGCTTCACACATGGCACTACACACTCATAAAGCTCTAGTGTACCGAATGATCACAAAATCCTCTTGATCCTCATCCATCATTCATAAGCAGGAAACTGCTAATGGAAAAGTAAATGCCAAAAAACAGTCATTAATGGAGTTAACATGAAATCAAAACTCACCCTATTAAGTTCTTTAATGCAAGTTTCTGGATTTATTCTGCGTGATTCCAAGTAAAACATATTCTTTTGTATTAACTCTCAAAATAGAATATCTTGCACAGACTCTTACATTTCCTTTTTAAATTAAGGTCACCAACATCTCCACATTTCATATAGAGACACTTTTCACCATTCAATCAGTCCTGATGGATAAAATTGACTCATAAAACATCACATTCAGGAAAAAAAATGGGTTGCGAATGCCATGTAACACTTGTGGGATTCTTTGAGTGCTCTGAGAAAAGCCCAACATGAAGGTTACAATCATCTGTTTCATTTCAGCAAATAGCAATGAATCATTTCCATGAATTACACATAATGAATCATTCAAGTTAGCATTTGCAGTCCCTCAATTACACAAGTGTTTCAATCAGTTCTCACTGTTTGCACCCAGATGTTTATTTTATGTACATTTCGTGGGCCATTTATAGATCTTAAATTGCACTTCATGTGTTTTCAGCCTTTCTGAAGCCAACAACTGCATCATAGCACGACGCTCGCCATGGCGCAGTGGTTGGCCGGTATACCGATGCGACGGTGGCAGGTGAACATCTTGCGCAGCTCTGCGCGGAAACGGTCGTGAAGCCACGCGTACAAGAACGGGTTGCAGCAGGACGAGCTCATGGCACACAGATGACACAGCAGCTGGATCAGCAGAAAATGACGCTTGTTGATGAGGCGGATGTCGATGTCGCGCAGGATGTTGAACACGTGGATGGGCAGCCAGCAGACTCCGAATGCCGCCACCACGAGAGACACCAGCCTGAAGATCTTTCGCTTGCGCGCCCGCTGGGCCTCGGCCTGGTCACGTGTTCGGTGTCCGGGGGCCACACAGTTGCGGAGTTTAACGGAGATGCAGAGGTAAGAGACGCAGACTGCTGATAAAGGCAGGATGTAGGTCAGTAGCAGCGTGCTGTAGGCGTACACCAGCCGCTGGGTCTCCTGGCCCAACCAGAACTCCTCGCAGATGGTCAGACCCTCGTCTCTGAACTCCACATGATACGTGTGGGCCACAGCGGGGGCGACCAGCACGCACGACAGCAGCCAGATCCCAGACAGCACGTAAGAGCAGGCCGCCATTGAGATTCGCTTCTTCAAAGGGTGCACTGTAGCATAGTACCTGTTACAACACACACAGATTTCAGCATGGTTATATATTATATTATCAAATGATTTTCCGTTGAAATATTAGCCCAAAATCAAGATATTTTACAACATTATATATTTTTTCATTCTCAAAAATTCTCATTATCACAATCATGTGTAATAAATAATTTCTCATTTATATATATTTTTTTAAATTCTCAACAGAATTAACAGTTATATTTTTACAGTAGTAAAAAATGCTGTAATATTTTTATTTTTCTGTCAAATATTATCCTCATATCAAAGCATATAATAATGAAAACACATATTTTCAAATTCTTATTACATTAATCTAGAGATTTTACTTTTTGAATGTCAGGGTTTAAAAAATCACATTCTCATTAATAGACTAATGCATAAATAATTCTCATAATTTACTTATTATTTGTTTTAAATTAAAATAATTTAAATAGAATTAATATAGCATTTTATACTATATTAAAAAGATTTAATTAATTATTTTTTGTTTTGCATACATTTTTTGTATTTACATTTTTATTTGTATATATATATATATATATTTATATATATATATATATATATATATATATATATATATATATATATATATATATATATATATTTAGCATTAAGTACTTTTACCTCATTTTATGTTTTAGTTTCAGTAATAGAATAATAAAATGCATAAATATTTGAAAAAAAAAATGTAATGAATTGTGGTAATAATGAAATTCATGTACAAATTGTCATGAAAAAAAAATCTAAATCACAACCCCCCCCCCCCAAAATAAGCTAAAATATGCTTCATTTTTCTACATTTAAATATAATTATTTCTTCCTATATGCGATTTATGGGGTGAAATATAACCCCATAAATATGGGGTGATTTTTTGAGTTAAGAAAGTAATTAAAAAGTATATTTTGTCAACATAAATTGTCAAAGCGATTGGAAATAGTGATAGTATAGTTTCAAATTGCAGTATTAACTTCCTAAGCCAAACATCTAATGATCTCCAAAGACCTTTAACATAAAAAAAGACCAAAACCTTTTCAAAATCATCATTCAGTGCACATCCTTGGACATCCTTTCATCTCAAGTGTTCTGACCCACTTCAAGCACACTTAGCTTTGATATCTGCGTCTCGTAACGGCGTGAGCCATTAGCGAGATCATTAGTGGGTCAGGTGCTTGCACTTGCCTGTCAACCGCAATAGCCGTGAGGGTGAAAACGGACACGTATACAGTGACGGGCTGGATCAGGAACACCAGGTAGCACATGAAGCGCCCAAACGTCCACCCGTGAGGGTTGAAGGCGTAGGCCAGCGTGAAGGGAACGCAGGTCACGCACATCAGCATGTCTGAGAAGGCCAGATTGCCGATGAAGAAGTTGGTGACGTTGTGCATCTTCCTCGAGCGGCAGATGACGTAGATCAGAAGGTAGTTGCCAAAGACACCCACCAGCAGCACGAGAACATAACAGGGGATGATAAGCGGCTTGAAGGTCTGCAGCAGGGCGACGTCTGCAAAGGGATAGTTGTGAGGGACCGTGGTGTTTTGGACCACCATCACCTCGTACACTTGGCTTCCAGGAGGATCTTCTCCACCTTGCAGGCCAGAACCCTCCATACTTTGATCAAAACTCTCCTGCCTCCCCCTGCTGGACGAAAACACAAAGGACATTGCTGTGTGATAGTCAGATTAACAGTTGATCAGAGTGGGCTTTTCAGTGGTGACTTCTTTAACTTTTACATTTTTTCTCGCTCAGTCTTTAATACTCTGTTACATAACCGTTCAGTTGTGAGTTGAAATGCTTTAATGTACCTGTCTGAAAGCGACTTCAGAAAACAAAGATCTTAAGATAGCTCTTTGTTGACTCTTTCCAGCATCCAGGGATTTTAAAACACAGAATTCTTTGCCTGCAGTGATGTATTTTTCCACAGAGCCAGTGTATCGTCACTGTCAAGAATTATGAATGTCAAACCTTAAACACTGATTAAACTCAAAACATTGTACTCATGTAATTTGTGAAAATACAAAAAGACTTTTTATTTACCTTAAATGCCACTCATTTCATAATTTGGCATTCTTTTCATGCGTTTTGCGGAGTTCAATTTTGAAAACATGAAACTTTGCAGTTTTATAAAATGCCCCCCTACTAAGCATTGTATGGTAAGAATTATGAATTGTGTCTATTGAAGTTGCACTATGAAATTTGGGATTCCTCAGTAGGAGCTACTTCTGTGTATTTTAGGGAGATTAAATATAAATGTTTAAGTTGATGTACTTTCACTGTCAGGCAAATAAGAAGGATAAATGTCAAACTTAGCAGGTAAGCACTCCCTAATTCAAATGTTGCAATCATGTCATTTGTGCAAATATATATATAAAAAAAAAAAATGCATGCAATTTAAATGCCAGTCATTCTGAGTTCAGTTTTGCAAAGGTGAAATTTTGCAGTTTCATAAAATGCCCTCCTTCAAACATTGTACGGAAAGAATTATGAAAAGTAGGCCATCTAAGTTACACTATGAAATGTGGAATTCCTCTATAGAAGCTACTGAATTTAATATTTATGGCTGCTGAAATGAATAAATAAAATGAGGAGTAGTTGACGGTGCAACATGCTAAACTGTTTCAAACTGCATTCTCTTATTAATATTCCTTTTCCAATCAGGTTTTAAGATCTTATAATGTATAAGATTCATACATTTCAAATTCATGCATTTCATACATCTGGAGTTCATTAACAATTCCTAAAGACTTCACACAAGTTTGTAATGTCATCATATTCATAAGGGCAGCATCTCATCGCATATATTCTGCTAATGGGGACAGTGGATAAAAAGCCACTTGACAAAATACATCAGAATAAAGGTCATGCCTTATCTATCTGAAAAGGTCCAGACAGGATAATTATGTTCTTTGTGGAAGTAAGTATGCAGTACCATAAATAAACCCATTTATTCTCTAAACCATAAGTGTTAATTAACTCTGGAAGAGCAGAATATTATACTGATAATAGAAAATTATTCTCTATTCAGAAATAAGACTTCCTGTCTTCAGTTACATCCTTAAAGCTTCCCAAATGACCTCTCAACACAGGGAAAAAAAGGTAAGCTGGGACTGAGGCGTTACCCTAAGGTACAAAACCTTATTTATCTCCAAATTATATATTAGTACCTCGAATACCCATGCGTGAACTTTAAAAGAACATAATAATAGCTTGCGTGTATATATTTAAAGAGTACCACTCAAGTGTCAGTTTTGTTCTGTTTTTTTTTTCTTTCTTTTTTTTCTGAGCATTAAGTAACTTCTGCGTAAGGTATTACTCGTTATAAATCTCATTAATAGCACAATCAAGCTGCAAAAATTGAACAGGTGCTTAGCTTTTGACACCCTGGATAGCATGTTGCCTACATGCAGAACTCATAATAAATGCATACTGTTATAGGCTATATCCTTTGACTAAATTGTAGAAATACAAAAACCCGGTGTATAGTAAAAATGATCAGTACCAGGATATTTAACTTGGAATATAAAATTATTACATTACCTAAGATAAAGCGATACTCCTGCCTCTGAGAATTGTGTGAATGCACCTTTTTCTCCGGTGCGGTGCGCCGAGTGTTTCCAAACGGCGCGCCGGCGCGCATCTGACGCGCGCAGCGCTCCGTCTCCGGCAAGCGAACCACACGCATCAGCGGGAGACGAACGTGCTGCAGTAACAACAAGTGTTTCACAACTGTCCCCCGCTTTACTCATGCAAACTGAAGCTCAATTCTGTCACTCCGAGTCAGTGAAAACCGTTCGAATAGGAGAGTTGGGTGGGGTTTAAGACTCTAATCCCCTTAACTGAGGTAAAATAAAATATCTATCTATCTATCTATGTATGCTACTCATTAATTAGTCAGAGAAAGTTACGCTCGTGAGGAAGTAATGTACCGTGGACAGTGCCTTTGCGGGGCCATTTGCTAAAGCAATATAAAGATGGGCACGATATAGGCTACTCGTGAAATAAAAACAAACTCAATGCACAAGTCAAAATTTCATAAAATTATGTACATAAATTAAACCGTATTATCGAGTAATAATCTTATAAATCGGCAACAGCCCAGCAATAAAATTAACTATCACTCACCAAAAAAGAAAAAAAAAGAAAGTCTGATTGATAGTTTAAGTAGTTTAGATAGTTTAACCTAACTCTGTAATGTAAAGTGGCGCCAAAACGGTTGCGCGAGACGAACCTCGACCACCCTAAACTGACGTCGACCGAAATTGAAGTCAAAATTCTTACATGATTCTCCAACTATGTTACTTTTTCTGTCATTGACAGATATATATATAAAAAAAAAACATTTCCACTTTTTTTTTCACATTTACTACATAAGGGAACATATATATATATATATATATATATATATATATATATATATATATATATATATATATATATATATATATATATATATATATATATTTCTTTTCAATTTGACATATTTTAAACATGTTGAACACTTTCTTGGGTTCACTGTCATTTCCACACCTCTGCATTAAATGCAATCCCAGGCTCAGTACTCTAGATGTGTATACTGAGTAACCATAGGAACTGACACTCCAGAGGAAACCTCTGAGAAATACTGCGAGTTTATCGTATGTTATTTCTGAAACACTCATAATTCATTCCGATTGAAAAATTTCTGCATTTTTACAATTTCATCAGGTGATATTTTAGATTATTTAATGGTAATTCTAAAACTAACACTAACAGGCTAGTCAAACATGAGATATTAGAGGGAAAGGGGGAAAATGTCATTTCCACATCTCCTCCATGGAAGTGATAAAGACAGGTTGGCTTGGCAAGGAAATTGTCTGTGCTTAGTGCCTATAGTACTAAAAGTAGTGTAAACATAAACTTTACATATAATGTCATAGAGAATGTTTTAAATTGAAATATTTTATTGTTTACAACAAAACCTGACAGTTTCTCTGTTGTTCTTTAAGATGGCACCCAAAACATCAGCAGAGAAGTCCAGACTATTCAGGGAAAGGCTAAAATCTGATTCAATTAAATATGCTGAGTTCCTAAAAACACACGTTTTTGTTCGGTTGTGGAAATGACAATTTATTTTGGGATGTCTGAAAAAAATGTAAAAAAACAAACAAACAAAAAAAACATTATTTATTAAAAATCAGCACTGCCAACTTCAGGACAAGTATCTAGGCATGCTGGGGAAACAAATTATAGCAGTTATATTTTAATAATAAAAAAAAAAAAAATTCTGAAAATGTCCAGGTCATAGTTGTAAAATCACCCATATATGTCTGTTGTACATATGAGGAAATTGCTTTTATCACAAAATGTTCAGGGCTAGTTCATCTCTTATTACGAATGTTACTTTCCAGCAGAGTCGCTAAAAAAAAATGTTGATTAGCTTTCAATGATTAGCCTACGTCATGGAGCTGCTGTCGATTACCTTTCTCATGAAGCTGTCTTAACACTGATTGATAGTGATCAATATGGACAGAGGCTAACCTCTTCATCTACTTTTAGTCTATGTGAAGAAAGAAAACATCAACGTTTGGAACAACGTTAGGGTGAGGAAATAAATGAGCAAATGTTAACTCTGGGGTAAAGTTGAACTAGTCCTTTGGGACAAAGAAGCGTTAAATAGTAAGCAGTGACTCAAAACACCATCCATATAAGTAAAATTGGAAAAATGCTAATTTGATACAAGCCCAGAGGTCAACATAATAAGGCAAACGAATGAGCTTGCATTAATTTTCTGTACTTTTGTGGTTAGTTTTAAATGATGAGCATTCATGGCCCGAGGATCACAAATCAGCTCTTTTGTGCTGCCAATAACAAGCACCTGTCAGGCAAACACCTGCTCTGATGAATAGTAATGACCTATAAAAACACTGACTCTAATTTACACCACCATTTAGTGGCGTACTATTATCATTTGCTTGGCTTTTGAGACTTGATTTGTCGCAAGTGCTTTTATTACATTTTATTCTTTGCTCTGATTGTTTTTTGGTCCGCTATGTTTTAATGAGTTACCTTAATGATCTACACCGAGCATCTTCACTGATCTGATGTTTCTGGCTCCTACTTTTTAACAGTAATTTTCCCACTGCTGCAGTGCATGCTGGTAATGAAGAGATAAACAAAACAATTGAAGCGAGCTGCACAGCTCTGACATTCAGAGAAATGCTCTTTGTGCATCTCTGTCTGTGGACATTTCATATATCAGAACTGGAAGGGCTTTAGGGGAAAACATAATGTGGCACCTGACGTCATCAGCGAGTGGCGTTACTGCAAGCTGAATTAATATCATATTGGTCTGCATATTATTATAATAAACAAGGGACACGCTTCTACTCATGCAAGTGAATTTTAAATTAGCACACTATTTACAGCCTCCATCCCATTCAGAACAGATACACATTCTCTAATTTATATTAGGCTACATTATTTGAGAGTCGTGTATATGACACTTTTGGGTGCAAAGTTGACTACTGAAGGACTCTTTCGGCACATATTATTTTTATGACTTAAATAGTTTTTTGCAATATGCTTTAGTCAATTTTTTTTAAAGCTGTTAGTGTTTTAATTTTCATAAGTTTACACAAAATATTCTCCACACGGATGTGATTTGCATGTATTTAAAAGGCAATACATGAACAGCTTCCAAACATGTTCCCAAAAGAGGACAAGCAGATATGTTTTTCTGTGTTTCGTGGAATATGATTCATAGACTGCTATGTACTGTAGAATGCATTAGTATATTTATTTCCATAATACTGCAGTGCTACATATGCAGACCTTGGACTGAAAAAGGGCCCTGTATTTGCATTAGCAGTTTCTGCTTGTACTTCTTTGTACAGCCTTTTTAAAATGCATATAGAATTGTTTTTTTTTGGATGGATGGATTGACAGTTGGATGGATAAATACTGTAGATGGATAGACAAAAGGCTGATTACAGAGTCTGAGGGGACTCATGATTATTTCTGCAATTTAAATTAAATATGTGCAGTAAAAATCTATTGACATTTATCATTGTTACTGAATCAATGTGACTTTTCATTTAGATTTATTTGATCAGGGCTCGATGGCTTCCACATGCTCAAGCCAATTACGGTCCTGCTGTCCAAGAACTGTTTGCCTGGCAATAGCAGCTGTCTTCTCTGGTTGTTAATGGCTTTTATTTGCTATGTCGTTATGTAGCTGAACATTTTCTATGGAAGATGCCAAAGGATGATAAATCATTTTGGACACATAAATCCATGGCGTCAGCTCTGTTGTAAGAAGGTACATTTAAATCATGCTTTTTTAACTCTCCTTCTCACAAAACATCCATCCTTTTTGCTTTTTAGTGACCACAGCTCCCAGCTTCTCTCTACGTCACAACATAATTCCCTTTCTCATGACGAACATCTCTATTTTTACTTCACTTCATTCTTATATTCTGTCTTTTGCTTGCCTCCCATCTCTGTTTGTAAGATCGTTGTCACAGTTGAGAATCCGATTAAAGGTCTCTAAAAATCCGAAAGCATCTCTGTGGATGCTGAAATCTTTTTAATAGTGTTCACTAATCTGCCGTTTTTGCGTGTTGCTATGGGAAATGATCAGATTTTATTATGAGTAAAGAACGAAATGAATGTCTGTATTTGATGCACTCTGAATGCCACATCATGCGCTCAGCTTGCATGGATAGACCATCAAAACAGATTCATTCATTTGTGATGTTTGTACAGAGCACATGGAGTGTTTTCTCTGTGAAAGCAGAATCTGTCATCTTTTATTCACCCTCGTGTAGACCGAAATCTGTGTAACCTGCAAGTCTTTTCTTCAGGTTTGGAAGAACATGCCTTCAGCTGCTGTTTAGTTGTAAATCTATTTTGACCGCTAATGGACGTTCACATTCTGAAAGAGTTAGTTTTTCTCAGTATGAAGCCCCATTACTGTTTGCTGTCCCATAAACGGAAGGGCTTTCATTCGTATTCGTGGTTTTGAATGGCAAACTGTTTTGAGGTTAGCCTTTTCTCTCAGCTTTTCTAAGCAGTTTTGAAGACATAAAAAGCATTTAAATGGAGCAGAACATGATGAAATTGACGAAGAACTTTTTTAATGCACTGTGTTTTTATGAACAGTTCATCCATGCATGTAATGTGTTCAGTCATAATGAGTGGGCTTTCACATATAGCCCACTTATTGTGATTCAGTTCCTATTGAATAAAATCAAATCCTGCCCTAATTTTCCCCCTGTTGTATATCCTTTTCATTCTGATAGATGTCACAATATAAAAAGAAGTGAAAAACAAAAAGGAATAATTCCCCCCAAAATTGAAATTTGCTTAAAATGTCCTCACTCTCAGGCCATCTAGCATTCTATAATTTGGTCACCAGTCGATCCATCCTATGGGTGCAGTCGAATGAGAATCCAAACTGATAAAAACATCACAAAAATCCACAGGTAATCCACATGACTGCAATGTCTTGTAAAGCAAAAACTCGAAAAAACATGATTATCCAATAATTGCTTACCATATTTTTCGGACTATAAGTCGCACCTGAGTATAAGTCGCATCAGTCCTAAAATACGTCATGATGAGGAAAAAAAACATATATACGTCGCACTGGACTATAAGTTGCATTTAAACATTACCATCTACAGCCACGAGAGGGCGCTCTATCCTGCTCAATGTAGACTACAGGAGCACTGAGCAGCATAGAGCGCCCTCTGGCGGCTGGAGACGGTAATGTTTTCTCTTGGTTCATTTCTCTGTTCATGTCAAATTAATTTTGATAAACAAGTCTCAACTGAATATAAGTCACAGGACCAGCCAAACTATGAAAAAAATTGTGACTTATAGTCCGGAAAAAATGTTATATCTAAAATATGAGTATCCTATCAATCTTGCTGAAAAGTAATTTCGTCTGAACCAGGAGAGATATGAATATAAACAAATCAAGCACCGAAGTGAAAACATCCCCAAAACAGTTCAAAACAAATATGTCAGTGAATGTTAATGTTAGAGGACAACAGGAGATGGACTTTTTAACTGGAGGAAGTGTTGTTGTGGATTATAGATTTTAAAGATCAAATTCATTCATGGTGGATTTTTCTTAATTACAAACATATAGCTTTTAGCTTCACAAGACGTTAAGTGATGGACTGGTGTGGATTATTGTGAGCTGTTTGGACTCTCTTTATGACAGTACCTATTCAATGCAAAGGATTCATTGGTGAGCAAGTGATGGAATGTAACATTTTTCAAAATCTGGAGAAGAAACAGACTCATCTACATCTTGGATGGCCTGAGGGTAACTTTGATGCTTTCTCTCTCTCTTCCCCTCTCACATACAATGACAGATTTGCCTTAAATCTGGTGTATAAAGATCCTTAAATCGAAAGGTGAAATATTTTTGGCATAATCTTTCCCCATTGGCCCTTTCATTAAATCGCAACCAGTCACTCGCAAGAATATGTTTGAAGGTTAGAGCACTACGGGTTCACACTCCAGCCTTATAATATACTATTTTTAGAGCTAGGAAGGAGTCTAGAATATCGGCAGTCCATTAAAGCTACTGTAATTGTAGATAAAAACATAACTTTTCCCTTTAAGTGCACTATCAGGCCAAATTGATATGCTTCAGCAAAGTGTTTCCGAAATTTCAAATCGTATATATATTTTGCAACTGTTGATTCAAAAGTCTTTTATCAACTGAAGTGTACTTCTTTTATTTGTTCTGAAATCCAGTTCTGAATAATTGCATACTTCTATGGTTTAGTAGTGTATATATTATTAAGAGGTAAAGAAAGCAGTAATAATTGACTGTGGTCTTGATGTTTTGCTGCTTTTGCCCATCATGACAACAGATTATACCTGGAGGCAAAAAGTGCTTTCTTCTATTGTTCCACATACAACATTCATCTCAGCTCTGAATGGATGATCGGAAGGTTTTTGCATTGAAGTGACAATGAGAAAAGTCTTTTAAACTACTATGAGGGCTCTCTCATCTGTTGTCCTGATGAATCTGCACTACTTTTGCAGCAGCTGTGCTTGTTATCCTCCCATGTCTTTGTTGTGCAGTATGCATGTGTGCTATTTGAAGAACCCACACATCAGTGAAACAGGCACACGTATGCAAAAATAGCAAATGAAGAAGTACTGTTTTGACATTGACTGAATTCAAGGCAGGTTTAGAGATGGAGGTGCCATCGGTGCTCTATATCTGTCTACACTGAAGATGATGGAGTATTGAATGCTTTTTTTAAGTGGTTGTTGTTGGTTATAAATGTAGTGAAATTATTCACTCAATCTCTCTCTCTTTGTATATATATACAGTTGTGGTCATAGGCTCACATTGCATAACCTGCAGAATGTTAAGAAGAATCATTTAAATTATAATAATTGAAATTCAAATAGTTTTCACCCCTGGCTATTAATGCATCGTGTTTCCTTCTTGATAACCAGTGAATGTTTGATCCTTTTGTGTATGAATCCCTCAGTGTGAAAAGATGGAGCTCACAAACATACAGGCACTGTTGGAAAGGGTGCAAATATGGAAAATATGCTGGTAAACATAAGAATTTGCAGGACCAGTGGGAAAACTGTTCAGGAAAATCAAGGGACTTACAGAACAATTTCACAGTATATTACAAAATATACCAATAGTCGTGGACCATTCAGGTAATAAAACAAAGTATTAAGAATCAAGTATAAATTTAGTTAATTTGTCTTGGAGTACATCTTTTATTTGAAATAGCTTATTAAGGACAACGCTAAATAAAAAATAACATGCAATTTTTATTAACAGTTTGCAGATTCTGCAAGGGCTGTGTAAACGTGTGACACCAACAGTATCTGTATACAATGGGAGAAATATTTATTTGATCCCCTGCTGATTTTGTAAGTTTGCCCATTTACAAAGAAATTAAGAGTCATAATTTTTATGGTAGGTTCATTGTAACAGATAGAGACAGAATATCAACCAAAGAATCCAGAAAAAATACATAAAATAAAGGGATAGAAATAGCACAAGGCTTGAATGGGCTAAAAGACCATTAACAAGAAGCTTGGTGAGAAAGAGACAACTGTTGTTGCGATTATTTGGAAATGGAAGAAATGCAAAACAACCATCATTCAGCCTTGGTCTGGAGCTCCGTTCAAGATCTTGCCTCATGGGGAAAGGATGATCATACGAAAGGTGAGGGATCAGCCCCAAATTGCACGGGAGGAGCTTGTTAATGATCTTAAGGCAGTTGGGACCCCAGTCATAAAGCAAAACATTGGTAGCATACTATGCCTCAATGAACTGAAATCCTGCAGGTTACCCTGCTCAAGAAGGCACATGTACAGGCCCGTTAAGAGGTTGCCAAAGCACATCTAAATGATTTAGAGATGGCTTGGGAGAAACCAAAATGTAGCTCTTTGGCATTAACTCAACTTGCCGTGTTTGAAGATAAATGCTGACTGTGACCACAAGAACACCATCCCTACAGTCAAGCACAGAGGTTGAAATGTGCTTTGAGGCTGTTTTTCTGCTGAATGACTTCACCTCATTGATGGGTGAATGGACCATGACGGGTGAATGGGGCCATACTGTAAAATTTGTGACGAGAACATCCTTCCCTCAGCCAGAACACTGAAGATGGGTCATGGATGGGTCTTCTAGCATAACAATCACCCGAAACATCCAGCCAAGGCAACACAGAAGTGGCTCAAGAAGAAACACATTAAAGGGGTCACATGATACTGCTAAAAAGAACATTATTTGGTGTAATGAAATGTGTTTATGTGGTTTAAGGTTAAAAAAACACATTATTTTCCACATACTGTACATTATTGTTTCTCCTCTGTGCCCCGCCTTCTGAAACGTGTCAATTTTTCTGAAAAGCGAGGTGCTCTCTAATTGGCCAGCTATCCAGTGCATATTGGCGATCCACAGTGCAAAGTTGATGTATTTCCTCAGCGACCAGCACGGATCAGGTCCAAACATGACGAAGCGTCCACTTTTGGAAGACCAAACAAAGTTTTGCTTTCACAGTGAAGCACACAGCATCATACGACATGGGGGCGGTGGCAGCGGCAGCAACAACAATATTACAACGAGAATAAAAGTTTTTTTGCATTTCTGGGCGGTATTATGCAAATCTTCCCACGGAGTGACATAGAGATGTGGGGGCGTGTTAGAACGTGTCATTTTATGGGGGGGGTAGACTAATTGAACTTTTTAAAAGAATTTCTCTTTGGATTTAAGACTTTAGTCTTTGCAACTTTACAAATCTTCTTTATGCACCAAGAGCTTGTAACATTCCAAAGAGAAAGGAAAACATTTTAATTGCATCATATGACCCCTTTAAGGACATGGAGAGGCCTAGCCAGTATCCAGACCTCAATCCTATAGAAAATCTGTGGCGGGAGCTGAAACTTCCAGTTGCCAAACGACAGTCAAGAAACCTTAAGGACTTAGAGAGAATCATTAAAGAGGAGTGGACCAAAATCCCTCCTGAGATGTGTGCCAACCTGGTGACCAACTACAAGAAATCTTTTACCTCTGTGCTTGCCAACAAGGCCTTCTGCATCAAGTACTAAGTCATGCTTTGCCTGGGGATCAAATACTTATTTC
Source organism: Carassius auratus (assembly GCF_003368295.1). Lineage (NCBI taxonomy): Eukaryota > Metazoa > Chordata > Actinopteri > Cypriniformes > Cyprinidae > Carassius > Carassius auratus. Next base: position 15,013,094 of record NC_039277.1, on the reverse strand, counting down.
ACTCACTTAAATGCAAATCATTTTCTAACCTTAATATAATGTGTTTTTTTCTGGAATTTTTGCTTGGTATTCTGTCTCTATCCGTTAAAATATACCTACCATAAGAGTTACGGAACCTTCATTTCTTTGTAAGTGGGCAAACTTACAAAATCAGCAGGGGATCAAGTAAATATTTCCCCCATTGTATAAATGTATAATGTAAAATGTCGTTTTACAACAACTGATAAGGAAAATTACTATGTAATTACATCCTGAAGGGGGCATTAATGAACCATGAATTTAGTAAACTTGACATATCTATATTTCTATTTCTTTTAATGTGATTAGACAGACAGACAGACTAGATTTAGTTTTTCCTAGGCTGTTGACTACATTCTTTTCAGTATATTCATGAAGCGACTGTGTGTGCATATTGTGTGCGTGCAGAGCGGCTCCACATGCTGTTACATCAGCAGTATGAATCACTGATGAAGAGAGCCTTACTTTACTCTGATGAGGGAACATTGTGCTGGAACGGCCATTCGGGTTTCCATGAGCAATCAGACCTGTGCTTTATACAGGCTTTTAGGCCTGGGCTATATATATCATATATATGTGTGTGTGTGTGTGTGAATGTATGTATATACAGTATATATATATATATATATATATATGAGTCTTTTTCTGGAAGCTTTTTCCTCTCTAAAGCAAACATTAGCTACAGAAAGAGAAGCAGTTTCAAATGTATTTATTTTTTCTGTAAAAAAATTGGCTTTGTCCATATTACATGTGGTTGTGAAAGAGCTTAGAACAATCTCGGTGCATGAATCTTAGCTTTCTCTATCTATACATGTATCTGTAATCATAGTGGAAGTTTTTGGAAAGCTGTAGTTTGAAGTTGAAATGTGTAACTTTTGTGGCAGGACAAAAAATGACATTGGGTTTGAAAAGGTACACCTTTGTACCTACAGGTACATTGATACCTTAAAGTGAATGTATCAGTATCTAAAAGGTACAAAAAGTGCCACTTAGTAACAACTAACACACACACACACGCGCTCTGATCAGTCATCCGATAATCACTTCCTCTGCCTCTATCAACGGTTTCTCATCTTTCTATAACATGAAACCAATCACACTGTGATGATGCAAAAGAGCCTGCATCACTTTCATGTGGCGTGATGGTTTTAGAGGTGTTGACAAATTCTCACAATAATTGCTTACATAATAGCAGACCTTCTTGAGAGGTCGTGTTTGTCAGCCACACACATTTCATTTCAAATAATTTCAAGCAAATCAAGAATTATAAAAATAACCATTATACCTCTGTTAAAAGTCCACGCCCTGACATAGACTACGCTACCCATAATGCCTGTGTTCATATAGTTCTGCTCGCTCGTGGTTGTGCTAGGCACTTTCACTTTCGTGTGGACCAGGGTCATGAGAGCAGTATTCACGGTGCAGAGAATTGCCATGCTCTGTTAATCCTGCACTAGTCTTGTGTGTAGAAGTGCTGTGTGCATTCTTAAGATATAACCACACACACACACACACACACTGCACCACTGGATTTGCCTATTCCTTCTGACTGAGCAAGACTCATTTGACAAGAAATCCATAATCACATAAAATTAGGTTAAAATCATATTATTTATATGTTTGTTTGTTTGTAATGGTTGATTCTTCTGAAATGAGACGGCCTCGATGATGTATGCGGCTGACAAATAAGAAATCTGGACAGTGCAGCCTTTGAAATGAGACACCAACAAATGTGTAACATCGACTGAAGGTTGTAAGGCAAGCCTGTTACAAGATGAGGATTAAACAACTCCAGACAGAGCAAATGGCATAAACAAAAGCTCTCAGCTCATATGCGTTGTCTCTCCATGGCCATGCAAGAGCGTGTTTGAATCTCCAATTAGAGTACCAAATATGAATCTATAGCGCCATGGCAAAATAAATCTTATTTTACTCAAGTTATGGGGTTTGCAGTCTGAATTGAATGGGATTAGACGCAAGAGCTCACATCAAACTGAGCAAATCACATAATGCTTCAAAACGTTGTGAGATTTCAACTGGATGATAAATGGGGTTAGCCTCAAACAGATTTAATTGAATTTCAAGTGTTTTATCATTTAAGTTCTAATTTGAGTCGTTGAACAAATTTTTTGCTGTTCTTCTCACTTCATTCACATTGCTTTACAATGTCTTTTGCATGTGGAGTTTCAAGAGCTTTTTAAAAGTTTAAAAGAAAATGCCTTCTCCACTTGCTAGCAAATTAAACATGCAATGCGAAAAATATAGTCTGATTCACGACAAATGGCTCTTTATGTTTAATGGGATGCTCTTTATGAATCATTTATAAAACAGTTTGAATCTGATAGATCCTTCACAGAACAAACTCACCAAATCAGTCAAATCAATTATTGAATCAATGGACAGTAAGTTATGATTTCTCTTTTCAAATAAAACTAATTTTAGAAAAATAAAACTAAACTTGCTGCTGGTGACAGACAGTGCTTGCATGTGTTTTTTTCCCCACAAGAATACCAACATGTTAACCTTGTCTGTTTCAAGAGACTTTCACTGTACTTTAGCATGAAAACCGTCAATATTCGCGTAATTTTTGACACGTTCATAATCACTTTCCCGGTAACTTTGAGGCAATTGTTTTATGCAAGAGCCGGAGCGAGGAATAGGCTTGCCTGTCTATATTAAAGTATGGTTAATATATTATTATATTAAGCAATTGAATTGCGCTCAATTATTTGCTATAATGACATTACGAAAAGTGCAAATCGTTATTGACATCGTTATTGCACTGCAGGAGTTATGAATAATGCGTAAGAAGTCCAAATTTTTGATTTTTAGATTATGAAGAATGATTTAGAGGGGTTTTGACCACATCTTCTGCTGGTCAGACTAGGAGACCAGTTTAAATCAGGTGATCAGCATAGACTAGCGTACACATTTCTTAAATTCTGTATGTTAGGATTTCTGTAGCATAACAACTTCTAGTAAGCTAGTCAGGCAGGTTACCAAAAGTGTGTTTTCTGAAGTTTTGTCCTCATTCACTCTTTTGGGTGCTATTCAGTGGCTTCTCTGTACTAATCCAGAGGGATGGCATTACAGACTGTGCAAGTTTCGAAAGCTGTCGCTATCTATTATGCTGTTTGTATTTTCTTATGATTCAGCACTTGGCCTATTTAAATAGCAGTCATGTCAGGGAATGTCGTATGATGCTGGAGGAGTAGCATATGCTAGCTCATGATTAATGCTAAAACTACATTTTTGGCTTTCTTTGTAGAGTGCATCCGCAATAAAGTATTTTGCTTTGAAATCTCAAGGATGTAAACATTATTACGCATGAGCATGACACAAATTAATTCAAGACAACCTGGAAAAAGTCATGGAAGTTTCTCAGGGAAGCACACTGGATGTCAGAGTTTCTTCTCATACATTTTCAGATGAGGAAAGATCCCAATGGCTGCGGGGTTGAGAATGGAACACCAACATTATTGCTTTCTACATGCTGAGAAGTTAGCATGTAAAATAGTTTGTGAAATGGTTGCATAGTTCTTCTAAAGACTTTTATGTTTTGTTGTTGTTGTTGTTGTTTTTTGTGCATTTAATCAAATTAGCAAAGCAAACACACTTAATCAAATCAATCAAATAATGAGCTTATCAAAAGATTGAAACATATGAAATGCAAAGTCATATCAAGCACATTGTATTGTGTATTTTGCTCGGTACTGCATATTTTGCATACAGAAGATGTGCATAATGCACACAGTATAAATATAGTATAAAAAGTAGTATACCACTTCAACCTTAACACATGATCTTTCAGAAATCATTATAACATATTCTGAACTGCTGCTCAAGAAACATTTCTAAAATATTATCAAGGTTGAAAACAGTTAATGTTTTTCAGGATTCTTGAGTGAATAGAAAGTTTAAAAAGAACAACATTTGTTGAAAATAGAAATCTTTGTAACATTATACATATACATTTCATAAACATTTTAAATAATACATAATATAAGTAAAATGGTCATAGACCATTTCATACTTAACAAATATCAAATCCTGTGTTCATCCAGCAGGTGATAGTTTTATAATAAATAAAAAAAGCATAATAGCCGCCTCTGCATGACTCTCCTGTAGAAGGTAAAAATTAATTTGCAGCAAAAATATATATATTTTTTATATCAGGTCCTCATATTGATTGACCCTGTAGGGATGAAGCTTGTATTTGTCTCCAAATTGTCAGGTTCTTGCATCCCATTTTAGAATGAAACCTCCGGATGTTCATTTGAGGCCGATGCAGTGGTTTCACACAATGTTCTGACCTTTTGTGAGATTGCAGTTAATAACAATGCTTCCACTATTTGAAGAACTGTGAAGTTGAGCTTCATCAAACTAATAGATTTGATGTTTTCCATGACATGATAATGAAAAGCAGAGAGAACAGACCAATTAAAATGACTCAGTTCCCCAGTGAAGGCATTGATTTGAATTCATGAAGTATGAAGATACAGCATGCTTGTTCAGTTCCTCAGAATCAAATATTTCCACATAACACTGCAAGATTTTGCCATGAAAAAAGACGATAGTTGGAACATGTAGTAGCTGTCTTTTTTCTCTTTTTTTTTCTCTTGTAAATATATTACAAAGTGCATGCATTTATTAATTCTGTTTCAATTTTCAGGACAAGTTTTTTCTCTCACAAGGTTGCTTAGATATGTGACACAAAACAGCCAGCAAAATATCATTTTGATCCACTCCATATGGAATTATATGTCTGTTTTTGGTCAGTAATTGTGGCACAAGTGCATTCTGGTGATTTATTACAATGTTCGAGGTGTTTACTTGCGTAGACAGTTTGAAATCAGTGATTTTCTTTTTCATTAGCTTGTTTCTGCCACGGGATAATAAAGATAATTGAGTTTTTATTCTCACAATTTGGACTATTTTTCTTGCAATTCTTATATTATACAGTAGCTCATAATTTCAGTCAAAATTGTGATTATATAAACTCATTATTATGAATTCTAAGAAGAAAAGATGGAATTGTAAGATGTAAACTTGCAATTGTTCAGGGGTGCGTTTCCCAAAACCATAGTTGCTAACTAAAATTTAGTTTCCAATTGTTAGATAAAAAAAAAATTATGCTGTGGCAAAAAAAACAAAAGACAGCATTGTGAGATGTAATCTCAGAATTCTGAGAACATTTTTATTGTGTGATGTTAACTCAGAATTCTGAGAAATAAAGTCAGAATTGCAAGATATACGCTCAAAAGTGCAGACTGTAAACTCGGAATTGCAAGAAAATCTCTGATTCTGACTATTTTCTCGCAATTCTGATATTACATCTCAGAATTCAGACGTTTGGTTAAAAGAGTTGTGAGAAATAAACTCGAAATTCTGAGAAGAATAGATGGAATGGTAAGATGTAAAGGAATGGTAAGATGTTGGCATTCTGAGAAGAAGAGACGGAATATATGGAATAATAAGATGTAAACTTACAATTGTAAAAAAAAAAGTCATAATTGTGAGATATGAACTTACAATTGAGAGATAAACTGGGAAGAAAAGTCACAAGTACTTTTTTTTTATGGCAGAAACACAAAAATGCAGAATTCCTAGTTTATATCTCATAAGTTTATATTTTGAAAACAAAACGAAACAAACTAGATGGCACAAGGGCAGCAGCACAAACACTACTGCTGTGCATGTGCTACTGCAGAATTATTTTTCTGATAATATTTCCATCCAATGGGCAAGAGAACTGGAAACATGGAAAAAAACATCTACACAGGTTTGTTTTTGATGATTTGTGAGTTAAAGAGATGACAGTTTAGGACTTCAGTTTCCAGTTTCATTCTGTTTAAAGTTTAAAAAACTGTCACCCGCGTGATCATTTTTATGTCACGGTTTGTTCTCAATATCATTTTTCCGCTTTGCTGCTCTTTACCTAAGGATTTGGCTGTTTTGCCTGTGCACATGGTTTAAATGTAAAACAATCAAGGTCCAGTTGAAAAGCATGACGTTCGGGAACAGTTAATTCTCTTGAAAAGCAAAGGATCTGTTTCCCATCTTCAGTGGCCCTGTGGGAGGAAAATAATTATGAAATCATTAGACGTTTGAACTGGAAAAAAACAGACAGCTAGTGATTGTGTTCCTGTGTGCTCTGGTACATGTATCAGTGCGTTGTTTTTGCACAATATGTATTTCTCTCTCATCGCACGTCTTGAGTGACATCAGCTGGATTATGCTGAAATGTTTCTCAGATGTGTTTGCGTCTGTAGTGTCTCAAAGTGTTCTTTTCAATCATCATTAGTACATGTGATTCACGTACACTAGAGTGTCTAATCCCCTGTGGCATAAGATGTATGTTCCTGATTAAAACAACCACAAACTAAACCATAATTCTGATCCAGACCAGAACGATTATGACAGATATTGCTTCGTGTGTACTGTACTGCTCACTTAGTTTTCACTTAATTTAATTGGCAGTGCTTGCTAAGCCATTCCTAGGGTTAGGGATTTAAAGAGACATGTGATGGTTTTGTGATATCTCATTTCTACGTGATTGGACTTTTTGATGGGTGGATGAAAAAGTGTTAACAAATATCCATAGATTTTTATACACTTATGCTGCTCACCAGGGCTTCATTAATTTGAACAAAAATACAGTACAACAGCAGTATTTAACTGTAATTTATTACTGTGATGCAAAGCTGAATTTCCAGCATCATTACTTTAGTCTTCATTGTCACATGATCCTTCAGAAATCATTCTTATATGCTGATTTTATCAATGTTGAAACCAGTTTTGCGAAATTGGATATATGAAATAATTCAACAATATAATAGTGTTATTGTCTCAATATTTTTTTTTCAAGATTCCTTCGGATTCAGATTTGGTTTATGTTAGATTGGGGATTTGATTCGATTTGGTAAATCGGTAACTGTCCAGTCGTATCTCTGTAGGATCAACCAGGATAATTGTACTTTTGTAAAATGCAGTCCTGAACGATTCCCAAACTACTGTCTCATGAGTCTTGAAGTCAGAACTGAGTCATTTATTTGCAATTCGGGCTTCACAGTTCACACTCGCTGCTGTAAATAGGAATGGCTTGTGCATGCTCTAAAGCAGGGATAGGCAACGTCGTTCCTGGCATGCCGCTCTCCTGCAGAGTTTAGCTCTAACCCTAATCAAATACAGCTGAACAAGTTAATCAAGGTCTTCAGGAATACTACAGACAAGTGAGGTTTTTCTTTCAGGGTTGGAGATAATCTCTGCAGGACATTGGCATTCCCGAACTGACGTTGCCAACCCCTGCTCTAAAAAAACGTCATCTGAGAAAAGAAAAAAGCTTTCACACCACCTTTGAAATGGTTGTTTAACATTTTTATCCTTGGATATCTTAGTCGCGGTAATCGCACATTTTTCTGCAGACAACACAGAAATGTTGTTTATTATTCTTGTTTTTATGTAACCAAACACTTAAATGAGGACATGATGAAAATGTTTAGGTGTATAATCAAATACAACACGTTTACAGTATGAGCTCAACCTGAACTCAAGGCCTCTCACAAAACACACTTTAGAAATCTCTGCTGACTCATTTCAGTCGCTTGAGAAACATGTTGAAACTGATTGGTTGTGCAATGCTAATCAGTTTTAAGGGTCTGATATCACCTTAAAAAGGAACAGGTCGATTTATGTCCTAGTTTGTGCAACATCCGTCCCGTGCACTCCAGATCCAGGATAATTAATGGTACATGGAAAGAATGCTAAAATGTAGAATTTGTAATTTCTTATTTATTTATTTTTTATTTGAATTAATTAGACCTATTGTTCGATTCACAGGTATTAGTTCCTGTATTATTTAGGGTCAGTGTCATTCATCGAACAGGAAGAAATGCTTCAAACTGAATGTGATCTTGATAAGCTGACTGACCACATTTACCACCCACAAGGAAACGGTAGGCGTGGGAGTTTCTCAAATGTGGCTTTCTCAGAGAAAATCCTGATTGGTAGAGTTTTGTTTACTTTTAGCGTCATCTAATTACTTTTAAAAATTAAAGACCATATACTGATTTGTTTAGGTGGTCTAAAAGAAAATGCAAGCACTTAACCGCAAGCACTTAACCACAACCACTAATAAATTTACTTTATATAAGTCGTCCTCTCTAGTAAACAATTTCTCTCTTTTTTTCTGCTTTTTCATTTTTGCTCTAGCTTGAAATGTTGTATTACATACTGCGTGTGTTGTAGGCTCTTATGATGATAAACTGCTGGCAGTGTTCTGCACTTTGGATAACAGCATCTGTTAAGTCACCTTTACTTCTAATGTGTTTTATACAATACAGACAGATTCAAAGCTTTACAGGGATAAACAGGAAAATAATGATTTAAAGTTACAAGCAAAGATCAAATCCACTATAAAGCACCTCTAAGTGATAACAGTGTCAAAATTATTGGAAAATTAATTGGTTTTCAAACTGCGGTCCATGGACCCCAAAGAACCAATGTTTAGTGTGAAGTTAGTGTATAAATCATACGATCCAGATCATTTTGTAAATTTTTGCTTTAGTACAGTGAAAATATAAATGCCAACTAAATAAGGTGCTAAATAAATAAATGTGAAGGATTATCTGAAGAAAATTTGAGTGCTGTTTCATAGTTCAATGCCATTATGCTAGGTTTTGTGAATGGATGCCAAGGCATAGCTATGTGGATTCTAAAGTGCCCCGAGGAATTTTTAGAATGTTTGTATGCAGTTGTTAGGACTTTTTGGTGGTTTTGATGTTAATGGGATTTATTTTTCATCCTTAAGGTGAAAGTCCAATCACTTACATAAATAATAGCACACAACACCTCACCAGCTTGCACGGTTCGAGACTTCATTCACATTAAAAACTCCCTTACCTTTGACATCTCTGCTACATTGATCTGTGCCGCGTTTGAGTCATTGTGAGGCTGAGTTTCCACCTCTTCTTCTTTGAAAACCGTACACGTGTCTGAGCAAACGTTCCCACCCTTGGCAGATGGAGCTTCGTGACCTAAGCAATCCATATTTACAGAACCGTTGCTTTGGATGCACGAGCTGAGGGTCCATAGATGTTTGTGCACTGTGCCGTAATGCAACCGCTTGAGTTTTTTGTATCCTAGAAGATTGAGGAATGCGGTGCGGTACTCGGGACTGTGGCAGTAGATGATTGGGTTCAGGCCTGAATTGGTGTAACCGAGCCAGTTCAACAGGAGGAACACTTCCTTCGACAGCACCTCGGGATTAAAAACTTTGATGATTTGGAAGAAAAAGAACGGCAGCCAACAGAGAATGAAGGTGCCCATAATAATCCCCAGCGTTTTGACCGCCTTGTGTTCTTTTACAACATGCCTCGTTGACCTCCGGCGTAAATTACGCACCGTTTCACCCGGACTTCCACAAGAGTCTTCTGTGCATGTGTTCAGAAAACGGAGTCTGTTCTTGACGATGAGTTTCAACTGTCTGGTCGCGATGACGAACACCTTCCCATACACAAACACCATAATAACGAGGGGCACATAGAAGGACACCCCTGAGGAGAAGATGGTGTAGGGCTTGTTAGTATGGAAATCACAGCATTCTGATTTATTATAACAATTTTTTGCCGCATCATATTCTGCACGGGAAAAATGGTTCATGATTGGCACGAAGGAAACTAGGGATGCCACTATCCACACCGTGCAGACGATATAGCCAGCTCTGCGCTTACCAAGGAGGCCCTGATGCCCAAAAGGTCTTGTGACCACGAAATAGCGCTCAACGGCGATGACACACAATGTGTCTATGCTAGCCGTGACACAAAGCACGTCCACGGACGTCCACAAGTCACATAACTTGTCCCCTAAAAGCCATTTCCCGCTCACCACCACGCTGGCGCCCAAAGGCTGGACCACACAACCCATGATGAGATCCGCAAAGGCCAGGGAGATGATGAAGACATTGGTGGTGGTGTGGAGCAGAGGGGTGCGAACAATAGCCAAGATGACCAGCAGGTTCCCAACCACTGTGAGGAAGATGACCAGCGCCAGAGGAAGAATGAACAGGGGCTGTGCTTCATTAACCAGGCTGGAGTTGTTGGCCCCCATCCTGAGAGGAATCTTTCAGCAAAAAAGAAAAAAAGAAAAAAGAAATTGACACAGGACTGGTCAATTCCTAAATACAGCTAAATAACTCTGCATGCTGGGCTAATGTCCTGCACGAAACAGGTTCCAGGTGACTTCACGTTGAAGGAACGATGACGGAACTTTTCCACCAGCGAGAGAAGGAGATATCAGCGACTCACTCATTTCGAAAGTTCATAGGCTGTTCAGACATGAGAGATAATTGCATGCTAACTTGCAGTCTGTAAGTTAACTAACTGGGCAAGACTTTATTTGTTTTCATGCACCAGGAGGAGGAGCATGCGGTGGGTAAGAGAACTGTTCTTTGACGTATAGCGTCATGAGAGACTTTTTAATGTCACATAACTTCTCCTAAGATTGCATAACTCCTCCTGACCCATTAAACTTTTTATGTGGCATGGTTTAATTGTCCTATTTTATTAAGATTTACAACTTGTTTCCTGATGTTGCTAATTGTTAATGGACTAATCTGCATATATAACTGCACAAAAATAAAGCTATTGCTGGGTACTCAGTATATTTATTTAGCTGCTGACCGATGTGGAATGTTTGATGCCTTTGTGGTGTAAAAAGCAAGTTTTAGCCCGCTTACCTTTGAGATGATCAAATACCTCCTCCTGACCCGTAATGCATTATTTGTAACGTATTTTAATATTTTTTTATTATATGGTTCTCTTGATAATTTCAGCTGTTTCCATTATTGCTGATGGCATTGAATTATCACTAATCACTATCACTAGGCATCAACATCACAAAAACAAAGCTGCTATTATTTCAAAATACTGTGCTGAAATGAAACACTGACATTGAAAATGTTTGCTGTATGATTTAATAAAACACTTTCAGCTAGCTTACCCAGACTTCTTGTCATATCAAACGATCATACAAGTCCTCCTGACCCACAATGCATTATTTGTGCTTTATACATATGATCTTATTGTAGTATTTAAATGATATGCAGCTGTTTTCATTGTTGACATTTAATCTAATCCGCTTTTATGCAACATGACTTCACAAAAACAAAGCTGCAGCCGCTACAACCTTATTTCAAAATACATATTTACATAACAAAATGAAAAAAAAAATGTTTATGCCTTTATGAAGTAACAAAGCAATCTCGGCCCACTTGCCCACAATTCTTGTCATCTGAGATGATCACATTCTGACCCATACAGCATTATTTGTTCCATTCGTTTTATTATAGTTTTTTCTTGATTTACAGCTATTTTATGCAGTTTTAGCTTCACAAACACACAAAAGCTGCTGTGTACAGAGTATTTTAAAAGAATATTTTGTTAAAATGAAACCAACCAATGTGGAATGTTTGATGCCTTTATGAAGTAATAAAAAACTTCAGGCGGCTTACTCAGATGTCTTATCATTTGAGATGACCTCAAACCACCTCCTGACCCATAATGCATCATTTTTTGCTAAAGTCGTTTAATTGTTACATACTTCCGTGTTGAAATGAAAGAAACCGACATGGAAAATTTGATGCCTTTTATGCAGTAATAAAGCAATTTCAGACAGCTTACCCAGAAAGGTTCTTCCTCCCTCAAATCATCTTCAGTAATTTATGCTTGTCAGCAAGTTAACTCTAATCTTCCATCATCGTGCAGGCGTTCTCTGTGCACCTTCCCACGCCTCTAAATATCGATGTGAACAAAATGTTCAGAAGGATGCAGGACGTGTGGTTTGTGGTGGGCACCGTATTGTCAGCTTCCTGTGGTAGAACTTTTGGCCTTTACAAAGAACGTCTACAGAATGGGCACATAGCTTTCAAAATGTACAATAACTGTTCACTAAATAATTAGGTTAGTATCATTTAAAAATGGTTCGCATCATTTATGCAAAATGATGTCTTTTGTGGAGGTTGTTTTGTCTTTCTGAAATGTTCCATGCTCTTGGATCAGCCAACACATTGCTCTGACCCTATTACAATTAATTTGTAGAGCGTTGCTTGTTTCCTTTGTTGTCGCATCTTAGTTCTGGTTTTGTTTACACTGAATTCACAGCGTATAGACGGTCATGCTACAATGCAGTTCTGTTAGGCAGATTAGCCATCATTCATTTGCTTCCCTCGGGCAGCTCAAGCCAAGCTTGACAAAGTTTCACAACATCTCATGATGTTCGCTTGCTGCTGAAAATGACAGACTGTTTAATAGGAAAAATATTAGAATGACAGATGGTTTGTCAGGATGTCCATGTTAATAACACTATACTGAAATTGTATTAATTTGTTCAAGGTGAGTTAATCGTACAACAAACTGGCTAAAGTGAAAGTGTTAAAGGTTTCTGGGAGCTTTATTTGCTGTTTTCTTTGATTTGGTGTGTTTTTAATTTATGTGATGGCTGTACTGCACTCTAGCTTGACACTCACTGATGGACTGTAGCCTCAGGGGAAGTACATTGCATACAATTTCACACACATAAACAGAGTGTGTTCGTTTCTCTGGGTCTCCGATGATAACGGTAAAAAAGCAGCAACTTTTAAAAAAAATTCAGAAACTTTCTTGCAAACTGACACACATGAGGGAAAAACAGGAAAAATCTTGGTGACATTTGCATGGCCTCAAGTGGCTGAGATTTATTTATGCTGTGTGCCACCATTAGCTCAGGAAAGAGAGAGCGCTTTCTGTCTTAGTTGCTGTGAAACACTCATTCCCGTGATCCCAGAGTGCTCCGGGCCGCTTGCTGAATGTTGAGATTTAAAAACCGTTCCCTGTCTGGATTTTTTTTGTTTCTGGAATTGAATCCATTGCTGTCAGACAGTTTAGTGGGTCGACAGAGATATTGTGTTCCATTGCACAGGCGATAAACAAAGGCTTTCATTTGTCTAAGATATTGCTGCCCATGTGGGCCCATCTGTGATAATACAAAAACCTTCATGATTGCTCTCTATCGGCCTTTTTTCATGAATACGATTCTCGCTGTATTGGAACATACAAGTCATGCAGCAAGCATAAATTTCAATTAATATTTAGTCATTTTGTTGTGTTTTTGTCATTTTAGTAGGTTTATTGTAAACTTACAAAGCCAGAAAAATTATATGTCCTTAAATAAATGAAACTTTGTCAATTTATTAAAATTTTTATGTTTTAGTATTTATTGCCAGAAAAAAAGGCAAATCAGGGTTTAAAACTGTATTCACATATGTCTCAAAATAAATTATGATTTAGTTTGTAGACAGTCAACATTTACTGAAGGCTAAGCATCTCCTTTAACTCAGTTTATTGAGAATTTTATATATATATATATATATATATATATATATATATATATATATATATATATATATATATATATATATATATATATATATATATATATATATAATATACACCCTATTCGTGGTTTTTCTTTTCTTTCTTTTCATTTCTCTGTTTTTAATAGACATACAAGGTATGATAACTCAAGCCACAAACGTAAGTCTTTGTGACTTACACAGGAGTGTACATGAATGCGTGCATAGCACCACTTAGTGGTAAAAGTTTAAAAGCACTTTTTTTTTTGGTCAGTCATTTTCTCCATAATTCTGACAGATGCCACATTCACTCATATGATTAATATGTTGCTCTTGATTAAATTGAAGCACATGGTCTGTGAAACCTGTAATCTAGAAAAACAGAAACTATGCTCATACGCAAACAACCATGAGCAATTAGTAAAATTAGACAGAGTATACATGTTGTACATTAAACAAATTATACTCTGAGTAATTAAAAAAACTGACCTCATTGAGTGTGCCGAGATTAAAAAATTAAACGAGACAACAACAGATCAATACAGTCAATGCAGGCTGTTCTTTTCTCCTTTTATTCATTTGAAACACACACCAATCTATGAAGGACTCCCATAAATTCCAAGGCTATAAACACAAATCAAAATAAAACATGAGTCTCGTTTAAAACAACACTGTTTGGTTTTAATGGGTATTACAAACAGAGAATGTGTTTGAAATGCAGTAGACTTGGTGTGAGAGACAGCGTTTCACGCTAATGAACACGGTGAACGAGTTACTTTTCTCCTCCGCACAGCTCCAACAGGATCTTACTGTAATCGCCCGATGTGTCACCCTAATAAACAACCAGAACAGAGTTTCATAATGGGTTAAATGTTAGTATTGCCTTTAGAAGTGCTTTGATTGGGGATTTTTGGGTTTGTCTGCAAAATTAATTTAAATAAATGTAATTGTTCACCCAAAAATGAAACTTTTCTTAAAATGTATCTACCCCCATGCCATCCAAGGTGTAGAGGAGTTTGTTTCTTCATCAGAACAGATTTGGAAACATTTATCATTACATAATCAATTGATCCTCTGCAGTGAATGGGTGCCGTCAAAATGAGTCAAAACAGCTGATAAAAACAATCTACAAGTAATTCACACATCTTGTGAAGTGAAAAGCTGTGTGTTTGTAAGAAATGAATCCACAGAGATGTTCTTAACTAGACCATTGTATCCAGCTAAATAAGTTCTCTGATACATCTCCAGTGAAAAAGTAATCTAGTCTGAATCAGGAGAAAACTATGCACAGATCAAGCATAACAGTAAAACACTTAGTTCTAAACACTTATCTTGGTGGATTAAACTAGATCAAACGTCCTAATGATGTACTTGTACAAACACACAATTTTTCACTTCTCAAGGCATTAACTCATGGACTGTATTGGTATGGATTATTGCGATGTTTTTATCAGTCGTTTGGACTCTTATTCTGATGGCACCCATTCACTGCAGATTATTTTTTGCTGAGCAAGTGATGGAATGCTAAATCTATCCAAATCTGTTTTGATGAAACTCAATTACATACTGAATAATCAAATGAGTCAGTTTTTTGGGTGAACTATTCCTTTAAAAGTTTGGCTTTGCTTCATCCCTGAGGTTTGTGTTAGAGTATTTGTAATATGTTTTAAATGGATTTTAAATATTGTGTTTAGTCACATAGTCTCAGTGAAACAACTGTGTCCCACCTTTATAAAGGAATGAAGGGTCTTTCCATACATCTTCAGGAACTCTGCTTTGATGTCCAGCATATCGATCTCGGCACGAGCCACCATGATTCTGATCAGCACGCTATCTGTGGTGCCTAAACCCTAAGAGCCAAGAAACAAGAGAAATTATGACTGTTGTACTGGTTATATCTCTAATGTGTACAAATATTAGATTAGATGGTGTTTCCATTTACCTTCATTGACTTGTAGAGCCTTTCAGCAAAAAATGCTGGCTTGTTTTTCAGGCATTTCACTGCAAAGGTTAAAGAGAAGCTTTTTAGAACCCAGTATGCAATTGAAAATGTGTGAAGATAATTAAAATATTACTCACGACCGACCTATTGCCAGAAATACATCCTCCAGGCAGCCAGACATCTCTCTCTTTATGCTGTCCTCAATGTCCCTTCCAGAAATCTTCTGATACTCCACTGGAAAAACACTGGGAAAAAGAAACAGCTTAATTTATTACCATTTAGTTAAAATAGATATCTGAATAATGTTAATTTTGCATTTTTAAATAAAATGAGTGAAGGAGCATAAAAATATAACTAACCATGTACATTAATTAATCATATATGTATAGAAAAAATATATATTTATATATTTGTAGGTGTGTGTATATATATATATAAACAAAAAACGACGAAGGCACATAACAAAACTATTCAAACTAAATTGAAAGAATTAAATTAAAAAGGATTGGGAAACACTGTCATGTACGATAATTTTCCCACAGAGTTGCTTCCTAGAACAAACACAGAAGTGGTAAGGAGTATTTCGGTTATTATTTGGCATGAACAGATACCTCGGAGTAAGTGATTTCGGTTCCTCACACACAGTACAGTTAGGAACTTGACCTCATCTGTTCCCCAGCGAGCTTCGCCTGCCTCATAGATGTCCTGTTGAATGAGAAACAATTTCCTTTTATACAGTTAATGATTAGTGAGATCAGCATGACTGTTGTGTACCTACGACTGAAGCCCACATGCAGTTCGCTGACATTGAATATGAAACACGTCCATTAAAGAACAGTAAATGCACAGAATATACAGAGGTCCAATTAAAATTTACTTTCATCAGAGACCATAACTTTGGTCCACTCAGCAGCAGTCCAGTCCTTTTTTAAATGAGACGCTTCTGACACTGTCTGTTGTTCAAGAGTGGCTTGACACAAGGAATGCGAAAGCTGAAACCCATGTCTTCCATACGTCTGTGCATAGTGGTTCTTGAAGCACTGACTCCAGCTGCAGTCCACTCTTTGTGAATCTCCCCCACATTTTTGAATGGGTTTTGTTTCGCAATACTCTCCAGGGTGCGGTTATCCCTATTGCTTGTACACTTTTTTTCTACCACATCATTTCTCTTACCTATCGCCTCTCTATTAATGTGCTTGGACACAGAGCTCTGTGAACAGCCAGCCTCTTTGCAATGACCTCCTTGTGCAAGGTCAATGGTCGTCTTTTGGTCAACTGTCAAGTCAGCAGTCTTCCCCATGATTGTGTAGCCCACAGAATTAGACTGAGAGACCATTTAAAGGCCTTTGCAGGAGTTTTGAGTTAATTAGCTGATTAGAGTGTGGCACTCGGTGTCTTCAATATTGAATCTTTTCACAATAATCTAATTTTCTGAGATATTGAATTTGGGACTTTCATTAGTTGTCAGTTATAATCATCAAAATTAAAAGAAATAAAAATTTGAAATATATCAGTCTGTGTGTAATAATTGAATATACAAGTTTCACTTTTCAAATGGAATTAGTGAAATCAACTTTTTGATATTCAAATTATATGACCAGCACCTGTATATATACTGTACAGCATGACCAGTGTAGTCTTATTCTCAAGCAAACTACTTTTATGAGATGGTTATTTTCAATAAATCAAAATAAATAAATAAAAAAAAATATGTGTGATCAGTGTGGTATGATTCTCAAATAAATAACTTGCATGTGCTGGTTGTTTTCAATGAATTTAAAACTACAGCACAAAGAAAATATTCTGATTCCTGAACAAATAACTAATGTTATGTGAGATTTAAAGACATACAGCGCGACCGCTTTTGTTTGAATACTCAATGAATGACTCTCATGCAGCACAACCAGTGTAGTCCAAAATGCAAGAAAGGGATCTTTAAGTGAATTAAACACTTCTAGCGTGGTCTGAGTCAACAAATTCTCAAACAAAAGTTATCCATTTTATATAATATAAGCTTATATATTATATGTGAAGCACTACTATTACCAAATCACACTGGATATGCTAAGCATGTAATGTCAAAGTATGACCCAGGTTAAGGTATTCAGAAGCCATTACACCACAACATTTGAACATGTGCTGCTGCTGAAAAGCTAACCCTGCCGAAATCCTCACCTTTGCATCCTGAACAGCCTGAGCCTCGTCCACCTTGGTGCTCTGGTCACGGCCAGCCTATAAGCAAAGCAGAAAAACTAAATCAATACATCTCATATGCCAATCTATCAGGGGTCACACATGCCCCGGCTGGACACTGTGGATGGTGAAGGTTTGCATGGCAAACAAAAGAGGTCATGAGTAAAGGCAGCAAATAATCTTCTTCGCAAATAGCAAGTGATTTGTTTATTTACCGTGAGTAAAGACACCAAAACTCTCTGGAACATTCCAGACGTGTCTGCACGGACATCGTCCTCGAGACTCTTGCCATATTCTGTGATAATGACATCATTATTAGCACAAGAAAAGTGAACAAAATATATGGGTAGACCTGTATATTTTCACAATGTAAGAGAGCATATCCGTGATATGTGTGAGCTGTAGCACATCTGTACCTTTCTTGTAGGTAGCAATGATTTCCTTCACCTCAGCATTGGTTCTTGAGGCCAGGATGTCAATGAGACATGCCTCCTCTGTTCCTGCACCCTGGAAAAAGGTTGACGATATTGTGATTGGTGACTAAAACTAATATAAATACTGTACACACACACACACACACACACACACACAGACACAAACACACACACACACACACACACACACACACACACACATACATATATATATATATATATATATATATATATATATATATATATATATATATATATATATATATTGGGATAAATGCAGAGGACAAATTCTGAGTATGCTTTTTTCTTATCTGACTGTGTCAAGGCAGATCAGAGCAGCGTTATATTATGTGTCTTTATGATAATTAATTAAAATACAAAAAAACTTTAGTGCAGAAATTGAAGAAACTACATCAGGTAAAGCTGTCAGGTGTGTGTATAAATGCAATATTGTAAAAATGTTTGTTTATAATTATTAATAATATGACTTCTTAACAAGATCTTAATTAAATGCAAGTGAATTAAAAGCAAGCAGTAGACTATGTAACTGATATTAAAACATTACAGAAGCTTAAATTTATTTGAAGAAAATAAAGTAAAATTAAATAAGCAGTTAGCTCAAGAAAAAACATTCCACGATGTCAGTGTTGCCAGTTAAAATGTTCTAAAAAGTCTATTTCAAAACATCACTTCATAAACATCAGGGGGTAATACACAGCTGTTAACGTGTGATTTTTATCTCTATATTGATCTTTTTTTCTTATTCTCTTTTGCGTCGCTTCCTGCCTTGTGCCCCTGATGATTTTCTTTTTTCACTATTTTTTTTAGAAATTATACTTTAAGAGCACATAAATGGCAAAACTATTTAAACTGGGTGCCCCATTCATAACTAATTTGTTTTGATGATGTATTATAATTGCGTCATGACACAGAAAGTTTATGATTAATCTTATGATTTTTCGTTGATGTCAGTTTTATTTTATTCTAACATTATTTTAATCAGTTTGATGATTGATGAGTACTAACATTGTTAACTGTCAGAAATTATTTAACTTAGGAGTGCACAACGGTCATGAGGAGCCCAAACTAGAGTCATTGGCCAAGTGATGGTTTATCTGGGTTCCTGACAACTAATAAAACACGTTTATTCTATGGCACCTAAATAACATATTTGGCGCCTAAGTTATTTTCTTATAGGAGCCAACGGCTCCTTACTTGATTTTTTTTGTTTTGTTTGGAGCTCTGAACATCAAGCAACATAACGGGCTGTTTTTGTACAGCTAAAACAACTCGAAGTGGTTGGCACCAGAAGCCATGCACATTCAAGTAAAATACTGTCTGAAATGGGTGTTTCCCAATCCTCACTAACCTTGATGGCGTTCCTCAGCTCATACGCGTCATACACTGGGGCAGGCATCATCAGGCCGACCACAACCTGCTCAAAGTTTCCAGATAGCTCTGACTTCAAGCAGTCAACCAGTTCCTGAATGGGATTTTTAAATAAAGTGTTATTACATACCACATGTGGAAGAACAGCAAACAAACTATAGGCACATCAAGCTTGAAAGTAGATTATTTCTTCTTCGATGCATTCATTCATGCTTTATTTCCACATCTCATATCACAGAAGAAACAAATGGATTTGGTGTTGGCAAAATAGTGTTGGTTGCAGACCAAAGCTGTAATATCAGTTGTAAGTCTGAGTAGGGAAGGCATGTTGTGTCCACGAAACCGTCCTGAACGCACCACACAATGATTAACACTTTCTTGCTATGCAGAATTCCCTGTAGTCGCTCAGTGTTTCCACTAATATAACCAGCCAGACCTGACCCTGACTTTTACTGATTCTGGTTTCCCTGACCGGCTTACAGAGTTACAGAGGTTTACAGATTAATAGAGGAAAACCACAAGTACAATATAAGGAAGTGCAATATAAGTCAATGCTGCATTCTTTATTCTCTGTTATGATAACAGTCATAAAGCAGTGATGTCTTCTGAAAGACACCGCTTGTAGATGTACTCTGTTCCCTCACTGTGTGCACTGACATGAAGAGTTAATGACTGGAGTCACATGCATCTCTTATCAGTGATACATACTCTGCTTTGTCTATCTTCATACCGACTACAGAATCATCAAGAATGGTCAACATTGTTATCTTATCACCTTGCGAACCGTATGTTTTATGTAAATACAACCTAACGGTTGCTCACACCTTCCCTGCCATTAGTACCTTCCATAAAGATAAGAACACGACTACAAGCTTCCCTCATTTTGACCAGGAAGATGTGTTGTTTTGGTCCAAAATGAGACCTGTTAATGATAGGCTACAGGTCTGAGTTTAATAGACCTTATTTCAGAGAATGGTAACTGTTGGTTAAATGACATTGAGTGTTTTACCTTTCCCACGCTCAGCTTGAAAGACTCCTTGATTTTCTGCCTTTGTGCAATAGTGCGATGGCCGAGGATCTCGATGATAGTCGCCTCATCGGTTCCTGGAATTTGTTCAGTTGTGGTGATTAATATTAAAAAAAAAATTTTTAAATTGTAGACAACATTTAGTCAGCCTTGTGTCATTTTATTATTATTTTTTTATCATTTTGAGATTACCAGCATCAGCTGATTGTCTTAACAGCATTGTCTTAATCTTTGGTTATCTCCAAAACACATCCATAATGGATATTCTGTTTTTTTTTAACGGGCTACTAAATTTATACATCTGGTATGCTATAATGAATATTACATATATAATAAATAATGTCTCTGAAATTCTGAAAAAATACAGGAGAAACTAAAATTGAGAATTTCTTTTTTATAATTATGTGTCCTTGCTGAATAAAAGTATTTATTATTATTATTATTATTATTATTAAATCTTACTGACTGCTAAGTTTCAAACAGTATAGCATTTCTTATATTTATTTGTGTGTGTGTGTTTGATTTGTATATTCTGCAGAATTTCTCCCTGGTTCCATGGATGAAAAAAGAAAGTGTTGCAGGTTTAGAAATGACTTGAGGTTGAGTAAACGATGGTGGTTTTCAATTCGACACTTTCGGAATTAACAACTTCTTGTTATTTAAGTCCCAAATTAGACATTACCCTTAAAGTCCCACGCTCTACATGCTTGATCGTAAAATGGCAATAGATTGCTTCATTTTCTTTCACTGCATGGACAATTTTGACACTTTCCGAATCACAAGTTCACTGTTATTTAAAGTGTTAAACTGCATGTTACTCACAACTCACTCAAGGCCAACAAGCGAGCCTTTGTCAAACAGCAACAGTGTGAGTGCAAGTCGTGTGTTTTGTAATGCAACTCATGCTGAATCAGCTGAAATCCATTTATCTAGAAATCTGCATTCTCAACATCATGCCAAACTCTAGAATAATGTCTACAATAATGAGCAAAAACCTTTTCGGTTACAGGACAAATGCCGAGGAATCATCCTCTGCTCTGCATTGGACGAGAGCCCAGCTAAACACACAGGAGTCAATGCGGAGCACAGCTTGCAGTTTTAACTGGATATGAAGAGATTTAGTTCTCTGATCTACCTGATAAAATACTTTCAAAATGAAACCTGGTGATGATTCTCATTTCATTCAAACGGGCAAAAAAATGTTTCATGTAAATACGCTCATCTTGAAGCCCGGTTCTGATTTGTCGATCACTTACCAGCTCCTTTCATAGCTTTGTAAAGTTTCTGGGCATCTTCCTCTGGGTTGAAGCCTGATGCCTCAGTTACGGTTCCACGGTTGCCCAACTACAGCAAAAGAAGAGACAGCATCATCTTTAGACCGATTTAACAAGAATCATCTAGAAGTGAGACTAAACGCATCAATGTTTCAGACATGAAAAAAGAGACTAACATTGTGTCTCTTTACATTTGAAATACTTTTCTTACCGCTGCCATTGTGATGGAGGAGAGGTTTGATTCTTGAGATGAAGAGATGAGAACACTAAAGCCAAGAAAAAAAAGAAAAGATAATTATAAAAAAATATGAATGCAGTGTAAGGAACCATCGCACAGGCAACTTTACATGTAAAACATAAATGCATTTTTAAACCGATGAAATTCAAAAGTGGTGTAATCAATTTTATGTTATAATACATGTCTTTTGATATCCACAAACAAGTAAAACTGTTTTATTTTGACACATTTATAATAATGAAACCGACCAGGGATGCATTTTCTAGAAACATTTTAATCATAAATCGTATTCGTACTGGTGCCAATGGTTTCTTTTGGTGCTTGCTTTTAGGAAACACTTCCCAGTTTGTTAGGGTTTTATTGAAGTGAAATTTAGGACTGAGATCTAATGACGGGGTTAATGACACTGTTAAA
This sequence comes from Carassius auratus, assembly GCF_003368295.1. NCBI lineage: Eukaryota > Metazoa > Chordata > Actinopteri > Cypriniformes > Cyprinidae > Carassius > Carassius auratus. The sequence continues at coordinate 14,990,778 of NC_039277.1, read as the reverse complement.
TAAATAACGCCTTTGGATGCCACTAGCAAAATGGTTTCCACTTTACTATTCAGCTCATTAAGCAGAAGAGGCTGAACCGGTAATTAACAGCCTAATGCTCAGTATCAGTTTCCCCTTTAATACAATAAACTTACAACATTTCCTAACCCCCAGAAGACCTCCTTTAAAACACCACGACATCTGGCTCTCAAAGCAGTTTCTCAATTTTCACTTCATCGTTGTCTAACACTGACTGCGGCCCCATGACTATAATGCATCATTTAAGACCTTTTAATAATGTATTCTTTGCATACAATGTGCTGGACGTTCAAAGAGCCTGCTGCCATTATATTCGACACATGCTGTGCGACTTTAACACCGTTAAGCTCATTTGATTTTGAGCGTCAGCACCACAGATAAATTCATTGACATTCAAAACATACCGCAGTGTTTCATATGAAAGATTGAGCTCTTATTTGAGAAAGCTCAGCATCTGCCCACCAGTAGAACCCACAAATTAGGACCCACAGGAAAATGTTATTGCTCAGGAGGGTTCTTCTCAGTTGTGAATCAGAATTAATTTAGTCATCAACTTAATAAGATTCCTCTGAAGAACTTCAAACAGAAACAAGACTTTTGACATACAGCATAAAGCAAATAAAAATGCAGATAATAGCCTAGAACTGTAAGAATTTTATGAACATTTTATAATTTTTGTTATGCAGAAACCTTTGCATATCTAATTGTTTAATGTTATTTAATTATTAAAGGGAGGAGGGTAGGCAATCCTTGAACATGTCTGATCAGTGAATGGGACATGATAGTTGACCTCCGGAGACTGCTCAAGTTTCAAGAGGAGATCACCACATCAACTCTCAGACCAGACATAGTTCTGTGGTCCAGAGCAACAAAACAGGTGGTGTTGCTGGAACCGACTGCCATGGGAGGAGAGGATAGAAGAGGTACATGAGAGAAAGCCTGGGAAGTACCAACCACTCACCCAGCAGTGCCAGCAGCTGGGATGGCGGACATGATACTTGCCAATGGAAGTAGGCTTCCAAGGATTTCCTGGGCAGTCACTTTGGAGTCCCTTGTCCAGACTTGGAATAATAGCTCCCATCAGGAGACGTCTTGTGGCGAATATCACAAAAAGAGTAGAGACAGCATTGGGATGGCTGTGGCTAAAGTACTGTGAGCCAAGGAACAGCCCACTGGGTAGGGAGGGAATATAAAAGAGCACTGGTTGTGGAGTCCAGGGGGCCGAGGGGGCTGCCCCAGGAAACTAGGGCTGCTGTCAAGCCCTCTGGAGGTGTTGTGGGTTAATTGATGAAACACTGCTGAAGGAGGGTACCCACCTGATGACCCAAAGAAAGCACCTTGGGCCCATACCACAAAGCTCAGCAGGTTGAATTTGTAATGTACCAGTGTTGGCCATCACCTATGCGGCTGGGACTTTAACCAGCCATTGAGGTGAGAGCGATGATCTCATCGTATTTCAGACTTATTTTATTTAAAAGTTAATATTTTTTAGATAATATTTTAAAATGTGTTTATAAAATAGGGCTGGACGATTAATCGAAAAATAATCAAAACCGAAATTCATAACCTCTAACCGACGTCGATTATTTCGTTTTTTTAATCCTGTTAACACTTCGCCCTTAAAAGCATACTAGTGCGTGTGTAGCCACATGACTCTGCTCTCCAGTCAGTGGCATAAAAGCAAAACACGGAGGTGAACGGACGCCGGTTCAACACATACAGATGGCGCGTGAGCGGTGAGCCTTGAGTCGTCACTAAACTTTGTCAGTTGCATGTGTTTTATGGTTTGGTAATGTTAAAGCTGCTGTAGGGAACTTTTGACGCTCTAGCGGTTAATAAACAGAACTGCTTGCGTCTTGCGGAAGAACATTGTAGCCGGAGCTACTTCTCTCTGTTTATGTCTATGAAGAATCACAAAGGTACTGGGTTACTCCGCCGTGGTACCCCCGAAGCAATCTAAAATAGTCCGAATATAAACACTTATTATAGGTGCACCCTAGTGATTCAGGACAAGCCAAAAACACGGTTTGGAAAATGGATTCATGGTGTACTCGCTTATTTTGTTCATTTTTCTACATTTTGAACACAAACAAAGTTACGGACCGCTGCTCTGATTGGTTGTTTTTTACCAGGAGCGCATGACTTTCTGCAAATGGCAATAGGACCACTGGGAGGAGCCAGAGGAGCTTGATTTTTTTCACAGATTATCTGTCTCACATTCTACTGTCAGGACGTAATGACAGGTTTAATAAATATGTAAAAAATATTTTTTTTACAAAAGTTCCCTACAGCACCTTTAATCAAAGAACAAAATAAAATCCTTCACTGATCTTGACTGAATACATTTAATGACTTTACTTGATTTTTTAATCACAAACAAAATTCCTCTTGCAGTGTTTTGTAGGCTGCTGATTTTTGCTCATGTTATTCAGCTCCAACAGAATGCTTTGTAAAAATGTTTGACATCTAAATGTTTGACTTATTTTTTTTGTATATTGGATTTTTTATTTTATTGGAATCAAAACTAGGAATCGATAAGAATCGGAATCGATAAAATTCACACAATACCCAACCCTAGTAAGAAATGTTACGAACGTAGATAAAATAACTGCTGATAGTCAATCATATTTACAGTACAAACCTTGTCAGTGAACTATGAGGGCAAAAAAAATAAAAATAATAATAGTTCATTAATCGTAATCGAGGTAAAATGTTAAATTAATCGAAGAACATTTCCTAACCCCCAGAAGACCTCCTTTAAAACACCACGACATCTGGCTCTCAAAGCAGTCTCTCAATTTTCACTTCATCGTTGTCTAACACTGACTGCGGCCCCATGACTATAATGCATCATTTAAGACCTTTTAATAATGTATTCTTTGCATACAATGTGCTGGACGTTCAAAGAGCCTGCTGCCATTATATTCGACACATGCTGTGCGACTTTAACACCGTTAACCTCATTTGATTTTGAGCGTCAGCACCACAGATAAATTCACTGACATTCAAAACATACCGCAGTGTTTCATATGAAAGATTGAGCTCTTATTTGAGAAAGCTCAGCATCTGCCCACCAGTAGAACCCACAAATTAGGACCCACAGGAAAATGTTATTGCTCAGGAGGGTTCTTCTCAGTTGTGAATCAGAATTAATTTAGTCATCAACTTAATAAGATTCCTCTGAAGAACTTCAAACAGAAACAAGACTTTTGACATACAGCATAAAGCAAATAAAAATGCAGATAATAGCCTAGAACTGTAAGAATTTTATGAACATTTTATAATTTTTGTTATGCAGAAACCTTTGCATATCTAATTATTTAATGTTATTTAATTATTAAAGGGAGGAGGGTAGGCAATCCTTGAACATGTCTGATCAGTGAATGGGACATGAGAGTTGACCTCCGGAGACCGCTCAAGTTTCAAGAGGAGATCACCACATCAGCTCTCAGACCAGACATAGTTCTGTGGTCCAGAGCAACAAAACAGGTGGTGTTGCTGGAACCGACTGCCATGGGAGGAGAGGATAGAAGAGGTACATGAGAGAAAGCCTGGGAAGTACCAACCACTCACCCAGCAGTGCCAGCAGGTGGGATGGCGGGCATGATACTTGCCAGTGGAAGTAGGCTTCCAAGGATTTCCTGGGCAGTCACTTTGGAGTCCCTTGTCCAGACTTGGAATAATAGGTCCCAGCAGGAGACGTCTTGTGGCGAACATCACAAAAAGAGTAGAGACAGCATTGGGATGGCTGTGGCTAAAGCACTGTGAGCCATGGAACAGCCCACTGGGTATGGAGGGAATATAAAAGAGCACTGGTTGTGGAGTCCAGGGGGCCGAGGGGGCTGCCCCAGGAAACTAGGGCTGCTGTCAAGCCCTCTGGAGGTGTTGTGGGTTAATTGATGAAACACTGCTGAAGGAGGGTACCCACCTGATGACCCAAAGAAAGCACCTTGGGCCCACACCACAAAGCTCAGCAGGTTGAATTTGTAATGTACCAGTGTTGGCCATCACCTATGCGGCTGGGACTTTAACCAGCCATTGAGGTGAGAGCGATGATCTCATCGTATTTCAGACTTATTTTATTTTTTACTTAAAAGTTAATATTTTTTAGATAATATTTTAAAATGTGTTTATAAAATAGGGCTGGACGATTAATCGAAAAATAATCAAAACCGAAATTCATAACCTCTAACCGACGTCGATTATTTCGTTTTTTTAATCCTGTTAACACTTCGCCCTTAAAAGCATACTAGTGCGTGTGTAGCCACATGACTCTGCTCTCTAGTCAGTGGCATAAAAGCAAAACACGGAGGTGAACGGACGCCGGTTCAATACATACAGATGGCGCGTGAGCGGTGAGCCTTGAGTCGTCACTAAACTTTGTCAGTTGCATGTGTTTTATGGTTTGGACATTCAAGCGATTAGATGATCGGATGTGTATTCCCATGTTCGCGCAGCTGCATTTTGGCACGAACACTCATAAACAGCTGTGAAGATCGCGCGCACAGAGGAACACAGAAACTGTTGTCAGCACTGTCCAGTGATTTATCACTAATGTAGTTCCAAATCTCAAAACTTATTATAGCATGTTTGTGTGCAGCGCACATGAAGAACAAGCGCGTGCACAGAGAGCAGCGGTCGGCGGTTGCGCTGCAGGTTCCCGGTTTGTGTCCGTTCTCGGACTGTTCTGTGTATTTTAACTGTAGATAAGGTTGTTCCAAATCGAAACTACGATACAGAAAACTACATCAGTATATCATCATAAACGCAGCAGTTTTTGTCTTACGTGAACATAAACAGAAGAGAAAGAAAACACATGTGTACAGTATTTTTGCTTAAAGAGACAACAGCCTAATAAGCACGCTGCCTGTCATTAATGTTAAAGCTGCTGTAGGGAACTTTGCTGTACCGGTTAATAAACAGAACTGCTTGCGTCTTGCGGAAGAACATTGTAGCCGGAGCTACTTCTCTCTGTTCATGTCTATGAAGAATCACAAAGGTACTGGGTTACTCCGCCGCGGTACCCCCGAAGCAATCTAAAATAGTCCGAATATAAACACTTATTATAGGTGTACCCTAGTGATTCAGGACAAGCAAAAAACACGGTTTGGAAAATGGATTCATGGTGTACTCGCTTATTATGTTCATTTTTCTACATTTTGAACACAAACAAAGTTACGGACCGCAGCTCTGATTGGTTGTTTTTTACCAGGAGCGCATGACTTTCTGCAAATGGCAATAGGACCACTGGGAGGAGCCAGAGGAGCTTGATTTTTTTCACAGATTATCGGTCTCATATTCTACTGTCAGGACATAATGACAGGTTTAATAAATATTTAAAAAATATTTTTTTACAAAAGTTCCCTACAGCACCTTTAATCAAAGAACAAAATAAAATCCTTCACTGATCTTGACTGAATACATTTAATGACTTTACTTGATTTTTTTTAATCACAGACAAAATTCCTCTTGCAGTGTTTTGTAGGCTGCTGATTTTTGCTCATGTTATTCAGCTCCAACAGAATGCTTTGTAAAAATGTTTGACATCTAAATGTTTGACTTATTTTTTTTTATATATTGGATTTTTTATTTTATTGGAATCAAAACTAGGAATCGATAAGAATCGGAATCGATAAAATTCACACAATACCCAACCCTAGTAAGAAATGTTACGAACGTAGATAAAATAACTGCTGATAGTCAATCATATTTACAGTACAAACCTTGTCAGTGAACTATGAGGGCAAAAAAACTAAAAATAATAATCGTTCATTAATCGTAATCGAGGTAAAATGTTCAATTAATCGAAGTTTTGATTTTAGGCCATAATCGTCCAGCCCTATTATAAATTCATTACAATGAAAAAGACAATTATTTGATTTAGTTGTCTTTATATTAATTTAATATTTTTCACACAGAGAAAATAAAGATTGTCATATTTAAAATGTACAGCTGCCTTTATATTTTAACAAAGGGATCCTTCACAAGGAAATCATCATATTTGGGGTTCCTTATAAAGCAGTAAAATGTTAGAAAACTCCTGATCTAGAAGAAACAATGGATAGAGATATAATAAAGAGATTTAATTTGTTTTTCTTAGTTTTTTTTTTACTCCCCCCTCCTCTGGTTATATACTTTCTTGCTGACTATACTATAAAGCCACATTTCAAAGGATCATGATATGTGGTAAATAGTCACGTGACGGAACGGAATATGGGCGTTCAGTGCTGTCAAAAACGTTAGCGGAAAACTTTATGATTTTACAAACAAGTGTCAATACACAATTTCGTTCTATTTCCATGATGTGTTTTTCTGTTCGCCATTTAAAAGACTAAGTTTTTTTTTTTAAATTAAACATTCATTATAGAGCAGAAAGAGATGTGAAAAAACCTGAAAGCGAAGATAAAGGTTATTTGGGAAGCAGATGGGAGTTTGAAGTATCTTACCTGCTGAAGCTCTGGATTCAGAGATGCACCGCACACGTTACTCTAAATGGAGTGGAGATTTAGGAGAATGTTTCTGAGTTTTATTGCCAACTTTAGTGGGTGTTGGCCTGGACAGACAGAATCGCCTGATAGTTCCTCTTTCACGGCCCCTCCTCTTTATAGTACGTTGGCATGAGAGACTGTGTGCAAGTTTACTTGTTTTTTGACAGGCTTTTCCCCATTTCAATTGCCAACCTCTTTGTTTCAAATTTAAACCATTCCCACTTCCCTTTATTTGACATATCCATTCCTTTTACTTCTAGACAGAGGGATTTTATTTGTTTGCAAAAAAAATCATTTGATGAAAGTCTATTGTTTAGTTTCCATATATTACCCGAAGAGCGAGGTTGTTTGGTTACTATAACAAGGATAAACTTATTAAACCGTGGTCGCTGAGCGGAGATATAATAATCTCACATTTCTGAACATTATTACTTATTGAATGTGAGATTAGCCAGTAATCTAGCCTTGACCCTTGATTCCAGTTTGAAGCACTAATTCATGTATATTTCAAATTTGTAGGGTTATTCAATCTCCAATAGTCAAAAGTATTAGTTTCAATACTAAAGTGTAGTACTTCATTGTTTTCAGGTTGTTGGCCTCTAGGAGTAAGCCTATCCAACCAAGAATATGAAGCAATGTTAAAATCACCTCCCATATCAACTTTATCAGTCACATGAACGGCGTTCAACTCTGTCACTAGCCTACCCATTTTCTGTAACATACTTCTGTTGTTCACTTTGTTATTATATCCGTAAATTAAAAGCACAATTTTTTTGATCGCATATTTCAATAGCTGCAATCAGCAACTAATCCCTTTTCCTGTAAACCGGTTACAAAGTATCATAACACCTGCTGAATAATAGGTACCATGAGAATATAAAACATTATCCCCCTACTGCTGTTTCCAAAATGTTTCATCTGCTGTACCCGAATGTGTTTCTTGTATAAATATTACATTTGCCTTAAGTTCTTTACAAAATAAAAAGTGCCTTGCGCTTTGTAAGATTTTTCAATTCTCTAACATTTAAAGAAGTAAACAAAACTGACATTGAACACTAAAAAACAAACAAAGATAGTGCCTAATGAAAACAACACACATGACATGGCCTTAGAAAATATTTCATAAAATTCAGTTTTACAGATTCGATTTTGACATTTTTAATGAAGTTTTGGAAGTCCTGTGGCTTTAGATACACTTTGTTTTTAAACTCATATCCTACATCAACAATTTTTAAAATACATTTTTTAATATTTGTATTTTTGTTTTTATGTTTGAGCTTATATATCTCTATTGTCATAACAGTCTGAGTGATTCTGATCTGTAAACTTTGAAGTTTCAGCTTTGTGAACCAAAGTTGATTATGTATCTAGTCAGAAAGAATCATGAGCAGAAACTTTTTTTATTTTGGGTATGTCATTTCTGTCTCCATGCCAAAAATGGGGGGTGACTGGTAAGGGGTTTTAAGTAAAGTTTGGACTTGAAAAACAAATTTTTCTTCGGAGCCTGCTTGAGACTAAAAAAGTGGAAAGGTGAAAGGTGCGTATACATCGCCACAACATAACTTTGTGCAAACTTCGTGGCAACGTCGCGGATCAGTAGTTGTGTGCTGGTAATCAGTTGGTAATTTTTTATAATTATAAATTTTCTTTATGGGTGGACATGCAGTAGTTTAACCTAATTTATGTCCTCATATGCCCAAACTAATTTAAAGGCTATTTCAGCAGCTGTGAATGATAAATACAGACTCAAAATGAATTCAGTTAATTTAATAACAAACAAATATGAACAGTAATACACCCAAATTATTAATAAAAACATAGGATATACAGCGAAATATGAATGAAAGCATTCAGCCCATACAGAAGCATATAGATTGAAATATTAATAATAAATACATTTCCATATACTTAAATATCTATTTCCTTCTGTATGCATCCATGGTCAAAACATTATGCACAAATATGCAAGTCTTAGTAGGCACTCAGCAAACTGCATTTAAATATTTAAGAGCCATCATCAACCATGCACACAATTCATCAACTAATCACATGCTCCCACAATAATACATCAGCTAATCACACTCTTAACCAAACCACTATAATTAATTGAAAATCATATGCAATATCTTATGAACAGAAGTATTATAGCAAATCAAGTTTAATGAATCTCACACCAGTCATACAGCATTATGGCCAGTTCACACTTTTAATTTTGATGATTATAAACTGACAACTAATGGCAATCCCAAATTCAGTATCTCAGAAAATTTGAATATTACTTAAGACCATTACAAAGAAAGGATTTTTAGAAATCTTGGTAAACTGAAAAGTATGAACATGAAAAGTATGAGCATATACAGCACTCAATACTTAGTTGGGGCTCCTTTTGCCTGAATTACTGCAGTAATGTGGTGTGGCATGGAGTCGATCAGTCTGTGGCACTGCTCAGGTGTTATGAGAGCCCAGGTTGCTCTGATAGTGGCCTTCAGCTCTTCTGCATTCTTGGATCTGGCATATCGCATCTTTCTCTTCTTGATAAGAATTAGGGTCAGGCGAATTTGATGGCCAATTAAGAACAGGCATTCCATGGTCCTTAAACCAGGTACTGGTAGCTTTGGCACTGTGTGCAGGTGCCAAGTCCTGTTGGAAAATTAAATCTTGTTGGTCAGCAGCAGGAAGTATGAAGTGCTCCAAAACTTCCTCGTATACAGCTGTGTTAACTTGGACCTCAGAAAACACAGTGGACCAACACCAGCAGATGACGAGGCATCCCAAACCATCACTGACTGTGGAAATATTACATTGGACCTCAAGCAACGTGGATTGTGTGCCTCTCCTCTCTTATTGCAGACTCTGGGACCCTGATTTCCAAAGGAAATGCTAAGTTTACTTTCGTCAGAGAGCATAATTTTGGTCCACTAAGCAGCAGTCCAGTCCTTTTTGAAGCAAGACGCTTCCGACGATGTCTGTTGTTCAAGAGTGGCTTGACACAAGGAATGCGACAGCTGAAACCCATGTCTTCCATACGTCTGTGCATAGTGGTTATTGAAGCACTGACTCCAGCTGCAGTCCACTCTTTGTGTGTCTCCCCCATTTTTGAATGGGTTTTGTTTCGCAATACTCTCCAGGGTGCGGTTATCCCTATTGCTTGTACACTTTTTTTTCTATCACATCTTTTCCTTCCCTTTGCCTCTCTGTTAATGTGCTTGGACACAGAGCTCTGTGAACAGCCAGTCTCTTTTGTAATGACTTTTGTGTCTTGCCCTCCTTGTACAAAGTGTCAATGGTCGTCTTTTGGTCAACTGTCAAGTCAGCAGTCTTCCCCATGATTGTGTAGCCCACAGAACTAGACTAAGAGACCATTTAAAGGCCTTTGAAAGTGTTTTTGAGTTAATTAGCTGATTAGAGCGTAGCACCAGGTGTCTTCAATATTGAACCTTTTCACAATATTCAAATTTTCTGAGATACTGAATTTGGGATGTTCCTTAGTTGTCAGTTATAATCATCAAAATTAAAAGAACTAAACATTTAAAATATATCAGTCTGTTTGTAATGAATGAATATAATATAAAAGTTTCACTTTTTGAATGGAATTAGTGAAATAAATAAACTTTTTGATTATATTCTAATTATAGGACCAGCACTTGTGTGTGTGTGTGTGTGTGTGTGTGTGTGTATATATTTATATATATATATATATATATATAATTACACCCTATTCGTGGATTTTATTTTTTTCATTTCTCTGTTTTTAATAGACATACAAGGTATGATAACTCAAGCCACAAACGTAAGTCTTTGTGACTTACACAGGAGTGTACATGAATGCGTGCATAGCACCACTTAGTGGTAAAAGTTTAAATGCACTTTTTTTTTGGTCAGTCATTTTCCCCATAATTCTGACAGATGCCACATTCACTCATATGATTAATATGTTGCTCTTGATTAAATTGAAGCACATGGTCTGTGAAACCTGTAATCTAGAAAAACAGAGAAACTATGCTGATATGCAAACAACCATGAGCAATTAGTAAAATTAGACAGAGTTTTAATGTTATACATTAAATGAGTAATTTCAAAAATTGACCCCATTGAGTGTGACAACAAGATTAGAAAATGATCTTTAAAGGACTCCCTTAAATTCCAAGGCTATAAACACAAAACAAAATAAAACATGAGTCTTGCTTAAAACAACACTGTGTGGTTTTAATGGGTATTACAAACAGAGAATGTGTTTGAAATGCAGTAGACTTGGTGTGAGAGACAGCGTTTCACGCTAATGAACACGGCGAATGAGTTACTTTTCTCCTCCGCACAGCTCCAACAGGATCTTACTGTAATCGCCCGATGTGTCACCCTAATAAACAACCAGAACAGAGTTTCATAATGGGTTAAATGTTAGTATTGCCTTTTAGAAGTGCTTTGATTGGGAATTTTTGGGTTTGTCTGCAAAATTAATTTAAATAGATCTAGTCTGAATCAGGAGAAAACTATGCACAGATCAAGCATAAAAGTGAAAACACTTAGTTCTAAACACTTATCTTGGTTTAAACTAGATCAAACGTCCTAATGATGTACTTGTACAAACACACAATTTTTCACTTCTCAAGGCATTAACTCATGGACTGTATTGGTGTGGATTATTGCGATGTTTTTATCAGCCGTTTGGACTCTTATTCTTATGGCACCCATTCACTGCAGATTATTTTTTGCTGAGCAAGTGATTGAATGCTAAATCTATCCAAATTTGTTTTGATGAAACTCAATTACATACTGAATAAGCAAATGAGTCAGTTTTTTGGGTGAACTATTCCTTTAAAAGTTTGGCTTTGCTTCATCCCTGAGGTTTGTGTTAGAGTATTTGTAATATGTTTTAAATGGATTTTAAATATTGTGTTTAGTCACATAGTCTTAGTGAAACAACTGTGTCCCACCTTTATAAAGGAATGAAGGGTCTTTCCATACATCTTCAGGAACTCTGCTTTGATGTCCAGCATATCGATCTCGGCACGAGCCACCATGATTCTGATCACCACGCTATCTGTGGTGCCTAAACCCTAAGAGCCAAGAAACAAGAGAAATTATGACTGTTGTACTGGTTATATCTCTAATGTGTACAAATATTACATTAGATGGTGTTTCCATTTACCTTCATTGACTTGTAGAGCCTTTCAGCAAAAAATGCTGGCTTGTTTTTCAGGCATTTCACTGCAAAGGTTAAAGAGAAGCTTTTTAGATCCCAGTATGCAACTGAAAATGTGTGAAGATAACTAAAATATTACTCACGACCGACCTATTGCCAGAAATACATCCTCCAGGCAGCCAGACATCTCTCTCTTTATGCTGTCCTCAATGTCCCTTCCAGAAATCTTCTGATACTCCTGAAACACTGAGAAAAGAAAAATGGTTGAGAATGGGTTGGATGTAATACTTCTTGAAACAGCATGCAATATGCAAAGTTTCAAACACTATAGTTGTCACATGATCTCACATTGCTTTATGTTTTATTCAATTAATGCCATGTAGTTAATAAATAGCTGAATAATGTTAATTTTGCATTTTTTAAAAAAATGAGTGTAGGAGCAGAAAAATATAACTAACCATGTATATGAATCAATACTTAATCAATATATATATATATATATTAAATCAAATAAATGATAAAAGCAATTAAAACAAAATTACTCAAATTACATTGAAACTAAACTGAAAAAGTAAAATAAAACCTATAGTAGTATATACATTTTAGTAAAATAACACTGTACTACACATAATTTAACTGAACAGTATGAGAAGTAGGCCTACATCTATTCCAAGCAACTTTATTTACATCCAGTGAACACAAGGTGGAAGTCATGAGCCTACTTCATTGTTCTGTAGCAGTGGTTCTCAATCTTGGTCCTGGAGGAAAAGCCCCAAAACTGCAAGCTTTTGGTGTCTCTGTTTTCGGACACACACATTTGAGGTCTTGGATTCTTCTTTAATGAGCTGATGAGTTGAATCAGGAGTGTTTGAACAGAGAGACATCTAAAATGTGCAGTGTTGGGGGTTCTCCAGGACCAGGATTGGGAACCACTGTCATGTACGATAATTTTCACACTTTGCTGCTTTCTAGAACGAACACAGAAGAGGTAAGGAGTATTTCGATTATTATTTGGCATGAACAGATACCTCGGAGTAAATGATTTCGGTTCCTCACACACAGTACAGTTAGGAACTTGACCTCATCTGTTCCCCAGCGAGCTTCGCCTGCCTCATAGATGTCCTGTTGAATGAGAAACAATTTCCTTTTATACAGTTAATGATTAGTGAGATCAGCATGACTGTTGTGTACCTACGGCTGAAGCCCACATGCAGTTCGCTGACATTGAATATGAAACACGTCCATTAAAGAATAGTAAATGCACAGAATATACAGAGGCCCAATTTTCATTTAAACACATTAGCCACACATAAAAATAAATCACTACATTAGATAACATACAAACAAGATTTAATGTAAAGAAAGTCACAATAAGAGTGTTTTTTGTTTTGCAGTCAGTGTAGTTGGATTCCATAGAGAATCTTACAAGCCGGTTCTTTTTAATGAATCAAAAACATTCAGAGCGGCCACCAGTCGTATCCCACAGTGAACAAGTTTTATCTAACTCTTATCTAACTAATATATATATATATATATACATACACACACACAAACACACATTCAGCATGACCAGTGTAGTCCGATTCTCAAGATAACTACTCTTTTGAGATGGTTATTTTCAATAAATAAAAAATAAATCAATAAATCAAAAATACAGGTGTAACCAGTGTGGTACGATTAATGATTCTCAAATAAATAACTTGCATGTGCTGGTTGTTTTCAATGAATCAAAAACTACAGCACAAAGAAAACAGTCTGATTAACTATTGTTATGTGAGACTTAAAGACATATAGTGCGACCGCTTTAGTTTGAATACTCAATGAATGACTCTCGTGAGTCGATTCTTTTCAATAAATCAGAAACATGCAGCACAACCAGTGTAGTCCAAATCACAAAAAAGGGATATTTAATGAATTAAACACTTCCAGTATGGTCTGTGTTCCAGTGTGAATCAGCTACAATGTTATGTATTATATTGTACTTAATGCTCTTTAGACTTCACTTAAGTAACTAGCTAGTTGTACCATGATGAATACTATAGGTTTTTATAATAAGTATTTTATAAAAATATTTAAAATTGAAATTGGGGGTCGCAGTACACTGAAGACTACTACTATTACCAAATCACACTGGATATGCTAAGCATGTAATGTCAAAGAATGACCCAGATTAAGGTATTCAGAACCCATTACACCACAACATTTGAACATGTGCTGCTGCTGAAAAGCTAACCATGCCAAATCCTCACCTTTGCATCCTGAACAGCCTGAGCCTCGTCCACCTTGGTGCTCTGGTCACGGCCAGCCTATAAGCAAAGCAGAAAAACTAAATCAATACATCTCATAAATCAAACTGTCAGGGGTCACACCTGCCCCAGCTGGACACTGTGGATGGTGAAGGTTTGCATGGCAAACAAAACAGGTCATTAGTAAAGGCAGCAGTGTTCTCTTTCAAGCATACGTTTCGGTGTCTCACTATGGGATATGTCCCTTCCGCATATCCCTCAGAAGCCCAATTCCATTACGCTAGCCCCAGTTGGCTAGCAGACATGACGTTGTGTCAGGAGTGGCTCCCTCATCTCGGTATAAAAGAAGCGCCGCAATGTCATTACGACATTCAAAAACCTCTTCTCGCTTTACACCAGAATCCTACACAACTCGGATAGCTATCAACTATTCTTCACTAGAGGCTGACATTTTTTCGGGATTTACACTGGTCACGGGAATCCACAATGGTCATGTCTCCACTTTGGTTGCTGGCTAATCATTCTGGTACTGTGCGTATGGACGATCGTGTTGGACACCACGCCGCTTTCGCCTACCCATCAATGGGCTTTCCAGCTCTCTACGACTATGGCTGCAGCAATGCAGACTACTGTAGCTAGCGAGGAAGATCCGTGGCTTTGCTCATGCGAGAACAAGATCTCATGCAAAGACACACACCAGGTCTGCTTTGCATGTCTTGGGCTGAAACATGCTCAATAATAATCCCGGATCCTGTGAGCACTTCACACGTTTCACAATGAAGAGCCTCCGTTGCAGGTTGGCATGCCAAGCTTGCTTGTCTGGCTATGATCCCCTCATGTCAGCTAGTCCCGCTCTGGTTCTCACCCCTAAGGTACCTATTCCTGTAGAGCTGCCCACCATGGCAACTTTATCGTGGGGTGAACACGGACGAGGAAGAGGGGCAAACAGATTTCCTTCTTTCTGAAGAGGAGGAGTTGAGGATTCCCCTTTTCTCCCCCCTGCGCAACCGGCGCAATCCCTCGTTTACGGCGGGATCCACGGAGGAGGTGGGTGGGGCACTATTCTCTCCGCTTCTTAGTGTGGATCTGCGCTGCGGAGAAACTCAACATTCAGTGGCTGACCGTAGTAGCCGAGACTGCAAAGTCTCTAAAAACGGCTTAACGGGCAGCGAGACAACTCCTTCCAATCTTTCCAGAGCTTCTGGAAGAGGTTTCTGTCACCTGGAAGGACGTTTTTACTAGTAAAAAAATGCAAGGGGGGTCTGCGCTCGACGTGGGCCTTCTTCGCATGCCCCCCATGGAGCCTTTAGTTGCAGCGCATCTGCATCCAAAGCATATGACTGCTGCGAATCCAACATTGCCATCAAAAGCGGACCCCTTCCAGTCTAGCATGATGGAGCGCACTTACAAAGCAGTCGCTCTCTCAGTACGGGCATTGAACGCCATCTCTCTGCACACGGCATACCAGGCGGAGCTACAAGACGAGGTGTCTGACACGCCAAGTTAGACAGAGTGGAAAAGAAAACCGTGTTGTCACAGATCTCTTGCTCTGTCTTCAGAGATGTGCCATTCAGGCAGCAGGCAAGGCAACAATGGTCGTTCAGGAGAGAGGATGCACTGGTCGCAGAAGGCATTTTTGCATTTTCTTCTGCATTTTGACATTGATGCAGAAGAGATGCGAGGAGAAGAAAAGGGATGACTAGGCCTTGCAGCTCTGCATGCAAAGAAAGATGCAGACTGCGCAACCGCCACCTCCTCGGCAGACTTTTGCGCAGGCTACAGCTCGCCCACCCCCAAGCTTTCGCATTACAATGTGACAGAGATTGTGTGTGAATGCAACGGCAGTTCAGAGTTGCTTGATCAGTTCCCTTTAGGCAGCAAAACTGTCAGGCAGCACCTGTTGGTGTTACTAAAGTTGGCATGCTGTGATCTGTAGCCTACTGTATTTTCTTTCTTTTACTGTAACTGACGGATTCCAGCCAAAAAATATACAATCCGGGAGTGGGCGGGAACGGGAATCATTCTTCTGGTTTTGGAACGGGACAGGATTTTAATATAGCAATATAACTTGGAGATGTTTCAAAACATTGCACTTCTCTTATAACATGCCTTTCCCTGATTTCTCTCTTCTTTCAGTCACCTTTTTTATTTCCTACCTTAATAGCATTAAGGGCCTCCAAGTCGGGTCCATCAAAGGTTACTTGAGCGGCATCCAGTTTTTCCATAAATTGATGTACGGCGCTCCTTCCCCCGAGATAAACAACTCACAAACCTCCCTCCTGATCAAAGGGATTCAAAGATCCCAGCACAGCCGTACCGACGCTAGGCCACCTATAACGTTAGACATTCTCACCAAATGCATTCGCGCCCTCCGCACAGGCTACCATTCCATCAGTACCACTCGCACACTCGACGCTATGTTTGTCCTAGCCTTTTTTGGTTTTCTCAGATGTTCAGAACTCGCCATCACTTCCAACTTCGACCCAAAAATCCACCCCACCATCTCAGACTTATCAGTAATAGATGGTGAATCAATTTCATATTTGATTAAACAAAGTAAGACCGACCAAACCAAAAAAGGCCATTTCATATACATTTTTAATCTCTCATCGCCAGTCCAACCATACCAGTCAATTCTGGCATATTCGCAATGGAGAAGCTCTCAGGTCAAATATCCTCTGGAACCCCTATTCATAGACGAATCCAAAAAACCCGTGACTCGTTTTTGGTTCCAGAAACACCTCAAAGCCATTCTCCAACAGGCAGGCATTCCAGTAAAGAATTTTTCAAGTCACTCATTCCGTATTGGGGCAGCAACTTCAGCAGCCCAAAAAGGCCTCTCCCAACAGCAGATACAAGCCCTTGGGAGATGGTCCTCAGATGCTTTCCATAGCTATATCAGGACCAACCGATTCCACATTAAAAAAAGCTCACCAAACCTTTATTGAATGAAAAAAAAAAAAAACTCTCACGTTTACTCTTTCGTCCAGTGAGCATAGGGCCTCACAGCAGACGCAGTGTGAGAAAATCTCCCGGTCAAACTCTCATTTTCTCTCTCTTTCCTGTTTTCTCTTTCTGTCCAGCGAGCATTCGGTCTCACAGCGGATGCAGTGAGAACTTCCCGGTAGAGCACTTACGTTTTCTCTTAAGTCCAGCGAGCATTAGGTCTCACAGCGGACGCAGTGTGAGAAAATCTCCCGGTCAAGCTCTCATTTTCTCTCTCTCCTGTTTTCTCTTTCTGTCCAGTGAGCATTTGGTCTCACAGCGGACGCAGTGAGAACTTTTCCGGTAGAGCACTTACATTTTCTCTTTCGTCCAGTGAGCATTAGGTCTCACAGCGGACGCAGTGTGAGAAAATCTCCCGGTCAAGCTCTCATTTTCCTTTTTCCTGTTTTTCTCTTTCTGTCCAGCGAGCATTGGTCTCACAGCGCAGAAAAAGGCAAAATAAATAAATAAATAAATAAATAAATACATTTGTCTGATCGGTCCCCGTTGCAAGCCAGCGGGGCCTGTCAGTCCAGGTACAGTGAGCCGCCATCACGGGCCCACTGGCCAAACATTCAGACCCTTTCTAGAGACGCCAGCCCGCCAAACACGGCACTCATTTGGGGGGGTCTTTTAGTTCAGCTGCTGTCCTCTGCTCTTTAGCTTTTTGGGGGAGTACTCTGGGCTCGGGCCGAACTCCGAGCTCGGAGCCCTCCCTCCGGACAGCATGCCAAATACGCATTAAACTTTACCCTCTCAATTGTATGTAAGTGTGAACTCGTGAAATAATGTTTTATTAACAAAGTTCGGGAGAAGCACGTGCAGATAATTAACACAGGTGGAGAGCACTCAGCAATCAATGGTAAGAGGTATATATACAGCAGTCTCACCTCAATTCATTTGACAGTCTCGCAGCATCCCCCCACCACCCCTTCTCCACACTTCTAGTCCTAAACCACTTACATAGGGTAGGTGGGGGGTACTCTGGGTTCGGGCCGAACTCTGAGCTCGGAGCCCTCCCTCTGGACAGCACGCCAAATACGCATTAAACTTTACCCTCTCAATTGTATGTAAGTGTGAACTCGTGAAAGGAGTTACGTTACAAGATATTTGTGATACGGTGAGTTGGTCCTCACCGCACACATTTGCGAGGTTCTATAAACTGGATGTTACAGCTCAAATGTTTTGAGCATTGATCTTAAGTGTTAACCAGCCCAGTAATAGTTCTTTGGTTGGCAGGAGACTTCGAGACAGGCTATCTGGCAATACAGGAGTTATGATATCCCATAGTGAGACACTGAAACGTATGTTTGAAAGAAAACAATAGGTTACTTGCGTAACCCCGTTTCTGTGATAGCATTAAGTGAGGTCTCTCACCAGATCACTCTCCTTGCTGTGTAAAGCGAGGAAGAGGTGTGCTTGTTTTGAATGTCGTAATGACATTGTGTCGCTCCTTTTATACAGAGAGGAGGGAGCCACTCCCTGATGCAAGGTCATGTCTGCCAGCCAATTGGGGCTGGCGTAATGGAATTGGGCTTCTGAGGAATACGTGGAAGGGGCGTATCCCATAGTGAGACACCTCACTTAATGCTATCAGAAAACCGTGGTTACGCAAGTAACCTATTGATTTGTTTATTTACCGTGAGTAAAGACACCAAAACTCTCTGGAACATTCCAGACGTGTCTCCAGAGACATCTTCATCGAGACTCTTGCCATATTCTGTGATAATGACATCATTATTAGCACAAGAAAAGTGAACGAAAATATATGGGTAGACCTGTATATTTTTCACACTGTAAAAGAGCATATCCATGATAAGTGTGAGCTGTAGCACATCTGTACCTTTCTTGTAGGTAGCAATGATTTCCTTCACCTCAGCATTGGTTCTTGAGGCAAGGATGTCAATGAGACATGCCTCCTCAGTTCCTGCACCCTGGAAAAAGGTTGAAGATATTGTGTGGTGACTAAAACCACACACACACACACACACACACACACACACGTAAGGTGCCTTTGATCAAGGTATCCAGCTCCCTGGGTGCCGCAGGAAAAATGCCTGCCTATTGCTGTGTGTGTGTGTGTGTGTGTGTGTGTGTGTGTGTGTTCACTACTCTCTGCTGTGTGTGAACTAGGGTTAAATGCAGAGGACAAATTCTGAATATTCTTTTTTTCTGATTTGACTGTCAAGGAAGATCAGAGCAGCATTATATTATACGAATATATATATATATATATATATATATATATATATATATATATGTGTATATGTGTATGTGTTCTGTTAATGCATGGACTTCATTATTTAAGGTGCACCTGCCATCCAATAATCGCAAAAAGCTTTGTTCCTTTTTAGTAAACAAGGTATCAGCTTTAAAATGATTCAAAATTCATAACGAAATACAAACAATAAATACAGTTTTGTTTATGGCTCTCTTCAATTCGGCAAAAACACTTTCCTGCGGCGCCCCCCAGTCATCTCGCGCCCTAGGCAACAGATATTGTTTATGTTCAACACCAATATTACATGCTAACTAACGTCAAAAAAGTGAAATCGCAATCAAGCACCGCTTTAAGTTAACCTTAGTTCCCACGTCATCTACAAGATGGATTAAATTTGTTGATAAAGTCAAGAAAATAAGAGACATAAACACATGACAGTATGGTTGAAATGTTAAAATGTAAAAAAAAAAAACATAAAATAATAATACTAAAACAAATAAAACACATTTATTCTGTGGCACGTAAAAACATTATTTGGCACCTAAATTTTTTGTACAGTCAAAACAACTCGAAGTGGTTGGCACCAGAAGCCATGCACATTAAAGTAAAATACTGTCTGAAATGGGTGTTTCCCAATCCTCACTAACCTTGATGGCGTTCCTCAGCTCATACGCGTCATACACTGGGGCAGGCATCATCAGGCCGACCACAACCTGCTCAAAGTTTCCAGATAGCTCTGACTTCAAGCAGTCAACCAGTTCCTGAATGGGATTTTTAAATAAAGTGTTATTACATACCACATGTGGAAGAACAGCAAACAAACTATAGGCACATCAAGCTTAAAAGTAGATTATTTCTTCTTCGATGCATTCATTCATGCTTTATTTCCACATCTCATATCACAGAAGAAACAAATGGATTTGGTGTTGAAAATAGTGTTGGTTGCAGACCAAAACTGTAATATCAGTTGTAAGTCTGAGTGGGGAAGGCATGTCGTGTCCACGAACCTGCAAGACCTGACCCTGACTTTTACTGATTCTGGTTTCCCTGACCGGCTTACAGAGTTAGAGGTTTACAAATTAATAGAGGAAAACCACAAGGAAGTACAATATAAGTCAATACTGCATTCTTTATACTCTGTTATGATAACAGTCATAAAGCAGTGATGTCTTCTGAAAGACACCGCTTGTAGATGAACCGTATGTTTTATGTAAATACAACCTAACGGTTGCTCACACCTTCCCTGCCATTAGGACCTTCCATAAAGATAAGAACACGACTACAAGCTTCCCTCATTTTGACCAGGAAGATGTGTTGTTTTGGTCCAAAATGAGACCTGTTAATGATAGGCTACAGGTCTGAGTTTAATAGACCTTATTTCAGAGAATGGTAACTGTTGGTTAAATGACATTGAGTGTTTTACCTTTCCCACGCTCTGTTTGAAAGACTCCTTGATTTTCTGCCTTTGTGCAATAGTGCGATGGGCGAGGATCTCGATGATAGTCGCCTCATTGGTACCTGGAATTCATTCAGTTGTGGTTAAAGCATGAAATAAAAAAAATAATAAATAGAAGAAAACATTTAGTCAGCCTTATGTCAATTATTATAATAAGAATTTTTTTTACCATTTCGAGATTATCAGCATCAGCTGATGACAGCATTGTCTTAATCTTTGGTTATCTCCAAAACAGATTCATAATGGATATTGCGTCTTTTAATGTGTTACAAAATCTATACATCTGATATGGTATAATAAATATTACATATATAACTAAATGACATGTTAATATTTCGGAAAAAAATACAGGAGAAACTAAAATTGTGAAATAAAATGATCATTTACTGTACAACTTATTTTAATTTTCATTAAAATTCATTTTAAAATGTAATTTTAGAAACATTTATTATTAATATCAATGTTGAAATCATTTTGTAGAAACAAAAGAGCAGAAAAAAGAAAGTGTTGCAGGTTTGGAATGACGTGAGGTTGAGTAAACGACGGCGGTTTTCAATTTCATATCTGCATATACCTTTTTAATTAACGGAATTAACAACTTTTTGTTATTTTAAGTACCAAATTAGACATTACCCTTAAAGTCCCATGCTGTACATGCTTGATCGTAAAATGGCAAAAGATTGCTTCATTTTCTTTCACTGCATGGAAAATTTTGACACTTTCCGAATCACAAGTTCACTGTTATTTAAAGTGTTAAACTGCATGTTACTCACAACTCACTCAAGGCCAACAAGCGAGCTTTTGTCAAACAGCAACAGTGTGAGTGCAAGCCGTGTTTCGTAATGCAACTCATGCTGAAATCAGCTGAACTCCATTTATCTAGAAATCTGCATTCTCAACATCATACCAAACTCTAGTCTACAACAATGAGCAAAAACCTTTTAGTTTACAGGACAAATGCCGAGGAATCATCCTCTGCTCTGCATTGGACGAGAGCCCAGCTAAACACACAGGAGTCAATGCGGAGCACAGCTTGCAGTTTTAACTGGATATGAAGAGATTTGGTTCTCTGATCTACCTGATAAAATACTTTCAAAATGAAACCTGGTGATGATTCTCATTTCATTCAAACGGGCAAAAAAATGGATCATGTAAACACTCATCTTGAAGCCCGGTTCTGATTTGTCGATCACTTACCATTTCCTTTCATAGCATTGTAAAGTTTCTGGGCATCTTCCTCTGGGTTGAAGCCTGATGCCTCAGTTACGGTTCCACGGTTGCCCAACTACAGCAAAAGAAGAGATAGCATCACCTTTAGACCAACGTGATCTCATGAGTATACGTGTGTATTTTTACGTTAAATGTGGTTCTACCACGCGTACATTTACTTACGTTTTCATGCACATAAAAACTTACAACTTAGACGTATTTATAGCAGTAAAATGTATCTGTACGTATTTGAGGTTTTTTTTATGTAAATTTCAATATGTATTGAACCTGTAATTACGTCCAGATAATACGTAAATGACACTGTAAATACATAAAGGCACATACGTATTGGACAGTTTTAATTTACATCTAAATATGTACGTTTTGACTGTGAGATCGGGCTGTTTAGACAGATTTAACAAGTGCAAAACTTAAGTTTAAACTGTTGAGTTGAGTTCCAAAATTCCAAAATTCTAATTTCAAGCATTTCTGCGGTAGCCTTTATATATAGCATTTCTTATATTTATAGCGAAAGGTTTACGAGATCCAGACTTTTGACTGGCAGGAAAATGCTTTTAATTGAGTATAAATGTGTGATAGTGATACAATTAATTTCAAATGAATTGCCTTTGAATCATCTAGAAGTGAGACTAAACGCATCAATGTTTCAGACATGAAAAAAATGACTAACATTGTGTCACATTTGAAATACTTTTCTTACCGCTGCCATTGTGATGGAGGAGAGATGAAGAGATAAGGACACTAAAGCCAAGAAATAAAAACAACAATTATAAAAAATATTAATGTAGTATAAGGAACCATTGTACAGGCAATGTACCTGTAAAACATAAATGCATTTTTAAACCGATGAAATGCAAAAGTGGTGTAATCAATTTCATTTTATAATATATGTCTTTGAAATCCACAAACAGGTAAAACTGTTTTATTTTGACACATCTATAATATTGAAACCGACCAGGGATGCATTCTAGAAACATTTTAATCATAAATCGTATTCGTACTGGTGCCAATGGTTTCTTTTGGTGCTTGCTTTTAGGAAACACTTCCCAGTTTGTTAGGGTTTTATTGAAGTGAAATTTAGGACTGAGATCTAATGACGGGGTTAATGACACTGTTAAATAAATAACGCCTTTGGATGCCACTAGCAAAATGGTTTCCACTTTACTATTCAGCTCATTAAGCAGAAGAGGCTGAACCGGTAATTAACAGCCTAATGCTCAGTATCAGTTTCCCCTTTAATACAATAAACTTACAACATTTCCTAACCCCCAGAAGACCTCCTTTAAAACACCACGACATCTGGCTCTCAAAGCAGTCTCTCAATTTTCACTTCATCGTTGTCTAACACTGACATGACTATAGTGCATCATTTAAGACCTTTTAATAATGTATTCTTTGCATACAATGTGCTGTACGTTCAAAGAGCCTGCTGCCATTATATTCGACACATGCTGTGCGACTTTAACACCGTTAAGCTCATTTGATTTTGAGCGTCAGCACCACAGATAAATTCACTGACATTCAAAACATACCGCAGTGTTTCATATGAAAGATTAAGCTCTTATTTGAGAAAGCTCAGCATCTGCCCACCAGTAGAACCCACAAATTAGGACCTAGAGGAAAATGTTATTGCTCAGGAGGGTTCTTCTCAGTTGTAAATCAGAATTCATTTAGTCATCAACTTAATAAGATTCCTCTGAAGAACTTCAAACAGAAACAAGACTTTTGACATACAGCATAAAGCGAATAAAAAAAGGAGATAATAGCCTAGAACTGTAAGAATTATATGAACATTTTATTAATATTCAAATCTCTGAGGTTTGTTATATTAGTGAAATATGTTTAACATATACCATGTTATTATTTTCTAAAGACTGGTCAATAGTCAAGATATTCACAATTTTTGTTCGGCAGAAACCTTTGCATATCTATTTATTTAATGGTATTTAATTAAAACTTATTTTTGCAGTTTTTTTTGTACTTTATATATATATATATTTAGATATTTTTTTTTAAATTTGTTTATAAAATCATGACAATGCAAAAGACAATTATTTAATTTTGGAGACAATTATTTAATTTAGTTGTTGTTATATTACATTTAAGATTTTTCTCACACAAAGAAAAAATACAGTAGATTGTCATATGTGAAAGTGTACAGCTGCCTTTATATTTGAACAAAGGGATCCTTCACAAGGAAATCATCATATTTGGGGGTCCTTATATAGCAGTAAAAAGTTAGAAAGCTCCTGATCTAGGAGAAACAATGGATAGAGATATATATTAAAGAGATTGAATTTGTTTTTGTTGTTTTTTCCCCCCTCTTGTGGTTACATCATTTCTTGCTGACTACCAGATATAGGTCATCCCTTTCATTTGTAAAGTGTGTGGTCTAATTAATTTGTCATTCAAAGCAATATGACTCATTGTATTTTAATGAAAGCCACATTTCAAAGGATCATGCTCGGCGGTAATAGTCACGTGACGGAACGGAATATGGGCGTTCAGTGCTGTCAAAAACATTAGCGGAAATCTTTATGATTTTACAAACAAGTATCAATACACGATTACGATATATTTCCATGAAGTGTTTTCCGTTTGCCTGTTAAAATAGTAAGTTGTTTTTATAAACAATTGTTATAGAGCGGAAAGAGACGAGAATAACATTGTAAGCGAAGTTAAAGTTAATTTGGGAAGCGGATGGGAGTTTGTAGCATCTTACCTGCTGAAGGATTCAGAGATGCACGGCACCCGTTACACTAAATGGAGTGGAGATTTAGGAGAATGTTTCTGAGCTTCGTTGCCAACTTTAATGGGCGTTGGCCTGGACAGACAGAATCGCCTTACAGTTTCTCTTTCACGGCCCCTCCTCTTTATAGTACGTTGAGATAAGAGACTGACAAGAGTGTGATGAAACTGTCACAGTGTTTGCCTGTCACAAGTCTCGGCTTTGCATATAGCCACTTTCAAAAGTTTCTTTAATAGCTTTTTGTTCTAAAGTCTATTGTCGCGGATGTTTTCCAAATATGTTTGAAGTCAAATTAATTGCATTAGAGGATGCAATTTTTTCTTTCGTGGATGAACACAAGTTGAAAGCTGCCAGCTGAAATTTTGCTGCAAAAAAATAAAATAAAAAAAGGAATTTTGTAATTATGTACATAAAGATCATGAAAAGTGACGGTCAACTCGTCTTGAATCGTCTTTTACATATGAAGTTATATCCCCCCTCTTGGTATGTATGAGTTGACAAAATTGAAAGTACCACTGCTTTATATAAACTCTTTCAAAGTTGCTTCATGGTTAATTATTTTTTTTATTGCAGTTTGAACAACGAACACAATCATGTTGTGCACTATTGTTAATCAATCAATCAATCAATCAAACAATAGATTTAAAAATTTGCATTAATGTGTGTTTTGCTTTTGATGTATGAAATCAGTGGCCTATTTTCTGTTTTTATGAGTAAAAGATTTGTGATGCACATTTACATATGGAGGAAAAGTAAGTACATTTTTTATATACCATATTTGCAATGCAACATTATAAGGTAAAATAAGTACAAAAATCTATATAGCAATTTAAATGTAAAAATGCTTTAATGTAAAAAAGTCACTATCTTTCCAAAACTTTGCAATCAGGAGGAAAAATCTTTATTTCATTGTAGCCAGTGGCTTCTGTCAGAACGTGTGTCTAGAGATAGATAGATAGATAGATAGATAGATACACATTTTGCTCATATTAAATACTCTGTTAATATAATATTTAATTTGACCTCGTAAGGTCAGCATTTTCACTGCCTCCTTCGCTGATCATTCACTTAAAAGGGAAAAAAGACTGTAATTATCGAGAATTTCAGACTTTTATTGTAGTTTCTATAGCGCTAGCTTCACTCTTCCGGTATGGTTTCCGGTTAGCTGGCGCATCTGCAGCATCCAAAGCGGCAGACGAGAATCGCCATGAGCAACACGCTCATTTCTGCCTGAATTAGATTCTGTCAGATTGAAACCGAACTGCATCCGTTCACCGTTCACCGGCAGGCCTCGCTCCGATGGGAGCGCGCAGATGAGATGTGTCACGCGTTCGAGCAGGTTTTGCAGGAATGCTAGCGTTAGCGCCTAGCTATGTGTTGGATTTAAATGATATATAAATTTTTTCATCAAACAAGAGACGAAATAATATGATTATGGGTGTTTAACTCATGAAATGATCGCTTATTCTGATTAATATCCGCATGTCATCTGTTTTTCCGTGAAAAGTGGGTGGTTTTTCAGATGTTAATGAGCTGCACAGCTGGCTGATGATGGAGAGTTTGACTTTCATCCAGCAAAACAATATGTTCTCTTCGCTTCACGTCTGATTTTTCAACAGGGTTTGAATGTTTACATTGATTTAGACTTTATTTAAATATTTATATCGTGATATGGGCCCGTGTCCCTTATATAAACACTAGACAAACACTTTAATCATATCAGGCCATCACTGACAGACGCTGTTGATTTGGGTGTACTCAACTGTGATGTATTAATCTAGTACATATACTGTTTGTTTTCATTTACTAGTACGGTTTTGTTGCAAAACGGTTCATTTGAGCTGCGATCAGCACCAGAATTGGGCTGGGAGTCCCATGTTTGACAGTCACAGCTGATCTAGACCTCTGGCACAAGAAAAAGCAAACCACTTCAGTTTCTTATAGACTCAAATAAGATAAGTATCGTTAGCTAGGGGATCGTTGATACATCATGAAGAAGTTCTTTGACTCCCGGAGGGAGCTGGTGGGCTCAGGACCCGGTTCCGGAGGGGGAGCTGGAAGTTCTGGATCCAGCAGCAGTGTTGGTGGGAATTTCATCGGACGAGCTTTCACTGTAGGAAGACACCAGGTCACTGTAGAAGAAACTCTGGCAGAAGGTACGTCAGGCTATGTTCAATATTTTCCATGCAGGCCGTGTACCTACAACCAGGATTCTAATTTGACGATGACATTTATAGATGTTGATTTATTGTACTGACTTTACAGAGTGCTAACGTTAACATTTTCAAGGGCAGCCTGGAAATATCATGGAAATATGTGTAATTAATGAATTGGTTTAGAATTCAGCTTTACAGAATTTCATTCATTCAGTCTCAAAAATGGGTTTTAAAAATCTTTATCCAGTATTGTGAGTGCCTGGAGAAGTCATTGTATATGGGTGCAATATTTTCTCAAAACTCACTGAAAATTGCTGAAGCAGATTGGCCAAATGTTGGTCATTTTAAAATGACCAAATACTGAATGATCAATTTGCCTGGTTGACTTATGACAAGTTCATGTTTTCTTTTCAACCATATTGATGTTTAGTTTTGTACGGGAGTTAGTTACAGATAATTGAATCCTGCAAACATGTAGCTTGGCCTGATGGTGAACTGTGCTCAGATCTCAGCACTCTTCTCAACCCCTCTGACAGCTTTATTTAGTGATCTAAATCCTCTGTCTGGAAATCCCTGCTCATCTGTACTTGGGTGTTGACATGTCCTGTGCTGTGACGTCTTATACACCATCTAAAACTATTTCAAAAAGCGTTTTATTTTTTTTATTTTTTTAGAATTAATATTATTTTAATTAAAATTGGCATGCAGTTTTTACATTCATTGAGAGACTATGGAGTATTTGTGCTTAAAAAAAAACACATTGGGTAAAAGCTAAAAATGGCTACAATACTGTTCAAAAAGTTTGGGTTCACTGCAGTTTTTCTTAATTTATAAAATATGGATTATTTAGCAAGGATTCATTAATTTTATCAAAACTTACAGCAAAGACTTTTGCGTTGTTACAAAAGCATTCCATAGGCATTCATTTGAATATTCTATTTGTCAAATAATAAATCCTGAAAAACAAGAATCAAACGTGTATTACAGTTTAAAAAAAAATATTTTCAATATTGCTAATAAAAAAAAAAAATTGGAACATCAAATTGGCATCTTAGAATGATTTCTGAAAGCTCATGTGACGCTGTAAACTGGAGTAATGATGCTGAAAATTCAGCTCTGCATCACAGGAATAAATAAATGGAAAACTGCTATGTTAATGTGTACTATTTTACTATAATATATATTGTTTATTAAATAGATGTAGCCTTGGTGAGCATAAAATACTTTTAAAAACATTAAAAAAAAAAAGAAAATATATATATATATATATATATATATATATATACACACACACAAACACACACACACACACACACACATATATATATATATATATATATATATATATATATATATATATATATATATATATATATATATATATATATATATACATACACACACACACACACACACACACACACACACATATATATATATATATATATATATATATATATATATATATATATATATATATATAATTGATGTTGAGTCAAAGATCCATTTTTGAATGAGAAATTTAAGGGCAAAGTTCACCCAAAAATAAACATTCTGTAATTATTTCCTCTCCTTTGTGTTGCTTTAAACCTGGTTTACTTTCTTCCTCAAAGGGAGATTAAGCATACCATTGACACTACATTTATACCACACTGTGACGGTAAACGTTTTCCAGGTGCTGTCAAAGTTTTAAATATGATAAAAATCACCCTGCCCAAAACCTCTTTTGTGGTGGACAGAAGAAAGCTGTTTTTGAGGGCAAGCGTTCATTGCGTCATCATGAATTTCATGTGTCATCAGTGATGTAAAGGAAACCGTTGTTTGCTCACTTTAATTTGATTTCCAGTTCACAGATGGAACTAGTAACAAAGCTAATAGACTTTTAGGCCTGGTGCGTCTCAGACTGGTCTGTCCTGTTCAAACACCCCTCAGCATCTTTTCTCAGCTCTGCAATATAAAACCAGTCGCAGCTGTTTTGCAGAGAGATAATCTCGCTGATTGTTTGACTGTAAATCGACTGTTCGTTTAGTGCAAGATCCTTGATGAAATATGTGTCCTACTTTCCTCCACCAGTTTCCCATGTGTCTGCTTTGAGGAATAACACCACATAATGCCAACACAGCAAATCTGAGTGCAGACATTTACAGCCTCTGATGTCTACTCATAGAAGCATGGACTGCTTTTGCTTTTTCTGAGTGCTTCCACTAAAACAAAACAGAATTTAGTGATTGAATACAAATAGTAAAACATGAAGTTAAATAATTAAGAATAATAATAATGGATACTGTTTTATTTAACACACACACAAAAATGTATGCAGTATGTGATTTTATATTCATATAATAAAATATTTTTATTTAATATGTAAGTTAAGTATATAATGCTGATTTCCACATGGAGGCAGTGTTGTGTTGTAAATATCTTACATTTGCACTGATCGAGTTTTCAGTAAAACCACCTAAACTTTGTGTTTGCCTTTGTAGGTGGCTTCGCTATCGTCTTCCTGGTGCGGAGCAGTCAGGGAGTGCGCTGTGCCCTGAAGAGGATGTACGTTAATAACGAACATGACCTGCAGGTCTGCAACCGTGAGATCCAGATCATGGTGAGTGTGATGAAATGTCTTCTATGCTTTAGCAATAGTGAGGGAATTGACATTCGAGACATTTTACATCACTTCAAATACTTAAAAAAGGTCAGTACGATTTATTTTTCAAATAAATGAAGGCTTTTATTCAGTAAATGGATCTAAACTGACAGGAAGGACATTTAGTTGATCAAAAGAAATCATGAAAAAATGTATGGGTTTCCATATTAAGCAGCACGACTGTTTTCAATGTTGATGACAATAAGTGTTTCTTGAGGACCAAGTTAGCATATTAAAATGAATTCAGAAGGATCACACTGAGGACTGGAGTAATGATGCTGAAAATTCAACTTTGCCATCACTTATATTAAAAAATAAATAAATAAATGTAAATGGTAATATTTCTCTCTCTTGTGCTCTCTTTCTCTCTCTATCTCTCTCTATATATATATCTCACTCATTCCTACTCTTTCTGTATTCCAGCGGGATCTCAATGGTCATAAGAACATCGTTGGGTTCCTGGACTCCAGCATCACGGCTGTAGGAGGAGGAGACGTGTGGGAGGTGTTTATCCTCATGGACTTCTGCAAAGGTAAGTCTGCTTTTCCGCCCCACGATGCCTCTGCACACAGCCGCCTTGTGCTTTGGGGGAAACAGAACATACACTTAACAGAGTAAACTTCTTGTCAAGTATCACCTAGATGGCAAACAGTGTGGAAGACGATGGGACTAAAGCTACAAAATGTCTTTCCAATGAAAAATGTATAAGTTGTTCTTTCTCCAATTTTCTTATATACTATATAACTGAAAAATATCTCATCATGTAAAATGTGCATTGTGTAATATTGATGTCTCAAGTGTATTAGTTCTTAGGAAAATGTCTAATTCTTAGGACTATGACATCCCTAATCTCCATTTATGCAGAACTTGTGCTGTATTTATACAGTTCATCCACCTGGGGGCAGTCTTTATATAGATTTCAGGCCTCCATCATAGCCTGAGGTGACCTTTTCTCCTTATCTTGTTGTACTTAGAGAAAGCTTTTCATTCATCAAATCACTATAACATTTCCTGACAGCACTAGCACAGAAGGCTAAATCTCATTGTGGTTTATGCTCATTCAAAAAGGTTTTTGTCTCTTCATGTGAAAAGCTTTCTGTGTCTATATTGGTTCATTTTGTGTTCAAAGCCTCAAATAGATGATTGGTTCTTTGATTCTTCCAAAAGAGCTTGTTTCTTTCTTTTAAATGTTTACTAGAGGCCAACCATTTGGATGTACTGTATGCGCTTTCAGAAGGAGTGACTGTCACGTGATATTGATATTAACAGGGTGCACAAATTTAAATACATTTCCAGAACTGAAATTAATTTAGTTGATATTAGTTAAAGTGGGATTTTAGATCTTTTTTCATAAAATGCTGTAAAAATTAAATAGTTTTAGGAATAAAATATTATATAAATTAGGTGAATTAAATATGGTAGGACTAAACTGTACGGTTTGGTCTAAGTGCTGCTGAAGTGGAGATTTCTGACTCGAATTGAAATCTACAGATTCCAAAACATGAGAAATGCTTTGTTCTGGCTTAAGATTTCTTCAAAACGTGGTATTGGTATTGATTTGGAACTGAAGTATTGTAACGTGTGCCATCGCTACATTTGTTTATGTGCAGGCGGTCAGGTGGTGAACCTGATGAACCAGCGTTTGCAAACCGGCTTCAGCGAACAGGAAGCGCTCCAGATCTTCTGTGACACTTGTGAGGCTGTGGCACGTCTGCACCAGTACAAAACTCCCATAATCCACCGAGACCTCAAGGTTCCTTTATTTTCAACTGTCTTTTTTTTCTACTCGTTCCCCTCTTTTTGTACTTCTCATTATTTTCTAAGAACATGAAATTGTTTGAAACTTTCAGTTTGAACCCTTGATGGAATTAATCATTGCTAACAGCTTTGTGTGACTTACTGTTATGGTAAAAACCACTTCAGAGCGAACACTTGATTAGTAGGCTGAGACTGACTCCTTGGGCTTTATTTCATTAGTTGAAGATGCAGTGTTGTTCTGGAGTCTAATTGGTGTTTTTTGACGTCCGTCTCTCTTTGCAGGTGGAAAACATCCTCCTTCATGACAGAGGACACTATGTTCTGTGTGATTTTGGCAGTGCCACCATGAAGTTCCAGAACCCCCAGAATGACGGCGTGACCGTGGTGGAGGACGAAATTAAAAAGTAATTCTTTCCAATCAGCCGGTTTCTTGAATTTGTTTTATAACCAGTGGCAGTACAGCTTAAGAGGGATTACTCATAAAATCCACTGTTTTAATCAATTTCTTACTAATGTGCATAACTCTAATGCATAGAAATGATAGATATGTAGTCTATTTGACATTTTCTTTCATTAGCGGTACCTGAGGTGAGTGAAATCACTTCACAAATGCTAGAGGAGGTTATTGATCATTTAGGGTACTGATCAGTGGGGGCAGTCATGGCCTAATGGTTCGAGAGACGGACTTGTAACCCAAAGGTTGTTGGTTTGAGACCCTTGAGCAAGGGACTGAACCCCCAACTGTGCCACAGCACTTGGGATGGGTTAAATGCAAAACACAAATTCTGAGTACGGGACTCCAATTTGGCAACACTTCACTTTCACTTTTTCTCTTTCACTTTCAGAAGGGATATACATAGTGTTACAAAATGATGGTTTGTAAAAAGCACTGTGATTTTTGATTCATTAACTTTCATATTGACAGGATTATAACATGGTGTTAAAGAAGACTGGGGATATTAGAGAGAGGCCGTATACAGTATCGAATGTAAAGGATCAGTAAGATTTTCTTTGAAAGAAATGAACTTGTATCGAGGAAAGATACATTAAATTGATCAAAAGTGACAGTAAATACATTCATAGTGTTACAAAAGATATCAGTTTCAAGTAAATGCTGATTTTCGCACTTTCTATTTATCAAAGTATCCTGAAAAAAAATCATTGTTTCAACAGCAATGTTAAGCAGAACAGTTTTTAACATTGATAATTATAATAATAGTAAATTATTCTAGAACAGCAAATCAGTATATTA
The DNA here is from genome assembly GCF_003368295.1 of Carassius auratus. NCBI lineage: Eukaryota > Metazoa > Chordata > Actinopteri > Cypriniformes > Cyprinidae > Carassius > Carassius auratus. Next base: position 14,958,432 of record NC_039277.1, on the reverse strand, counting down.
GAATGATTTCTGGAGTAATGATGCTGAAAATTCAGCTTTGCCATCATAAAAATAAATTACATTCTAAAATTTAATAGTAATAACAGTTATTTTAAATTATACAAATATTTCACAATAGTATTGTATATTTGATCATTTTCTCACAGATCGCCACAGTGTATAACAGTATTTGACTTTATTTCTGTCACTCTTGTTTTACACACATCTTTTTTTAATTTACTAAATATTGTAGAAACTTCATTTTCGGAAAAGTTGCTTTGCAATGATTTGTATCGTAAAAAAGTGCTATACAAATAAAGTTGAAATGAATAATGGCCAATATGTGTTATGATGGATAATGAAACTGTACTGTTTAACCTTCAACCTAGAATTTTAATTGAAATGAACAAATTGCCTCTAATAATTAGAAATTGATAAGTGATATCTAAATGAATATGTCGCATATTAGAAAATTGGAATAGAATATATAGTATTTTCTGCTTTCTGTAAAGTGCTATTAAACTGATGCCAATTAATAAAAAACACTATATTGGACAATTCAAATATGGTCACAGATATATCATGCTTTCTTTAAAGATAACACTTGTTGTAATACAGTGTTGTATTAAAAAAAGAAATGTCTGTTTTGTTTAGGTACACAACTCTGTCCTATCGCGCTCCTGAAATGGTGAATCTGTACAACGGCAAAATCATCACCACTAAAGCAGACATCTGGGTAATTAAACATCTCAAAGATATGAAAGCCAGTCAGAAGATATTTAAAGTCTTTGGCTTTTTCTTCCACTTTTTGAAACATCTTCCATGCCTAAATTAAAGAACAGTAGTAATAATGATGTTTAATTAACATTATTCAAGGCTGTTTTATATATATATATATATATATATATATATATATATATATTTATTTATTTATATTTTATGGCTGTATACTGTATAGTAACTTGGGTTTTTCTTTCTTTCAGGCAATGGGCTGTCTGCTCTATAAACTCTGTTTCTTCACATTGCCCTTCGGTGAGAGTCAGGTGGCTATCTGTGATGGCAACTTCACCATTCCAGACAATTCCCGCTACTCCCCAGACATGCACCGTCTCATCCGTAAGTATCGGTCTCTTTCTGCTCACGTCCCGCACCAGGTTTCGGTTGCTGTCTCACCTCTGGCTCAGTGTGGCTGTGGGTCTCACTTGAAAGTGGTAGTTCACCCAAAAATGAAATCTTGTCATTGATGCACCCTCGTGTCATTTCTTTCTTCTGTTGAACCCCAAGGGGAATGAGAAAGTCCTGGTCATTGATGAAAGCAGAGGGGACTGATTATGGAATTAGATTACATGTACTGTCCAAAATGACAAAACAATGCTAAAGTTGATGTGTGACCCAGGACCACAAAACCTTCTCTTAAGTCGATGGGGTGTATTTGTAGCAATAGCCAAAAATACATTGTATGGGTCAAAATTATCATTATTATTATTATTATTATTTATCATTAGGATATTAGGATAAGTAAAGATCGTGCTCCATGAAGATACTTTGTAAATTTACTACCATAAATATATCAAAACAAAATTTTTTATTAGTAATGTACATTGCTAAGAATACAATTTTACAAAGATTACAAGAATACAATTGGTAACAAAGTTAACCGGCCAACATTTTTTGTATTCAGTCGAAGAAATAAATGCATACAGGTTTGGAAAACTGTATAGATTATGGATATAGATTATATAATCTATTATTATATAGTCCTCACACAAAGGATGACATCCTCAGTCCTCATTTATTTACTTTTAAATGGAAAAAAGGCAAAGATATAAAGAACTTAAAAATCATCTCCTTTTGTGTTTCATGGAAGTAAATATTGATTTTGACCAACTTGAGGGCGAGTAAATGATGAATCTTTTTTTTTGGATGAACTATTCCTTCAACTTCTTTGTATCAATAAACACTCATACTGATCATCGGCTCTGCTTTTTTTCTATCTGTCACGTGGTGATACTCAATCTCTCTTTCTCCTGCTCTCTCTCCTCTTTCCTTCCCTCTGTGGTGGTGATTTTGTCAGGCTACATGCTGGAACCGGACCCTGATAAGAGGCCTGACATTTATCAGGTGTCCTACTTTGCTTTCAAACTGGCCCGACGGGACTGCCCTGTCCAAAACGTCAAGGTTAGTCTTTTTGCTTCCTCTCCTCTGGAGTCACTCTCGGCCTGTTGTTGGGTCAGTGCTTTTTACCTCTGGGATCAGTTTTTGGATTGGGTGCTTGTGTGTGTCAGCCTGCAAGAATGCCTGAAATCATTAAAACAAGACTAAGCTGAAATATGTCCCCCCAGAATTCTCCCATTCCTGCTAAACTTCCTGAGCCAATCCGAGCGAGCGAAGCAGCTGCGAAGAAGAGCCAAACTCAGACCAAGGCGAGGTACGTGATTAGAGACTCCATATTACTCCATGCTACCGTGGTCATTAAATTTAACCTGAAAGTGTGTGTCTATGTTTTGTCCCGCAGACTTACAGACCCTATTCCCACCACTGAAACCTCCATCACCCCACGCCAGCGCCCTAAAGCTGCGCAATCCCAGTCTCAGGCATTAGGGGGCATCCTGCCCATCCAGCCTGCTGCCCTGACCCCACGCAAGAGAGCCAACTTGCCCGCCGTGGCCACTCAGCCGATAGGTGCCAGTATTATGAACTGTTCTTCAACATTTACTGTATATTAGCATAAAATACACTTACAGCTAGAGTATGTCAACTCTGAACCAGTAGCAGAACTGAATCATAATAGCTGTCTTGCAGACATGTTTCTCCATAAATTTAATGTATTAAACAAAATTAGTAACATTATTAATGGTGCATTTTATTGTTTTTGTTTACATGCAATTATAATACATTTTATAAAATACTAAAAAGCTTATTGTTACTGTATATTATTATATTGTAAATTATTGTTTCTTAGCCTGTGTTATAAATGTACATCTATGTAATCACTTTTTAATTAACATTAACATGTTATACACAGATATATATAGTTAATATGTAATTCTTATAAATATTAGATGTAAAATTGCATTACATTTTATAAATGTTTATAATATAATTGTAAATGTTTCTTGTTAAAATGTTTTTTTTTTTTTTATGTATGAAAAAAATCTTAGTGAGTTTGGCAGATTTCTCTTATGATGTATATTTTATGATCATTTAAGTGTTGATCTCATTCATTCAAAGTAATTATTGAAATGTTCAGTTGATCGCGGTGTTTTTCAGCTGTCGGTGTGAATTTGGCTCAGCCAGCTGCAGCGCTTCAGTCACAGAAAGCCCAGACATCTCCGGTCCCTCAGCAGAAAACGGTGAGTACCTCACTGCGCTAATCAAAGCCTACAGTGCTCAGTTTTTCATTTTAAATTCTATTACAGAGCAGGAAGTATGCTAGGATTACAAGCTACAAGAAGTTTGGTTAACCAGGAACTAAGATAAAATTGCATAAAAGTAGTGCAGCTTTGTTTTAATTAAACGTCTTTAAATTTAATTCCATAACAGAATGCGTGTAATTTCTATGCAGCTAATTTCAACAAATGTGATAGCTAAAATTACTGATTTCCAGTTGGTAGGATGAACAAATAACTCACCCCAAACTCACTTATTCGTTGTGAGAAATGCTGTACAGGTCCTTCTCAAAAAATTAGCATATTGTGATAAAGTTCATTATTTTCCATAATGTAATGATAAAAATTAAACTTTCATATATTTTAGATTAATTGCACACCAACTGAAATATTTCAGGCCTTTTATTGTTTTTATACTGATGATTCTGGCATACAGCTCATGAAAACCCAAAATTCCTATCTCAAAAAATTGGCATATTTCATCCGACCAATAAAAGAAAAGTTTTTAATACAAAAAAAGTCAACCTTCAAATAATTATGTTCAGTTATGCACTCAATACTTGGTCTGGAATCCTTTTGCAGAAATGACTGTTTCAATGCGGCGTGGCATGGAGGCAATCAGCCTGTGGCACTGCTGAGGTGTTATGGAGGCCCAGGATGCTTCGATAGTGGCCTTAAGCTCATCCAGAGTGTTGGGTCTTGCGTCTCAACTTTTTCTTCACAATATCCGACAGATTCTCTGTGGAGTTCAGGTCAGGAGAGTTGGCAGGCCAATTGAGCACAGTAATACCATGGTCAGTAAACCATTTACCAGTGGTTTTGGCACTGTGAGCAGGTGCCAGGTTGTGCTGAAAAACGAAATCTTCATCTCCTTAAAGCTTTTCAGCAGATGGAAGCAAGAAGTGCTCCAAAATCTCCTGATAGCTAGCTGCATTGACCCTGCCCTTGATTAAAACACAGTGGACCAACACCAGCAGCTGACATGGCACCCCAGACCATCACTGACTATGGGTACTTGACACTGGACTTCAGGCATTTTGGCATTTCCTTCTCCCCAGTCTTCCTCCAGACTCTGGCACCTTGATTTCCAAATGACATGCAAAATTTGTCCAAAAGTCCAGTGCTACTTCTCTGTAGCCCAGGTCAGGCACTACAGCCACTGTTTCTGGTTCAAAAGTGGCTTGACCTGGGGAATGCGGCACCTGTATTCCATTTCCTGCACACGCCTGTGCACGGTGGCTCTGGAAGTTTGTACTCCAGACTCAGTCCACTGCTTCCGCAGGTCCCCCAAGATCTGGAATCGGTCCTTCTCCACAATCTTCCTAAGGGTCCGGTCACCTCTTCTCGTTGTGCAGTGTTTTTTGCCACACTTTTTCCTTCCCACAGACTTCCCACTGAGGTGCCTTGATACAGCACTCTGGGAACAGCCTATTCGTTCAGAAATGTCTTTCTGTGTCTTACCCTCTCGCTTGAGGGTGTCAATGATGGCCTTCTGGTCAGCAGTCTTACCCATGATTGCGGTTTTGAGTAATGAACCAGGCTGGGAGTTTTTAAAAGCCTCAGGAATCTTTTGCAGGTGTTTAGAGTTAATTAGTTGATTCGTATGATTAGGTTAATAGCTCGTTTAGAGAACCTTTTCATGATATGCAAATTTTTTGAGATAGGAATTTTTGGTTTTCATTAGCTGTATGCCAAAATCATCAGTATTAAAACAATAAAAGACCTGAAATATTTCAGTTGGTGTGCAATTACTCTAAAATATATGAAAGTTTCATTTTTATCATTACATTATGGAAAATAATTAACTTTATCACAATATGCTAATTTTTTTAGAAGGACCTGTATATTAGTTTGAAGTCCTATAAAACAACTCCAGCCTTTAGATTGCATTTATTAAACTAAAGTAACAGTCGCATGTAAAGGTCCCATTTATGGTTCACATCATAGTAGTTGTCTGTGTGACAGCCCATGCAGCCCATCCCTGCCGCAGCCGCAGGAGGGGGTGTTCCAGTTGCAGCTGTCAGCCCTGCCCCTCAGAAAGCTGTAGCCACTCCTCCTCCATCCAGCCCCGTCCCACCCACCGCACCCGCACGGAGCGCCCGTCGTAAGCAGGCGTCTGCGGCTCAGCAGCAGCCGGTGCCCACTCAGCCGGCTGGGGCCCCGCCTCCAGCACAGGCTGAGCCTGCAGCGGTGCCGCCCACTGTCCAGCAGCCAGAACCTCAATCACAAATCAGCCCAGAGAAGGCAGAAGAAAGGGTAATCTCCTCCATCCTGTGCATGCTGCTCCATCCCGTTAGATTCAAAGAGCTGGCAGCCTCACTCTCACTAATGATGCACCTCATGCCTCATCATCCATCATCCATCTGTCCATCTTTGGTTTGTTTTGGATCAGCACAGATGGTTTTGATTGTTTGCGTGACGGATGTTTGCTTGTTTTGGTTTATTTGCTCTAAAAATGATCCAAAAACTGACAGACAAATGTTTTTGTTAAAACCAGATTCCATTTTTGATTTGCTGAAATGTTCGTTTTATGATTTTTAGGCCTTGTTTACACTTTTGAATTGTTTGTCAGTTCAGATGTTAAAGTTCTGAAATCCGATCAGTTTGTTCAGACAGTGTAGTAGTTATCCAGTTTAGTTAGATCAGTTGACTGAGATGACTTGAGCATCAGAAAGATGCTGAGAGGGACAAAAGAAGTGATTTATTATTTACACACCCATCTATTTCTCACATATTCGCTATTTATTTTTATATATAGTGATGCTTTTTCAGTATTTTAATGGAAAGTAAAAAAAAAAACTTTTGATCAATTTAATGCATCTTTGCTGAAGCTATATATATATATATATATATATATATATATATATATATATATATATATATCTATATATATATATATATATATATATATATGAGAACAGATTTACTAAGCCCAAGCTTTTAAACGGCAGTGTTGCTAATGCTTCATGTGACTGTAGACATAGTTTTGTGTCTTGACTTTCCAAGAAAAAAAAAAATCCTACCTGCCTGAACAGTTGCTATAGAGAAAAAGTTAATGTTGGAACTTATTTCTCAGTTTTAATGTTTATTAATTATCTGCATTGACTTTGTCAGTCACATTTCACTGCATTTAAATTTCTATTTTGTCACACTCTGATATCTTTTGTATTTTGTGAGGTCTTACTTGCTTATCCTGCTGTCCTTTCACCATCTCTTCAGCCTGCAGCCCCTGGCCTGTCCCAGACTCCTCCTTCATCCCCAAAGATGGCCCAGAAGGCAGGGCACAGACGTATCCAGAGTGATGTTACTCACAGCGCTATGTTCGGTGTGCCGGTCAGCCAGTCCACTCAGCAGCTGCAGGAAGCCACAGCAGAAGCCAGCCTTAACAAGTCAAAGTGAGAAATCTATAAATATAGAGTGAGATACTTCAATTATATAGCCTACATAGCAAGAAAAAAATGTTCTGTCAAATTTGAACCTGCTTGAAACTATTTTTTTAATACTTGTTTCTCTATTTGGGCACAATTAGGTCAGTCAGCGCCACCCCATCCAATTCTCCCCAGTCCTCCCAGCAGAGTGTGTACCAGGCTGCCCAGCAGGGCAGTACTTCTGTCCCTCAAGCTCCTGCCTCAGCTGCTAGCCTGACAAGCCCCCCAGACCAGCCCACCTGGAATCCTTTTGGTGATGACAATTTCTCCAAACTCACGGCTGAGGACCTACTCAACAAAGATTTCACCAAACTTGCTGATGGTAATGTTGCTTTCTATAAAACTCTGGTATATCTTATCAATGCACATTCTGCAGGGTAGTGGCTGACCGATATATCGCCAAGGCCGATTTAGATTTTTTTTAAATATAGGCATCGGCCAATAAGTTTTCCTGTTTGACCGATGCATTCGAAGTGGGACTTTTATTTTGATGGTGCTTTGGACAGCAGTGGAAAAAGCATCACCCCCTCTTAAAATGACTTGTAAACTCAATCTCAATGGCACACAAAGCCATTTGCCTTTCATCTGTTATCAGCTGTGATCATTTTAATAAGCTCAGCATGAAAATAGCTTTTCATGGAGCATTTCATTCCTTGGTAGTGAAACTGAAGCAAACAATGAAATATGGGTGGCAAGGCACTTTTGATCTCCGCGATAAATTTGTGGACGGGCACAAGTCAGGAGATGGATACAAAAAAAAATTCTAAGGCTTTATTAATGAGTCAATGGGAAGTAGGTTTACCTTTCAAGATGACAATGACCCAAAGCACACAGCAAAAATGAGCACATAGTGGTTGAAAGAGAAAAAGGAGAATGTCTTTGCATGGCCTAGTCAGAGCCCAGACTTAAACAGTTCTGTAAACAACATGTGCAAAGTTACTAGAGATAAACACATTTTTTTTTTTTTCTGACATGTTGGTATTATATATTTTGCTTGGATGTTATAAATTATAAATACAGCTAAATAAAACAAAAACCCTGCCATTTGGAATTACATGAAAGCGAATAATTGACAGAATCTTCATTGTTTTTGCTGTTTGCAGAACCTGTTGAACCTCTGATTGTCACTACTGAGAGTCTTATTCCTGGGCTGGAGGCTGCAGAACCTGCTCCTCCATCTTCTGGTAAGTGTACTGTCATCACTAAACTAATTTTCCTATCTTAAATGATATGATATCAGTATTACCCCGATAGTGACATCCTGGCTTCCTGTTTTTCTGTATTTGGCTATTGAGATTCCATTCATGTTCCGTCAGTCTCTCTTTATTTCTGTACCATTCGTGGCCTCCCTCGCTACATGATGGCACATGTTCACTACATCTGAGGTAGTTGAACTGCAGGAATCAGCAGGAGACTCCTTAAGATGAATCAAGGCTCACCAGTTATCTCGGCTTCCCTGCTGAGCTACTCGTCAGAGTCCAACTGCTTGCTCTATTCACACTGTCTCTTCAGTGCTTCTTGACCACTTTATTATTTCCATTTTCTGTTTCTCTCACACAGCTGAAAGGCCTGCTGACATTTTGGGCTTGGAATCAGGAGCTGGTTTGCTAGCTGTGCCAGGTAATCCAGATATCCATGCCAGCTTTACTTACCCTCTACGCACCTTAGTGATCACACAACTGCAATTGTTACCAAAATACCAATGGTTTTAAATGTTGTGAATCACAAAATCTTAATGTATTACTTAAAAAAAAAAAAAAAAAATTTTAAGTTTGTTTTTTAGTGTTTTGTAGTGTTTTTTGAAATAAAGAATTAATAATTATATAAAAAGTAATTGAAAGCAACAGAACAAATGCAAATGGAACAAAGAAACAAAATATAAATTATAATTTCATAAAGCTACTTAAGTGCTTTTTCAGAGGATTTTTTTAGGAGTATTAAAGTAAAACATTCAGAAATTGGAAAAAAATACAAAACTAGTAATTTATAATTCAAAACCTCCATTGTGTTTTATTTTTCCTCTTAGTTTTTGTAGAAATACATTTCTGTGTTTGTTCTGCCTAACACTGTATTTTTTTCACTTGCTGACTTACAGAGAAACTGATAGAGGGCCTGAAGTCTCCAGATACCTCTCTCATGCTGCCTGATCTGCTGTCAATGGCTGACCCCTTTGGTAGCTCCATTGATGACACTAGAGATGGTATCAGCTTTTGACTCACTGGATGCTTGCCTCTTTTACAAAAGCTTAACTAAACACTGTCCTTTTCACTGAGACACATGACATTTTCCCCCTAAATTTTGTTATGTAATGCAGAGTAAACAATCCCTGTTATATTTGTGATAGCTTGGAATTTTGTCTTCTTGCCACATGAAATTAAACTTTAATTATTGTTTGTATAAACATTGAGAAATCAACTCGCAAAAGGTTTGGACAGCTTCTAGAGTGGTCTTAGAAAAAGCTGATTTATTGCATAGTGATGGGTTTCATAAATATTGTGTATATCAAAAAGATGAGGGCCTTAGCACTGAACCCTGAGGTACACCTGTAGTTATTTATGATTTGCACATCCCTCCTTTCCAAGATAGCTCAAAGGATCTAATCATCATGTAAATCTCAAAACAGCAAAAGGAAGTTCTTCTGATGTCCATTATTGAGAGAATAGTCACTTGTTAAAGAAATTGTGCATGGTCCATCAGACTAAAAATTGATGTTTGATTTTTAAAGTGTTATGAAAGATTCCAGTGATCTGTTTGATGATGTGACATAATTCACAATGTGTTATTGTCTGTTTTCTTTGTACTTTCTTCACTCTCTCTTATTCCCAGCCAAAACGGAAGTGTGTTTGGAGACTCTTATTCCTGGTTTAGAGCCCCCTCAGGCTCAGCTACACCCTGTGGAGGCAGATCCAGTATCATCAGCACTGAGAGGTAAATATATGTATTAGAAACAGACAAGTATTTGCCAAGCATCGTAGCACCCTGTCAAATACTTCTGTGGTTGCAGAATCTTTTTTTGTGTGTGGGCCTTAGGCTATTTTCTCACATTAAAACATCAGTATCCTCTTCCCCCACATTTTTAAGGATCTAGTATGTTTGTTAACCCTCTGGAGTCGATCCTCGCGTATACACATTATGAGGCATCTTCTCTTGGTAACCCCAAAATAACTTAAATTACACTTTGTTTTGATTGTACAGATAAGAGCAATACATCAATCAATGCAACAGTTAATTGCAGAACTTATTATAGGGGTCACGCAATGAGGAAACTATTTTCTTTCATCTTTATATATAATTAAATTTTGTGTATAATGAAAACACTGTAAATGTGTGGTCACATTTACCATTGTTTCACTGAGAAAAATCCAGTCATTTCAATAGGAATCCACGCAATTTGGAATTTCACCTTTGGCCAAAAGATTTCCCATTTAGATTTAGCAACAGGTTCAAATTGGTCATGCAGAATCGCTCTGCTGCCCAAACGAAAGCCGATCAGTTTAAAAGTGAATTCTGAGTGAACTGTGCTTCATATTGACAATAGACAGTGGACCATTTTTTCTGCAACATTTTTCTAAATAAACACCATCAATTTTACAATTCAAAACATTCCATTCTATATATTAAAAACAACTTTCTGACAGATGTTGAACACATGACTATCCACATTTAACGTTTTTAAGTTTGGTGTCCAAATGGGGCAGAACAAACTTTGTTTGACTTTGCAAACATAAAAATACAGCAGACTCATTTAATTTTGAGTGTCAGGAAAAAGAGTAGAAAATGGTCCTGCCAACTAAAGAAACCCCTTCACTTAGATTGAAAGTGAACCTCTGAAAATTTAAATAACACAACCCTCTGATTTTAATTTAGTTCATGTGACTTAAATGATTTTATGTATTTCCCTGGTGTTGCTCGCCACTGTGCTGTAGACCCTTTGATTGGAGAGGACTCCATTCTGGGCTGTCCTCTACCCTCTGGCTCCGCCTACTCTCTGGATGACTTTGCACCTGTTTCAGGAGGCCCCTCCCAGAATATTCCAGGTACATCCAATCAATTTTTTGTTTTGCTGGCATTTATAGTTTATGCAAAGTGTTGAGGCATAAAAGAGGTAAAGAATGGTAAAACTGTAAAGATTATTTTATTAAAAAAAATTATATATATATATATATTATTATTAACATACCATATGCACTTTCTTGACTTTTGTTTAGCTTTGGTAGGAGAGTGTCAGCCAGAAACATTAATGTGAGCATTTCAGGGTTAACAGTGCTGTATTTTTCTCACCCATCTTTGTCTCTCCCTGCCACCACCCTCTTAAAATTTTTACCCTTAAACTGTAATTTGCCCCAACCCTCATCGCCTCTCAGCTGCAGACTCCTGTTTGATCTCAGGCTTTGAGCCTCAGAGCGCTGAGACAGCCAATGAAGATGAATTTGACCCCATACCAGTACTGGTCTCCAAAAAAGGTAAAAACTCCCTTTTTTCAAGAATGAGTGAGCAATTTGCGTATTACTGTCACTATAATGAAAACAAACAGTTATGCATAACTGAGAACTGTACATTTTGAGTGCATTCTTTTTGGCATTTGCAGAAATACAGAAAACATACAGAGGCAAATAGAAATTCTGGTTGCAGTTCCATTAAGTTTTCTATAAGTATTTTTGAGGAAGTTACTAGTCCTATATATGAAAAACAGTCATACAAAATCATTGTTTTTTTTTAATACCATTTATTGAAGAAAAGTATAAGTCAGTCTAATTATGCTTATGTACCGGTAGGTACTATAAATAAATCAGTTTTACAGTTATAGAAGTACTAGTTCTCAATTTATTTTGAGTCATACATGACAAAAGTACTTGAGTGTGGTTCATATTTCACGGAGTCTTTCTTTTTCAAATCAGATTGCACTGGATGACACATACACACACATACACACACACACACACACACATACATGTATATATATGTTTGTTGTTGCATATAACCAATAAGGACACTGCATAAAAGAACATGTTCTTTTTATTATTTTTCTGTATTAATCCAGACAAGTCATTGTTATTTTAGTTCTTATAGTTCTTTAGTTCTTTAGTATCTTTAGTTATTATAGTACTTAGTAATATTTTGAATTAGCTTCTTTGGATTACATTTATATATGTTCATTTTCATTTCAATTTTTAATAATTTTATTATGTGCTTTGTCATAGTTTTTTAAATATATTTTTAAATTAACTGTAGTTTCAGTTGGTGTCATTTTAGTACTTAAACTTATTTCTTTCGTGTCTCGGTTTGAATTTTTTCCCTATTATTTATTTAATTTTATTATCTTTATTTTAAAACTACCAATTCAGTAATGGTGCACAAATCACTGAGGTAATCCTAATCCTAATTATTAATCTCATGTTTTTACATTTTACACGCAAAGTCTTTAGCTGAATCAAATATATATAATTCCTTTTATAGTTTGTTTGGAGAAAAAAAAAAAATCAGTTCCCAAATTCTTGATTCCCAACCCTATGCATGATCTTTCGTAAGAGTCTCTTGACTTCTCTAAATGTTTACTATCTCTGTCTCTCTTTCTCTTTTACTGTCCCCTTTCTCGGCCTTGTCTTAATCTGGCTGTCCTCCCTTCCCTCCTCCCCTAACCTTCCTGTCCATCTGGCCTCTTCTAGGAGGTCACTCTCGCAGTAACAGTGGCAGCTCTGAGTCCAGCCTGCCCAACCTGGCCCGTTCCCTGCTGCTGGTGGACCAGCTCATCGACCTCTAGACCGTACAGATAATTCCTGCTGTGCTGAAGATGACGCCAACCGCTGTAGTCTTCTGCCTTTAACCCTGAATCCCTCCTGCTATCTTTTGTCCTGTCCTCCACCCTCTTTTATAGTCCATTTCCCTCTTTAATCAGTTCTTCTTCATTCCGTCACTTCAGTTTCTTCCTGTTCATCACATCTTCCGTTTTATGTTCTTTCCCTGCCGCAGTTCTCGTCATCCTCATCATCATCGCTCATTTGATTTGACATAACTCGGCTTTCCTCCCCTGCACCATGACGTTTATCTCCTTGATGAGTTTGTTCAACTTTTTTCGTTCAACTCTGGTGCGACCTTTTTCTACAGGCTCAAAACCTGGTTTCCTACTGCGTCCATATCTGTTGTTCCTTTGTACATGCGCACTTTCATCTGCCACGCAGTCAAGAGTGAGAGCGTTGAGCTTCACACATCAAAATTGTTCTTCTCTTAAGTCTTTAGCCGTGTCTTCAGTGGCATTCAGGAAGCTCGTCTCCAGATTAAACACACATGTGTTTTAGACTCAAGCAGTTGGCTACCTCCAGACAGAAAATAAAGTACAAATCGAAACAAATGTTTACAGACAGGCAGGTAGGCATGCAATTTATCTTAACCCAGACTGATCGCAGGGTACGAACAGATCCTAAAACTTGATGTAGAGTGATTTTAAAACCCGCTAGAAGCAACTCATTGCCATCAGTGGTACTCGTTCGCCATCTCATGACCTCCATACCATAATTTCTCTGTTATTTCTTTGTAAATAGCTCTATTGATGTTGTACGTTGACTTGAAACAATGTAAATTGGTGTATATCTGCAGTATCCGACCCTCCCGCCCTCAAAAGTGATTTGTTCTCCTGTGTATAAATCATCTGGTCCAGATGTCCAGCGATTCCTTCAGAGGTCTGAATCTTACCCCGTAGTATACATAATGAGATAATTAAAAATATTTCATATACGGTTATAGATTATATGTGAGTGTTAGAGAATGAATGTATGAATCGAGTATCCTTATATAAATGCAGACGTGTATATGAAACCTATTTAAGAGGAAACTATCTCTTTGTTCTGTGTGTTGAAACGTGTTTGCGAATGTAAATTGTCGGTTTCATCTTCTAACGGCCAGAACGTCATTGCTGAACAAAGTCGATTAAGAAAAGAGGACAATCTTGAAGCATCCTGACACAGTTTGACACCATTCGTAAACAAATCAACTAGATTTGTTTTCGGTTTTTCATTGCCTTTTATTCCGAGATGTTTATCGTCAACAAAAACAAGTTGTAGTCTTGAGGGAAATGCTCTACAATCCTCAACGCCATACGTATATAAATCATCCTTGAAACTACAGCCCGATGCCATGCTTTCTTGCACAATCCTCGTGAATCAGACGCATATCAAAGCATGGCGGTGTTTATGAATATGAAGTTAAGACATGCCTGAGGCCAATCATCATATCAGTACTTCTACGTGTGTGTGTGTGTGTGTGTATGTGTGGACGTGAGGTAAATAAATAGCAAGTCTTAGTTGTTGAAATTGGTGAGGTCGTTTATCTGCTTCATTCAGAAAGCTGGACCCGCAGCAGGCACCTCTGTTTCAAGCACAGGTTCTCTTTTCATTCACTGAGAGTCATAAGTCTGACCCACTGAGAGCAGGGAAAATGGTCGCGTTGATGCTGTACAATATGAGCAGACTACCATTCACTGGCTGCCATACTATAGAATTTAAAGTCATTTGATCAGATCCAAAATGGGGATGAAAAAAAAAATCAGCTTTTCGACATTGAATCTTTAAATGCCATTGAAATAAACTTGAGACAATGGTTGGCGTTTCACAAGGGCAACTGCAGTAATGCTGGGCGGTCCCATAGAGATTTTGCTATACTTGCATCACTTTAGATGTATTTGCACAGTTATGAAATATTAACGACTTTTCCAATGCTGTCAAATTTGATCAAAAATCTTATGTGATCAGAAAAATTTGAACTTGTTTCTGTTTGAATTTTTTGTTTGTTTGTTTGTTTTTTTCTTGAGATTAAGTTTTATTTTTCTATTTGATGCTAGATATACCCCAAACTTTTAAATGAGATATATATGTATATATTTTTTTTGCTAATTTTCCAACTCCCCTGGAGTTAAACAGTTGAGTTTTACCGTTTTCGAATCCATTCAGACGATCTCCGGGTCTGGCGGTAACACTTTTAGCTCTAGCTTAGCGTAGATCATTGATATCCAATGGTATTACCCAGCGCCTGAAAATAGTCCCCAGCTAACTTCCAACGGTAGCCTATTTTTAGGTGCAGCGTAATATCATTGCACCTGCTGCACCCATGTTATGGCAGTAAAGTTTCTTAATTATTACGCCAGAATCAGAGTGTAGTTCCTAGCCATATCGGCCTAGAAAAACTTTTCATTTTCTGTCAATTTTGGTACAAGATGTAACTACAGAAGAGTCAAGTTTTAAATAGGAAAAATATAGAAACTCTTTGGTCATTTTAGAGTGAAATGCTAACGGTCTAATGATTCAATGATCTGATGGCTGAATGCATTTGAAAACGTTAAAATTCAACTGTTTAACTCTAGGGGAGTTGAAAAATGCCTATTTTCCAAACAATTGGAATGTTCTTTTAAAGCTGAATTGTCAGCAGCATTAGTTTACAGTGTCGCATGATCATTGAGAAATCTTTCTAATATTCTGATTTACTTCTCAACAAACTATTATTGTTAGTATCATCATGATCAACATTAAAGTTGGTGCTGGAAAGTTCAGGAGAACAGCATTTATTTGAAGTAATATTCTTTTAACATAATTTAAATCATCTTTGCTGAAAAAACTGTGTCTGTGAATTTTTTGGATGTCCAATTAATAAATATACAATGACCTATACATTAACGTAATATAGAGAGGTTTTATTTATACCGCCCACCCACCAAGTTCTGGAAATGGAAAAATTCCATGAAAGTCTGGGATGTTTTATGAGGCGTTTTGTTTGCTTGAAGGCAGAATAGCACTGCACTTCAGCGATACTCTGCGGAGGATAGAAAAATATTTATTGTTGGCAGTGTCAATTATGAGATGGTTCTCTATATCCTGGCCTCTCATCTGTACAGCTATTCGCAGACTCTCATGTTAACCTATGCAATCCTAAAGCTCCATCTTGTAGTTCTCAGTAGAGGTTTCTGCCCCGCGGGTAGCGTTTGACTTGTGTTGTTGTGCAAAAATCAAAGATTATGATTTTATGTGCTGTTTTTGTTCAGAGAAAAACAATATTTATGACCATGTTTATCCTCAGAGTTGGAACCCGATTGGTCTCTGTAGCAAACGCCCTCAGCCCAGTGTTAGAGCAGTGATGGGTTCATGTGCACCTTCTATTTTTGTGAAAAACAATAAACAAAGAAAGGGGTGTTAAATAAAATGTAAATGTGAATGTAAATTGTGCCAGTGTTAATTATTTATCCATTGAAACATTTTGCGCAGTCAAGCAAATCATGTACATCAATTAACCTTAATTATACTATAATATGATCAGAAATTATATGAGTTTTAGTCTTTGGGAATTAATTGCATCTGATTGTTGGTAAACAGAGAAAAATGCAAAAAAAATTATTTAAATTTTGTACCAAAATTTATGAAGTTGAGTGTCAAACAAATGCACTTGATTGTTTGTTACTACTATTTTTTTTACCAACATTTTAAAGGGGGGGGGGGGTGAAATGCATTTAGTGCATACTGAGCTTTTTACACTGTTAAAGAGTTGGATTCCCATGCTAAACATGGACAAAGTTTCAAAAATTAAGTTGTACGTTTGTTCCAAAAATACTCCTTCCGGTTTTTCGGAAAGTTTTTTTCGAGTATGGGTCTGTGTGACGTTAGATGGAGCGGAATTTCCTTATATGGGTCCTAAGGGCACTTCTGCCGGAAGAGCGCGTGCTCCCCTGGAGCAGAGAACTGAGAGCACAACAGACGTTCACTGATCAGAGCGAGAGCGTCGCGAAATGTCACAAAAGGAGTGTGTTTTTGGTTGCCATGGCAAGACAACCCTGCACAGATTATCAAAAGAAAAACAGCATTAAGGGACCAATGGATGGAGTTTATTTTTACAGAGCATCAACGGAGTTGTGCAAGTGTTTGTGTTTGTTCCCCTGCATTTCGAAGATGCTTGTTTTACAAACAAGGCCCAGTTTGACGCCGGATTTGCACATCGTTTATTTCTTAAGGATAATGCAATCCCAACGAAAAAGGGTCACGATCGTATGTTGGAACCGTATGCGGTGAGTAAAATTGCTTCAAATATCTCTGTGTTGTTAACTTAGCTATCGGCGTGTAAGCACATCAAGTAAACAACATGCGATGTTGTCATCAAACTGCACTTTCCACATGTACAGCTTAAAAAAAAAAAAAAAAAAGACGACAAAGTGGAACTTGGTCATTTTCCAAAACCGCTAAGCAAATATATGCAGTTTCAGTACATACCACATAGAGACGTCGTTGCTGATGCTGCTCTTGTTAAATTTCAGCCTCTAGATCTGTTATGGATCATAAATATATGCTGAATCTGACTGTTAGCCATGGTTTGTTTTGGTTGGTTTTGTCCTCACGGTAATGTCACAGCTTCCAAACTCTATCAACGCAAAAGCCTACTGGCGCTCGTGATTCTTTAGCTCCGCCCACACATCACACCTCCAGGCGCTCGTGTTTTCCGGGAAAAAATGGTACAGACTATCTTTCTCTTATAAATATAATAAAACTAAAGACTTTTTGGAGTTATGAAGAATGCAGTACTACTCTATAGTTACTCAAGATTAACAGGATATTGAGTGAAAACGAGCATTTCACCCCCCCCCCCCCCTTTAAGGTTTATTTAAAAAAACTTTTTTTTTTTTACATTTTTAGAAAGGTCAGACATATTTATCAAATTTACGCGCATAATATTGGTGATACTCAAACCTCTATTACTTCCTACAGTCATAAATATCTGATCATACTGAAGGTGTTTTTCTTAGTTATCATGGTACAACATTTTGCTGGAGGTCTGGCTGACAGAGCCTTGTCTTCTCCAGGTAAGATTTCCTCGTCCTTGTCGTGGCCGTTGTTTGTCTCATCCCTCTCTATCTTCCTCCTTTGTCATTTGAGCTTTCGTTCTCAACACTGACCGAAAGTTCAAAAAGAAAAAAGAAAAAAACTGTGCATTTGGAACTGTAAGACTGAGGTGGAAAAAGTAAATCATATTGATCTCCACCTGAGATCTAAATGTGTGTTTACTGATACTGTGCCCATTTGGTAGGCCAAGGATATTGCAAAATAGCATTTAGAAGGTCAGGTGGCTTAAGTTAATCTTTTTTTTTTACGTCTGCAGAATCACAAAACAAGAAAAAAGCATCTGCCTTTCTCCGTATTAGGGCACATCGTACAAACATTCCTTAAAGAACATCTGTGTACCTTTCTGGTTTTATGACCTAGTTCTACAGCATCCAGACCTGAATCAGGCTTCAAACCTTTTAAGTATTAATCTTATGTTTGTTGTTGTTATTATTTTTATTAATCATAGTCATAAACCAACCGCCATTCAAACTAATTGTTTCACAAGCCAGTGCAGTCAAATTTGCCAGGAGGCTTTATGATTCATTCCATTAAAATAGAATTTAGATGAGCTCTTAAAGCAGGGAGTTCATAAATAAATTCGAGCTTCGGTGCAAAAGCAGCCTAATTTGGTATTGTGCTTCAGGCCATGCATTTTCCGCTGGCATTGCAGATCACAAATAGCCGCCTTCAAATGTGCGATTAGCTGCACTTTTGAAGATTGTTAAAGCCGTTTCTGCTGCTGCTATATGTAAATAACCACTTTTTGTATTTGGCTAACCTCTTTTCATGTGAAATGTGTAACATCCTGAATAGATGATTAATGTTGGCGGTCATGTTAGTTTTTTTTTTTTTTAAGCAATAAAAGACTAATGCTATATTAAAAACCGGTTGATTGGTTAACAGTACCCTTATTCTATCTTGTGAAAATTGTAAAAAAGAACAAGTTCTCTTATAATTTAGTGAAAAAGCATAAATTGACATTTGATTGTTTTTTCTATTGGACCAACGGTTTATTATATTTTTTTTCTTATTATTAATGTACATTAGGATGTTACAGCTTTTGTTTGTAAATGAATGTTTATTTCTTTATTTTAGTATTGTGTGTTGACAAGATGGTGTTTAGTATTTTTGTGCATGATGTTATGTGCCTCTTATTTTATTGGTATTCACCACAGCTTGTGGAAAAGCTACTTCGGATGAACTTTGATTCATCATGCGTCTTTCTCATTTCCACCAGTTTTTTTCTGATTTGTCAGTTTATTACAAAGATTTAAATAATTTGGTAGATTCAACATTTTCACTGTTTTTAACTAGATATACAGTACATTTTATTACTTACCATAAATTTACATTCTATCTGTAAGTCTTAATGTTCCTAAAAACTTTTAAATAGTTGTTTTTATTATTTTTATTCCTCTTTGTCATAAACCAGCTGTCATTCTCTTTAAAAACAAAGCATTTCACCAACCAGTCCCGAAGAACTTTCCAGGACGCCTCTACTGTAGCTATTTATTTACTTTTTGCCCCCGTAAATTTCACTGATTTTTATTTATTTTTTAACAGCGCAAGCGTACTCCCCTTTAATTTTTGTTTTTAAAAGTTCCCTCACAGTCACTACCTTTATCCCTTAAACCTCAATGACATATTTCAACACAAAAATGTGTTCATGTTCTCATGAATTATAAAGGCTCGTCTACAAGTCCATACATCAGAATGGTAATGCATTTTATTCAGCACTCCTTACAGTGTCAGACCTATATTGGTAATTGAAATTATTGCTCTTTGACTTGACTACTTTATTAAACAGCTAATAATGTGTTAATATCACCCAAACCATGTTCCCATTTGCCAACTCAGACTGCTAATGATATGAAAAGTCCCACTCTGCAAATCGAGGAGATTGGTTAGCTGTATGTTAAAGTAGGAGACAGAATTTTTGAGATTGTCTTTGGTACACCACAGTTTTAAGGAGAAAATGCTCCGCAATGGTGTTGACCGATAAATTTGCACATGGTTTGACCTTTAAGCATCAGATAGACATGTAGACGTAAAAAAACTGATGAACACAAGTAGTCTTTAATTTGAATTTATTCTCTCTTGCAGATGATCTGCCTAACCTCAACGGCTATTATTCTTCATCAGGAGCCAATAACATCCAGAGCTCAGATGTTCCTGCAGAGGAAGAAGAGGTTCTGCATGCGAGCAGTGGCTCAAAGCTTCTACTGCTGGACTCCAAACTCCTCAACACTACAGCTCTCAAACTCTCACCATCGTCCTCCCCAGACATCTTCTCAAATGCCCCATTCCCTGGATGTGGACGAGACGGTAAGGACATCTTCACCGGCGCTCCATTTCCTCAACTTCAACGAGTCCACCCGCAGCCTGATGTCTTCCTCCAGGCCCCATTCTGCAGAAGGAATGATCCGTCTGGACCGCAACATCTAACGGGGTGCACAAATGGCAACGAGGCCATTCTGCCCCATCCACCGGTGCACAGTCAAATCCGGTTTCCGCATTGCGTCGAGGCTCCTATGCCCCAGCAACCCATTGCTGCCCACCGCGTGGTCTCCAGTGTGGGGCAGCAGGCGGCCGTGAGCTCAGTCGCCGTTGGGCCACTTCACTCCTGGACGGTAGGTGTTCGAGCAGTGATGGACCCCTTCCTGGCAGCCCCCTTCCAACCTCGGGGCCCATTGGGAAAGCCGTAAGGTCTGAGAATGTTGTGCCGTTCCAGTGCTGGTTATATCTGTGGTGGAAGCAATTCTGGCGTAGTCAATCATGAGACGACTACCTCAGTCCTCGTGACGCCATCTGGCATCACCGCAGCACTTTAGCTTACCTTCACTACGATGTTCTTCCTCTGTGCATCGCTCCACCAGGCATGAAGAGAGCGATTTTCATCTTTTGATTGATATAATGGTCTATAATCCACGTATATTCATCCAATATCTTTTTGCAATGGTTTATGCATTATAAGCTTTTTATATATATCAAACATAGTATTAAAAAAAGATGCAAAATGTGAAAATGAAGGAAGTTTGTTGCTTTCAGTTTACTAGTTTACAGGGAGCAGCTGATGGAACTATTGAATGGTTTTTAGGCTTTTTGAAGAACTAACTACCTTTTTGAGTCTCAAAGCTGGAAGAATTTCCAGAACCTGGTGACAGAATTGTGTTGAGGCCTTATGAGAGGTAAAAATAGCTGGAGAATCACGTTTCTTTTCCGTTCTTGTTAAACCCAAGGTACTGTGCGTTCTAAGCTGGACTGGAATGGACTGTAAGTAACTGACGCTCACATCCACACCATCTAATGCAGTGAAATCATCGAAGCACTTTTACGATCTGTTATAGTGCATATTGTAGTTTTGCCATATAACAATCTGCTGTATATTCACTGTGTATAAATCCGTTCTGTTAAAATGTCTTGTTTTTGACTGTTCCTTCATAATTTAATCATCCCTTTCTTAACACCTGCAGGAGAATATATATTATTTATTCGGGGCTCAAGTGTATAGCGCTGAAACCCTTTTGTAACTTTTGTAACACCAGATTTTACAATGATGTCACGTTGATTAGAGTGAAACCTGAAAATGTTATAGCAGAGACTTTACAGTAGCAATTATAATTTATATAGATTTTTTAATATATATATATATATATATATATATATATATATATATATATATATATATGTATGTGTATATGTATGTAAAGATATTGTTCATCCTTCACTGAATGAAGAAAAAAGATATTTAAAAGTTCAAAGCTAAGTTTCCACACACTGTTAATAGGCTTTAAGAAAACTAAGGTTCACCTGTGGACCAGCAACTCTTTTTATTAAGTGCAGTTGACATGAAAGCTGTGATGAATGCACATTTGCTCTTTCATTAATGAAGCACAGGACATATGGAGTATTGGCTAGAAACAACACTAAGCCATGAAGCAGCCCTGGTATTGAAATAACAGCCAAAATGCTGCTGTTAACCGGCTCCAGCTAAAGACTGCTGGCAGATTCCACTGCTGTTTAAGAGCTCAACAACTTCTTAAGTACTTCATATCTTTTGAAGTTGTGTAAAAGGGATTCTGAAACTGAATGGCAGCATGAGCCGCCTACAGATTGATTTCATATATCAACCTTCACCTTTAATTGGTCACTTTATTCTGTTCTTTGAAACACCAGAGAAAACGGAAACATCAAAACACGCAAGTTGCTTTTGAAGCTAGAAGCCTTTAAACACCTCTGCATCTGAAGCAGAACGGTAGTGTATTCTCTGATTTATGTAAATCCATCAGTCTCCTCCAGTATATTTTTCTTCATGTGTCCATAGAGCTTCTGCCAATACCACACTGTGCCGCTAAGACAAGGATACAAGACAAAAATCCCTTTGAGTCTCTTTTGAAAATTCAGAAAAGATGAGCGTCTTAAGTCTCCAAAAGGGCATTGAGGTTCATCAAACTGCAGTTCTCAGCCCTCTGTGAATAGACACTTTCATTTGTAATAGAAAAACTTTGACTTGGCTTGAACTAAGGTTGTATATAGACATTTGATTTTATGTAAATTAACATTCTCTTTATTTTTCATCTATAATGTGACGCGTAACACTTTTAATAGTTTCTCCATTAGTTTTGTGGCCAATTGTCCCTGTGAATTCCTGCACATTTTGAGCAACACAAGAACAGAATGGAATTTTCCACCCTGTGGATTTGTGTTTGAAAACCAGTGCTTTGTCTCCTGCTTCTGTCTATCATGGTCTAATGACAAAGAGTAAAAGGTCATGGCAATTTGTTATAGTGGTGGTCCTGCAAAAACAAAAACTGATCATCATTTATAATCTTAACTGTAATAATAAGAATGAAAAAAATAAAGTTTATAAGCTATAAAAAAAAAAAAAACTAAACATCTGCTAAATGCATAAATGTAAATGTATTACAAACTTCTTGAAATGTTTACTGCCTTTTCAGGAGGGGGGATGCAACCAGGAATCAGTTACAGCATTAACCAACCGTGAAGTCATTCTGACAGGTCAGTCTGCCACATCTCAGTGCGATTGAATCTTTTATCCCTCTCTTAGGCATTTACTACACTTGGCTCTTGAGAGCAGAGAGCTGATGTCAACAGCCACAGGACTGTGGGTCTGTCTGCTTCTGAGAAGATTGTTACACAAATCAACAAACAGGCCACAAAGCCTTTGTGACGGAGACAGATAGGTATTAATAGAGCCAGAGACCACTGCCACGTTAAGATCTGCAATAATAAACAGCATGAAGCCCTGGACTCAGGGATGCTGGAAAGAAGTGAATCCCACATTTATAATGTATCATCTATGCTATTATGCTTCTGTAATTATTTCTATTTTCTTTGGCAAAATGCACAATACTGTGTTGATCACTTAATATTAACTTAAAAGTTTAATGACTGGGCAGATGACATGAAGAAGCCTGTGTTTAGCTGCACTTTAAACAGACGCACGCTATAATCCATCATAAAGCTCCCGATCTGTCTGAAGTTCAGGGGATTTTGTCCATGTGTCTAAATGATTAGAACACACACTATTTTATTATTTTAGACACAGTATTTTAACTGAAGCGCTGCAAGCCATGCTCATTTTTTCTTGTCAGCTTTGCCATAGGATGCAAGTCATTATTGCATTATGTATTGTATGGGAGTATGTGCAGCATAAACTTTTTATCCTATAAGCAAGTAAATGTAAATTTATGCTCCTGTAACTAGCTACTGAAAATTCTGCTTTACTATGCAGGATTACATTACCTTTTAAAATACATGAAAACTGAAAACAGTTATTTAAAATTTTTATAATATTTTACAATATTACTGTTTTAATTGTTGATCAAATTAGTGCAACTTTGAGTATAAGAAGAAGAAAAAGAAAAAAACTTAAACCCTAACTTTTGAGCAGTAGTGTACACCAGCCCTATACATTTCTGGAATTATTGCCGTAACCTTTGACATTAACCAGCAGAAAATTGCGGAAGCTGTTTAGAGCAATAAATTGGTATTTTTCTATGAATTACCTTTAAGTGAAGTCAGCCAAAGAACAAAGTAGTTTGAACCCTGTTGACCTGTAACATGTATAAAGTCAGTCGGGTTCTTTTTAATTTAATGATGGCTATATGTTCAGCACAGGGGCCCCCGAGAGTTAAAGCCCCAGGGCCTCTGATTGTGAGGTTTTGAGGAGAAAAAGGAATTTCACAATGTACGAAAAACTGGACAAATTAAAGTCTTCATCAATCAACAATTTTAAGTGTGTGTGTGTGTGTGTGTGTGTACTTGTTTTTCTATTCTGGTGGGGACTTAAACCTGAATACACACAGACTCATGGGGACTCGTGTCACATTGGGGACCTAAATTGCGGTCCCCACGGGTAAACAAGCTAATACATTACACAGAATGAAGTTTCTTGAAAATCTAAAAATGCAGAAAGTTTCCTGTGAGGGTTAGGTTTAGGGGTAGGGTTGGTGTAGGGCGATAGAAAATACAGTCTGTACAGTATAAAAACCATTACGCCTATGGAGAGTCCCCACAAGGATAGCTGACCAGACGTGTGTGTGTGTGTGTGTGTGTGCCAGTGGTAGAGCATTGTGCTAGCAGCGCAAAAGGTTGTGGATTCGATTCCCAGGGAACACGTTAGGTTAAAAATGTTAGCCTGAGTTCACTGTAAGTCGCTTTGGATGGAAGTGTCTGCTAAATGCATAAATGTATTTATATATATATATATATATATATATATATGATAAATTAAAGTGAAGTGCAATCACTTAATTTATCCTGTTTCCCACATAAATTTTAAGCAGCACAACTGTTTTCAACATCGATAAAAATCTGAAATGTTTCCTGAGTAGCAAATATAATCATTTCTGAAGGATTATGTGACACTGATGATTGGAGTAATGCTGATGAAAATTCAGCTTTTTCATCACAGTTATAAATGGCATTTTAAGATAAATCATAGTTCTTCTAAATTGTAACATTACCTCACAACATTAATATGTATTTTTTTGATCAAATGCAGCACAAGGGATTTGATCATAAAAAAAATTAATAAAATAAAATCTTGCCAAACTTGAACAGTAGTGTATTTCAATGGTAGTGGTCATTTGGTTATTTATTAACTTTAATAAAAAGTTGGTTACCAAACCAGCAGGAATTGTGGTACTTACCAAAAGCCACTGAAAGCATGCTAATGTTCTGTTAGCCCACATGAAAAATGCTGACACAGTAATATTAATTCCAACATTTAATTGAAGCGTGTAAAAACATGCTCTTCGTTAAAAAGGAATAGCCTGACACGCTCTGAACATCTGTAACAGCTCAAGCACAAGTTTTAAACCCAGCACGAAAAACAACAACAACAACAAAAAAACAATGTTCAAGGTAAAATGAAGAAACAGAATAATTCAAACTAAAAATCACAGAACTGCCATATGCTTAAATGAACAGTTTAAATAATTATTAAAATTTCTGTGGTAATTTACTCAATATCATACCATTTCAAACTTGAATGATTTTCTCTAGCAGAATAAACTGGAAAATATACGAAATGTCTTCAAAACATTTGGTGTCAGTAGGGGTTTGGAGTGACATGAGGGTCAGTCAATTATACCGATTTCATTTTTGAATGAACTATCCCTTTAAATGCAGCACTTGCAAACAGCACAACAATAGACATTTTAAATAGAAAATCATAAAGTACCTTATGAATACTGATCTATTCTTAGCACAGCTGTTTGGAAAGCATCCATATATACAAAACAAAAGCCTGCATCATTCCGCAAATCTTCATCCAGATCGTAACACGAAAACATCCACCGCGTTTATTTTTCACGTCAGTCACACAATTTTCTTTGGAATAATGCTGTTCAGTCAAGATGTAGGCTAATCCGGGAGGCCAATTCATTCTCAATGGGTTGCAAGAGTAGCTGTTTTCAGTTTATGAGTAAAATATGGTTTGTGGTTAACTTAAATTGAGGAAACTTTCCTATGTTATATAAGGACAACAACGTTAGTCCGATTCTCATGGTAGATGCATGTATGTAGCAACTTGTGTTTTTAAAGCAAGACACCTGGTGAACTGTGTGTAGTTTATTTTGAACAATGTCAAAGTCTCTTCAAATATTAACACGCGTCTTATTTTACTCAAATCTGGAAATTCCCTGGGGAATTTAATGGACATGCTAATTCTCTCCTGGGTTTTAGCACTACAGGCTGAACTCTTTGAGTAGTTTTGTCATTGTTTCCATCCATTCATGCAGTCACTTGAATCCTGCCATTTTATCCTGCAGATGTTTTCTTGACATCTTCAAAAGGCGTCAGAGCTGAACCGGATCTCTCAAGTACAACAGGACCTATATTACAGCTGCTTCTCGTTCAAACTTTTCTAATGCATCTGCAAAGCTAAGTTAAGATGCTTATAATGATGTCAATCATTTACAGTCATTATGTACTAACACTGGAGCCAGTAGGCATTGAAATATGGCTATGAATATTAAAATGCATTAGTTTTCAATTATTTAATGGTCTATCGTCAAATTCCACACTGAAAAAAAAGAACGATTCATTTGAAATATATATAAAATAACATTATGTAATTTGCATTAAACAGTCTAAATATAATACAAAATAATAAACTTAATATGATGCATATTTGCCAGTCATGCATAAATGAAGCCGGTAAGATGCACTTTTTAATCAATTTATGACATCATTTTGTCTTTTTTTGGTCTTATTTAAATGATCACGAATAATCAAAAAGCATTTGTTCAGTTTCTTTAGAATCAACACAAATAATTAAATTTATTAATTTAAAATGGTTGAAATATGGCTAGCCGTGAAACAAACAATAGCCTATTCAATTAATTACAAATGAGTTTGATTGAAAGTATTTTTATTTATAGATTATAAATATATAAACCTAGTTACTGTGTAAACGCATTCAGTTTATTAGTACTAGTACAGAAATCCTACCAGTTTTTGCACGACTGACAAATATGCATCACATTAAGTTTATTTTTTCATGTGAATTGTGCAATCCAAATGCAAGTCAATATGTAAATTTAAAAATCTAAATGTTTTTTATTATTATTTTTTTTATCTCTTTCTGGTTCTTTTGCTCTGACTCTTTTTGATGTTCTGTTAATTTAAAACCACAAAACATTTTGCAAAGAACATGGCAAGTTGAAAGTCAACAAACCTCAAACAACTACATAAAGGTGCAGTTTTAGATATGTTTGTCAACCAATCAGAATCAAGTGTGCAATAATACAGTCGCTGCCACCTTAAATCCCATCATCAGCCATTGTCATTTAGATCTACTCAGTCCAGGTAGCACTGCGGTTCCTCAGGGCCTGGGCGTGGTGGTGGACGAGAAGGGGGCGGGGCTCGTCCCGGTGGAGCTGCCTGAGGGGGCGGAGGCAAGGAGCTGGCTGACAAGGGTGGTAGGAAGCTTGTTGGTGGTGGCGGTGTGGGTGGACAGGGAGGCAGAGTCACACTGATTGTCAGACAGGTAGGAGGAAGAGCTCTGGCTGGAGGTGGTGTGTAAGGGGGAGGGGTTATGGCTGTTGGGGGTGGGGTTGATGGCAAAGGGGGCAGGATGGAGGTTGGAGAGTGGGCGGAGCAGCGCGGGGTGGGCGGCAGGGTGCCCTGTGGGACAGGAGGGCATTGGCTATGGGGGAGGGTGTAGATATGGCTGGAGGGGTTGTTGTAAAGCGGGTATCGAGGGGGCGGGTAGGATTTCACACGGGTAAATTTCATACAGCGACCCTAGAGAGTCAAACATTTAAAATCAATTCATTTAGAAAACAAAAATAAAGTATTCAAGGAGTCAAATAATTCTTTTCTATTGAGAGTAATTGGTAAAACATGTTTTTTTTTTTTTTTTAAGCCATGTATTTCTGAAAACCTTAAAAGGTGTTGATGTGTAAATGTGACATCATAAACTGTTATTCAAAAGTTGATAATGTTTCTTGAGCAGCAAAGCAGCATATGTGATGTCATTAACTCATTGGGGTATATTTGTATCATACATTGTATGGGTCAAAATTGTTGATTTTGCTTTTATGCCTAAAATAATTAGGATATTTAGTAAAGCTCTTAAGTAAAGATAATATGCATTGTTAAGAAAGTTCTTCATTTGGAAAATTTTAAATGCAAATTTTCTCAATATTTAGATTATTATTTTTATTTTTTTGCACCCTAAGATTCCAGATTTTCTAATAGGCCAAATATTGTCAGATCCTAATAAACCATACATCAATGGAAAGCTTATTTATTCAGGATGAAATCTCAGCTAACTGGTTTTCTGGTCCATTGTCACATTCTACAGTGGTTTCTGAAGGCTCGTGTGACACGAAAGACTAAAGTAATGACACTGAAAATTCTGCTTTGCCATCACAAGAATAAATGGCATTTTAAAATATATTAAAATGGAAAACACTTATTTTAAATTGCAAATAGTATTTCATAATATTACACAGTAAAGTACACAATAAGATTTTTCAAAAAACAACTAAACATTTTACAGCAAACTTTTGAACATAAGTGTATATTAATATTTTCTGGGGGGTTTTTTAGGTCAGGAACTTTAATTTCAAGGCATGCGTTTTGGGAAGATTATTAAGCATGTATATTGCTTATGTCAAACTCTAAATTTTCAAGATGAAGGAAAATCTGATTTCTTATGACACCTTTACGAGTTTCTACTTGAAAATAATTTTTATTCCACGGTATGGCTTTGAATTATAATGAAAGCATTCGTGAGATGAATTGAGTACAGCTTAGTGTTTTGTGTTATATAGTTCAGTGAAGTTTAATATAGCTCTAAAGAGTCAACAGAAGCTCTTGTTTGCCTGTGAAGATCCAAAGCAGTCTCACTGCTATAATTTTAAAGGCCATCTGATTTCTCTCCAACTTTCCTTTTCTGTTAACCACAGCAGATCAGACACCCCAAAACTCCCCTAAGTGCATTCTTCTGAGGGACTGGGGAGGGTGGTTAATGCTTTAAGCAGACTGCATTCCTTTAGGCAGGAGCAATATTAGCAGACTGGTCCCATTGGTCTGAAGCCGAGCCAGTGTCCCGAGTACTTTCAATCTGCTGCTATTGCACTTATTGCTAACAGCTGGCCTTCTTTCATTCTCAATATACCTCACGATGTTTTTCATGTGTTCCTCACAATCTGCTTGCAACTTTTTGGCATTACCTTCTATTGCCTTATGTGGAAACAGAATTTAATGTGTTTTTCTAACTTAAAAATATTGTCATCGAGGTAAGAAATAAACACAGCTGAGTTTATATTTCTGAATGTCTACGCTGTATAAGTATCATTTAAAATAAATTGGTTTGATAGGAAGTTTATTTAATAAAGTATACACTACTGGTCAAACATTTGGAATAATAAAGTTTTTTTTCTCTTTTTTTAAGAAGTCTCATAAGCTCATGTTCTTTTAAAATAATTAAAGATAACTGTTTTCTATTTGAATTTGTGATGGCTGATTCCTCTGATGGAGTTTTCATTCTAATACGCTGATTTGTTGCTCAATTAATAAATTTTTTTTCTTGGTGCTAACTCCAAACCTCTTAGTGTACCACGATTTCCACAAAGATTTTAAGCAGCAATTGTTTTTAACATTGATAATAATAAGAAATGTTCTTCGAGCAGCCAAACAAAGCATATTAGAATGATTTCCGAAGAATCATGACTGGCGTAATGATGCTGAAAATTCAGCTTTGTGATCACAGGAAAATATTACATTCTATAATATATTCAAAATGGAAAATAAATATTGTAAATGATGATAATATTTCACAATATTACAGTTTTACTGTATTTTTTATTGAATAAATGCGGACTTCTTAATCTTTATTATTCCAAACCTCTTACCTGTAGTGTGCACATGCCCCAAACTGACAGCACTGTTAAAAATATGCAGCATCTGTGTTACAGTATGTATGACACCATTGGTTACCTTCTCTCCTGGCTGAGGTCTCATCACTGACACGCGGTCATATCCTCTCCTAAGCCACACCCACAAGGCATCCAGTTTCCCCTGGAAGATCCAAACACAAACACTCAAAGAGATCAACACTTCAAAGATTCAAAGCACCCTGGTGCCAATTTCAAGCTGCAAAACACTTCATCAACAAAGCAGACATCATTTTCAGGAGAATCTGAAATTGACTACACAGAGCAGTTCATACAGACAGAGCCCTAAGGTACTCATCTCTGGAATTTCATTTTATGCAGGTTGTTAAATTATGATTTTCCAATTTCTTGTCTGGATCAAAGAAATAGAATAAGCTGGCAGAACAGTGTCAGCTCCTAAAATCGGAATTTGGTGGATCAGACATCTGACTCCAGTTCTTTCAGTTCAATGAATATTAACATTTCTCATTAATTGGCTGTAAAAATAACTGTTTAATTTATAGAAGACAGTTTTTTTTTTCTTTCATATACTACTGTGACTGTCCTTGGGTATTGAGGACTGTATTGAACAGCATGAACAGCTCTCTCTCCACCTTCAATACCACGACTTAGGTGCCCTTGAGCAAGGCATTGAACCCCCAACTGCTCCCCGGGCGCCGCAGCACAAATGGCAACCCACTGCTCCGGGTGTGTGCTCACAGTGTGTGTGTGTGTTCACTGCTCTGTGTGTGTGCATTTCGGATGGGTTAAATGCAGAGCACAAATTCTGAGTATGGGTCACCATACTTGGCTGAATGTCACTTCACATTTCATTGAGTGCCACACAAATAAATTGAAATCAATTATTAATGTATTTAATAATTTAGTTTAATGTAACCATTAAAAAAAAATTGAATTTATTACTAATGTTATTTACTTATTTGCATTAACTGGTGCATTCATTTGTTAATTCCACATAAGAAAGGAAATCAATTAAAATAATTGAAATTATATGAATATTGTTTTTATTGTTACTTTTGACTACCATTTTAATCATTCATTAAATTAACTTCATATTTCTATTTATTTGACTTTTTTTATTAATACGCTGATTTTAAGTGGTGCTCTGAGCCACACAGTAATAACTAAATGATGATGTTTGCATTTTGTAAAAAAATTCTTAGAGAAGCTTTGATGGATTTCCATTTATTATTATCATACTTACATTAAACTTAACAGATTGAAACAGTTTTTAGTAAACAAATGTGTCCAATATGGAAAAAAATTAAATATTTCAGTGTAGCTCAACAGAATATTACCTGTCGAAACCTCCAATCGCACGCTGAGGTAAATAACTGTGTTCCTTTAGAAGTTATTGGTAACATTTGTCACACACTGGCCTGGATAACATCACTTCATTACTCAATTAAATGGAGACTTTACTGAGAGTAAATATCTTGAATATGGGTCAAATAAATTTTGTGTTTTGCAAAGTTTGCTGCTTCAGTATTTGTCGATTTATTTTACAACATATTTCTATGGTTTACTGAAAAACAATGATAAGCAGTTAATACATTTTAAAGGCTTTTATTAGCGCAAAAAAAAAAAAAATTGTGTGCTTCTTTTTGTCCGCTCGCCTTTTGAAGACCGACCACAGGTTCTCTATGGGATTGAGATCTGGGGCGTTACCTGGCCACAGATCCAAAATTTCAATGTAATTATCTTCGAGTCACTCTTTTATCACTCTTTCTTTGTGACATGCCGCTCCATCATGCTGGAAAATGCACGGATCCTCACCAAATTGCTCATGGATTGTTGTAAGAAGTCGCTCTTGCAGGACGTTTTGATACCATTCTTTATTCTTGGCAGTGTTTTGGGACAGAATTATGAGAGAGCCTGCTTCCTTGGTTAAAAAGCAACCCCACGCACGGATGGTCTCAGGATGCTTCACTGTTGGCACAACACAGGACTTTCAGATGCAATATTCCTTGCATGTGCGGCCATTTTGATGCAAAGTGATGATGGCTGCACGTGTTTTTTGGAGGTACCATTGCCAACGAGAACATAATGATTGGAAGCGCTTCTTCCCTCCATCAGTCTGCTCTTACGATCTATTTAGTATGATAGTGATGTCACCTGAGTAGTAGGCTATTCATTCACATTTTCACATGTGCTGCTGATATGATTAGTCAATGTTTTTTTGTGAAAAGTAACCCAAAAAGCTTTAAGCAATTATTTAAAATGCTTCTTATCACTCCAAAACAGCTTAAGTAGCAAACTTTGCAAATCACAATATTTAGGCCACTGCCAAAACGTTTGGCCAAGAACTGTACACAGAATTTCTCTTTGTTTTTCCTCAACCTGTATATGTGCTTCATTTCTGCCTCTCAGAGTGGACTGACACCCAGCATAATCCAGAGGAAAGAAGGTGGAAGAGAAAGAGAAAAGGAGTTTGTTTTGTTAGGAAATGGACCAGCTCTGCAAAGCTCATCTCCCTTGGGTCAGCTCAGTTCAGAATCTGGTTTATATTAACCCCCCGCTTCCATCTGAGAGAGACATTACGAAACAATACAAGAACTGCTTCCTGGACTGACTGAGACCACCACAACAGCACACGCCGCTTCTTCTGAGCTCCTTCCAGTCTTTCAATGAATAATCACGTCATTCGTTGTCAGTCAGATGACCGTACGCATACCGTAAGCATGACACCGTACTGGGTTATAGCTGCTGTGTATTGTGTTTATTTGTGAGGACATACTGGCATATGAAGATTTCCTGCCTTTCCTTGTATTAATTCAAAACTTTTACGATGCCATCCCTGGCTTAATTATACCAGCATGAATTTTCCTTCTGGTTCAGGCTGGTTAGAGATGCTTTTCTTCTTGTCACTGGTTTGCCAGCAATGACATGCTGTTCACCAGTAAAGCATGGTGAATTAAGCACCACAAAACTGTCATCAAATATAATATAAGATATGTGACCCAGGACCACAAAACCAGTCTGACGTCGCTGGAGTATATTTTTAGCAATAGCCAAAAAAAACAACAACAACATTGCATGGTCCAAAATTATAAAATTTTCTTTCATGGCAAAAATCATTAGAATATTAAGTAAATATCATGTTCCATGAAGATATTTAGTAAATTTCCTACCTTAAATATATAAAAACGTAATTTCTGATTAGTAATATGCATTGCTAAGTATCGTAGGGACAACTTTAAAGGTGATTTTCTCAATATTTTTTGTTTTGCACCCTCAGATTCCAGATTTTCAAATATTGTCAGATACATCAATGGAAATCTTATTTATTCAGCTTTTAGATTGTATAAATAATATTACAGAATTTTTTTTTTTTTTAATTTAGAAAAAAAGTAAAAATAATTACACTTAAGACTGGTTTTGTGGTCCAGAGTCAAATCTAAGATATAATATAATTTAAACAACTTTTATTTTTATTTTTTTTTATTTAACATTTTTTAAGTGTAATTGTGTTTTGTATATCCTACATTGAAAAAAACTTAAACAATTGCTTTTAAATTTTTAAATACAGAAAGATTTAATAGTATATTCTTATAATAGTATAGTATATTCTCCAATAATCTTTGTTTTATCTACAACTTTGAAAAATTGTCTATATTAAAACCAACGTAACTATATTACTGCACAAGCCAATGAAGAACTGATAATTAATAATCTCATGTGTGACTTGACTAGTTGTGTAAAACAGACACACAAAACCATAATATGAATGTATCAATTGTAGGCCCCTGATTCTAATCAAATTGTAAAGGTTTTATCTTGAGGCATTGGTAAATAATCATTGCTCTATAAGAGAATCAATGAAAGCACTCCCCCAAAATGCGTTTGAACATTTAATATGTCTAAATGTTATGTAATATTTGTTTATATGCTTAATGTGGTGAACTAAACATGTGGTTTCTCTTCTAGGCCCCCTCAAAATAAACTGATCTACCTTGATTGGTGAGTACCACTTCTGATGGGAGATGGGTTTCCGCATGCCGTTGTTTAGAGTCCTTGTGGTCGGAAACTCAAACTCTTGCTCTGGCATCTTCACCCGAGCATTCTTTGCCTTCTCCAGCTTGGCTCCTTCTTCAGTGGATCCCTTATCTCCCCAGCGCACCTGGACTCACACATACACGTTCACATCATTGCAGCGGACTGGAGCGAATGGAAGCGGTTCTTTTCTGTCCTAACACCCTTGCCTTACTTCCATCCTTTTAATGCCACCAACTCCTCTCCCACCATAATACGAGGCGTCCACCGTTGGCCATTTTTTCTTTGGGTTGGCTTCATCCTCTTCATCCTTCAGAGCAAGACAGTCTTAAGTACACATGGATTATCGATTAAGAAACCTTGCAGAGCGGGTTTTAATAATCAAGAATTGATTGAATTGTAATTATATGCCAAGTTCCATTAGTTTTAAATTGGCACTAAAAAACACCTTCAATATTCAATATTTACTATGGCTTACAAAAAAGGGGGATGGATTAAGATGCTTTGGCTCATGCTAACTAGCCAAACTGAGCCTGTTATTATCAGGCACTAGAGAGATGATCTGGAGTGTTTAGAAGAGCTGATTACATATGAATGCATCCTTTGTTTAATTGAATTATGCTCAAGGGTGCTCAAGAATGAAGTCATTGTTTATTCTCATGAAAACAGTCTAACACTCATTTATTCCAAGCACAGACAGGAAATGATGTCAGCATATATCTGGATTTCATAGATCTTAACAAATCAGACGGAATCAGGTTTCCATATGTTCCCCCGCAGTCTGACTGCAACCGTTTTAATGAGGTCGGGAGAAAGAACTTTCTGAGATGAACTTTTAGAATGAGCTTGGCTTATTGATTTTTATTTTGAGTACTACCCTAGATCTTCGGCAGAAACAGAACTGTTATGAAGTCTGATGATGATTCTTGCTAATGATCCAGCACTGTCTTTAGGGTTACATTTTAACGTTAAATTGATCAAAAATAATAACTAATTTAGATGCAGCTTTGAACTGTTTCCATGTGTGAACTGTAATGACTTTATTGATAAATGGATAATAAGAAGGAACAAAAAAAAATGTTGCATTTGAAAATTATTCATCAAATATACTGTTACATTTTAAAACATTTTTAAGCATGAGTTATGGGGGGGGGGGGGGGGGGGGGGGGTGAAATGCTATTTCATGCTGAGTTTTTTACACTGTTAAAGAGTTGGATTCCCATGCTTAACATGGAGAAAGTTTCAAAAATAAAGTTGTACGTTTGAAGGAGTAT
The DNA here is from genome assembly GCF_003368295.1 of Carassius auratus. NCBI lineage: Eukaryota > Metazoa > Chordata > Actinopteri > Cypriniformes > Cyprinidae > Carassius > Carassius auratus. The sequence goes on along the minus strand of NC_039277.1, from coordinate 14,923,583 downwards.
TTTTGTTCCCAAAATACTCCTTCCGGTTTGTCACAAGTTTCGGAAAGTTTTTTTCGAGTATGGCTCTGTGTGATGTTAGATGGAGCGGAATTTCCTTATATGGGTCCTGAGGGCACGTCTGCCGGAAGAGCACGCGCTCCCGTATAGCACAGCACTGAGAGGCTGTGCACAGACATTCACTGATCAGAGCGAGAGCGTCGCGAAAAGTCACAAAAGAAGTGTGTTTTTGCTTGCCAGGGCAAGACAACCCTGCACAGATTACAAAAAAAAACAGCATGAAGAGACCAGTGGATGGAGTTTATTCTTACAGAGCATTTGTTTGTTCCCTGCATTTTGAAGATGCTTGTTTTACAAACAAAGCCCAGTTTGACGACGGGCTTTTTTGCGTATCGTTTATTTCTTAAGGATGATGCAATCCCAACGAAAAGGGGTCACGATCGTGTGTTGGAACGGCAGGCGGTGAGTAAAACTGCTTAAAATATCTCTGCCTCCTTGTTAGTGCGTCCGCCTCCCATCGGAGACCCGGGTTCGAGCCCCGCTCGGAGCGAGTCGTTGCTGCTGCTGCTCTCGTTCAGTTTCAGCCTCGGGATCTGATTTTGGATCATAAATAAACGGCTGAATCTGACTGTTAGCCATGGTTTGTTTTGGATTTTCCCTCACGGTAATGTCACAGCTTCCACATGATCTCAACACAAAAGTCTACTGGCGCTCGTGATTCTTTAGCTCCGCCCACACGTCACGCCTCCAGCCGGTCGTGTTTATCCGGGAAAAATCGGTACAGACTATCTTTCTCTTATAAATATAATAAAACTAAAGACTTTTTGGAGTTATGAAGGATGCAGTACTACTCTATATGCACTCAAGATTAACAGGATATTGAGTGAAAACAAGCATTTCACCCCCCCTTTAAGTTTTGGGTGGGTTGGTCAGATTTTATTAAATGGTTTTGGAAAAAGTCTCTTATGCTCACCAAGGCCACATTTATTATTATATGATCCAAAATACAGTAAAAACAGTAATATTTTGAAGTATTATTACAATTTAAAATAATTGTTGTCTATTTTAATATATTTTAAAATAAAGATATTCCTGTGTTGCAGCGCTGAATTTCCAGCATCATTCCTCCAGTCTTTAGTGTCACATGATCCTTCAGAAATCCTTCTAATATGCTGATTTGCTGCTCAATGATTATTTATTATTATTATTATCAATGCTGAAAACAGTAGTGCTGGTTAATATTTTTGAGGAATATGGAATAATTTTTACACCATCATGACCCATCCCTAGTACTGTACAGCACTGTTGATCTTTCTGAAGTTGAGTTCAGATATACATTTTTAAAGTGATGAGGGCAGGAGTTTATACTTCCACTGCAGACTGACACCTCAGACACAGAAAGACCTGCTCTAAGCTTCTGGAATTTCCTGTTTTGAAGGAGCAATCGGAGACTTGGAAAGTGGAAGAGCCACAACGTGTCAAGGTTGAAATGTGCTGTGGACAATTAAATTGTTCTCAAAAATTCATAGCGTAGCAGTACAAAAATTCCTCAGCAGTGGAACTGCTCTTTGTCTTTTCGTCTCCATGTGTTTACTTTTATTCTAGTCAAAAAGGGTAAAAATCGCTACAATTCATCGACATTAGAGGGTGGATTTTCAGCTGAAATTCGAGACCTTTAATCACATCATTTTCTGACACTCTCTGCCTTTTGTCACTATCAGTTTGGCACCTGTGGCCACATCTGTGAAAACTTTGCTGAGTAAATGTTTGGAACAAATGTCATTTGGCGTCTCCTCACAGGCAAAACCCTCTGATTAATATTTGTTCCACAAAAACACTGCTGATCCTACCAAGACACCAAGGCGTAGCATTGAAAATCTACATTCAATTTGAATTATTATTTGCTAAAAATCTCCCTCTCCACTTCAGTTCCAGCTATTCAGAATGTGATTTGAGAGCTACGGCAGAGGGGTATATTTTCATAGAAGAATTACTTAAATATAGCACTGTTGCACAAAGTTATTGTATGGCTTCAGCAAAAGTATTACATGGGTTCATAACGACATGAAGGTAGGTAAATGATAATGCAATTTTCATCTTTAGATGCATTATTCCTTTAAAGGTACTAAGTTACTTAATGTTCAGGTTTGAAGATGGACACACAATCAGATCCCCCCCCCCCAACATCTGGCTGTGTTACTGTATGTGATCTTGAAGTGGTTCAGGATCTCTTACCGAACTGTCGTCCATGACTGGTGGCGGCGGCTCATGGATGATCTGTTGAGATAAGAACGAAATGAAATTGTCTTAACACTAAAATGTCTGAAACCTTTATATATAATGTCTGGAATGTAATTATGTCTGGTAATGCACTGTATAATGCATTTTATGATCTCATGAATAACTGTAAGCAGTAATAATATGCATTATAATAGTCACATTCTAATGCTTATCTATTATTACACATTTAGAAACTAGAATACATTAAAAAATATGACAAATCAAATCTGCAACCAAGGAATATGCAACTACTAGAATGCATATTAATTTCAGTTACTTTGTGGAAAGAAGTACATTATAAATGCCTTTATTTTTTGATGTTGTAGCCCTTAATGTCACATGTATCATTTTTGAAGGAATGGAAATCAGATTCAATGGAAATGTTATTTATTCCATCTCACTTCTTAGAAAGAGTTTTTGAGAAAAGACATCACTGGGCACAGAAACTGCTGGAAAACCACTTTTGAGCACTGTAATAACTGGATTTCAGGCTCTGAATGGGGTAACTTTTGAAAGAGGAAGCTGAGATGAGGGGCTCCAGTGCGAGACTTACCACTGTGCAACAGATGGGCCAAAACCACCAGAGTGTGGCCATAGTGATCAGCAGCAGCAGTATCAGCAGTGCTATGGCCAAGAACGTTCCGTCGGTCTGAAGGACAGAGCACAAACACACATCCAGTGGAGGTTTATAGTCCAAAGGACCTAAACATTGGATAATCTTCCTCATGCCTCACTCAAAACCCTTCTGGATGGGGGTCCACTTGAAAATGTGCAGTGTAATGTAATTTAGTCAGAGAATAGTATAGGAGATGCTGCAAGCTTTTTAAAACACTATCTTGATCTTAGCATGAGGGACTATGCCAGGAACCCCTTTAAAAAGACATATTCTATTCAGTTTTGTTTGTTAAACCTTATGTGAAGTCAAATATAGTATCTGGTGAAACCTGTAAAAAAAGTTATATTTAACTACACAATACACAAAACTGTCACAATGGCACATTCTGCACCGTGTTGATTTGCGAATGCATTTGGCTTCCACAAAAATGCTGTGATCTAACAGTTTTCTCTCGGAATGGGACCCCACCAGACGAGTGTTAATTTTTAGAGAGGGCAAGTAGGACAGAATATACTGACTGTGTTCAGAGGGCAGACTGAAGATGGAGCTGAACTACAGGTACTGCCCAGTGTAGTGGTACTGGCAGTGGCTCTGCCCAGTGTAACAGTGGCACTGCTGCCCTGCAGGGTTACTGTACTCACACAGCTGACAGTCGTGATGGTCACAGAACTGGAGATAAAACTCAGGCCGTTGTTCATACTGACATGGAGGGAGGCAGTCCTATGAACGAAACCGAGAGAGACAAAACTGGGCTGACTGTCTCAAAAGAATGATCCAGTCAGGAAATATCTTTTCTATTATATTTCTCAGTGCATTTAACACATTGACCATATTTAAACCCATTCTGCAGATTTTCCTGCTGAATACAAAAAAGCGTTCCAGTTGTGCTAAATTACATCTAAAATACACTTAAGTGGTTGGTAAGAATTTTTTTTTGTTTTTATTTTTTGAAATGTTCACCAAGGATACATTTATTTGATCAAAACATGTACAATACAGTAAAAAAAAAACAATAATACTGTAAAATTTCAATTTAATTTGTACCTTTTTATTGTAATATCATTTAGTGTAATTTATTCCTTCAGTCTTCAGTGTCACATGATCCTTCAGAAATCATTCTAATAGGCTGATTTGCTGCTCAAGAAAAATGCAAATAAGAAAAATTCCTTTGCTCATTTCTATGTAATGGGTTATGCAGGAACATCCTTTTACTGCTTCCACTGTACAGTAAAATGTGACTACATGTTTTTTTTTGTGTGCATTATTTCTACAGTAAAGTTTCATAGTTAAGTTTAATTTAGGTTAAAATTATGAACATTTACAACAGTTATGACAATTAATTAACAATATTAAAGCATTTACAATGCTTCACAAGCAGTTTAAATTGAAAATGCATGGTTGCATGGGAGAAGAGTTACTTTGAGAGCGCTGGGCGTCTTTCTGTCCTATATTTTAATTTGGTTTTGGCTTGTGTTTTTCTCTTTCCATTCTAGCTTTATTTGCTTCAGATGAAGAGAAAGTTTCCAGCAACACTTACGTTCCCTCCTCCCTCAGTACAGGCGCTGGGCAGAGCAGGTATGTGTCTTCAACTACCAGAGGCCTCTTCACTGGAGAATAACAACACACAGAAACAGCAGCAGATTGGTGAATGTCCTCCGGCTTGAAATCTGTGATTTGCTATCATTTTACAAGGTGTTTGTGGATAATCTAACAGCAGCTCAACATACTGAATAGGCCAGTCTGAACCCCCCTTACAAAAAAAAAAAATAAAAAAATAAAAATACACTGCCATTTAAAAGTTCGGAGCAAGTAAAAAAATTGTTTTTAAAGGAATAAACAATTTTTGACAAAGACTAAATAATCACTAAAGACATTTATAATGTGTAAAAATATTTATTTTTCTAATAAATGCTGTTCTTTTGAGCGTTCTATTTATCAGAGTCATGAATGTACCATATTTCTCTCTTGATTCTTTTTCACAGAGAATGCAATATTAATAATATATTATGGACAAGGGACTTTAGCCAGAAGCAACTCTCTGACCTGAAAACGGTCATAATGATGGATTTGTTTCTCATAAACAAGCACTTTTTTCTCTTCACAAGACATTAATTGATGGAGTAGTGTAGATTACTTGTGTATTATTGTGATGTTTTTTATCAGCTGTTTTGATTCTCATTCTGACAGCACCCATTCACTGCAGAGGATCCATTACATTTTTCCAAATATGTTTTATTGAAGAAACAAACTCATTTACACCTTGTAAAGCTTTAGAGTAGGCTCATTAAAAATAAATACATTCAGTTTTCGATATTGATACAGATACCTGTCCGATACCTTAACTTCGATACCATTTCCTGAATGATACTTTTTTTTATACCAGTTGTATAAAATCTGTTTGAACAAGATAACATTACACATTACCTCAAAAAAATTGAAAACAAAATGTTTTTACAGATTTAAAGTATAATTTCCTGAGCCACTGAACAAAGGAGCAAAAAAACAAAAACAAAACAAAGCATTTAACCAACCAAAATTTAAACAACATAAATCAGACAGTGCCAATAGTTTAAAAAAAGTTCAAATAGTTTTCAGTTTCCACATCTTTTAGTACTTTGAAGTCAAACACCTATTGATCTGCAAATCGAAATGTAGTACCGAATGACAAGACTTTAGAATTTTTCGATACTCAATATAATGGTATTTTTCGATACTCAATGGCTGATACCCTGCCCTACTTGAGAGTGAGTAAATTACGGCAAATTTTCATTTTTGGTTGAACTATTCCTTTAATACAGTATTCAATGGCATGATGCTGGAGTGGTCTGGGTGACTGCAAGGGTGTATCTGTATAGTTCTTAGACTGTTTTTGGGTGGTTGCTTACTGGCTCAAGTCAAAAGAGTCCACCCTCTATGATATTTTGTTTTGCAGCTATGACTCAAGTCCCTCTCTTATTGTAAATCCATCGGGTGTTGTTGATCATTTACTCATAAAATTATACCTCTTCCAAATAAGCCGTATGATTTGAGCTGTTATTCATGCTTGTATCATAGTTCATGAAAAGTTATGCGCAGAAGTTTGAAAAGCCACTACGTATAGGTAATAGTGATGTTTGCCTTCGCAATAACCTCTAATAATTATTTTCAGATGAAAAACACAGAAACTGTATTGCATACCCTTACCATTTTGGTTCAGCCTTAAACTAAAGGGCAGAATTTATATTCTCTTGTCATTTTTCCCACATGAAAAATGAGAAACTGGAAAATGTTTGACTCCTAAGTCTATTTATCCTGGCCTAGACCCATGCACACACACTGGTGAGATGGGCTTTTTTGCATTCCCCCATGCCACCTGATATTCTTTAAGTAAAACAGCAGCTGTGAGAGAAGGATAGATGTTCAGAAATCATTAGGACATCCACACCGCAGCAGACCGATTTCTAACCATTTGCTTCCAAGATAAATCCAGCATTCCAAGCGCTGTGCGTTGAGCCATTTTATTTGTTACTCAATATAACAGTTATGCAGGAGTTGACTATGGGGAATATAATTTGTCACTATAACCTAAAAGAATTGAAATTGTTTGCCTAAATGTGAACTAAAAGGTGCTTTTCATTACATTGGTTTAACTCTGCACTTGCTTATCAAACTGATACATACGGTATACAAAAAAACTAAAACCATCGAATATCTTTAACAAAAAGTCCTGGTAATATTTTCCATGGTGTGTTTTTAATGGTGTGTGGATGTGTGTTTGTGCACATGTGGTTTGCGTTGAAGTCAAGTCTTGTGATTTACAAGTGCTGCGGCCAAACTTTTTCGGGCGGCAAGCTAGCTCACGTCCCATTGTAGAAAACATGACAGCCATACTGATATTTGGATTTAATTGGTTTCTTAACCATTACAAGGACAAAAACAAAGCTATCTGCACTGCCACATGAGTGAGCACATTGCTAATGTAGCTAGCTACATTTGCCAGTGAGTTTAGCCTGGCCTGGACTCTGGAAACTGAAGGTTTCTATCCGTTGAGGAGATCACTGTTGGTAAGCAGCTAATGCTAACACAGGATAAAGTTGTAATAATTCAGCAGCTGGCAGTGTAAGGAACAGGAATCGTTCTGTGCTGTTTTCACTTACTCACGGTGAGGGTGTTGTTTATACGGAAGCTGCAAAGAATTCTGTTCACATCGCGGGCATGAAGGAATCCGTTCCCTCGAACTACCACCTCAAAGGATTCTGGGATAGAGGAAACACATTGTGTTTGATGTTAAATACATGGTGTTTCCTGATAAAATTCAGGGCTCAGTGGTAAGGATTTTTTCTACAGGCCCAGTCGGGGCAAGGGTTAAAAGTTTTGTTTTTGTTTGGTCCAACATTTTCATTGGCCCTGCCAAAAAAAAAAGAAAAAAAAGAAAAAAAGAAACAGGTCTTTGCTTCAGGCCTGATGTCTGTTTACCTCCTGCACAAATACTTGAGGGCTCCACAGCGAGGATCTCTATACAGGATCTCTTCAGGATCTGAGGTAAGAAGAGACAAATGCATTTATATTTTAATGTTCTGTGCAAGACATACATGTCCTTTTTAAAGGAGCATGTCATTGCTAGTAGCTGTAACTTAAACTGAATTCCATCCGCTCACCGAATCAATGACGCCTTGCAGGGCTTCAAAGCCATCATTAACTGGAAAGACGTGATCTTTGCTGTCAGCTATTGTTGCCAGCTGCGACCAAATAAGAAATCATGAAAAATGCTTCTGTATTCTTTTGTTCTTACATTGTATTTCAAATACTGGAAGATCAAGATTGTGGTGACATGCTCACAATGAATAGCCATATCATTCTGACCTCTGTGCAGATGCCACCTCACCTGGGTTTCATTAAAGTCTTTCACTCCAACGCAGTAAACAGAGGCTCCCAGCTGACGTGAGCGATCAGCCTGCCATTCGAACACAAAGAAAGGGATCAGAACAATGTATTGGGTTGCAAATATGGGGTCATTAGAGTCAGTTCACGTGAAATATCAGACTGTGCAAATATGATCAAGATAATGAAGGACACACAGTTTGAGAGAAAGAAGGTTTATTTTATAAATAGCTGCTCCGTTTGCGGGTAAAGTCACAGCTAAAGATTGCTGATTTGAAGTTCATTTTTTTTTCATGCTCAGGGGAGAGAATAGGAATAGGAAAATATGTCAGTTCTGTAAAAGTATCCAAGGTCTAGGCTCTCACCTCTCTGGCTGCCAAGTCAAATTCATTCTCGCGCAATTCTCCATCTGTCAGAGCAATGATGACACTCGCTGTGCGGTATCCTAACAGCAGAAAGAGAGAAACTAACAGTCACAGAACCTCTAAAACTGTACAGAGCATGAATAATTCAACAACTTTCCAGCATTGGAGATTTATTTACTAAAAATAGCTGTCTGTAATTTCTTAGAGTAGACTGAAAGAACATGATCAGAGCTGTTTTTGGTGTTTACCATGTACATGCAAATCCCCATGTTAACAAACTCTCACGTTTATTACTGACTTGTCTTTGTAAAGAAACATGTAGCTTTGGAGCCGCTGCTGTGAAGCTGTACCAGGGCTGTACTAAGGGGGTGCAACTGGTGTGCTCGATGAGGCCCAGCAGAAAACGGACCCCGGGGGACCGCCCTCCCTATGTGGCACCAGGCCCCACATCAGCTAAAGATGGGCCCGTACTGTACAATCATTTCCAGTGTGAATAAAGCACATCTTGCACAGTTTTCCGAAAAACCTAAAATTTGCATGTGCAAGTCTTCCACCCACGAAGTTCCCTCTCGCGTTGAGTTATTGAAATCGCTGTAGGCCATATTTCGTAAATATGACCACCTCTTAATTTAACTTTTGAAGTTGTTGTAGCACTGTTGAAAAGCATAATATAGTAGACTATACTTTAAAAAAATCAAATCAATCTAAAGTTTTAAAATGTCTGTTCAATGTCATCTGTCACCTTAGAAGCCATCTAAATGTGATAACGTACCATCTCCCGTTCCATAGTATATTTGCTCGCTTGCCTAAAAAACACATAGATATTTGTTTCAATGACCAGTGCTTTTGTTCTTATTTACTTTATTGAAAGAGGAAAAAATTCTTACCCTCTGAAAACCTTTGTGCATGAAGGTATCTCCACCTGGTTGGACTATCTGAAGTTCCTCCAGCCCAGCACGAATCTGATCCCTGGACATTGAATTTTTGCTGTTTGACATTTTGTACTGCTTTTTGTTTAACTAAATAATAAAACGTAGTTAACAAGATAGATAAAAATGTATGCAATTTTTTTTTTTTGGACCAGCTAAGCCAGATCCAGCATTAGGCTTGGACCAGCATGGGAATGAGTGCTCCCTGCTCTTCTGGATTTGTGTAATAAACACAAGATACAAATAAAAGTGACAGCAGGTACACAGAAATCAAAGTCATCCAAGATATTCAGTCAGAGTTAGGTAGTATGAAATCACAGTATGTGCTCTGAACGCTTGCCTGTCTTCTGTCAGTTTCATCAAGATCCTTCCCTCCGTTGAAAAGACTATGAAGGACATACGGAGCTGGGGGCTGAAGACAGAGCATAATCGGTAAGATTTTCTTTTTTTAATTTACAGACCATTCATGATATTTATGCTGCAGTTGCGCTCAAGCTGACATTAATTGGGCCTAATATGTTTTCCATTATACTGTAGCGTTTTATTTCTTCTATACAAGCTGTCATGTCCTTAGTATTTCAATTGGCTTTGCAGTTTTTTAATTATATGTTGTGATATTTTTGGACAGTGGCTGGTAACTCAAAATTGTTTACTGCAGTGAAGATGTTTTTTTTTTTTTTTTGACAATTTCATTTCAACCTCAACAGATTTAAATAGATTATAATAATGTCAGTAAACTGATTGCAATAAAACAACAACAACAACAACAAAACTATGCAACGTGAGTTTCTTCCAGAATCACCTGATGAACTTGTGTGCAAGGTGATCAACAAAGTAGTAGATCTCATTCCAGTGGTGCTGTACACTTCCAGACCTGAGAATGAAGACGGGTTATGTCAATGAAAATACAGATTTATGCATTAAGGATAAAATAACCATGCAGTCGTCCACAATTTTTTTCATTCAGTAAAAAAGTGACTAAAAATGTATATTAATTACATTAGGTAAAATATCAACCCTTTTCACAAAAATACTAACTTTTCTTCATATTTGCTTAGTGAGTGTTTTAGTGATATTATTGGACACACTATATCAGACAAAGTAAAGGTATGTTCCTCTTTTTTAGTGTTATTTATTATTTAAACAAATTAAGTTTTTTCTGAAAATGTATTTTTTCGTATTTTGCTTAAGCGTGTTTTACCTTTTTTTTTTTTTTTTTGGACACACGTCACTTACTTTGATATTTTGACATCTAATCCAATGACATTCATTAAGTGTTGCTTAAGAGTCCAAATACATTCTTAGGCCACTGTAAAAGAAATCAACAACTTGGAAGCATAGAAAGTAATGGAATTAACACATATAATGGATTTTGCACAGTTTTTCAGTGCAAGGGGTAATGCCGGTGAATCTTAAAGGTATGATTTCGTCAAAAACACCTTTTGCCTCATTGACACATTGGGAAAGAGCATCACAAGACATCACAGATCTCAGAAGGTGCGACATTTATGACTGCAGTCTGAGACATTACATCATCGGCCACAGTAATGTACCGACCCTAGTTTTGAGAAGAAAAAAAAACCTCTTTCACATGATGACTTTATGTGATGGACATAAGGATTAATCTGCTTGTATGTTGTGGTGGTGATTCTTCACTTAAATGACACCCTCCTGATTTAAGGATTATTTCAAGATTCATTGCAGATTTACATAGCAGTATGTCCTTGTCCACAACAGTCTTAGAAGTAGCTTCTGAAACAGAGAATGATATCTGAGCAGCTAGTAACTAACTCTGTTAAGTGGGCTTCTTTAATGGCTCAGCTTGTGTAATAGTTCATCTGGCCGAGCAATTGTGGTGGAGACAAATCAAAAAAGAATGCTAGGCTTACGTAAGCGACGTCAAAGCCATCCAAAGTCAGTATAAGCTTTCCTCCGTGCACATCCACCCCCACAAACACACCAGTGCTGCTAATTCTGTCTTTAGAAATTCAACAGATGGTGATGCACGTTTATATTTAGAATTCATTTTTATGTAGATATGGACAAGACCAGACCTTTCAAGATCCAGACCAAGACTAAATCGTCTCTGTGTTTAATTTCAGACAAAGATATAATTCAAGAACCATGAAAGGCCATGCATTTCAATGAACTGGTAAAAAAAAAAAAAGACTGAACTTATTACGGCATTCATTTGAAACACTGGGTCATTTTTGTACAGTGGTCATTTAGAACTATGGATTTCTGGTAAATTCTCTGTAATACGTCACCAACCTTTAGTTGAGGTCATTATCACCTTTAATGCTTTTGAAAGAGGTTGATGTTTTGTCTGGGACCATATTCCAAGAGGCAGATGCAAGCTAAAGTTTATGTCTAAGACCCAGTCCACATTCTTTTACTGTAAATAAAAGACTACAGATGTATATGAATCACAGTCATTCAATTAGAAATGAATTTATTTGAACATTTTGACATGTGGGAAGATCATCTTGAGTCTCGAGGTGTTTTCTGTTGGTCCAGAAAGCTGGCTGTCCATTTTAATGAGACAAATAATTTTTTTTTTCTCAATGTATTTCAGAACCACTTGCCAATCTTGTGTCTGAGACCATAAACTGAGAAATATCAACATTGTGCTTGTACTCTGCACTGTTAAACTTACATTGTGAGTTAATTCTTTGCAATCATCACTGAAAAGACTTTCCTATTGTCTGGACTGTTGTCCTGCACAGCGATGGCATTGTTTTAACCCGAGATTTGCATGCATATTAAATGAATGTACTCTAAATTCATCAAAGGTTTTTCACTGTTCACATGTCTCTTTTTCATTTTCATTTCATTTGTGTTCAGATGCAAACTCTGCCTCAAAACAACTCTGTAAGGCTTTGGAACATCTGGCCCTGCTGGTGAAAAGGTTCAGCACACGAGAAATCCAAACACCCCTGAACGCTATCCTCAGATACCCTTACCTTCACCTCATGATAGCCGCATCAAAATTCTGTGCTTTTCAATGAAATAATGGAAAATTATTTCAGATTTTTGTATTTGTTATGGAGCCGAATATATTAAATATTATAAGCAACCAAACCCAGGGCAAACCATCATTAATAGAGCCAGACAAAGGAAAATAATCCTTTAAATCCAAAATATCCCGCAACCATAGTGTAATCTGTAAGAACTCTCATAGTGTATTTTTCAACACTTTTAAAAGCTGACTTTGGTATGCAGTTTTTTTTTTTCTGCTTCTTTTTTGTCTTTGCCAATCTCTTTCCGTTTTCTGGAGGTGGGTTGTTATCCTCATAGTTACTATTTTATGCTAAATGGTTCCATATGCATCCACATAGCTGTTAAAACATGCAAAAGAAGATCTAGTATTGCAGCACAGTTCTGTGGATTAGGGCTGTGCAAGCGGAGCATGTATAATTTAGTAGAAGTATATACATATGAGATGACCGTGTATATGTTTTCATGCTTTCTCACAAAAACTGCCTAGGTGATACAGGAGCTAACCCTCTAAAACACCTACAACATGCTGCAGAGAATAGAAATGTTAGGTATATTATTACATTTCACCTTCATGTTGCAGATGGATAATGCCAGATATATGGGCGCATTCAAACCTTATGATTCACACTTGATTGGCAGCAGCAAGAGCATGAAAGACTGTAATGATGCTCCATGCTGCCTGATCTGTCTCGTGGGAGACCTAATAGCTATGAATGCCTGCTTGACTTTTGGCCATCTAACCAGCAAGATTCTCAGGTGTCATTTCACAAGACACTCTCAAAGCTAATGGTAATAATAATAAAAAAAAAGAAACAAACAAAAACAAAAACTCACTTGTCCAGCACAAAGTAAAGGTCAAATCCTCCATAGCATGAGGACCCAGCCTCCCAGCGTTCATAGCTCTGTCCAGCACAGTGGCTGAGCCCCAGGATAAACATCACAATCAAGACTATAAGCAGCCTTTCACCTCCACGCCAGTCCATGGACATTATTCCAGTCTGGTAATTGCAAACTTCCAAAAGTCAATGGCAATTCCCAGCAAAGCCTGAAACCAAAACATCCAAGTTCGGTGGAGATGATTTCCTCTGCAGCCTCTGTAGTCTCTGATCCATCCAGGTTGGAGCAGGTCTGGTCTCAGTGACGGTGCATGTCTGTGGCAGAGTCCCAGAGCTCCAGTCAGACCGGCCTGAATCACTCCCTCACAAAAGACACACGCTCAAATAGCTCTAATACAGCTGTGCTGCTGTGCTGCCACAGATGTGTCTCAGGCTTCTAGAAAAGCCGGCCCTCAGTGTGCCCTTGAGGCATATGTTGAACGTGACTCGAGTTCATTTGAAAACTTCATAAAATAATTTTATTCTGTCTGGTGTTGTCTGTATCTCTGTGAAACTGGGGATTTATCTTGAATAGGAAAGGGGAGTGACATGGATACTTTATGAAAAAAACGTGGAAAACAGTTTTACTCTCTCTCTCTCTCTCTGTTGCTCTCTCATTTCCAAAATGGTTTTTTTGTTGAAGGTATTTTTCTTATCTACTGCCACAGTGTGGTGACTTTCATAAATTCATTGGTAGCAAAGAATCGTTTATTCCTGTAATCATTGTTTGTTTTCTTGCAAGAGGAAATTTTCTACAAATTAATTTAATTTAAATAATAATTATTTATAAAAAAAATATATATTTAAAAATTAATAAACATTACTGTATTTTTTTTCCTTAGAATAAATAAAGAATCCTGAATTGATTATTCTTATGAACCAGTTCTTTTCAATCAACCAAAAACGTTTTCCTTGCGTAACCCATGTTCCCTGAATAGTGAACGAGCCACTGTAGCTGTGATGCAATGGGAGTGGTGCTGAATGTCTGAAAAGCATGTATGAAATCGTGCCAATCCATTGGCTGATGACGCAGACTACTCCTCAACAGTGATACATCACTCACCAAATAATAGTGAGCACATCATCTACTCCACTGAAAAAGCTCCTCTTCTGAAAAAGCCTCTTCACAGTGCAAGAAGCTTGGCAGTGATTGCTGTGTCTTTTTATCTATTCAGGGAACATGGGTTACACAAATAATCTGAGACATTCCCTTTCCCAGGTTCACTCAACACTGTGTAGCAGTGATGTAATGGGAATGATAAAGCACACATGCCAAGCTAACCACTGCTGCATCTGGCATAAAGAGTAATAACCAAACTAAACTCAGATGACTGATTCATGTACAAAGGGCCTGGGAACCAGCAGCCACATCCTATTCCAGGTGGTAAAACCTGATAAAATGTGTGCGGGGAGGACCACCCTGCAACAACACAAATATCTTCCAAAAGGCATTGAGTACTGCGAAGCAAAGAGGTCCACCTATGGCTCACCAAAAAGACTCCAAATCTGATGACCGGAGGTAGGGGACTCGAGTCAAGTTTTATGACTTGTACATGTGTGACTCCCACCTCTGTTGATCTGGCATCTAGTACTTTGACCTGAGTTTCACACCACATGTATAAGCTTAAGCAGCACTTTTTTTTTGGTGGCCATGTTGACATGTTTGCGAGGGTCCACCTATGCACATTTTGTAATTAGAATAGTACTTAGAGAATAGTACATAAAGAAAATAGTTCTTTATGCACACCAATCGATTTTTATGACCTTGCATATTTTGCACCTGCAGGTCACACATGATTTGCTTTTGCATTAATCAGTTGTTCCACAATTGGTGGCAACAATGGCCCTGGCAGAAACTAAAAAATCTAAGCCCCTGGACTAAGAAAATACTTTTTATTTATTTAAGTGCTCTCAATACGTTAAGGCAAGCAATTAATTTTTTTATTTAAAACTTATTTAGTGCAATTAATGCAGGGGCGGAGCTAGGGTTGCCCCCCCCCCCATTTACAACTGTTGCTTCTATCTCTTTTTTTCTTAACAAGAATTGCGTTTAAAACATCTTTCCAGCCATATCAAACTGGAGACTTTGAGGCGCACACTCTAACTTTGCCTCAGAGTCAGACATTAGTCAAACGAGGATGGAAAAGATAAAGATGACGAGGAAGTTTCAGTAGAACAACAGTGAACTGCGTTCAGATGAGATCTTGTCAGGTCATACAGTATGTCAGTAAAAACTAATTTTCCCGTCTTGTCAGCCATTATATTGTGCTCGTGGCCTGAGCTCTTCAATACAAACACTATTGTGGTGGTGCATGCTGTATCATTTCATATCAAAACGTGAACGAAACTACGAGCAGGCAGTGTTGTAGTTATGTCATCAGTTAACAAAAAGGCAATTAAAGCTGCCTTAGAACTGTGCATGCATGCAAGGATTTGTTTTATGAGTCACATTTAAGAACATATTTCTGAAATGGTTTTCAAAACTGTCCCGAACACCTCAGCACTGTCTGCCTCATCTAACACACCTGATTCAACTTGTCAGCTCATTAGTAGAGACTTCATGACCTGAAGTTGGTCAGAAAAAGTAAAGAGTTGAGAAAACTCTTTATTGTTCAGGAGCAGCTCTTAAATCAGCTAAAAACCCAATAACCCTGCTACTGTGATGTGTTGATCCAAGAACTAAAGAAAAACAAAAAGAGGAACTTTTGTAACTTTAAACATTCATCTAAATTTAGAATTTAGTGTTTAATAACTTTATTACATTTCTGTATATTTCCTACTTGCTGAAGGGCATTGGTAGGTACAAATACATTTATTAATAGGTTTACATGAAGATTGTTTTAAGTTTACGTAAATTAGTTGTTATTTTTTAAAGTCTAATAAATGTTAAAATTGATATATAAACTGTTGAATGGCTATAGTAAAAAATGATTTCATAGACACATTAGTATTGGTATCAGTAATTCTTCAGCCATAAAAAAGATGCCATTTAACAAATTTAAAAAATATTTTATGTTTTTGTTGTTTCTACAATAAGTTGAATATAAAATGTGAAATTATTCCAATATAAAAGTATATTTAAAAACTTTAATGTTAGGTTGGATAAACAGCGATTAATTTCGATCGAACAGTTCTTAATGTTCTAAGGTCTAAGAGACTGTGAAATCACACAGGAAGAAGAAGCCAGGCAGTTTAGTTTGTGGCAAAACCTTTTTTAGTGATTGCATATTGTTATCTTTTACTAGGCTACCTATGATATTCCGTTCACAGAAAGTGTAACTGAAATGCCATTACAATATGATTAATTACAACATTTCAATTTTCCATTTTACAGTCATGTACTGTATTTCGTCATTGAGGATTTATTAATAATATTATGTAAAAATCTTGTGACACCTCTAACCATTTAACATGACCTGTTTCCCGTCAGATGTATTAAAAAAAGATTGATTAATTAACAAGACCCATAGTCTATCTGAAGGATTCTACTTTTGTTCATATTTATGCCCAAGGTCCCCAGATACCATAGCATTTTGCCCAGTATCAAAAGTCTCGAATTCTTTCATTCATGTAAATATGTTTAATATTATTTGTTAATTTTGCAGTTACTTTATGACCTGGTCACAAAGCATGTCACAAACAAATAGGCTGCTAATTTGCATTTCTCAGAGTGTGGCCTAGACCTATAAGCTGCCGTGTCCTTAGATGCATGAGGCTACCAAAGCACTCCAGCAGGTGTGGTTTTCTGCCAGCCACCTGGTCTCACTCCATTACCGGTTGACAATTGCAAGGTCCTCCTTCACGGTCTCTCACAAGGTCATCTTGGGTCGTCCTTTTTTTCTCCAGTCTGCTAGCATCCAGTCTAACACTTAGTGAGCCATTCTGTGGGAGCAGTGCATGACCTAGCCACTGGAGGCGCCTTTTACAGATGGTCTCTGACACCGGTGGAAGGTCTGACTTCTCCCTGACTTGTTGATTTTTCACAAAGTCATTTTGTTTGATTCCAAGGTTTCAGTTTCTTCTCTTGGGAAGTCTTTAACTGCCAAGTTTCCCTGCTGCAAAGGACTTGTTTTTGAGCATAATTTTCCAGCTTTGCCATATTTTCTTCAGCTGATTAAAGGCTGTTCCAGCTTCTCTCATGTGGCAATTAAGTTCCTGTTTCAATGTCCCTACTTCTACTGATGGAGCTGCCAAGATAAGTACAATTCTCTACCTCTTCTACCCTGTTATTGTCTACGAAGACCTCTCTTGAGATTGGGTGGTTGCCTTGTGGCATATTCTTGGTATTCTTTCCATTGATGGTCTGGCCGATGTTTTAAGCATAACTGCTGATGTTGTCCACAAGTAGCTGCAGATCCTGGATGTTGTTTGCTAATGCTGCTAGATCATCAGGTAAGTCTAAGTCTGACAGTTTCCGTCCCTCCAGCCATTCTATCCCCTTGCCAGTGGCAACATTCCTCACCACACAATCAATAGTGATAGTGAATAGTAGGTGGATATAGATCCTTGCCTTGCACCGGTCACCACCTCAAACCAGTCACTATATCCATCTTCAGTCCTCACTCTGCATTTGGATGTGTTGTAGATATCCTCAATGGCCCCCATGACTTTTGGTGGGATGCCGTAGGTAAACAGAATCTTCCAGAGTGATGACCTGTGCACACTGTCGAACGCTTTGGAGAAGTCAATTGAGTTGACAGCAAGAAGTACCTGGAGTTCTCCACACTTTTCAACAATTCTCTGCAGCGTGAAAATTTGTTCCATGCAAGATCGTTTTGGCTGGAAACCAGCCTGTTCTTCACTTAGCTCAGAGTCTACATTGTCACACATTCTATTGAGGTAAAACTTGAAATAGACTTTTCCGGGAATTGAGAGTTCCATACATGGTTGCACAGCCTGGACATCCAGTACCCAAAAGACTTGTTGCTCTTGAGGCTGGAGATGGCATTGCGGATTTTGTCCACCGAGAAGTCAGATGTATCAATGGGAAGTACCTGAAGTGGGTCTTCCACAGACATGGCAGACAGGACTCAAGTCAGCTAATGTTTTGCTTAAAGGAAGGCATCATCCAAAGCCTGATAGATCCAAGCAGCATGATGTAGCCTATGATAAAATCCAGCTTCAGATCTACACCCTCATGCGCAGAGACACTTTTCCCCAGTTTTCTCAAATCATCAGTTTAAAGAAAACTTCCTAACAGTAAAAATCGAAATGCCTCGACACTCATATAAACTCGCATTTCCCACTTTTTTTTTTCTTTAGATTTGCGAGATATATACTTATATACTTATATATCCTCAGGATATATGCTTAGGCTACTATTTTTCTCAGAATTGCAATTTTATGTCACTCAAATCTGACTTTATAATTGTTAGGAGAAAGTCAGAATTGCGAGTATTGGGCTAGATATATAAATATATATAAAACGAAACTGATGAACATCACATCACTTAAACATTTTCAACTGTGCCCTACAAATTGACCCACAGCCTAACCATGTGATATATTAATGAATTCACTCAGCAACTCCAGAGGCAAGCTACTAACAGGGGTCTACTGCTCCCCGTCGCTTCCTGGTGATTGGGCAATCACTCTGAGTCACCCCCTGTCGTTTCAGAAATGGTACAACAGCGAGCTCGACCGGAGCAGTGAGTGAGCAGCGCAATTTTTCTAACAGGTGCATTCTTGACGCACGTAGAGACGTCACTGAGGATCGCGCGTTGAGGATCCAAGCAGAAGTGATGGGCGCCGACTCTACAAGGCACAGTGCATTATTCTTGTTCAAAACAGATCTGAGTTGACACGAAACACACACACACACACACACACCATAATATCAAATAAGTATCAATAAATTGATTAAAACTAGAGGTAACCTATATCTTAACGTTAAGATAACTTTTATCATGTTGCTAACATATAGGATATATACAGCATGTTATATAGCCTAATATACATAGCCTATGTTTGTGGGACAGTAGGAAGGGGACACTATGGCATCAGAGCAGAGTTTGCTGCTCTCATAAATCAACGCACGTTACAGACAGCGGTCGGATGAGAACATCCGAATGAAGGAAATAAATAAATAAACAAATAAATAAATAAATTGTCGGAATGGACGATAGGGTATTCGTCTGCAGAACAAGTAGCGGTTCAGCTGCGCTTGATAGACCCAGCCAGTGTAAAAGCACACCAAGCGCGTGCTGCTCCCGCTGATATACGAACAGCTTCTGCGCTGATTTCTGAAGCTCCTGGGCAGAAGAAGAGCAAAGGCAATGAAGAACCCTAAGAAGGCATAGAACCCAAAGTGACAGTTGCGCATTGCAGTCGGAGAAGCCGTTGCAGCACAACACAACAACCTGCTCATCAGACAAGTGGATTTAAGTGAGACGCTCATATTTCACGTGTAAGAAGCAACAGGTGAGCGATCTTTTTGTCTTTTTGACATACACGTACATGTACATGTAGTAAGACTCTTCTATGGTGTTTTTTATTGTATTCTCATAAAAAAGAAAAATACATTGACATATTCCATATTCTTTAGATGATGAGCTGATTAAGTTTAGTGTTTGTACTTTGAATAATTCTCAACATGCACAAGAGTGAAAAATATTGTTTGTTAAGCAGTTATTAAATCCAATAAACCACTGAAAACATTGCATTATTCCAATATTAAATCTGCTATTTTACAGCTCCATAAGTTTCCACTATGTGCAAGCTCATAAATAAATCAAAGTCTTATTCCTGCAACAATTACTTCACTTATGAATAGAGCACAGCAAGCTTATTATTATATATATATTTAGAACAAGAAAGTCCTTTTTGGTGTAGTTGAGATATTTCCAGCAACCTGTATTATGAATTATTTTTTGGGGGGCTTTCTTTTCAATATTTCTATGCACTTTCATGTTTGATTAAAACAATGTGAATATTTTACCAGAATGGATTGTTATTTCTCTTTTCAAGATCCAGAATGAACAAAATGACCCTGAATCCCAATGCTGTTAACTTCAGTTTGGCCAACTGCACGCTCCTGCCGTATTACATCCACTCGGCCGGGATGGCAGTCAGCTACATCCTCTCCTACCTTCTGGTGCTGCTGCTTTGTGTGGTGGGGAACGGACTAGTCTGCCTGGTGGTCATCAGGAACCGCAACATGCGTTCGGTCACTAACCTCTTCATCCTGAACCTGGCCATTAGTGATCTGCTGGTGGGCATCTTCTGTGTGCCCACCACACTGATTGACAGCCTTATCTCAGGTCTGTGGGCCATCATCTTCACCATCCTTACCATAATTATCAATATCATCTTCATGGACCCACATTTCCAGGGTTCTCAGAAGCGGAAGTCGTCATAGTTGGGTAAACTTCTATAGTGGTGAATGGGAGCTACAGCTAATATATTTTTTCTGTTCCCATTTGATCCAGTGGCAACAGATGAAATCCACTTTATTGTTTCTATGACTTTTCAAAAGAAGAAGAATATTTAAAGAAACCGCTCCATTACATTCAGATTTCTTTGCTTGATTTCTCCACAGGTTGGCCTTTTAGTCAGATCACGTGCACGATGAGTAACCTGATCCAGGGCATGTCAGTGTCTGCTTCCGTCTTCACCCTGGTTGCCATAGCAGTGGACAGGTAATGATTGGTTATTATAATAATCTATCTAATTCATGTACTGTACTCAGGGAATACAGAACAGCACTGGTGGAAAATATCCAACCTCAGAAAGCATTCCTTGATAATTCCGATCTTGCTGCGATGCTCTATGCTAATTTAATACAATTAACTTGCAAATTAAAGGCTACAGGCACAGTGCCAATGTCTGTAATTATGTTATGTGTTTTTTTATTCATTATTTGAGCTAACCTGTGTGTTACTGGAAGTGTTTGAAAATAATATTGTTTTTGCTATTCTGTTTGTTAAATGACACACTTTCTCTTAAATTTGAAGTATTAATGAATTCTAGTTGAATTGCGCAGTTTTGCATCTGCACAGGATTCCTTTTATTAAATCAGGTAGAAGAGCAACTACATCATTGTGAACTGAAGTGTCCAAAATATCTGGGAATATTTCCACACTATGGTATCTAAAAGAAACTTAAAGAGAGAAATTTTGTTTTGTAGGATTGCTGTTGATTTGTTGGAAAATCCCAGCTGATGTTTTTTAAGTTGGTGATGTTGAAGATGTGTGGAGATCTACTTTGAAAACGTGATCGAATTAAAGCAGTCAGAGCTAGGAATTTACTTTTCAAGCTCAAAGCTTAAGGGCCCCATGAACTGTCACTCATTTTGACAGCTACGTCTGTTTTGAATGTTACACTTTCTTCTTTAGCATGAAAAAATAATCTGATTGACAATAGACATACGAGACTGAGTGCCTGCATTTTGAATCTGTCACTTAATGTAAATATAATGAAAAGCAAGTAATGATTCTGATATTACTTTAATTTGGAGACAAGGTTAGAAACAACAACAACAAAGCAGAAGCATCATACACCTGTTTTTCTGAGGCAGCACACTACTGTAATGTAGATGCCTCAGACAAGAAAATTAAATGTACACATTCCTTGCAAATGTATAAGACACAAGAATCTAGAACAGTGTTTTTTAAATGAACTGAGATGATGTTGGTTACACACACCCTGATAAAGGCATGTAGTTGCAACGCATAAATGTACCTTTTACCAAAATAATTTTAACGTATAAAGCCAGTGATGCAATAAAGGCTTTTTAACTTTTCACTATAATTCGAGTGCCTTGGAGTTCTTGTCCTTAAATATATATTATCCCATACAACCAAAGAGCACCAAGATTTCATACCCACAATTTATGAGGGGGCTGGTTAAAATAAGGAATAAACCTATAGTTGTTTTAGCTGATTTCAATGCTTTTGTCTTCATTAATTAAATAATTGGAAGTCATTTTGAGGCCAGAACCGGATTCAAATTAAATCTTACTTTTTTTTTTTGAACAAATAAACCAAACAAAATACTATTGAACTTGACAGGCAGTGACCACATAATTACACTGAATGGAAAAAGATGTTTAATATGGAAAAATTAATGCAATTTTTGAAAGAAATAAGGGTTGATATTTTGTTTTCAGATAAATATTGATTAAGTTTACTTTTTTTTTTTTAGATCTTATGTAAAGCCATTCTTCAGTCAAAATTAAAGAGCATTTTGAATCAGTGTTATGTAAATATGACTATTTGGGTTATTTAGACTATTGTTTGGTGTGTCAGCACAGTGGCGGCTCCAGACAATTTTGATTGGGGGGGCAATGGGGGGGTCCTGGTCTTTTCAAGGGGGGTCTCATGAAAACCAACAAAAAATACAGTGGACACGGCTAATAACTGCATATTTCTGCTACTAAACAACAAAAACACCTTTGCAATGTAAACAAATGACAGGCTACATTTGTTATTCATATCCTTCACACTGCACTTTCATTTTAGGTATATTATGCATTTTTATTGACATTGATATTTTTACATTTATTTCCAGATAGATATTATTGAGCTTACAGGCTAAAGTGGTCTTGCTGTTGTAAACACTGTTGCTATTGTAGAAAAAATATTTGCATCACATTTAAAATCTGAATTGTTTTTATTTTTATAATGATAATTCAGAGATTGAGAAAATCTGAATAAGCCTTACCAGTGTTGTGATAATTATTTTTACGTGTTAAAAATAAATAAGTACTGTAATATAATAAAAGTTTATTCAAATAACATAAAAAAGACCAGACCCCTCGATGCCTGTGAAACTTTTCTCCCTCAAACAGCACGCTACTGTTACTTCTACACTACAGGCTACACACAGCAATATAAGCAACATATCTGCATGTTCTCACATCACATCGTTCTTGTAAAATAATAATAAGTAAATAAACACCAAAATCACTTCGCTGAGAATGAAACACCACTTACCAGCTGCCACGACGTTGAAAATATCCTCTAGCAATTAAAAAAATGCACGTGCAGCATGAGGAATCTTCCCGGTTGGATGAGGTCGTAGTCAGGTGAACGGTCATCATGTTAGTCATTTTATTTACGGCTAAATTATTATTAATAAATTGTACTAATATTATGATTGGGCGTGGGCAGGCATTCACAAAAGTTTATGTTATTACAAAAAAAAATTGAGGAAATTTTGCTTTGACAAAAGGGCACTTAAGGGGCAAAGGAGCAGGTGCTCAAGTGAACCGGTTCTTTCGGACAATTCGATCAAATAAACCAGCTGAAAAAAAAAATGGTTCACCGGTTCTTTTGCGCTCGATGTAATGCCGTCATTGGCGATGATTGCCCTTCATTCAAGCCTTTGGTTTACCCGCGCTTATAACATTAGCACAGAATCAGTTCAGAATCAATCACCAAAAGAATCAGTTCGGTTCAGATGCGCTCTGTGTCAGTCTGCTTCACGCTGAATCACGAATGCGCAGTTATCATCAGATCATCTGTTCTCGAATCGGACACGTCCGACAGAAACGGTTCTCGGTTCAGTGTATGAATAAATGTCGAAATAATTATTATTTATTATTGTTCTGCTTAGTTTGAAGAGAAACATTTTTGGATCTTTATCCCGAATATATATATTTTTTAATCAGGAAGAGGCTGGGGGGTCAAATGGGGGGTCAAGGCATTTTTTGGCAGGGTCTTGAGACCCCCCAAGACCCCCCCTGGCGCCGCCGGTGTGTCAGCAGGGGCGGATCTACTGGGGTGGTATAGAGGAAAGCCTTGCCACCCCTGCTGCCACTCCAGTTGGCAGCAACAAATTAAAGGTTATAGCCAATTTGAAAATTTAGGAGAGCGAATCTTTCGTGATTCGTGTTCCCGCTCCGAACTCCCGAACTGACTCAAATGATTCGCGATCCCCATAACTGACTCAAATGGTTCACCATCCCACTCCGAACTCCCAAACTGACTCAAATGATTCGCCATCCCCCTCCGAACTCCCGAACTGATTCAAATTTTTTCGATCCCCAAATTGACACAAATGATTCCCGAACCCGCTTTGAACTCCCTAACTGACTCAAATGTTTCGCGAACCCGCTACGAACTCCCAAACTTATTCAAATGATTCGCGATCCCGCTCCGAACTCCCGAACTGATTCAAATGATTCGCGATCCCTATAACTGACTCAAATGATTCGCCATCCCGTTCCGAACTCCCGAACTGATTCAAATTTTTTTCGATCCTCAAATTGACTCAAATGATTCGCGATCCCGCTTTGAACTCCCGAACTGACTCAAATGATTCGCGATCCCCATAACTGACTCAAATGATCCGCGAACCCGCTACGAACTCCCGAACTGATTCAAATGATTCGCGATCCCGCTCCGAACTCCCAAACTGACTCAAATGATTTGCGATCCCCATAACTGACTCAAATGATTAGCAACCCGCTTTGAACTCCCGAATTGACTCAAATGATTTGCTATCCCGCTCCGAACACCCGAACTGAAATGATTTGCGATCCCCAAACTGACTCAAATGATTCGGGAACACCACAAATTATTGTTCTTGTAGCCATGGTAACTGCAAATTAACCATGGTTTTCTTACTTCAAATAATAATTTACCAACTATTAATATACTGTAATATATATATATATATATATATATATATATATATATATATATATATATATATATTTGCTATAAAAACAGACCTAAGACATCAATAGCCTTTCAAATGACTTAAAATGCATTATATAAAAAAATAATGAGGCAATAATGATTGGGTAATAATAACACTGTTACAATAATGTATTGCAGGCTTTATCTTAGAAAATCGCTGGTTCACTGAAAAAACCGAACCGTTCAGTTCTGCACACACGGTTTGTCCCGCGCTGAGACCGCTGTTCAACTTAAATCTGAGAAAGCATCTGTAATATGGTTTACTATAAATAACAAGTAAAACAAACAGGGTTCAAATATGTTTCTGTTGATGCATGGGCATTCTGGATTCCCAGACATTACAACAACAGCGATGAAAAAAGTCATTGACTGTTGTTCAATACTAATACGAACAATGTATCACTGCATTCTCTTAAAGTGACAGTCTTTATATTAATCGAACAGCAACAACCGAGAAATCACTCACTGCTCTTGATTAAAAAGCTTTTTTTTTTTTTTTACTTTAATAAAGAATAATCTTTAATTTATAGTCCAAAATGCAATTCTATATTACATTTGATTACTTTATTTAATTTCTGTACCTAAAAAGTAATGCAAGACCTACCTGAAAAAAAAAAGAAGAAAAACCCTGGAAGTCAGTTTATTTTATTTGTATCTTTACTCTTTTGTATTTATTTGTGCTGTTGCTTGTAGTTAGAATATTCTTAATAATATGATAATAATATATATATATTTTTGAAAGTATATTTTCTCCATAACCATAGCACATACAACGGTACCGAAACCGTGAAACAAACTGAACTGTGAAAAAGTTTAGCTGTTACACCCTAATATTTACATAATCATTTGGCAGATGGACGCTTTCATTCAAAGCGACTTGAATTGGGTGGTGACTGGAGCAACAGAGGTAGCCTGGGGTGGAGTCAAATTCCCGGACTGATTTACTGTCCCAGTCCGCCACTGGCGGCTATACAGGAATAACCTGTGATCACGTGATCGTGTTGTCGAGGTAGACATCCTGACACACACACAATACCCTGATCTTGGTGTTTTCAGCTCTTCACTATATTGACGCATGATGTAGGCTACACACGTGCACGCCAGTGCTATGAGAAGATTTCACCATTTCATTTGATATAACTATCGTCATTCATACGTATCATATACACAGACTGATAGAAATGGCAATGTCTTTATGACAACCTGTCAAAATAAAATCTCGGCATAACTTGAAGAAATTCAAATAGAAATATAGTACTATTGCACAGTAGAGTATGCTATACGTCAAGTAGGCTTAATAGCTAATAATAATAGTTAATTAAAAAACACAGAAACTCTGTCTACAACCCACCAAAATAAAAGTTCGGTCTAACTCAAAGAAATTATGTAAGAAATTGAACAGTAAAATATAGCCTTTAAAAATATATATACTAAAACATTATTTTAAAGGAATATCTCACAAGTTTTCATAGAAGTTTTAATTTAAACTTGCCAAAACAATAACACCATTTTTCTTTCAAAAACAATTTCTAAAAGTACATTTGTATTTGTGCCTATATTTATTTATTTATTATTATTTTCAGCTAATAAAACCTATGCTTCAGAGACCATATTTATATAACATCTAAGGCTAAATGTAGCTCTTGACTGGTTGAGTTAGATGGTGATTTACACTAAACAATAGAAAATCAGTTGAGTCTCCCCAGCTGGAAATGTCATTGGCTATTAAAGTCTTGTGTTTCTTATAATAAATTGACATATTGATAACACTGAACCTTTTATAATGCTCTTAATTACATGTTGATGCATACTGTATGCACTAGTGAGTGTGGTGGTGCTTATGCGGTATGGTCACTTATTCCTTATATGAACTGTTTCAAATGCAAGACATTGATTGTATGAGATTAAGTTTGTAAATGATAGCCTGTGTCCTTTTGTAGTGTGCACATATATTTATCATCCATCTGTGATAACTGTGACTAAATTCAGTATATATACGTCTGCCATATGTTGCCACCCCTCAAAAATCCCTGCCCCCTTCTCGCCACCCCATCAATATTTTTCTAGATCCGCCCCTGTGTGTCAGGGAACACAAACTCAGTTTAGTGGAACAACAGTAAATTATTTATTGATGATATCTTTACACAAGCTCTGTAATAGCGATGACAACAGAGCAAGGGAGATAAGGACACTCCTGGAAAAGAGATTTTAATCACAGTGAATCATTTTCCCGGTTAAATAAAGGTTATAATAATAGTAGTAGTAGTAGTAGTGCACACACCAATGGTCTTGAGTCACTGTATGGTAATCATTGGTGGTTATATTATCTTACAGGTAGGTGATGAACACAATGGAGCCTGGAGAGGGAGACTGGAGCTTCAGAAACAAGCAGAACAGTACACAAGGTAGGTATCCGGGTAAGTCAACTGTACGCGTGAATAAGTAGTCAACAGTCGTAGACCAGACAGTGACTGAATGAACAGGGCAAAGGTAAATAGCGCTGGAGATGAGTGTGGCCATTGAACACAGGTGGCAGTGATTAGAACTCAGGGCAATGTATTCACTGTAAGGCAGTGTCATTTTAGTTACGTTTTTTTTTTTTTATTCCTTGAAATTTCAGTGCTTCAATTGATACGTATTTCAGCATTATAATTATCATTCAATGTAATTTTTTGTGTCTAATATTTATATTTATTTCCGCTTATCTTTAAAAGTGCAAAATGTTTTTAATCATTTTATTCTTCTTTTGTCCATAACAACCCTGTTCTGAATCGAGTTTTTAAATATTAAGCTTGTCTCTTAACAGGTTTATGGGGATCGTTTACCCTTTCCATCACCGCCTGAGGCCTTTCACTGCATTCTTCGCCATCATCTTCATTTGGCTTCTTGCTTTTGCCATCATCTTTCCTTCTGCTGCAACCCTGACAGTCATTCAACTGGATGACATGTACATGGTCCAGGACAACCAGATATATCCACTCTTCGTGTGCTTTGAGGACTGGGCCAGAGCAGATATGCGGCGAGTCTATACCTTGGTCATCTTCTTCCAGGTGTACCTGGCCCCACTCGGAATCATAAGCATCATGTACGGCTGCATCGCTGCCAAACTCTCCAACAACCTGCGTGAGAATCGAGTCCGATCCAGGAGGAGAATGAAAGTCATTAAGATGCTCATCATGGTTGCCATTCTCTTCATGGTCTCCTGGCTTCCACTTTGGACTTTGATGCTTCTCGCGGACTATCAGGATCTAGACCGCCAACAGATTGACTTCTTAAGCAGCTATCTGTTTCCCGTAGCTCATTGGCTGGCCTTTTTCAACAGTGGTGTTAACCCGATCATCTATGGCTTCTTCAACCAGAACTTTCGGAGGGGCTTCCAGGCGGCTGTGGCATGTGGCTCCTGCAGATCTTTTGTGTCGGAAATTCGTCACACACACTTTGGTCTCCTGCCTCCTAACAGAGTATCTGACCATGATGGGAACCATAGGAACCATGATGTGACCAGCGTGAGGAAAGACCGCTGCTTCGCTGCAATGCCTCAAGGGACGGGTCATGGGATTCAGGGAATTCTCCTGGAGGACACGAATGGAATTACAGCTTCCCACAGAGTTCTTGGAGCCTGGATGGAGTGAATTGTGCAATCAAGGAGTTTATATTATATTCCAGGCGAAAGCTATAGCATTCCCAATTAGTTTGAAATTATGTCATTCCAGTATATCCTTTGATTTCACTTGAAGTATTTCAGGGCCTTTAACCAAATTCAGTTTATCCAAGAGAAGACGGTCTCATTTAGTGGTTTAGCTGAGATTTTACCTCCAGACACTGGCTTTCCTTGCTAAAGTGCCAAAAAACAAAACAAAAAAACAATGAAAATGTTTTTGACAAACAGATAACAGGATGTATGACAAAAAAAAAATCTGTGCTCATTTTAAAAAAAATAATCTTGTAAATACAATTCTTGGTTTGAGGAACATCAGGCCACAGGTGCCTTGAGTATGTTTGTAGCAAATATTTATTCATGAATTTACCTTACTGTTAAAAAATATTTATTTTTTATGATTTATTTATTTATTATTTTACATATGTGGATCTTAATTCACTCTCAATAACCTACTGTCGTGTGTTTCTATTTTGTCAGTAAAGAGCGATACAGATTTTTGCAGTGTTTTGCATTTTTGCTGCAAACTTTCGTGTGCATGATTATGTGTGGATATTGTGCCCATTACTTGAATTGAATAGAAGTGACATGTGTTAAAGGGAAATGCACAGACAAAAGAATGTATTTGCATGTGTTATACTTTTATGTGTGGTGATGCCATGCTGTTATTTTTATATGAAAATAATTTTTATCAGTTCAGTTCTTGCCTTTAAAATTCACTTCAGATAGTGTTATTTACGGTAGCCGAGCGAGCTCAAGGGCAAGAAATGATAAAACACATGCAAATAGAAAAAAAACAAAAAAAAAACACCAACAAATTAAGAAAACATATTTATCAGTTTGACAACACATACGTATTAGGATTATTAGTACCTTAAAGGCAAGTGTCATGAATGGATATCATTTCAGTGACAGCTTTTGTACCATTTCTTTTTTGTCTTAGTTTGTTTTGTTTTTTGGAGAGTGTATGTTTGTGCCAGGTTTACCAATTTAATGCAAACATGCTGCAGACAAAATGTTGTGTCAAGCCTTGATCTGTGAAGTTTTACCAAATTTTGTATCATTGACATGATTGTTATGAAATTTAAAAACATTTAAAACACATAAATTGTTGTTTTGTACCTGGGTATTGCTGATGTTGTACTGTAAGTCAATTTGTGCTGTTATTTTAATAAAGATGCTAAAAGGAGAAAACAATACAAAGTGACTTTTCTTTGAAATTCTAAAAGTGGATTTAGCACAGGAAATTAATATGCTGTATAAAGATTTATAATTAGGCTTCGAAAGCACTGCATAAATAACTTTTATTTTTGAGCCTGCCACCCTCTGAGCCTAATTGGTCACCAAGGATTTTAACGAACAGAAATGATTTTTCTTGAACAAGTCATAATATATTTCAGGAAAGCGAAAACACATAAAAGCTATGAGAAAAAGCTATAATAAATAGTATGACTTTCCTAAACAGTGCCTGAATCGCATTTAAAATAGGTGATTCCTCAGGAGGAAACATTTAATATCTGCCAGGTGTCAGCTATAGCATGGAAATTGTATGATTGGTATTCCAAATAAATGTAATCTGCAATAAAAAAATAAAAATAATTCCAAATCCAAATTGCGCCGGATTTTTATTTTAGACAGGAGCGTTTTCTGCTGCTGCTCTGGAGTGAAACGCACGAGCGTGCGCGTTCGCATTCTTCTCTCACACAGATGGGCTCAGGATGTTTGAGTCCACTGACCTCCGATCTGTGATGTTGGTAAGCTTGATGCTGGCCCGAGTCCCGGGTATGTGAGCGAATCACTGGACTAGAATAAAGACAGTGAAGAGAGCAAAGCCTCGCTTCTCTAAACCCGCCTTCCCGGGAGCTCCCATTTCCCCAAGTCCTTCCTTACAAACTCCCAACCGCAACCCACAGCTTTCCGCCGGCTCCAGGTCCACATCTGCATCCGCACTCATTCCCGTCATGAATTCCCTGTGGACATATTTGCTTATGTTCAATCTTCTTCTACTACCGATCGCACTGAAAGTGGATTCAAACTATCACGCAGGTCCAGGACAAAGTGATGAAGTTGACTACAAAGACCCATGCAAAGCTGGTAATAGCCTTTATAATTCACACAGTGTTTTTAAACTTTATTAATCAAGAGTTTGTTTTTGTTGATGATGTTATTTTGTTTTGTTTTGTTTAATACTGCATTGTTTTATTTTAGTTGCCTATTTGGCTTTGCTTTAGTTCATTTGTGATGTTTTGCTTAATGGTTTCTTTTGATTATCAAAGTTGTTTTGTTTTGGTGAAAATCGTTATTTTTGTTTTATGTTTAGTTTTGGTTAACATTTAGTTTTATGTTTTGTTACATTTTGTTATGTTTTGTTTGCATTACTTTGTGTTATTTTGTTGTGTGTTGTGCTGTGTTGTTTGTGTGGATTTGTTTTGTTTACTGCATGACAGCATGAGATCTGGGACAAGTGAATGGGATCCTGGTGATTCGGCACCTCCCCCTATCCCAACTCAGAAATCAGCATCCTCAGGCAGAGCGTGTAGAACTAACCTAATTTACAGCACTAAGTGTACTTCACAAGCTTGAGTTCCCAAGTTTTGATGGACTATAGAAGTTTTAACTATGTCTCACAAAGAGCAGAGGGCAAATTTTTGCTACAGCAGTGAACTGCTGGCCACTGAATAGACAGCTAATTAAATGCCTGCTATTATAACTACATTTAATATTTTACAGTGTAGCCTACATGTCCCCATGTTCAAATAGCACTTTGCAAACTGAAACAAAAAGTTTTAAAGCTTTCATAAGAAAAAAAAAAATATAATTATATATTATAAAATGATATATATATATATATATATATATATATATATATATATATATATATATATATATATATATATATATATATATATATTTTTTTTTTTTTTTTCACCTGCTTCATTGTTTTACACATGTGGATAACAGCCATTTTAGGTCACTCGGATGGTTAACAATTGAAAGAAGAGTAGCGTTCCTAAAATAAAAAATTGTAAATAAAATAATTAACAATAGATTCCTAGTATATTTTACTTCATATTTTTCACAGGTCAATTTAAGACATGGATTTTATACTAGAAAGACTAATGGATCTTAATCTATGTAGGTGTAGGACTTTTTATATTCAGAGTTCAGTGTTTATAATTGTGAAGTATTTTATTTTGTATGAATTGATGCTAATAGTGACACATGGCTAATTTTTTGTCAAGCTGTTTAGACAGCAGGTTAAATTTAAGCCTCAATTGAGAACTGCGTCACCTCAAAATGGGTATGCTGTGGCTTGTTTCTTCATTCTTTTGACACATGAACATGGTGTGAACATGTCTTTATACCTGTATGCGTGTTCATTGATTTGTCAGCTTTGTTTGAAAACCAATGGCATCAACATGCTTATTTATGGGGTTTTGTGCTGTTAGGTTTGTTTAGCAAATGCTTCAAGCCTAAAATGTCCTGCCAGGCTAAAATAATAAGTGTTCCCTGCTGCTGCAGAGTATATAAACCAATGAATTCTGCTGCTAGATCTCAAATCCCAGACATGTAAATGTTGACAGCCAAGCAGAACTATTGTGTCTTTACAGAATGTAAAAGATAAATCAAATTGTTGACCCCGTGTGATCAAGAAAGGATTTATTGCTTTTATTTCTCATCAGCTCTGAATTAGAAAAGTTGACAAAATTAACTTATCATTAAAAAAAGAAGTATTGTACAAAATTATTCTTGTTTGTACAATAAATGTTCTTGAGAAAAGAATAACATGTTCTCTTTGATATACCCATTGTTCTCTTCCTGTCAATAACAGGTACATCAAAGTAGAAAACATTTTTTTTTAAATGTGAAAGTCTTAATTTCTCCTTTCGCTTTTGGAAAAGGGTAATGGGACTACCCATGCAATTGCTGCACTTTAAATCCCAGGAAAATGGAAAGTGTTTGCTGAAAGACAGCTTAGATGTTTTTAGAAAATTTAGGACATAGAATAGGCATTTACAGTTTTAAAGTGCCTTTCAAATCCCTTAATTTTAAAGCCACAACACCTCTGCCATATAATTAATGGCTTCTGCCTGAATTGCAAAGTGTTCATTAGAATAGCCTTAGAGCAAAGTCACTGTAGTCTTTTTTCGGATGTTGTTGCTGGCATGTGGTCCCTTTTCAGCATCTCCCTACATCCTGACTGGCCTGTATAGGAGCGAATCCATTAAAAGTCAGCATTGAGCCTGGCATACAAGTTGCAGCTGTGACTTCTGAGAGCTAATTGTGACTTTAACCTTACAACCCCCAGATTTAGTTTCTGGGGACCTGTTCACAGCCACATTAAGCTGGGCTGAATGCTTCTCATGGTGAGGTTTTTCCCTCATCTGTCTCAGAGGGTTGCATGCTGCTTGAGAAATTCACCTTGTGATGTGTTTTCACTCTCTGTTTTAGCTGCTTTTCTGGGCGACATAGCCTTAGATGAGGAAGACTTGCGCTTTCTTAAAGCCAACTATTTCTTCTATTCTAGAGAGAATGACTCTTCTAACGTCTCTATACCTGATTCAGGTGAGTATGGTTATAAAGCACAGACTGCTACTTCTATTCAATGATATTCAGTGCTGGGTAGTAACTCGTGAGATCATTTGTATACAGTAATTAGATAATTTTAAAATGATATTCAACAACATATTTGGATGATCACAGTGTGTTTTACTTAGATGATTTAAAATGATTTCGTGGAATGTTACATTGTTATTATTAACTTCATTATTAACTTTTTATCAACTCTGTACTTCCTTTAAACACTTTAATACACTACATGTTGTGGAAAACAAAGTATGGAATATTTTCTTTCTTTTTTCATTTTTAGATAAGTATGGTACAAAATAATCCTGTGTGATATTAAAATCTACGAGTTAGGTCAAAAGTAATCTTAAAGTAATAAGAAATCCAAAAAATTCATCAGATTATGTGTAATCTAATAGAATATGTTACGTAATGCACATCATGTAATTTGTAATATTGATGATTAAATACTTTAATCTGTGCAAACTTTATAAAACATTTTGAGTAAAGCAGAAAACTATGTTTCGTCTGAAGTATTGTCTTTGCCCTAGCAAACAGATCCTCAGCTAACGTCAATGCAAAGGATGACCCAGTTTTGGCCAAACAAAGCTTCCTACGCAGACGAAGGGCAGCCACAGCCAGACCCGAGAGAGTTTGGCCCGATGGCATAATACCCTATATCATTAGTAGCAACTTCAGTGGTAAGTCTCCATACTTTTGTTTCGTTTTGTGCTTTTGTACATGCTCTCTTAATATTCCAGTGTAGTGTGATTTTTCCATCCTCACTCAACTTCACACAAAATCTTATAACCTTTGTAATTTTTAATTAGGCAGTTGGCTCTCTAACTCTCTTTAAGTGTTATCTAGATTTACTGATTTAAACCAAACCCCTGTAGGCAGCCAGCGAGCCATTTTCAAGCAAGCCATGCGTCACTGGGAAAAACACACTTGCGTGACCTTCATGGAAAGAAGCACAGAGGAGAGCTACATCGTCTTTACTATCCGGCCATGTGGGTGAGTTCGCGTCTTGCCTGTCTCTGTGGAGGACAACTGTTGCTCACCATTAATGTCTCTCCACACATATTGATTAGTCCAGTTTCTCCCACCTCTCTGCCAGCATTCAAAAGCTCCAATCTTTTCAGCAGTTTTCTTTATCTGGGTTTCTATAGGTACTGACTGCACAAACATCTTTTCTTAATCTAGAGCAAATCTGGCTCCCAGCAGATAGTGCTGCATTGTGGTTTGTGTCTGTTTCTGGGTTATGCTTTTTCCCCCTAATTGCGTTCTTTCTGATTTTATTATACGTTTCATTCAAGTCACCATGAATTGCCATTCACAACCAATTTTCACAACCAACTCATATTCGACGTGACTTGAATAGACACTTAATGCAGCCAGACCTAATGTGAATTAGCAAAATCAATGTCTTGGCTATTGGTTTATTTTAAAATATAATTTATTCCTGTAATGCAAAGCTACATTTTCAGCATCATTACTCCAGTCTTCAGTGCATATGATACTTTAGAAATCATTCTAATATAACCTGGCATTCATCTACAGCAAATCATTTGTGAGCATGCACCATTTCAACCAGACCTTCTTCTAGTTTCTAGTAGATTTTTTATCAAATGGTTTGCCACCTAAGTTTTTTAGCACTGAATGAATGATAGACTGTGAGTGTCCTGTATGTGTGGCTATTAGTAAAAGAAGGACCTTGCTGAAGTTTCATGGCTCTGACAGCCACGTCACTACACCACAGTTCCCACAACAGTATTCCCATGTGACAAAATTCACATTTCAGATTCAGTCAGGACAAAGCCTTATTTTCTCAGCGGAGGCAGATCCTGACCTCAAGGTCTGAATGACTGCTGCATTCAGCTCATCGTATGCCTCCTTTGAATTGAACTAAACTTTATTGAACTTTGATAAATCAAAAGACTGGATGAAGAGGGATGAACTTGATGGTTGGCCCTCGGCAGAAATCAGCAAGGTAAGGGGCACAGGGACCGAAGTGACCGGGCCAAGTCCAGAATGGTTTGAAGAACAGAAAGTTCAAAAGAACATTAATTATTTGGAACAGGAATCTTTTGTAACATTAAGGGTCAGATTTACTACTTGACTGAAATATCTTGACTCTCCTTTGGCTAAAATAAAACCTTATTCAATGTTGTTTCTGCAACAGAGCAAGAAAGTAAAGATACAAATACAAATCAAACATTAATTCACCATTTATTTACCAAATGTGTCTGTTTTTTAACCCATGGTTGGCTTCTTCGAAGGTGCTGCTCATTTGTCGGGCGGAGAGGTGG
Source organism: Carassius auratus (assembly GCF_003368295.1). Taxonomy (NCBI): domain Eukaryota; kingdom Metazoa; phylum Chordata; class Actinopteri; order Cypriniformes; family Cyprinidae; genus Carassius; species Carassius auratus. Next base: position 14,888,486 of record NC_039277.1, on the reverse strand, counting down.
AGGTCCCCAGGCTATATCTATCGGGAAGAACTGTGACAAGTTTGGCATCGTGGTGCATGAACTCGGACACGTCATTGGATTCTGGCACGAACACACACGACCCGACCGGGACCAGCATGTTGATATATTTAGAGAAAACATCCAGCCAGGTACACTAAATGTCTAAACCTCTGCTGCCAACTACTGTAGAATGACTTCTTATACTCCGGTATATGCTTTTAGTTGGTACTTATAGCCAGAATGTTAAATTTTACGCATTAGCCTATATCTAAAATCCAGGTTATTTTTTTAATTGCATGGCATTTAGAAGTGAGATAAAGGCTATGTTGTACTTTATAGGTCAGGAGTACAATTTCATAAAGATGGAGCCAGATGATGTGGATTCGCTCGGGGAGGTTTACGATTTTGACAGTATCATGCATTACGCCAGAAACACCTTTTCCAGGTTTGGACTCAAGCATTTAATGGCACTTGTACACAAGAAGATATTGTCTTGTAGAGAAAATTTGATAATATAGAACATACACTGAAATAAACAGTGACTCTTTACAGTAAAGTGTAATTTGTTAACATTAGTTAATGTATTAACTTACATGAATTAATAATGAACAATATATTTGTATGTATTAATCTTTTTAATGTTAGTTAATGAAAATACAGTTGCTCATTGTTCATATTCATAGTGCATTAACTAATGTTAACAAATACAGTTTCTGATTTTAATTATGTATTAGTAAATGTTGAAATTGACATAGATCAATAAATGCTGTGGAAGTATTGTTCATGCTTAGGTCAAGTTGACTTAACCACTGTTAACTAATGAACCTTATTGTAAAATGTAACCGAATCAATTTGGTTTAGAAACAGTTTTCACTCAGAAAAGGCTGAATGAATTGGCATGTTCTTGTAAATGTACTCCAGTAATCATTTTTATTTACAACTAAGTGTACAAAGTGGTGCACAGATGAACACGAATTCTGCTAAATACCACTTCGTTCTGATTATGCAGCCTCCCGCTGGCTCTCTAATTATACTCTGTATGGTGATTGAGAAATCAACCATTATTTGTTCTCCAGCATATCAAACAAAAATAAAAATACAGATAGTGATTTCACTGCATTCATTCTAAATGACTGAGACATCATTGCATGTGTTAGTGTCTTGTTTTTAAGACAAGCGTTGAGCTGATGGGACAGAGCAGGACTTGAGGACCTGGCGCTCTCACAGACTGCTGACTAACCTGTTGTTAGTGGCTTGAGGATGGAGGTTTCAGCCAGCTGCTTTGAGGGGGCCTGTTGTTTAGGACACGCAGGAAGGAATTCAGACAGGGAGCCAAGGCTGAAGTGCAGATACACTTTCGGTAGAGTGGCCTTTGGTCAGTTCTTTAGGGTCTCACAAAGCTGCTCTGAATTGACCATTTTGAAAACACGCAGACAGTTTGGAAACACTGAGGATAATTGTTGTGGTCAGCTTCTGTTAGTTCTGTAAAAGTAAACATTACTCTGTACTACTGTACTATAGTCAGTGTTCACATGGTCATGAAAACGCCATTAATTTATTTTCATTTATTGTTTTATTTTAATGTATTATTTCATTTTTGGTTTGATAATATTCTGTGTTTTACATTTTAGTTTGAACACAATATACACTAAAAAATGGTTAAAAACTGGGGTGGCACCCTTTCAAAAGGTATTAATATTTTTCACTTCCTTTGTAAATTTTAAAATATTACAAAATGTTTCAATATTTAAAAAGTACAGTTTAAATAGCATTTTTATGTGACTTTACATAAAGAAGGGGGATCAGAAAAAAATTGTAAACTAAGAAACTATCAAAATAAAAGATGCAATCAATTATCCTCAAGTAGTAAAACCAGATGAACTATAACCCCCAGCAGATTTGGGGATATAATAACAGAGCTAGGTATAACTGAAGTTCATTACTGATTACAGATTACAAGATCAAGAGAAAGAGAATGTGTTACATTTTTAGAAAAAAGAAGAAATCGGGAGAATCACTAAAATATGAGTTATTTATCACCATTGTGTGAATGATGTGCCATCATGTAATTCATAAAAATGTAAATGTAATCTGATTATGCACATTTTAAGATGTAATATACTCTAATTACAAGTACTTATTTTTTTGAATCGAATAATGCAATCCAGCTTACATGTAATCAGTTACTAGCAATCACTGTGAATAAGGAACAAAGATGTACCTTTTTACTTTTGTAACAAACCAGTGACAGCTTTTCACCTTTTTTCTGAGAGTGTGGAAATACTTTTGAGTAAAATGCATGGGGTGAATGTCTTTTATCTAAAATCTAAGGTGCACAGTCAGAATCTGACAGAAACTTCACATCAGTTATTAGCGTAAAGGTCTGTGGGAAGCTGGCATGGTTTCTCTGCGATCTTTATTTTTGGTGTTTTGCAAAGTGGCCCCTTTCCTACTGGCCCCTATAGCAGGAATATTCACATTGTGCGGTTTTACCTCAAACATTTTGCAGGCAGGGAATCCTGGAATCAGGCCAAAACAAATAAAGCTCTTCCAGGCTTTTTGTCATGGACAATTGCAGGGCTGCAGGGCTGTTGTTCTCTGGCATGCATGGTGGGCTCCAGGGAGTCGCAGTGCTTTCAACTCCACTCTGACCGCTCTGTGTCCAAATACTGAACATTCAGGGTGCTGTCGTCATGAGAAGTATATGAGAGCAAAGAGCAATCATTCTGTCCTCCATACAGCAGAGAGAAAAACTATACAGTATGTAGTGGAAAGGTGGCATTGGTGGATTGATCGATGTCATAATCATTTACAGTGGCATCAAAAACTATTTGGACAGCTAGGACACTTAAATATTTCTAAAATAATTTCTTCAGCACTAAATCAATGTTAGAATGATTTCTGAATGATCGTAGGACAATTTACCTTTGTTTATATTATTAAGTAAAACTAAAACCATTAAAAATTACTTAAACCAAAATAAACATGCGCTGTAATAAAATGAAATTTAAAATGATTTTATTTCAGCTAGTTGTAAAAAAAAACATTTTTGTTTATTTTAACTTGAAGTACTAAAAGAACATAAACAAAATAAACTACAACTATAAAATATATAATGGAAAAAAATATAAAAATAAAAATGCTGAAATTTTAAACTAAAACAGAAAATATACAAAATTTCATTCAAAATATGAACAAAGCTAAGAGCATATAAATAAAATAAAATAAAAAAATACTGAAAAAGAAATTAAAACAAAGAATAAATAAATACATGTTAAACAATGTCAAATTTATGGAATTAAGTGAAATAAAGTGTCCCAGAAAAATTAAGTTAGTTTAAATAGAGGCTTGCAAAGTATTTATTTCCTTGCAATGACATTTAGACAACTGTGGATTATTTATCGGTTAAAAAGAGAAATAAAAATGTACTTTTTAGTTCACTGTGGTCTCATCACAAATCAATCATGTAATGTTGACTGAGTTCACTCATGTACACTTTCATTACGATACTCTGTGAGTGCTGCCATGATTGGATTGTTTTTCAGAGGCATTCATTTTACTTTGAAAGGCTTCTGAGTGTTCACTCACAAATAATTTTTTGAAGGGCTATTGCTTTTGTGTTTGAAAATTAGGGGCATCTATCTTGATACCATGCTGCCAAAGTATGAAGTTGAAGGAGTCCGACCTCCCATTGGCCAGCGGACGAGACTGAGCAAAGGGGACATCGCTCAAGCTAGAAAATTATATAAGTGCCCAAGTAAGTGGCCCTTACATCTCAGGCATAAGGTCTTTTTCTCTTTTAAATAAGGCACAGCAGCCAATGATCACTGCCCGACCATCAGAGGAAGCAGCCAGCTTATTCGATTTCATTCTGCTCTTGATTCCAAAGTGCAGGTTGTTTTTAACAGGTGCATTCGTGACTGTGATATTAGTTTAATAATTCATGTAAAGTGGGAGAATGAAACAGTTGTGTTATTATATTATCCAATGTAACAGGACATTTGTTTTTGCGGTCATCTCTTTTAATGTTAGCTGGAATGATGGCGCTTTCCCAATTCAAAATAAAAGCATGATCCTACAAACTGACCTTACCATCTGCAAAACTCCTACTGTTTTCAAGTAAGAGGATCCAGTTTGCAGGTCAAGCATCTGTGAGTTTGTCACGATGTGGTTTCGACTCTGGTTTGTGGACAGGATGTGGCCAGAGCCTTCAGGACAGCACTGGAAACTTCTCCTCCCCTGGGTTCCCTAATGGATATTCTGCTTATCTTCACTGTATATGGAGGATTTCAGTCACGCCTGGGGAGAAGGTAGAACTTCACACTGGATACTTACACATATATGAGTCTTTTGACACCTTTTGCAGCTAATAAAAATAAATAACTAAATATTTCTTTCTTTTTTGCATTACAAACAATATTACACTTGTATTATCCTTGATAGAAAGTGAGAGCAAAGTGATTTCTAAAGTAATAAAAAGATGTACTGTTTATTTTTTTAAAAAAAATGCTTTTTCTATTGAACTTTTGAAGAATGCTGAAAAAAATATATCACTATTTCCACAAAAACTATTAAACACTGATAACAATAAGAAATGTTTCTTAACAAATCAGCATGTTAGAATGTTTTCTGAAGGATCATGTGACACTCAAGACTGGAGTAGTTATGCAGAAAATACAGCTTTGCATCACATAAATAAATTCTGTTTTAAAATATTTCGCAATATATTTTTTTCTCTATATATTTTTGCTCATATAAATGCATGTCTTGGTAAGAGTAAGAAACGTCTTTAAAAAATATTCATATAAGATAGTCATACTGACCCCATATTTTTGAGCAGTAGTCTAAAACATATTTTTTGACTCCCAACTTCTCTCTCCTTTTGTCTGTGTTTCATTCTTTGTAAGATCATTCTTAATTTTACGTCGATGGATCTGGACAGAAGTCACTTGTGCTGGTACGATCATGTGGAGATCCGTGATGGATACTGGAGAAATGCACCTTTGAAAGGTTCTCCTTATTAAGATCATTTCTGCATTTTTTTTTTTTTTTGTCTTAAATGCATGTGTATTATTAATTTTTCGATAAATGAAAAATTGGCTGTAAAATTATTGGAAAGAAGAACAATGTGTATCCAAGTTGTTCTGGAAGAAATATGAGCCCCTTTATTCTTCAATCGATTTGTTGCATTTGCTTTAGGCCGTTTTTGTGGAGGCCAGCTTCCTGAGCCCATCGTGTCCTCCGACAGTCAACTGTGGATTGAATTTCGCAGAAGCAGTAATTTGGTGGGGAAAGGCTTCTCTGCTGTCTATGAAGGTATAAGTCCACTGATCATCAGCTGAGAGCCTCATCTGTTCCTCTGAACTGATGTAGAGTTATTAAGTGATGTCCTGTCCATGGTCTCAGCTATTTGTGGAGGAGAAGTGGAAAGAGACAGTGGGCAGATTGAGTCACCCAATTACCCTGATGATTACCGGCCTAATAAAGTGTGCATTTGGAAGATCATCGTACCCCAGGGGTTTCATGTGGGCCTCATCTTCCAGTCATTTGAGGTAGGGTTCATTTGTCATGTGTTCTATTACTAGCCTCAGACAGCAATGCACCAGAGTGTCTGAAACTACAATAACATATACATTATTCCAGCTCCGTCTCAGGAAATACAGTCATTTGTACACCATGACTATTGGTAATATAAATAATAGAATAATTAACTTTTTCATTAATAATGAAATTATAAAGAAATCCCACTTAAATTAGCTATATAGAATTCAAATTATATTTATTATATACAGCTGCATTGTATTTCCTAGTTTTTTGTTTTGCACAAATTTTAATTAGTTAGCTTTTTTTTCTATCCAAAAGTACATGAAAAGTCTAAATCAAAATTATTTAACATAAAAGCAGGTTCTGTTCTGTTCTGTTCTTTCCTAAAAAAGAAGTGCACTTCGGCATAATTTTGAATTGAAAATAAATACTTATAAAGAATATACTTAAGTGCAAAGTGAATGTAGCTTTTGGACAATTAATTGCACAACCTAATAACTTATTATTAAATGCAATTAACTGAATCTTAGAGTACGTTTACGGACATCTTTATACAAAATATCATTTCATAGTTATTTCTATTGTTTTTGAAATATATTTAAAGTGTACTTTATACCTAAATTATGTTCTTTTTAAATGCATTTAACTGACAAATTTGTAATGTTTATAATATAATGACATTAAATTTAATAAAAAATAACACACTTGTTCAAATTAAGTATTTACATGTGCTTTAATTTGTTAGTCCACATCAAAATAAGTGTACTGTACAGTATTTACACATGACAAAGATTATGAAGAGAATGATTTAAAATGAAAGAAAAAGAGAAATGAATGTGGAAATGTCATGAAAGTCGAAAGCATAAAACTAATAAATACCTGTGATTAACTGTGACTTTATCTTGTTGTCTTTTCATTACAAGTGTCTATTAGCAGTACTGATAGTGAAGCATTCTTGTGCAGTTTCTTACTGATTGTTCTGACTGAGGTATCGCAAGAAACATTTCTGTTACAATCCTTTCCTCAAGAGCTTCTCTGCTTTCACACTCAGACTGAGAAACATGACAACTGTGCGTATGACTACCTGGAACTGCGAGATGGCGATTCTGAGAACAGCCCTTTACTGGGCCGCTTCTGTGGCTACGAAAAGCCAGACGATATCAAGAGCAGCTCCAACCGGCTGTGGATGAAGTTTGTATCTGATGGCTCTGTGAACAAAGCTGGGTTTGCAGCAAATTTCTTCAAAGGTGACGCTCCGTAATTGCAAATCGACTGCTTTGCCTACTTTGTGACCTTCTGACCTTGAGTTGTGTTTGTAATGCAGAGATTGACGAATGCTCCAGGCCTGATAATGGTCACTGTAAGCAGCGCTGTGTCAACACCCTGGGCAGCTACCATTGTGCCTGCGACCCTGGCTATGAGCTCGCCCCGGACCGCCGCAGCTGCGCAGGTGATACCAAAAACCTGTTCATGTAAACCAATGCACTACATACCATGCACAACACTCTAGTTACCTCAAATTTAAGCAGAAGTTATTCTTCTACACTACCAGTCAGATGGTTGAGTCCACTAAGATATTTCAATAAATAGATAACATTTTATAATTTAATATATTTTAAAATGCAATTTATTCCTGTGGTGACAAAGCTGAATTTTCAGCAGCATTACTTAAGTCTTCAGTGTGACATTTTTTTTCAGACATTAAACTATATGCTGATTATGATACAATATTGCAGGGAGGGTAAACTGGTATCTAGCTGTATTTATTTATCTTAATGGCTAAAACACAATAGGGGATCATGTTCTACCCCTTTTCCCCAGGCCTTCGCATATGCAAATGTAATTTATGTAGATATATTAAATACATATGTATGAAATATGTTGTCATATTAAGCAAAAACTATTAGAAACTGGAACAATTTCAGCTTTAAACAACAGTTTTGTTTAAAGCGCTATATAAATAAAGGTGACGTTAATGTTTGTATATATTTGGCCCATATTAATTCATCCTAAAAGCTGTCAAGTAAATATAAAAGATTGAAATATGTTTCAAAAATGTATATATAAAGTCATATGCACATATATCTTCATTAAACTTATCTTCATCCACCCAGAGAATGTGCAGGACGTATGTTAAAATCATGTATTGACTTCTTGATTATATATGGCATTATGATATTTGTTGATATTTGTTGATATTTAAGATTATAAGGAACAGACTGTGAACTGCTGTAACTGATCTGGAAAACCAGAGTGCGGAAGCTTAATTATGCTCCAGATAAAAGAGAGCTGTTGCTGTTTCATTCACTGCTCTCCAATCAGGCTTTGAAGATTTTATGATTGGGAACACACGCCATCATATCAGCTTTGTCAGATTTTGATTGCATTCATTGTTAATGTAATTGTAGTGAGAAATTAGAGCATGTCTGTGTGAGGTCACCACTTTGTTAATGCTACGGACATGAATGGTAGGAATGACGCAGATAAATGTGGACTGAGGAGAGGGCTGCTGTTACTTTTCTGAGCAATCATACTTCTTACGCCTGCCTAGAAACCAGAATATTATAGAGAATTAGGGCTGGGCTCTTTTGTTCCAAGGAAGTAATCAACCTAAGGAACGATTAATGTCAGTATTTCTCTGATATTGCAGTTTTCTTAGATAAGCTATTACTAAATATAATGTAGAAACGTTAATGTTAAAGCTGCGGTAGGTAACTTTTGGCGCTCTAAAGGTTAATAAACAGAACTGCTTGCATCTTGCGGAAGAACATCGTAGCCAGAACTACTTCTCTCTGTTTATGTCTATGACGAATCTCAAAGGTACTGGGTTACTCCGCCGCGAAGCAATCTAAAATAGTCCGAATATAAACACTTATTATAGATGTACCCTAGTGATTCAGGACAAGCTAAAAACACGGTTAGAAAATGGATTCATTGTGTACTCCCTTATTATATACATTTTGTAAATTTTGAACACATAAAAAAGTCACGGACCGCAGCTCTGATTGGTTGTTTCTTAATGGGAGCGATGTATTTCTACAAATAGCAATAGGACCACTGGGAGGAGCCAGAGGAGCTTATTTTTTTCACAGATTATCTGTCTCATATTCTACTGTCAGGACATAATAACAGGTTTAACAAATATGTAAAAAATATATTTTTACAAAAGTTACCTACTGCAGCTTTAATTTGCATTGTGACAATTTGCATTTACTTTGATATTTTTCTGTTTAATTTTAATTACAGCTTTTTTTGCTTGTTTTTATTGTTTTTAATACATAAAGTTAAACTAAATGAAACATTGGCTATTTGCATCTTAAAGCAATTTAGTGTTTACTGATTGGTTCTGATGATTCTTAAGATTTGTAACCAGCTGTAATGTTTCTGACAATGGCAATGGTTATACTGTAGTTGCTGAAAGATGGACATTTTGTGTCATGTTTGTTTCATTGCTTGCGTGTTGCACAGTCAAGCAAAGATAATAATGGTTCTTCCATCTGATCCCAGCAGCTGCCTGTGGTGGATTCATCTCCAAACTCAATGGCTCTTTCACTAGTCCGGGTTGGCCGCAGGAATACCCACCCAGCAAGAACTGTGTGTGGCAGCTCATTGCCCCGGTGCAGTACCGCATCACTCTGCTTTTCGATGCTTTTGAGATCGAGGGGAACGATGTAAGTTGACCATGTTGGAGATTTTGTGATTTGTTGCCAAAACCAAATAATCTTTTCACTGCAATGATAATGCAATTCACAGTACATTCATATGAAGTCATTTGTTGATGTCTGTCTGTTCCCAGGTTTGTAAATATGATTACGTTGAGGTACACAGTGGCTTGTCCACTGACGCAAAGCTTCATGGGAAATTTTGTGGCACTGAGAAACCAGAGGCGATCACATCCCAACTCAATAGTATGCGTGTTGAGTTCAAATCTGACAACACTGTGTCTAAGAGAGGCTTCAAAGCTCAGTTCTTTTCTGGTGAGCATGAAAATGACCTGTTCTTCAGCTAACTACTGCACTCAAAAATCACATTTACAGTAATGTGCTTACTTAACAATGAACTTACAATGGGTGCAGAACTGTGAAGTTTCCTTTAAGAGGATGCATGAATGTTGGAGACTCTTTGTTTCATTGTTCTATATGCAATTGGGCGTATTTGTGTCCATCAACTGACTATATAATAGTGCACTTCCTCTTTTTCTCTGGAAGACATGGATGAGTGTTCTAGGGAGAATGGAGGTTGCCAGCATGAGTGTGTGAACACATATGGGAGCTACAGCTGTCAGTGTCGCAGCGGCTTTGTGTTGCACAGCAATAAACATGACTGCAAAGAAGGTTTGGCTTGACATCCCATTCGCAATCATTCTTGCATTGAAAAATATTTGTATTGTGCGAAATAAAATGATTAGAAAGGCAGGGAAACTCTAAGGTGTTCATTTCCTTTGTAACTTAAAAAAAATGCTGAATTAAATGCTTCAAAGCATTCCTTTCCAAATTCCTTTTGAAGTCATACTTTTTTTATAGTTATTGCTGTGAGGCTGCCCTGAAAACACTTCCTTTTCCTTTTTCTAAACTCTTTAAACTTGAAGTCACGATTACATCTTAAAGGAATAGTTTCCCAAAAAGTTGTAAATGTCACCATTTACTCACCCACATGTTGTTTTAAACCCATAAAAACTTTGGTTAATGAAAACTGGGAGGTGCCTGTCCCTCTACTGACTCTACTGACTATTGACTTTGATATATATAATTATTATCTTATACGTTTTTTTTTTTCTTCGCATTTTTATCCTGCTCAGTATGTCTACAGAAATATTACGCATCCATTCCCAACAATCATTTATGAGATTTATGTCCTGGTTTTGTGCTTCCAGTGGGCTGTGATCAGGCCATTACCAGTGTTTCTGGTACTATTACAAGTCCAAACTGGCCGGATAAATACCCCAGCAAGAAGGCCTGCACATGGACCCTATCCACCACCAAAGGCCACCGCATTAAACTGGTGCTTGCATCATTCAGCCAGATAAAATTATTGGTTAAAGATACAGTATACTCTGGTAAGCAAGGGAATGGTTAAAACCATTCTGCCAGCTCAAATTGTATCCTCTCCCATAGGCTATTGACGAGATTGACATGGAGGCTCATCAGGAGTGTGCTTATGACCACTTGGAGATATATGATGGCCCAAATGGCAGAGCAACCAGTTTCGGTCGCTTTTGCGGGAGTAAAAAGCCATCGCCTGTCATTTCCAGTGGCAATAGCATGTTCCTGCGGTTCTTCTCTGATAACTCGGTACAGAAGAGGGGGTTTAAGGCCTCCCATTCAGCAGGTATTTCATTCTCTCAGTAAGTCCTCCATAATAAACGTTTGATTTCAGTTAACAATAATCCCTCTTGTCTTCAGAGTGTGGCGGTAGTTTGAAAGCGGAGATAAGGACCAAGGATCTGTATTCCCACGCTCAGTTTGGTGACAACAACTATCCCGGAGCTTCTGACTGCCAGTGGGTGATCTCAGCAGAGAAGGGCTACGGGGTGGAGCTCATCTTCCACACTTTTGAGATTGAGGAGGAAGCTGACTGTGGCTATGATTACATGGAGCTGTTTGATGGCGCTGATGTCAAAGCTCCCAGGCTGGGACGCTACTGCGGGTCCGGGGTAAAGCCAGGACTTAACATCTTTGCTAGACCAACATAAGCAATCATCATGCTTAAAAACGTCTATACAATTTACAGTGCTAAGATTTATATATTTTAATTTTTTTTTTTTTTTATAGCCGCCAGAGGAGATCTACTCAGCTGGCGATGCCATTGTCATCAAATTTCACTCGGATGACACCATCAACAAGAAAGGTTTCCATGTCCGGTACACAAGCACCAAGTTCCAGGACACCTTGCACACTAGTAAGTGAGTTCTTCATGAAGAAAGAGCTCTGGAGAACATAGCCAGGGGCCTCTGATACCTCCTGTGCACCTGTGTTAGTAATGCCACCCAGGGCCCCTTGTCCACCCCCCCCCCACCCCCAACAGACTGCAATGAAGAAGACCTAGTGGTACCAGACCCTTTCAAAGAGCTGAAGAGGGCAAGCTTGATGTAGGGATATGGCAATACAGTTTGCCCTGTTGTGCTTCAAACGATCCGTTGAAATCTCAATAGGTAAACGGAACATCTGAGCGGCAGATAGTATCACTATAAAGAGCATGGTTGACTCCAAGCCAGCAAATAAGGAAGAAGTCGAAAATGTCCCTGATGGACTTTTGCCTCTCAGAGATCTGCCTCTTTCTGCCCCTCAAAGACTAGAATCTAAGATATTTTTAGATGATTCTTTTATTATCAAATTTTATTATACAATTCACAAATCATAATTCTTTATTGCCACACATCTAGGTTGGTGGTTTGGAAATGTATAAAATATAATTCAATGATAATTACAAGAATTACATCTTTTGTAAATAAAAAAAAAAAAAAACATTCTAGCAATATTTCTTACATGAGTTGTACATGATTATTCAGACTGTTAGACTTAAATTATATGACATGAAATTATGTACCTGATGCAATGAACTGTATGACAAAAATGTTAATGCGACTAATAAACATCACTTGAAATGACATTGTTTATATTGCTTTTTGTATTAAATGAAGATGTATAAATCTTCATTTGAGCTAGGATCACCATGAGATATGAGTACACAGAACAAACTTGATTAGAAATCTTGGTCTTTTGATTGTTACTTGTATAATATTTATTGTAATCCTGAAGCCTTGGACTGCAGTTCAATGTGTAGTAGTGGGCCAAGCTGGCTAAAAACATCTCAGTTCGTTTGTCTTTATGATTTCTTCATCTTTTCTGGTCTCCTAGCTTTGGTCAGACTGATCTGTTGGTAAATTTAAAGGGGTTTTGGACACTTGGACACTCAGGCTTAATATAACCGCTTCAAGTGAAATTAATTAATTTCATGGAACAAATAATACATAACAAAATACCAAGGACATGTTTTTGAATTGTAGTCCATTTCATCATTTAAATAAAACAAAATCATTAAGTGCTATCCTTCCGCCGAAAGATATAACCCCTCACGTAAATAATCTAGCGTAAAAGTATGCTGCGCATTGATACTTACAAAACTATGGTTTAACGTCCTACTGTATATTTAAACATGGCTAGAAACTTTTCGTTGTTAAAAAATTCAACAGTCCTGACCTCCATTATTTATTTATTTATACACGCTATAATTGCAGGGTTTTTATTACTACATTTATATCTTCAATTTAAAGTTGTTAAGTGGGATCCTACAGGACAAAATACAATCAGATCAGAGTTACTCGTTGGGCGGTGTAAGTTTCCTGAATGACTTCATTACTCACTTGTTGGTTAATTTTCTAATCATTATAAAGGTGGACTACATGAGCTTTGGCGTGGGTCCAATTTTAATTATTTTGCGGCTCCTATAAAACTAGACGCTGCCGCTGATTTAGTCAGTCGGTTCTGTCTTTTCTTGGGGGTTTACGGAGCGCATCAAGAGTACAATTGCTCCTCCTTGTGGTTAATGATGGTAACTGCATAGACCTTATGAAGTCCTGAGGAGGGAAACATTTTGTTAAGTCTTTATGCGATAGTAAAAAAAGAAGCAAAACATTTTGTTGGTGTTTTTTTAATAACTTCTTTCATTGTGTACATGTTTGTATCAAAAATGATATTAAATCAATAGGCTTATAGATATTAGACTATGCTAGCGTGCCCTTCATCCTTTGACTGTAGCCTAGTGGTATTTCTGGCGTTTTACATTTGTATATTTTCTCTTTTTCCGCAGGATTTGAATGAGAACCGTGTTTTTCTTCTTGCACAGAAGCCTAGTTTTCAGCTGCTGCAAGTCTAAGATGCCATAAACCTAACCCTTAATTTAATTTTGCAGTTTTCAACAGTGAGGTCTGTAGTGTGTATTAGCATTCCCATTCATCCTTGTGGCAGTTGAAGTATACTTGTGTCCAGCTTTGCTCAGTAATAACTGACTGGTTGATGGCACAAGAACATGCATAGCTCCTCAAAACACCTGAGCTGTGATGTTAAAAGCAGCAGATAGAGGAATAAATAAGTCTATTTTAATGCATTTAAGATCCTCTAAATAGAATCAGCCATTGGTTAAAAATATAATACTTCCTCATAATACTGTAATATACTGAAATACATTTGATGATATGTAGCTTAAAATACACAGCCAATTTTGAACGGCAGACAATTGAAGAAAAAAAAAGCCTTTTGCTTTTACAAAGGAGTAGTTACAACAATGCTGACCAGCCTAATTCTCACCCCTTTGTTTATTAAGCCTAGGAATATCACAGAAACATGCAGAATATATGATATCTGCCAGGACTTATGTTTGGTAACGTGGGAAATGGTCATAGGCCATGGTTTCCAACCATTTTTATGACTTGGTTTCATTTTCCATGTGCCTCCACTAACCCACTGGAACGTTAAGACGTTATTTATTTACTTATTTATTTTTATTATTTGATTTTTTGCAAGTCTCATAAATTGCTTTACCTTCAATCAAGATCAGATTTCTTAAATGGCTTAACTTAAAATATCTAGGTCCAGCCTAGTGTTTATATATATATATATTTAAAGAGAGAGAGATATTAATATTATGAAACAAATGAATAGAAATTCAGATTTTAGGTAGAAACACTTTAAGAGGCTCATTTTCATGCACTTTATCCAGGAAGCCGAGGTTAAAATAAGGGTAGAGGGTCTCAGTGAAGGTGTCCTTGAAGGTGTAGAGGTGCGTCATGCTCTCGGCATTGTAGAAGGACACCAGGCCTCTTTTGTAGTCCAGATACACGCCGATCCTCGCCAGTGGCTCCTCCAAAGACAGCAATGTTGGCGGAGACGTCCCGGCCATATACTGAACTCCATATGATAGTGAGAGCGTCCAGAAGCCGTTGGCAGGCATGGTATTGATGACACCTTTTCTCGTGACGGATTCACGAGCAGCTCCCACGGTCCACACGGTGCTGCTGTACACCTCCACCTCCCAGTAGTGGCGGCCTTTAGTGAACCCTTGACTGCCCAAGAGAGAGAGCGCGGCGTTGAATCGCTGGGGATTGTCCTGCACCGCGCTGTTGAAGGTCTGGTAGCGCACACAGGTGAGTGAAGATGTAAGACTGAGCCAGGGGTTCGCTGTTTTGGAGTTAAATGTGATGGCTGAGGGAACTAGAAAGGGAACAATGTAGCGGAGAAGAGTTAGTTCATGCATCCTAGAAATGAATATTTGCTCACGCTCTGGTCGTACAAAATGCAGGTGAGTTTGGGTGCCATTGGTTCAAACAGCTGACAAAAAAAAAAAAAAAAAAAATATCCACAAGTAATCCACAGAATTCCAGGCTATGAATTAATGTCTAGTGAAGCAGAAATCTGCATGCTTGTGAGAAAAAAAAATATATATATATATTTCGAACTTCGAACCAACTTCTGGCTAAAATATGAATCTATTATCCATAATATTTCCATAATATGGATTTTATTATTTTGGATAATGGTCTTGTATTTTGTCTAGAAGTGATGGTTAAAAGTTAATAATATCTTAATGATGGATTTGTTTCTTACAAACAGGCAGATTTTTGAGTGGAATGGATAATTTGTGGATTATTGTGATGTTTTTTGGACTTTCATTCTGACGGCACCCATTTGCTGCAGAGAATCCATTGGTGACTAAGTGATGTAATAGTAAATTTCTCCCAATCTGATGAAGAAAAAACTATGTCTACATCCTTGACATTTTTTTCATGTATTTATGCAGCATTATTCAATGTGAAAATGTATATTATACTTATTTTTTTTTATTTAGGATCATTCTCAAACCTGGATAGATGCTTCCCTTCAGTGACTTCCACACTCTGTACTGCAGGGGCCCAGCGAAGCGGCCCTCACACAGTCTGGGAGGCTTCAGTGCCGGCTTCTCAAACTTCAGTGGCTGCCTGCTTAAAACAACACAGGCCCAGACATAAAAACAATTCAAGCACTTCCTCGTGAAAATATTAGTGTTAATATCAAATGTAACAGATCCATAGAGGTCTCTTACCTTTGAGGCAGGCCCTTTATACTCTGTAAAACAGACAGGAAAAAGGAGATTGATGAAATTGGCTCAGTTCGAGAGGCAGGGACAGAAGTTTTCCACATGAGATCAGTGTTTGAATCGAAGCTACACATTTTTTTTCTTTTCATCCACAACTCTGGAAAATCCCCTGGTGCTGCACTAATGACATTATCTTCCCATTGCAAAGCTGAGATAATTACACTGTATCCTGTGTTGGCCAAAGTTATACCCCACAGAGCTTTCTGTTAGCAGTAATGTATTGAAATGATTATTTAGGATATATTATAACTTTACATCCTTAATACATGTTTAAACACTGCTTAAAAATATTATTTAGTATCATTTATATGAATATATTACTGTGTATACAACATTACAACATTACATCTTTCTTTAAAGGGTCGTTCACACAGCATATCATGACATGACATCATGAAAGCATATCATTTGAGGACACTTGATTGTAAGTAGGCGTTCCTTCTCTACTGCAGTATCCAACTGTATCTGATGCCAGATTACACAGGCGTCACTGTCTGCACATCCATTGCCAACAGTCTGACACTTCAGTTTTGCCTCAAATCACCACCTCCCAATGAAAATAGATGTCTTTTGTTTGCTTTCTGTCAGTGTGACGTGTGGCTTTGCACTCACCCTGAGTAGTCTGTGAGGATCATTTTCACTGAGTTTGTCCTCGATGTCATTCATGGCTCTGCGAAGGCGTGATATCTCCACACTGAGTAGGGCCTTGTGCTCATCCAGCCTTATCAGCTCTCGCCGTTCCTCCGTCTTCAGCTTGACTTGCAGGAGTTTCTCTTCCTGGTACAGGAACTGATGAAGCTCGCTGAACTGCGCCTCTATCCTCTGCTTCAGATCTGCAGTGTGGTCCTGGGTAGAGAAAGGAGAATTCGAGGTGATGTTTTGCCTCAGAGGTGAAAGTCAACATGCTTTTGCCAATTGCAACCTAATTCGATTACAGGATGTTTAATAAAAACATTTATTAAAATTGAAAAGTGACCATTTTATAGCAGAATGAGCCCCGAATTTTTCTTTTTTCCAAATTTTTGGTCAAAGTTTTTGCTGAGTCTTAAGCACCAATCAATCACTTTACACACATACTGTACAAACACACACACACGTTTTTCTGTCAGCATTTATGCACTCACAATGTTCCAAAACTGCATTTTATACTTCTGCAGAACATTTTTTTGGAAAACGTGTCTCACTGAAAGTCAGTGGAGTACAGTGATGTCATTGTATGGACAAAATCAGTTTGTCTTTTTGTGTTTGGAACAACATGATGGTGAGCACACTTTAAATAATGGCATCTATGGGTCCAGAAAAATGCATGGAATCTTTAATTGCACAAAATGTTCTGAAAAAGAGTGTAAAATGACTTTTAAAAATACTTTTAAGAACATAACTTTTAATTAGCGTAGAACTGAACCTACAAGTTATTATACTTATTGGAAAGCATTAAGAATTTAGATGATTAGCTGTCAGTCAGGTTAGGATTAGGAATCCTTTCCAATGCTTTTCGAGTTAAGAGGTATTGGAGGTAAGAGGTATTATTTTCTTCTTACCTTCAGTTTCTTCACCTCCTCTTCAGTCTCTTTCTCACACTCTAGAGCACTGTTGAGCTCTTTTTGAAGAGCATTTGCTGAAGTAGTCAGAGAAGCCTGTTCAACACAAACACGATGAGCTTTCAGCTGAGCCGAGGAAGTTAGAAAACATGTCTTTGATTCTTACCCTGTATCTCTTCTGTGCATCTTGCAGACACACCAGCGTGTGAGCCCGGTGATCCTGAGAGATCCCACACACCAGACACACCAGCTCCTGGTCTTCCTCGCAAAACAGCTTCAGCTCTTCTCTGTGTCGGTTGCAAAGCGGGGTCGGGGGAACTGTGTCTGCTGATAACCCGGTCAGCTGATCCCCACTTTCCTTGATCC
This sequence comes from Carassius auratus, assembly GCF_003368295.1. NCBI lineage: Eukaryota > Metazoa > Chordata > Actinopteri > Cypriniformes > Cyprinidae > Carassius > Carassius auratus. The sequence continues at coordinate 14,870,904 of NC_039277.1, read as the reverse complement.
CTTGGCAGTAGCTCTCCACAATGTTGGCCACAATACGGTTGGGTCTGTAGCTCTGGCCTGGAAAAACTTTCCGGCACTGAGGACAGGAACCAGATCCACAGTGGACTTTTCCACGAGGACCGCCCCAGTAACTCGTAATGCAGGCCTTGCAGAAAGTGTGGTCGCAGGGCAAGGAAACCGGTTGCTTGAACAGGTCCAAGCAGATGGAGCAGGTGAGATCCCTGCTTAGGCGCTGCGCAGAGCTATTGGACACTCGAGGACTGATTTCAGCTCTCAGTTTTTGCTTGTCCATTTTGTCCGGTGTGGGAAGATTGTTGGACATCTAGTGTGTTTTGTGCTTTGATCTTCTGTGGTGTTTTCCTCTTCGTCTCTTCTCTCCCAGCTCTCTCAGAGCTCTGGCTGCGTATTTCCTGTTGATTATGAGAAAGGATAGGGGGAGCTGAGGGGGCGGCTCTAGTTTACGGCTTGATCCTGCCGAAAGTTGGCTGGACTTGCACGTCCCTCTGGTTTGCTTCATCGTGACGTCAGACCTACAGCCAAAAAAACATTATTTTTAGAGAACGCCCCTTCTATGCATTGGTCCCCATGAATTCCATTACAAGAAACTTTATTGCAGAAACACAGTAACCTGGTATTTATCCAAAACCCTTTAATCCTCTCCATATCATGGTGCGTATGTCAGCACATAAAGCTTTGTGAGTAAAACCAGATGTGCCCTACTTTCTTTTTAAACTTTCATAAAGAACAAGAGTGTATTCAGATTTGAAAAGCTCATTTCTTGATGCATCATTCATGTTTGGTCTTACATCTTCCACCTAATGACTTTTTAATATTTTATTTTATTAGATTTATCAGCGTATGTATCAAAGTTCTCTCTAACAAATTCTACCTAGTTATTTTCTATTCTATTCTATTCTATTCTATTCTATTCTATTCTATTCTATTCTATTCAGAAAATAAACTTTTCTTGCACTAGTACCAGTTACTTTTATATTAATTAATTCAATCTAAATCTCAGTTTGGTCTCACAACGTTCAATATGTTTTTACTACTACATTCTCTGTGCTTTGTAAGTGCTGTTGAGTTTCCAATGTTGCATGCCTCTGTCATTAGTGAAGCAATAAATAGTTTTCTCTCCTGAGTGACAATAAAGTTAATCTTATTCATTTATTATAATAACCAAATTGTCATTTAGTATTATTTCAGTGTAAAATAGCTAAATTTTCAAAGTAAGTATTTGAGGACGACTGCAAGGACAGTTGTTCATCTAGTTGAAAGTGCCATTGTGGTCTGCACATGCCTGCAGCAGTGGCTGCTGTAATCTCAAGGGACTGCAAGCCAAAAAGAAAGAGTTGGATTTGAGTTCCCTCCCCATATTCCCCAGGACCGCTCGGCCTACGCTTCCTTCCTGTTCGTCTGGTATTGTTGAAGTTCAGTTCCATATATCCTGCCCCTCTTCTAAGTTCCCTGAAGAAAAAAAAGAGATGGTGCTACAGCTATAATTTAATACAGAGCAGAATAGTCAAAATGATGTTTGAATAAACCTAGATAGTCGTGGAGTGTCTCTTGGGAAATACAAATTCAAAGTCTCGAGGGCTCAGAGCGACTCAGAAATGGGTTTTGGTTCAACTCTGCAGTCTCTGATGGTATCGCAGTCTTCACAGGAAACTTGGCAGTCATGATAGGGGCTTTTAAATCACAGACTCTTACAGTTGTTTACTAACATTGGGAAATTCCACCCCATTTCATTTGGGTGGGTTCAGGAGCTTTGAGGCTGTATTGGGAAAACAAAAAACCCCGCAGTAGGAACCAGCTAGTAAACCCTGCGGTTGAGGATTATGCCTGCAACATGGGACAGTGTTTGGCCGTTCTCTGATTCGTGTGAATCAACAGCTTACAGTCTCGTGTGAGTTTCAGCTTGAGTCACCATTTGATCCCATTCCAAGGATGTTATCATGCACTCCTGAACAGATGCTCTTATATTCCCTTTGTTAGAACATGCTACGGAGAAATGCTTATATATACACAACCTGAGGTCATGCTGTAGATCGCTTTTAATGCGAGAGACTGCAAAATAATAACTGTTGTGACGTTTCAAAGATTTGACAAAGTTCATCTATAATATAGTTCAACCTATATATATATATATATATACACAGTATATATCAGTATATAAAAGTTATATAAAAGTATATAAAAGTTATATAAAAGTATATAAAAGTTAAGTAGAAAAAGGTAGAAAAGCTAGTTTTCTGCTATAATTTTTAAAGTTTTCTTTCTTTTTCAGTACTCTGAACTGATAGTTAATCTAAATCTATGTATAATTATTATACACATAATTATTATGCAGTTGATTATTTATTTTTTTCTTCTTACTTGACTTTAGCAGTTTTCGTAGAAACATAGGTAAGGTAACATCATACGTCTTATCTCCTGATTGCAATAACAGAAAAAAAAAAAAAAATGGCAAGTCAACCAATAAAAAAAGGCTCAAATGATATTGATAAAATATCAGTGAAACAAGTCATATCCAGGCCTTTTTTATCATAGTCCATGATCAAACAACTGTTCACCACATAAGTATTATATATATGAAACAATAAGGACATCTTTTATAAACGCAAATCACTTTTTCCATAAACATTTAGTTAGAAAATATCACATTGGTGGATCAGTTAGTTAATGTAAATGGGTTTCTTTTTACCTATAAGGTGTTTATATATATATATATATATATATATATATATATATATATATATATATATATATATATATATATATATATATTGTCTCTATATTATTTTGTATACAAAGCAAAAAACACTTAAAACGCCGAAAATGTGTAAACTTTTCAATATTGCGTAATATTTTTTTTCTGTTATTGCATCTCGACAAGCTGTTTGTTAATAACAGTGTGCCCTCTTGAGGCAAAATGCTGAACTCCAAAATTAATAGTTTTCAATATATATATATAGAGAGAGAGAGAGAGAGAGAGAGAGAGAGAGAGAGAGACAGAGAGAGAGAGACAGAGAGAGAGAGAGAGAGAGAGAGAGAAAGAGAGAGAGAGAGATAGATATATATATAGATAGATAGATAGATAGATAGATAGATAGATAGATAGATAGATAGATAGATAGATAGATAGATGTGTTTTACATATACACCCAGATATTCATGTCATTTTTTTCAGCCTTTGTTCATCCTAAATACTTACTTTAAATTGTATTTATATGATTACATTTCCATTTTAAAGATTAAAAACATAGTAGTAGTTACTGGTTTGACAAAGCACAAGCTCACGCAGCACGCAACCAAATGCGTATGAAATTACGCCCTCTTGTGGTCAGGGGCTGCACTTCCGTCCGTGTTCCAAGAGGAATCCAGCGTCACAGGAAATGACGAAGGCAAGAGTGGGACAGTTTATGAAAGTCCCAGCAAAAGCGCGCGCAGTTACATTCAGAGCCTCGAGAGAACAGAAGACGGGACAGATACACCTGTGTTTCTTGCAGACTCTTTGGATTTGTACGTGCTGCCGTTGAAACACTTCGATAGGCTGCGATTCCTACATTTGAAGACAAGCAGAAAACCAGGCCGCGCTTGTGTCATAACAGGAATTAGATAACTTTTTTTACCCATAAAAAGCAGCACGATGTTTGAGGCACGTCTCGTTCAAGGATCAATCCTTAAGAAGGTTCTGGAGGCTCTGAAAGACCTCATCACCGAAGCCTGCTGGGATGTCAGCTCCTCGGGCATCTCGCTGCAGAGCATGGATTCATCTCATGTGTCTCTGGTGCAGCTGACGCTCCGGAGCGATGGGTTCGACTCCTACCGCTGCGACAGAAACCTGGCCATGGGTGTCAATTTGAGCAGGTAACGTTACTGAAGGAAATGATACGGGTTTAGTGTTATTTGTCATGTAACGTTAACCGCGTAACTTAGAGCGTGAAATCTGAACATGTCTGTTTATTATGCCCGCCTGTGCAAGGTAAAAGGAGCCCGCCATTTGTAAGTAGTAAAAATGTGGTTTGTTCCTTTCCCGATTATGAGTTTTGTTGAAATGCATTTTTAATGAGTCTCAGATGATTACAGTTCAAAAAGGTTTAGTGGTATTTGGCGCGTAGAGTGTTTCCTGCATTCTCCCCTCACTGTTGAATGTGACGTCATTTACCCGCGCTCAAGCTGGTTGGCGCGAAAAAGAGCCGGGCTGTGCAATTAGACAATAAAAACTTAGTCAAAAGAGACGCAAACCAACGTTTAGACTGAAAGTCAAATAACTAATGGAATAGTAACTACATATAGTGTTTTAAAATAAAACGTAATTGCATTTTTCAGTAAAAAGTGCCCAAAACTAATTATTTTTCTTGTTTTCTAGCATGTCAAAGATTCTGAAGTGTGCTGGGAATGAAGATATCATCACACTTAGGGCAGAAGACAATGCGGACTCTTTGGCACTTGTCTTTGAAACACTCAGTGAGTTCATAAGGCTTTATTACAATTTATTCGTTACATATTTAACCTAAAATTCAGAATAAGAATTCCAGTGTACATAAGCCATATCTATTTTTTTTACTGGCTAATATGTATTTACTGATAGTGTCCTATAAATTATTATAGTAAGAGCACTTGCTGACCTTCAAGTGTGTTTTCAGATCAGGAGAAAGTGTCGGACTATGAGATGAAACTGATGGATCTGGATGTGGAGCAGCTAGGGATTCCAGTAAGAATTATTTCACAAATTCTGATATCAATGTGCATGTTTTCTTTTTGCTTTATTTTTCTCCAGAGATTATGTCCTGTTCTGTTTTTCACTTCAGGAGCAGGAATACAGCTGTGTGGTGAAGATGCCCTCTGGTGAGTTTGCCCGTATCTGTAGGGATCTGTCACAGATCGGTGATGCTGTCATGATCTCTTGTGCCAAGGATGGTGTGAAGTTCTCTGCCAGCGGAGAGCTGGGCACAGGCAACGTCAAGCTCTCACAGACCAGCAATGTCGACAAGGAGGATGAAGCGGTAACATTCTTTTTACACTGGGAACAAAAGTCAAGTGTAGCAGTTGTGCAGATTTGTATGGTATGAATGAAATTGACAACATCGTGTTCCCTACAGGTGACGATTGAGATGAATGAGCCTGTGCAGCTCATTTTTGCTTTGAACTACCTGAACTTCTTCACCAAGGCCACTCCTTTGTCCAAAACAGTCACACTCAGCATGTCCGCAGACATTCCACTAGGTAAGGAGAAACGCTTACATGATCATATTAAATCACCTTTTGAGTAAAATCGGTTGAAGTGATTGACCGTCTTTTTCCCTTCTGCAGTGGTAGAGTACAAGATTGCAGACATGGGACACGTCAAATACTACCTGGCACCCAAGATTGATGAAGAATCATCTTAAATCCAAGTTCAAGACTGAAGTCTGGCATCTGTCATATCAGACATGATTTCAATAGATGTTTTGGGAAAATGCATTTTATTCCTCTTTGTCTGCTGTGGTTTCCAGTTCAATGGATTCACATTTCTGTGGCCATCTAAGCCAGTTTGTTTGATTGGCAGATAAATAGCCACACTTCACCAATGGTAGTTTGGTAATTCGCTTTACCTGGCTCTGAGGGCTGAATCTAGAGTTCTTAAGACTCACCTTTGACTCAGTCTCATTTTCCCTATCTTTGTGCTCTTGTCTTTTTGACTCCACTTAGGGTTTCTGTCCAACTGCTCATTTCAGTGTGTAGATAATGTCTGTAAATATGCTAATTGGACACATCCAGTCAACCATTAATAAAACTTTTTGTAATGATGATTTGTTTCTGTGTGTTTTCTTATGGCATTACATACTCTATATTTTAACAAAATGTACTTGTAGTAAAATGTAATGAAGGGTTTAAAAGTCTGCTTGGAGCAATGTAAATTAATTTGGCCACTAGAAGGAGCCAGCGATTAATGAAATGTACTGTAGTTTAAGGTTTGCACAAAAATCAATTATATATTTTTTGGCCATTTCCTTGTCGAAGGCCTGCTGAAGATTCCCAAAAGAGTTATTGCAGAGGTAAGAAGTACATGTATTTTGAGACTTTGCAGAACAAAAGTGGGCGTTATGACTTTGTGGGTGTTTTTTAAACTGCTGGGTGTTCCTAAATCATGCAATCAAAATAATCCCCCTTACCTAGCCCCACCCCTAAGCCTACCATCACTATGATGTCAGCCAATCAGGTATGGTCTAAAAACACCCTGATCTGGTAACTCCCATTACTTTCCTGCAGAGACCTATACTTGTGTATTTTCAATTTAATTATGAAACTACTTATGCAGGTTTTAATGTTTTTATTTAACTTACATATTTAACTTTCCAATATAATAAACATCACATATTATGTGATTTTCAGAGTATTTTTAGTAGTTCACAGTAAAGGAAGGTACAATTAAATATGCATCTAACAGTCCTTATTACGGTCTACAGAATTGTAACATCTGTAGACTAACTATAATAGAACTTATGCATATTTCGAAAAGGTTCCCTAATTATAGTTGTATACATACACACTTTATCTCACAAGATATTGCATTCTTTGTTATCCTTATGCTTTTTTCTGTGAGGGTGTGCTGTGGCACTATTTTCCTGCATGTCAGAAATGAGGTCCAGAAGTTTTTTCACCTGATGACTGGATTTCTCTTTGTTGTTGTTAAATGCACAACATCTTGAATGACAGGTTTTGATCAGTTCCTGAAGTTCCTTTTCGCTGCCGTTGATGTAATCCGTTAAAATCTTGTTCTTCAGCTTCTCTTTACCCGTGAAAAGAATTACAGTCTTTAAAGTCACATCGTCGCCAAACTCTCTCTTCAGATGTGGGAGAACCTCTCTCTCGCCCTCTGTGAAACGGCCAAGCTGCATGACCAGCAAATACACATCAGGCCCTGGCTGAGCGAGCTCCTTGCACTTCGTTATCTGTTTGTCCTGGTTTTTAAGGTCTTCATTAAAGAAATCTGGAGTGTCTATAACCCTAATCCTCATATCATAAACAGTTTCCTCTGCCATCTGGCACACCTTTGTTACTGGCACAGAACTAGCATGTGATTCAAAATGGTGCTTTTTTAATATTGTATTTCCTGTAGCACTCTTCCCACATCCTGTCTGTCCCAGCAGCACGATGGTCAAAGGTTTTGGCCGATCCACCTTGTATCCACCTGATGCTGTATAGTTAGAGTTAGTTAGATCATACAGTCCATGCTAACAGTTTCAGTGCAAAGGAACCAAACTGTTATTATCTGCTGGTATATATGTAGGTGACATGTTATTTTAAAATGATTTCTAGTTGACTGATTGAACTCACCTGTATTATTTAGTGATTGAATCTCCTTATTGGCATGCATCCCTCTGGAATTTAAAGAGTAGTTCATATGGGGTTATATGTAAATTAATTAAACTCTTATTTCCTACTGCTCATAATATATTGCCTACCTTACTTTTGTAGTTTCTGATGTTTGGTTCTTCATGCTTTCTTTGTATATCATCAGTTCTTTGATTAGTTCAGTACTCTTAGTGAGTTTGCTGTAAACACACTGTCTGTTTCCCACACTCCTCCAGGATTTTTTCGTGGTCATTTTTGTTTGACAATGGTGTGTCCATTTTATTTGAAGATGCCTTTTTATCACCATTAAACAGCACAATTGTTTGTTCAACCATTTTCGGTCCAAGCTTCTTCTTTACTTCATTAAACATCTCCATCTCTTCTGGTAACACCATACTGTCCTGGAGTACAAGAAGGAACGCACGTGGACCTGGGTATGATGGCTTTAGCTCGTCCATTCTGTTAGCTTCTGGATCTGATGAGCTTGGTTTATGAAAAAGGTCTGGAGTGTTGATAATACAGACCTCCTCACCACCAACATTATCCACTATCTTCTCACACTTGGCCCTCTCTGATCGGAAATGATCTTTTTGGAAAATTGTGTTCCCTACGAGACACTTGTTGTTGCTTATCTTTCCCAGCAGGACCACTGTCATCATGTCTTTACTTCTAGATGTCTGAACGCTCTTTTCTGTAATAAAATTCAAACAAATCTTTGATTTAAAAAAAAAAAAAAAGCTAATTAATTAAATAAATAATTATTTTTAATTTTATTTTTTTATGCAGATTCCATATTGGGCATCAAGTGGTGATCTAACACAATACCAAGTCCATAATTAGTTCATATTTTCATAGTGTCGATGATGAGGTAATATCACCAATATGTTGATGTTGATGTATCCCAAATCGTTGAACACACTCTTTGATAGCATTTGTGTTGTTTTCATTTTACTGTACATGAGTTGTATTATCATTATTCGCATTTAGCATTTTTTTGTCCCTCAGCTGTCTGCAACCCTATCAGAACATATCTCCTGATAAACACTGATTTATCAGACACTTCATTGTGATCTTGTACTTTTGGTTACTTGTAGTAGTCAAATGCAACTTTTGTGAATTATACTTTCTGTGGCAAATATGTGTTCAATAGGAATATGCGTTACTGCTTACACGTTTAAAGAAAAATAATAATAAAATAACTTTAATCACGCAAGCTTTCTCAATTGTGTATTGAGATCACTTGACTTCATAATGATGGGAAACGCACATAAAAAAATAAAAAGCATGTTGATTAAATTATTTTTGTATTCTTAAAATAATTAATAGAGACAACAGAGAAAGGTAAGATGAGAAATTTGTAAGATATACCTTTGCTGTTTTCAGACACCCATGACGCTTCATTTTTTGGCCTCATTTCTAAATATGCATCAATGTCCTCATATGTCGGACTGGATTGAGATGATGTTACAGGTTCAGTTCTAGGCGTAAAGGGATTTATAGTTATGTACAAAGACTTTTTTTTTTACATTGATTTAATCCCTGCTGTCATACGTGTCTTACCTCTCGGCAAGTGTGGAGTTGCTTGATTCTTTAACCTGCTTTTCATGTATTTTCTTCCATTCTTTCATCACCAGATTGGTCAGCTTGTTAGCATTTTTGTTGTCGTGAACACACATTCTCCGTCCACACTCATCTAGTAGTTTTTTGAGATTCTCATCTGCGTGGTCATATGGTTCTTCAGATGTATTCTCCTGATTGTTAACTAGCACTACGACAGTATTTTCCACCATTTTCTCTCCAAATTCCGCTTTCAGTTGGTTGAACATTGACATCTCTTCCTGTGAGAGCTGTTTGTCCTGCAGAACCAGAAGAAACATGCGTGGCCCTGGATATAGGGTTTTTATCTCCTCTATATTCTCCTCTGTTTCTCTATTTTGGTGGAATAGGTCTGGAGTGTTTATGATACAGACCATCTGATCATCTACTCTTTCTTCAGCTCTTGTACATATGTTGTTACTACCTATGAAACAGTTTGCATTTAATATGGTATTCCCTATCATAGACTTATCATTGCTGTTTTTTCCCAGCAGCACCAAAGTGATCTTGTCTCCTCCACCAGATTGCGTCACCTTTGCATTCTCCACTATAATAAATCACAAGCATAAAGCTTTTGAAATCTTGTTAAGCGAAAACTGGATGTTGTATTATGATAACTTGAAACTTTAATCCACAATAATGTTACAAAATTAATTTGCAATTCACAAATATTTGAGAAGATTTAATTTTACAAGACAGAGTTGGAATTGAACTTGAGTATCTGATGCCATTATTGCAACTATCAATCTCTGTCAAGTCAAAACACACTACATTCTTACAAAAAAAAAAAATTGACTAAAATTTATCGAAGAAAAGGTTTACTTACATTGTGACATGCTGATTTGTATTTCAAGAAACAAATGATGTGCAGAGTGTCGAACGTGTCTCTAGCACTCAGTGATAGTTGTAAGTAAATGAAAGTGAAATAATACACTTGTCTTAAATGCATGAGAACAGAGGGCTTGTCCAAAATCTGGTAAAACACGTTAAGTCACTAGTATGCTAGATAACAGCTGTACTTGGCTTTATTTCTTCATTGCATGTTTTTTTAAAATGGTTGGTCTTAATGCAGTAATCTAAAAGAATTTGTATAATTTAGTTGGTTTTTGATTATGGGTGGAAAATGAGTAAGAGTGGCCTAAGAAAACATTTGTTAACATTTATGTTATTTGTACTAAAGGTAAAATATCCAAGCAATGGTGGGTGGAGTTAGTGAAAATAGCTTTTGGCAGTTTTATGCAAATAACACCGAACTCCAGTTTCCATCTATTATCGTTTGTTACTGGAAACTCTAGCAAAGATGTTTGAACAGTGATTTACTTCAGATTCATGATAAGAAACTGTAGACTGTTGTGTTGCTTATGTTTAATTCACAATCTTTTGGATACACGTATAACACTGTAGGAATATAACATTTATTTTGTATTCAGCTAAATCAGTTTTATGGCACAATATCAACCACACAGTACATATCAGCTGGGCTGAGCTGATTTCTAACTGGAATATTCAGTTTTTCTCAGATTCCTGCTTGCATGTTGTTTTGTCCTATAAGCTGTCCAACCAGCTCAGTGCTTTTCACATTACTCCTGTAAACATAAACCGTCTCCTTACACTCATCTAGAATCTTTTTGAGGGTCTTATCAGCTTCAAAATTCTTGCTTAAGTTATTTTCTTCGCTACCTATAATCACAACAAACGTGTTTTCGAGCTGTTTCTTTCCAAATCTCTCCTTCAGTTGGGCGAACATCTCCATCTCTTCCTGTGAAAGAGTTTTGTCCTGCAGTACCATGATGAACATACGTGGACCTGCGTATGATAGCTTCATCTCCTCCATACTATCAGCTATTGAATCTGGGCTTGGTTTATAGAAAAGGTCAGGAGTGTTGACAATACAGACCATCTGATCAGCTACTCTAGCCACAACCTTCTCACATGTGGCTTTTCCAGCCACGAAACAATCATACTGGAGAATACTGTTCCCTATCAGGCACTTGTCATCGCTGTTCAATCCCAGGAGCACCAAGGTGATGATACTGCAGTCACTCTCCCCTTATGGATAATAAAAAAACATTTTATTAATAATTTTGAAATAACTTTTTTTGTTTAAATAAATCTCTCATGCTCACCAAGACTGAATTTATTTGTTCAAATAAAAAAATAAAGCAAGCAGTATTGTGAAATATTACAATTTAAAAGAGCTGTTTTCTTTTTCAGAATATTTTAAAATGGAATTTATTCCTGTGATGGCAAGGCTGAATTTTGTTAAATTATCCTAACATTATTGTATATATTATTAATTTTTATTTTTATTATCAATGTTCAAATTAGTTGTGCTTAAGCTTAATAATTTTGAGAAAACTGTGATACTTTTTTTTCAAGTTTGTTTGATCAATGGAAAGTTCAAACAAACAGCATTTATTTGAAATTTAAATCCTTTTACAAGTCTTTACTGTGAATTTTGGATCAGTGTGATTCTAATTTTAATACAGCATTGCTGAATAAAAAAATATTGATTTATTAAAAATAATAAACGTACTGACCCCAAACATTTTAACGTAAGTTTACTTTCATTAAAAACATTTTCAGTGCAACATTGTTGGAATATTAATAATTTCAGATAATTCAACATAAGTAAGCATTACCTGGCATTGTTTTTGGTTGTTCGGAGTCAACTTCATGGAATCTACAAGATAATGATGAAATTTAGGGAAAAAGACAAAAATCAGCTTTGTGAACAAAGCAAGACACAATGTTTCCGAGTTTACCTGCCAGGATCAGCTTCCTCTTTCTCTGCCGTTTTTGTAATATGTATCAATAGCTGTCTGACCAGATCTGAGTCTGCCGTATCTTTGCTGAAGACACAAATTCTCTCCTCACATTCATGTAGAATCTTTTTGAGGTGTATATCTGCTATGTTGCAGGACTGTCTTGATGTCTCTCTGTCGTCGATCAACACCACAGTAATATTTTTAGTCATTTTCTCTCCAAATCTCTCCTTCATTTGGGTAAACATCTCCACCTCTTCCTGGGACAGCTGTTCATCGTGGAGCACCAGGAGGAACATGCGTGGACCTGTGTATGATGGCTTCATCTCCTCGATAGTATTAGCTTCTGGTTCTTGGAATATTCTCCAGAAAAGGTCCGGGGTGTTTATAATGTAGAGCAGCTCGTCTTTCATTCTTCCCAGAGCCTTTTGATACATGGACCTTCCTGGCTGGAAGCAGTTATACCCAAGCATGGTGTTTCCTATCAGGCACTTATCAGCGCTGTTTTGTCCCAGGAGCACCACGGTGACAACGCTGTCATCGTCTGTAACTTGTGCTGTTTTATTTTCTCCTGTGAAGATTTCAAATTGTTTTCCCACAATTAAATGCAATAGACAATTTTGAAGTACAAATATAAAAAGTGGCAGAGAATATAAAGAAAATGAGCAAAATAATTACATCTTTAAAAAGTTGATCAAAAACTCAAACCAACAACTATGTTTTACCTTTTGGCATGTTGAATTTCCAGTTTGTTCACCAGGTTGCGAGAAGCACCTCTGGTTATATCTGTCATGAGGCGAAGCAGGAAAATAGTGATCAAATGAAAGTAAAAGATACATATATGTAAAAAAAAAAAAAAAAAAAAAGAAATAATACACTGGTGGCGTCACAAGAAAAACTGGTACTAATAGGGTCAACCATAAAAACAGTTTCAGTTGTTGTCGAGAGAAACTGTTGCTGAAGGAAATGGCCTGTTCTAAGTGCCGGTATTGTTGCCCCTTTTATACTCCAGGTAAGTTGTGTGGTAAACCTTTTTACTTGACTCTATAGTATTCTAGTCAAGAAAGTTCTTCTCATAACTGCTCAAAGATTTATCATATTTAAATAGTTTTGAATTTTGCGAGTAAATGGAAAGTGTCTTAAGTATATTGTCAAATATTCTGTGAAAGCAAACAAGGAATCTGCAGATTATTGTTTGAGTAATTTTTGTGAAAACATAAAATATGCATTAAAAATACAATAAGTTAACATCAAAGTTAAAGGTCAGATAATTATAATATATGACTTCTTAGTACAGTTGGAGGGATTTCTTAATGAGTATTAATATGTGATGGGTATATGACTAATACTTTTGATGTAATAAAAAAAAATAGGATTTGCACCATAAAGCATATATGCATATAAATATTATAAAATATAATAAGCCAGGCTTAAAATGCAGAACGTGGTTTTATACAGTGTCTCAAGCATACCACGCTCTGTCTCTTTATCCATCAAGGCCGTTGATTTTGTCCGTACACGTTTCATCATCTTTTTTTTTTCATCCTTTGTTGATAGGTCCACCACTTCGCATAGTATTGATTGGAAAAACAGGAGTGGGAAAAAGTGCTGTGGGAAACACTATCCTTCGTAGAAAGGTTTTTGAATCAAGCCCTTCGGCAAACTCTGTCACTGAGCGCTGCAAAAAAGGAATGATCAATGAGCGAAGAGAGATTTATGTGATTGACACACCTGGAATCTTGGATACCAGCAAATCAAAAGACCTCATCAAAAGAGAAATATTGAGATGTATTCAGGTTTCAGCACCAGGTCCTCATGCGTTCCTGCTGGTGTTACAGATTGGCCGTTTCACTACTGAGGAGCAAAGATCAGTCCAGGCCCTGCAAGAGCTCTTCGGACAAGAGGCTTCAAAATACATGATCGTGGTCTTCACTCATGGAGACGCACTCTGTGGCAAATCAATTGAAGACTATGTGAAAGACGGCCACCCAGAACTCCGCAGAGTGATCCAGAGTTGTGGTAGTAGATATGTTGTTTTTAATAACAATGATGGGAAGAATCGAGTTCAAGTGAGGAAATTAATTGAGAAAATTGATGAAATGGTGGCAGCAAATGGGGGACAATGGTTCACTCAGGACATGTTTAAAGAAGCAGAAGAAAAGATTCAGCAACAGAATGTGGAGAGAGCAGCCGCAGAGCTCATGGAATATCAGTTTAGCTTTCTTGGGATGCTCGACAACAGAGTTGCTTTGTTCCAACAAGTATTGTTGGAAGGCATTCGTGAACAGTTTGGTCTTGATAGCGGCTTTTATGGGACTTAAATCGGACATCTTAGAAAGTTGGGAACACAACTTCTGAACATAAACACAACTCATTTGTGTGATGTTACACAGTGGTGGAATATGATGTTATTTGACTCTGCAGCACCTAGCAAAATGAATAATTAATATGGAAGCTTGTGAATCTAATATGAAGGCACTGTATTTTATAGCACTTTTTGGTTTCTGTGTTGTGTTCACTGATCTATAATATATAGATCTATGGTTGTGTACACATATATATATTTTTTTTGTTATTATTTTTTTTTATACTAACACGTCCAGTCATGATATGTCTAAACTACTAAATGTGATAGTTTGACTGATCTAAAGACCTTTGATTTAAATACTAAGTTTTAAGACTTGGTTTAACCCGATACAGCAGATATTACCAATCAATCCAATTCAAACAGGGACTCCACTAATAAGTGTAATATTTGTACTTATATAGTGATTGTATACATTAGAATAACAGTCGATTATATACCTGATGTACAGTAATTACTTAGATCAAAATCATTTTAGATTTAGTAAATAAAACGGCTTTATAACGGTTAAATATCACTGCCATTCTTTCTTCTTGAAGATTACGTTTCTTAAGAGTAATCTGAATATTAACGTATAATATTTGCATATTCATTTTAAGACAACGAGAACAGTGGGAAAAAGTGTAGTTTTTCCATCATCCTTTAAGATATGCTAAGATAAAATTTTGCTCTGTAAAATTTTAAAAGTGTTAAATTCAAGTAAAATGTTTATACTGTGAAAGCTCTGGATGTGTTTATATATAATTTGTTAGTATTAATAGTATATTAGTATAGTTAGTATATTAATACATAATTTTTAATTGTTTTCCTTTATTTTCCAAAATTATTATTATTTTTATTATTAGTGTTTTTGCTATGCACATTCCTTAAAATAATTAAAATAATAATAATGATAACAATAACAATAATATCTAAGTATTTTGAGGCTTTTGACTGGGAAGAAGAAAAAATAGCATTTGTACATTTATGCATTTGCCACTTTTTACACAGTAAAATTTTTATTCGAGATATATTTGATCAGTTCACACATTTCCTTTACCTTTTGAGCAACATGAACACATTTGACCTTTTGTGTTCCACAAAGAATGTCCTGTTGGTTTGTAGAAATATATATTTTTAACCTTTGTATTGTGCTGAAAATTGTTTACCTAATTTGGTATTCCTGTGCAAAAATCATTGACCTTTAAAAATTGCTTGTACAACCCCAATTCCAGAAAAGTAAAATGCAATAAAATAAAAAAAAAATCTGTGATTTGTTCATTCTCTTATAACTTTCTCATAACTTTTATTTAATTGACAAAAGTACAAGAAAAGAAAAGTTTTCCCTGACCAAATTCTGATTTCGATGGCTGCAATACACTCTAAACAAGCTGGGATAGAGGCAAAATAAAAGTGAAAAAGTGAAAGAACACTCCAATCAAACTGTTTTGAAATTGTTCACAATTAAACAGGTGACCTGGTAATAGGTGAGGGAATATGTTTGGGTATAAAAAGAGCATCTCAATCTTTGCACGAAAATCTGGATCACGGCTCATCATTTTGTGCCAAATTTCATGAAAGAAGTACCAAACAAATCAAAAATCTAATTTCAATGAAAAAAAAAAAATTCAATGAATTTAGGTCTTCCACCAATTACCATACAAAAAATTGTGAAAAGATTCAGGTAATCAAGTGAAATCGCAGTCTGTGAAGGGCAAAGCAAATGGCAAGTCCCTCAGATGCCATTGCATAAGAAACTGTTGCGCTTTGGTGATAAATATAGCCATATAGTTCAGCATAATCAAAAGGTCAGAGGTGTCCACATTTAAACTTTATTTTTTTCTGGTAAAAAAATGGACATCGTGTCAGGGTTGATGTAAGATTTAGCCAATTATATTGTGCTGTATGTGCAGGGAGGGGGGTGCAATATAGGCTGTTTACACTAAGTGCAAATAGATATAGATTCTATTTATACTATTTTAAAAATACCAGTTTATTCTGCTAATTACTTATTGAAAATAGTGCAGATTTTCTGCACTTCGGCACTGTGATACATTACAAAACAGTATGCAGGGATAACTTATTGCATGTAAATTTTCAATGAGTGTAAATTTTCATTTTAATTAAAAATTTTAAATGGATGTCACCTTATTGGGACAAAATAAGCTACACCCCTTGCTACACCTACCCTATCCCAACCCAATACTTTAATTCAATCTTTTTGATCATTTTTTTTATTTTTATAAATCCTTCTCTAATGTAATATGAAATTTCAGAGTCGATCTTGTCAAAAAAAGTATAAACCACACTTCAGCCTCTATGCCACTGAATCTGCCATTTTATTGACTATCCCAATCATACGTTGGTGGGTGAAATTGATGTAAATAGCCTCTCCCAACAAGGGCAATGTCATCAACAAGAGCAAATGTGCGAAGATACCATCGACATTGAGGCGTATATTGGAACTGTACAGAGACACATACTGCCATCAAGATGACATCTTTCTTGGAAAGTCCTTGGTTATTAGATCAAGAAAATGCCAGGTCCCATTCTGCATGCACTACAACAGCATGGTTTCATACACACAGAGTGAATATGCAGTCCAGATCTGTCTCCTATTGAAAATGTTTGACAAGTTATGAACAGACTGCTGAGCATCTGAAGTCTTGTATCAAGTGAGATTGGACAAAATTTTGCTTGTAAACTTTAGCAGTTAATATCTTAAATTTTCAAACAATTAAACATTGTAATTTAAAGGAATGTTGATGTGACACAGTGTTAAATATCCCTCTGTTCCAACTTTGGAATGTGTTGCAGTCATAAAAATTAGTTTATATTTTCAAAATAAAATTAATTGGACATTTTTTCTTTTGTACTTTAGTCTATTAGATAAAGTTTAAAGATAATTAATAAATAACATATTCTTGATTTTTATGGCATTTCTCAAAATGTTCCAACTTTTCTGGAGTTGGGGTTGTAAATGTTGTGTTTTGTCCAAATCTTGAAATCAGTCTTTTTGTCAACTTGTTTTCTTTAGCGCGCGTTTTGTTTTCTTCAATGATATTCAGTGGGGACCATCAACTTTACAGTTACCCTCGTTTTTCAAAATATCTTCTTTTGTGTTCAACACAATAAAGAATCTCATTTAGTTTGGAACAACTTGAAGGTGAGTAAATGATGAATGAATGTTTTCTTTCTGGGTGAACGATCCCTTTAGAATTCCTGTTTCTGGTATGAATATGTAAACTATGTTCTAGAACACTTCAAATAATGTTCAAAACAACCCTCTTAAGCTTAACAACAATAAGGAAACGGTACACCTGTATATCTTCTCTGTTGATCAGATGTGCATGTTTTTTAGAAGGAAGAAATTCTTCAGCTTGTTTCTTATACGGAAGAAACTGTATTTACGCAGAAAGTTAATTATAGGCATAACCTGTCAAACTATAATTTACATTCTCTTGCTGTCATCTTAAAAGGAAGAAACTTTGTAGCTTTAAACATCACAAACATGTATGGAAACTTGTGGGACCACATTCTCTTAAAATTTTACCTCTGACTAGCACATGGAAATGGTATTCAGGTGTGGATTTTTTCGAAGGTATTTATGGTACTGAGTTTCAGGATCCAGATATTGTTTCAGTTGTTTGACCTACAGTAGTTGTTTGCACAGATACTATTTACACTGAACTGAGCTGAATTCAATGATGAAGTGCCTTTAATTGAAAACTGACTGTTAACTATTGTCATTTTGCATTATTGACACACTATTTTCCTATTTAATACTGTAAAGTTGCAAACTGTATTGTTAAAAGCGCTATATAAATGGATGTGACTTAAAGATGACATGACTTGTTCCTTCTGACAATAGAAACGGTAGTGCATGAATAGGCTTTACATTTTTTTTTAAAATCTTTATTTGTAATTGCACTTGATAATACATTTAACATAACACCAATTAGCAAAAATGAACGAATGTTTTTAAATCATACTACTATCACAGAATCAGACAATCAGATTTGAACAACCGTTTGCAATTTCTACTGAATTCTGCAGTCTTTTTTCTCTGATTCCTTACAAAATGAGTAGTGTTCTACAGTATCAGCACTTCCATTTTTCTTCTTCATTTCCAAAATCATCTCTATCAGTCTCTCAGGCTGTGAAACACTGTGGTCATTGTTGTTAAATGCATGACACCTTGACCCACAGGCTCTGATCAGCTCTTGCAGTTGTGTGTCAGTGTTTTTAATGTACTCCGCCACAGTCTTTCCTCGTAATTTCTCCTTGCTAGTAAACAGAACGATGGTTTCTTTTACCACTTCAGCACCAAACGCTCTCTGGATGTTCTGAACTATTGCTCTCTCTCCATCTGTGAATCGGCCAATCTCCATGACCAGTAAATACACGTCAGGCCCTGGCTGAGCGAGCTCTTTGAACTTCTTTATCTCTTCTTGTTGGTTTTTTAGGTCTTCGTCAAAGAAATCTGGGGTGTCAATGACCATGATTTTAATTCCACAAACAGTCTCTTCTGCCATCTGGCACGTCTGTGTTACCGGCACAGAACTGGCATTTGATTTAAAATGATGTTTTCTCAAGATGGTGTTTCCAGTGGCGCTCTTTCCACTTCCTGTCTGTCCCAGAAGCACGATGGTCAAAGTGTTTTTCCTCTTGATAGCAGCATGGTTTCCTTCTTTTTTTGAATAATAAATAGATAAATACGTAAATAAAATGTCAATTTAAAACAGAATAAAATTATTTACATTTAATTTTGGTTTGTACACTTGTAAAATAGGTCCAAAAGAGTAATTTTCAGTGGACTCCAGGAAGGATAAGCGTTCAGTCTAAAGTAATTCATCCTCATCTGAGGTCTTGGTACCATCATCATGCCACATCATGCTAAAATCTTCCAAAATCCACCTCATGGAGAATGTGTTAGTCTGTATAAAATTTCTAAAATCTACTGTACTTTCTCAAAGTTTAATGCCAAGTGCAGATTTATCACTTTATCTCTATTCTCATGGAATGTTTTTATGCTTTAAATTCAGTGTGTTTTTGTTGTTGTTGTTGTTGTTGTTTTTTTTTTAAGTATTGAACCGATTTAAATATGTCACCAGGGCAATAGCATTGCAAAAGAAAAAGCTATTTATTTTTGAAATTGTAAGAAAGATTTTTGTTTGTCTTGGAAGTATTTGGAAGTAAATTCTCTTATTATGTGAAAAGTTTTTCTCTAAGTCTAGGAAATTCTTTCTTAATGTGGAATTATAGTGTGAAATGCTTATTGTGTTTTAGTTATTATTTTATAATGTAGAATAATAGGTTATAAAATAATAATGGATGTTACCTGATATTTGCTCTTGCGTCACTGCTTCCTGTGGTCTCCATGTCTCTCTTTCCACAGAAAGGGATGAGCTGCAGTTGAAAAGAAAATAAATTACTCAATGGATATGTTGCTTCTGGAATCATGAGGATAAACTCAGATTTTTCATCTTACTTTTCGTGCTGGTATATGTGCAAATCAGGCACACTCTGCCAACATATCATAAGTTGTTCGATTAAGTCACTTTGCTTTAGATTTTTGTTAAAACCACACACTTTCCTTCCACTTTGATAGAGAATTCTTTCCAGGTTTTCATTTGTTACTTTGTTTGGCCTTGCTGATGTCTTATCATCGCTGCTGACCATAACTACAAGAGTATTTTCCTCCATCTTCTTTCCGAACATCTGCTGAAAATGTGCAAATGTTTCTATATCCCTCCGAGAAACATGGCCATGTTGCAGAACAAACAAAATCATGCATGGACACCTAGGTGATGTCTCCATATGCCTCTTAATTACAGTCTGAGGCTCATTAATAACAGTAATCCATTGGTCACCGATCTCCACTGACACCTCTTCATCAAATGTGGACTGCTCTGGCAGGAAATGTTCAAAGCCAAGAATATGATTTCCCACCAGACACTTACACCAGCTGTTTGCACCCAGCAGAAAAATGCATCCACAGAACCCTTCAGTGTGGCCATCTCCTGTAAATAAGTTCAAAAAAGCATTTATTAAGATTAAAGCACACCTAATTACCTAACATTAATCAATGAGCAACATTTTCAGTTCAAATAGATTTACATTAATTTGGGGGTTCACTTGGAATCAGTCCTAAGACATTGGCATTGCTACCACACAGTTCCAGTTGAGTTTAGGCTAAGCTCTAAATCTTACTCTTTTTTACATAACATCAGTGAGTCTCTGAAACATGCTTAAATGTATAAAGATTCTCCAATAGTGAGCCTTCTAAAATTAAAACACGTTAGAAGCTTACCTTTCGACATATCGAAATCAGCATGAAGTTTCTAAATATTTCACAAAAAGGCAGTCAAAACTTCAGACGCATTTTTAAAATGTTTTTTATTTTTTAAAGAGAATATCTGGTAGGCGTTTGCAGTAACTGAAAGCGAAAATCTAGTGGGGTTGATTTTTTTTTTTTTTCAACAAGGAAAAGGGCTGGTTCACCTCTGAATGTACTTATTAATTCACTTTACACTGAGAGTTACATTTTTTGTGTGTAATTACATGCACATATGTATAGATGTGTATAAATAATGAGAGAAATACTTGAGGTGAACATCATTTCAGCATTTGGTTTATTTATAATCTTCCATTTCAAGAACAAAATTATTTAAAAACTTGTATTTAAAGTGTGTGTGTCTGTGTGCATATTCTTTCTTTTTTTTTCTTCATAAAATGTAAATTAATTCTTAGAAATATCTTTTTATTTCCAGAAAAATAAAATGCTTGACATGAATGTACAATTTTGGGTGAATGGTAACATCTAGTACTATGAGGCGATTTGTGTAATTTCTGTGCCACTGTTATTGCAAAAATAATTAAAGTTTCTAGTTTTCTGAGCTATAAATTAGCATGCCTAAAAGCAGTCTTTGATCGCCTCCTAGTGGCTTGTTGCAGAAGAGGTCATACACGCCACTGTCGGTCTTCTTTTTTTCTTTTTTGTTTAACTGTGATAGTCTATATTTTTAACAGTGATAGAAGAATTTTACCACCAGAAAAATTAAAAATAAAAAATAAATAAATAAATAACATTGATGCTACACTAATCAGCCACATGATTAAATCCACTTGTTTAATATCGTGTACGTCCCACTTGAGTTGCTAAAACAGCTCTGTGTGTTTAGACCGTAGACATGGACTCCACCAAACTTCTGAATGTGTCATGTGGTATATGGCACCTAGACACTGGCAGCAGATCGTTTAAGTTGCAATTTTTGAGCTCAGGCTCCATGGACTGGATGTGTGATCCAGCACTTTCATTAGATGCTGAATTGGATTAAAATCTGGGGAATAATAAATAAATAAATCTAATTAATTACAAACCAAATTCTGAAGTGCAATCTTCAGTAGTAAATGAATGTTTGTTTTGTTCATTTATTTATATAGCACACTTTAATACAACTCACGTGGCCCAAAGGGCTTCACAGTCACAAGCTAAACACAAGAAAATGCCAGAGATATACCTATCCGCCTGAACATGGGTATTGAATTGGCAGATCGAATAGATTGACGGAGATCATTCCACAATTTAGGGCCTGCTCGAGAGAAAGTTCCATTACCTCTATGTTAATATTTTGTCCTGCTAGTGCTAAGCAGAAGTTGATTTTCTGATCTCAAGATCATGAAATTAATAATGGAGTCACAGACTCATATTTCTTTGCCGACTTGATCAAGTGCTCCGAACATCAACTCCATAATAAAGGGTAAAACTTGTATTTAATGCAAATTTGTTTACACTTTACATTTTTATGTGATTATATCATGTTCTGTAGAGTTGCTTTCTAACTGTGTGACTCTTACTGTCACTCCTGTTTTATTTATTCCATGCTTACCACCAGTATTTGACTGATCATGGGACCTCATCTTACCCAATGAAAGGTGGCCTGCCATATGTAGAATAAAATATTTTTTATAGGCCAGTTATATGAAGGAAGTGCCTTTTTAAAATGTCTTTTTGAAGTGGATCAAATTAATTAGTGACATGTAGTCTGCCTTTAGGGGTGGGAGCTCTCGCGACAGGTTTATTCCCCTCAAGCGCGAGGACAGCATACTTGATGGTTTTTGTCAAAGGCATATTAATTTAACTCATTTTAAAACTTATATAACTTTGTTCTCTAATGTCTTCTGTTTTACAAACAAATCTCTTATACATAAAACTTGTCTGTTTATGTGTTTGTAAACATTTAAGTCATTCAGCGAATTCATATCGAACCCTTTATGTTGTTGTGGTTTTGTCTGACAATGCCTTGTTGCAGTTGTCACATGCTCCATGGATGGTGTGACAGTTTAAAAGTGCAATGGAAATAAGAAAACATTTTTGTGTGCATAACAATGTGTAAGTGGTCCCACTTTATATTAGGGGCCTTAACTACTATGTACTTACATCAAAAAATAAGTACAATGTACTTATTGTGTTTATATTGTATTGTAAAACACTTTTGCTGCTATTGAGGTGGGATAGGGGTAAGGTTAGGGAGAGGGTTGGAGGTATGGGTAAGTGTGTAAAGTATGGGTCAACAGTGTAATTATAAATGTAATTACAGAAATTAAATACAGATGTAATTACATGTAATTTAAAAAAATATATAAGTACAATGTAAAAACATGTATGTACACAATAAGTACATTGTACTAAATTATTAATGAAAATGTAAGTACATAGTAGTTAAGGCCACTTAATATAAAGTGGGTCCTGAATTATCTTTTGTGCAAGACTTTTTGTTGAAGAACTCCTGCTTGAGTTTCTTATTCTAATAATTTTCTCTCATTTGGGTCTCCAGCAACAGGCTATCATGAGATCTTTAGAACAAAAGCTTCAGTGATTTTAAAGTAGGAATGCAATTCTGGAGAATGATCCAGCCCTGTGCAAGCCAACGAATAAAGTAAAGGCAATTTAGAATCAGAATCAGAATCAGAATCAGAATCAGAATGAGCTTTATTGCCAGGTATGTACACATACGAGGAATTTGTTTTCCGTGACCGAAGCTCCGGCAGTACAACAGAAAGACAGCGACAGAACAATAAAACACTGAATAAAAGAATAAAAATACAAATAAGTAGATAGTGAAATAACAATAATACCAAATGACGAATTGGTAGGCAAGTATATTACAAAATGAAGTTAGTATGTACATCATATATTGTGGTGCAAAATTAAAGTGGTAATACTAAAGTATGTGTGGTTAGATAAATAAAGTGTGTGTGTATATAAATATAAAGTGTAGTGTTGTCCTGCCGTTATTATAAGCTGTTCATAAGATGAACAGCTTATAATAAAAAAAGTCAAATGAAATTGTTGTTAATCTCCCCAATTTTTTTCGGATTCAGGTAGGGCATTTATGGCACACTAATGTTTGTAATGTCTGCTTCATCATATCTAAGAAGAAAAGGACGAACATTTGAGTAATCCTGTTAATCTCTATCATAAAGCTATGTGTTAAAAGGGAAAAGAAAGTTAAAGGTCAACCTGGTCTTTCTGTGTTCTCTGCACTTTACTGACATAATGACTCTCTTGTGACCAATCAGCACTTTTACTTTTTTTATTTTTATTATTACCATGTTATTTATCTGACAAAATGTGTAATACTCTAGAGAGACTATTAGCACTTATCACAAATGTTTGGCATCCATAATGATGTCTCCTTTCAATGTAAAGTGTCTAGAGAAAAAAAAGTCAAAAGACAGAGTCAAAGTTCAGCGTTGTCTCTAGTGTCTTCTGTGTTTGACTTAAGATGCAATAATTCTCTGAACTCTTTTGTGACCAATCAACAATTTTACCATGGCCTGTTTTTTGTTAAAATGTGTATCTCTCTTGAGAGTCTGTTAGCACTTGTCACAGACATTTGTCATCCATAGTCTCATTAAAAAAGCCTAACAGTCAAAGGTGTTATGTAAACTGATTGGAGCTGATGCAACTAGAGCTGTTGTAGAGATTGTACCTGAGATCCCTTCCCATTGGGAGTGGGTTACTCATCATTACAACAAAATACTTGTTTGTCTTGTACAATTTAATTTATAGTTTAAATGGTTTAGGAATATTTGGCAGAAAAAAGTATATACACACCCTTCACCTTCAAATCTCTTTTAAACAGTTTATACTAAAAACTTGTCTGTTTATGTATTTGTAAACATTTAAGAACTCCTGCTTGAGTTTCTGATATATTTAGTAATCATTTTCTCTCATTTGGGTCTCCAGCAAAAGCACTTCGTGAGATCTTTAGAACGAAAGTTTCAGTGATTTTAAAGAAGGACTGCAATTCTGAAGAAGGAGAATGACCCAGTCCTGTGCAAGCCAATAATTAAAGGCAATTTAAAAAGTCAAATGGATTGTTTAATCACTCATTAATTTCAGGTATCATTTATGCTATGTCTGTATTCTACTGTGGAACAGAACACAAGATATTTAGAAAAATATTTCTTTTTTTGCCATAAAATGAAAAGTAATTCTTACAAATATCCTATTTTGATAAAAAAATAAAAATAATAATAATTAAAAAAAAACCTTGAAATTATTTACAATTTTTTGGGTGAACTATCACCTTCAGATATTGCAAGGTGAAGTGTTTAATTTCTGGGCAAAATGTTATTGCAAGAATAATAATAATTTCTTCTTTTTGAACTATGAATTGGCATGGCTAAAATCATTTCATTGTTTTGAGAGCATCATAAACCCAAAGTGCATACCATGAATGGCAAAATTTATATTTGGCCCTGTCCTAAATAGCCTTCTAAACCCTCACAGTCTTCCTCTGAGTCCAGTCTTTTGTGGTGTAATGCCGCTTTGACTGTCGGTTAGAAGTCTACTGCGGACCTCGCCTTAGTGCAGGCTCAACAGAATTGTGCATCGAGGGCACGATTGGACATGAGCCAATCTACAAAAAAAGACACATCTATGGTCCATATTTATAACTGTGATGAAATATTTTACCATCAGAAAAAATACACCCTTCACTTTTAATGTCAGGGTTCCCACAGTCATAGGAAAATCTTGATTTACTATGAAGTTAAAATGCATGGCTCCATGATCAACTGTAAAATATTTAGGGCCAGATTTACTGACAGCTTAATTTACTTTTATAAATGTTTTATTTTATTAGTGTCATGGTTGTTAATTTTTTTTTTTATTATTTCTTCTGACCTTCAAATCAAAACAGACCCATGATTTTATGCCATGACATTGATAACTAGTATTTAATCACCTTTATGGGCTGATTCTGATAACGTTTTAATAATATTGTTCATTCGTATGAAATATATTTCATCTTATATATTTGGAACTGGACATTCTGTCACATTTATGTACACCCTTTTCATTCAAATTGAAAATAATGGAAAAGTCATTGATTTTCATAGGTAGCTAGGTATGGGAACCATGTTTTGAATGCTGTGTGTATGAGAGGCCTAAAGAAAAGAAGGTAGGTTAGATAGGTAATCGTTGGCTTCATCAAATATAAGAAGAATAGGACAAACATTTGAGTATTCCTGTCAAACTCTATATCATAAAGCTACATGTTAAAAGAAAAAGAAAGTTAAAGGTCAACCTGGTCTTTCTGTGTTCTCTGCACTTTACTGACATAACGATTCTCTTGTGACCAATCAGCACTTTTACCTTTTATTTTTATTATTACCATGTTATCTGACCAAACGTGTAATGCTCTAGAGGGAGTATTAGCACTTAACACAAATGTTTGGCATCCATAATGATGTCTCCTTCAATGTAAAGTGTCTAGAGAGAAAAAAAAAATCCAAAGACTGAGTCAAAGTTCAGCGTTGTCTCTAGTGTCATCTGTGTTATGATGCAATAATTCTCCGAACTCTTTTCTGACCAATCAACACTTTAACCATGGCCTGTTTTTTGTTAAAATTTGTATCTCTCTTGAGAGTCTGTTAGCACTTGTCACAGACATTTGTCATCCATAGTCTCATTAAACAAGCTGTTAAAGCCTAACAGTCAAAGGTGTTATGTAAACTGATTGGAGCTGATGCAACTAGAGCTGTTGTAGAGATTGTACCTGAGATCCCTTCCCATTGGGAGTGGGTTACTCATCATTACACCAAAATACTTGTTTGTCTTGTACAATTTAATTTATAATTTAAATTACTTTGGTATATCTGAGAGAACTTAATTTATGTGTACATGAACACAAAAGGCAATAATGTCAGGTACAACTAAAAATTCTTTAAGTTTCTTTATTTATTTCTATAGCACCACTGTTGGCGTATCTGTTAGATGGACATTTAAATACATGTTGCTGCAGTCTCAGTTCCCAGTTAGGATGTTTACACTAGTAGTTCAGACCAAAAAAAGATAAAGTAAATACATTTAGCAGTTAGCTTAGTGTTGCTTAGTATCATTTTTAATGATGAACCTAAAGATAGAAAACAAAGGGCATCGGACTACAATCACAACCTGATTGTACAGTCTTATGACTAGAGATGGGTATCGTTTGAATTTTACTGATCACGGTTCTGATTATCGCTTCCAATCAGTTTAAATTCCAATAAGAAAACAAATCCAATATAAAAAAAAGATTATGTCAAACATTTATTCTGTATTAATATTAAAAATATTAAAGTGTTAAAGACAAGTAAAGACAAGTAAATAGTCAGTAATAAAATAGAAAGAAATCAATTAATAACGTAAATAAATACACTGAACCAAATGTCAGGTCAGGTAATTAATTAATAATAATAATTCCTTTCATTTACATAGCGCTTTTCTAGGCACTCAAAGCGCTTTACATAGACAGGGGGTATCTTCTCATCCACCACCAGTGTGCAGCATCCACCTGGGCGGCAGCCATATTGCGCCAGAACGCCCACCACACCAGCTTACTGGTGGAGAGGAGACAGCGTGATGAAGCCAATCAGCAGGATATGGGGATTGTTAGGAGGCCATGATGGTCAGAGGCCAATGGGCGGATTGAGCCAGGATGCCGAGGTCACATCTCTACTCTTTTCGAAAGACATCCTGGGATTTTTATGACAAGAGTCAGGACCTCGGTTTAACGTCTCATCCGAAGGACGGTGCTTGTTGACAGTATAGTGTCCCCATCACTACACTGGGGCGCTAGGACCCACACAGACCACAGGGTGAGCACCCCCTACTGGCCTCACTAGCACCTCTTCCAGCAGCAACCTAGTTTTCCCAGGCGGTCTCCCATCCAGCTTCTGACCAGGCTCAGCCCTGCTTAGCTTCAGTGGGCAACCGGTCTTGGGCTCCAGGGTGATACGGCTGCCGGTTACATAAACTGTTATTAAAATTTTAAAAACACTACATAGTTTCCTTTACAGAAGTAAAATATATTTTCTTTCTCATCGGTTTACGTTCACTTAAGACAAAAACGCCTGTGTTTAATGATATACTGATGTAGTTTTCTGTATACTGGTCAATAAATATGAAAGAAGTCAGTTTTGGCCCAGAACAAACTTTTCTACAGTGGAAATACATGGAATGGTTCGATAACGAACACAAATTGGGAGCCCACACCGCGACCGCTGTTGGGTTGTTGAAAAATTTATTTTACAGTTTTTGATTTTACACAATTTATTACAGACTACAGCGGAGCTTTGAAGGACTGCGGTGACTTTAGGGTTCGGCAGGCGGAAGGAGCCATTGCAGAGTTATGTGGAGGTTCTCGGTGTAGGGTGAGCTTGGGAGATGGAGCGCATTTCTGCGGGAGCTGGATGACAAGGTTTGGGAAGTCTTTTTACTCTCTCAACCTAGAAAATCTGAATCATTTAAGAACAGTACGAGATTAAATCAACTGAAAAAAAGAAGAAGATCACAGCAAATTATTTAATCATCCAACCCCAGCATGCACTTGAAGTGGCATCGTGCCAGCTCATCCGGTTACAGAGCTCAACCTCAGACCACCCTGCTGCAAACCCCAGAGCACGTTCTCATCAGCAGTCCTCATTTAAGGTCTGTTCTTCTGTTACAGTTGTGTCTGAGGAAGGCGGACAGTTGCAAACAATAATCTTATATTGTATGGACGATATAAGTCTATTTGGTGATTTCCACATGTATTGAAAATGCGATATATAGTATATGGTAGATTGCCAATGGTATTGAAAATGATTAGTTGGCATGAAATCAGAAATGACCCTCTTAACTTTTTGTGACATTAGTCCATGGCTTGAAGCTTGCAAGTCAGTACACTGGAAAACAATTTCTGCCGGCTCCTGTTTTAGAATGGCATTCTTGCTCTGATGATGTCAATTTGCTTGGGGAAATCCCTTTGTTAAGGTCATGTTGTAAGGACTTTGTTGTCCGGGTCCAAGCTCTAAAATCATTTCACTTGAATATACTATTTCAACAGCCATTTATGAAAACTATTTAAATAATTTTACATATGTAAGATAAGCAATTAAAAATTTGCTGTGCACATGACATTCTCTTTGCTCACAGTGTCTCAGACAATATTTTAGCCTAATCACTATCTGGCCTTCTGGGATTTCAGTATAGACAATTTGGTTAGGGTTATAATTTTTCATGACATTGGGGGTGTATATTAACAAAGTTTGTTGTTTTCTTGGGGGGTTTGGTAGAGCGTTAGGACCCAAAAGCGGTGAAGCTTAATATCATACAAGCAGATAATCTTAACCACTTCCTATCCAACCATGAATCTGCTATAAGCAAGAGGTGGAGTGGAAGTGTGCACCACAAACCCTGCCCTTTATTCATTATTCCATTTCACTTGGAAATACATTACAAAGTCAGTTGCAACTTCCGGTTCACAGGTACTTTGATATTGATATTTTTCAAGGTACTGAAGTTAGATATTCCTGTATTATGACCACTAATGCACGTACAAACCCGATTCCAAAAAGGTTGGGACACTGTACAAATTGTGAATAAAAACAGATGCAATGATGTGGAAGTTTCAAATTTCAATATTTTGTTCAAAATACAACATAGATGACATATCAAATGTTTATACTGAGAAAATGTATAATTTTAAGGGGAAAATAAGTTGATTTAAAATTACATGGCATCTCAAAAAAGTTGGGACAAGGACATGTTTACCACTGTGTGGCCTCCCCTCTTCGTTTTATAACAGTTTGCAAACATTTGGGGACTGAGAAGACAAGATGCTCAAGTTTAGGAATAGGAATGTCGTCCCATTCTTGTCTAATACAGGCTTCTAGTTGCTCAACTTTCTTAGGTCTTCTTTGTCGCATCTTCCTCTTTCCTTATTATGATTCCTTTATTTATGATTCCAATGGGTGAAAGATCTGAACTGCACGCTGTCCATTTCAGTACCCGGATCCTTCATCTACGCACCCATGATGTTGTAATTGATACAGTATGTGGTCTGGCATTGTCATGTTGGAAATGAGACGACATCTGGATGGGAGCATATGTTGTTCTAGAACTTGGATATACCTTTCAGCATTGATGGTGCCTTTCCAGATGTGTAAGCTGCCCATGCCACATGCACTCATGCAACCCCATACAATCAGAGATGCAGGCTTCTGAACTGAGAGCTGATAACAACTTGGGATGTCCTTGTCCTCTTTAGTCTGGATGAAATGGCGTCCCAGTTTTCCAAAAAGGACTTCAAATTTTGATTCTTCTGACCACAGAACAGTTTTCCACTTTGCCACAGTCCATTTTAAATTAGCCTTGGCCCAGAGAAAACGTCTGCGCTTCTGGATCATGTTTAGATATGGCTTCTTTTTTGACCTATAGAGTTTTAGCCGGCAACAGCGAATGGCACGGTGGATTGTGTTCACTGACAATGTTTTCTGGAAGTATTCCTGAGCCCATGTTGTGATTTTCATTACAGTAGCATTACAAAAGGAAAAAAACACTCCTTACAATCCGATCAAAATTTTAGTTGGATCTGGCCAATTCAATCTGATTGACATGTTTACATGTGACTTTTTTTATTCTGATTGTGCTTCTAGTCCTATTACGATCAGATTAGTAGTGTCCATGTAAAAGCAGCTACTGTTTGAGTGGAATGTAGGAAATATACCTTGTGTAAAATTTAACAGTTAAAGAAGTTCTGAATTGCACTCTTTCATTAAATTATTATTTGATTCGTTTCAGTAATTTAAAACTAAATCTGATTAATCCATAATATTTTACCAGTAGGTGGGTCTAAATGTGAATAATCAGACGTCATGTTGAATGGGTGGTCGCAGTATAAAACTGAGTCATGTCCGTGATTTGCTTCAGGAGGCCAAACTGGCAAGCATCCTTGAACAGATTTGGAATAGCTCTTTGATGAAGCACTGAGTCTACTCAAGATTGAGCTATTGCCAAAATGCTTAACTGGGGAGCGACAAACACGGACAATGAAACAATCCAATACTGCTTTCCGAACAACGAGTTGTCTTGTACCAAAAATGTAAAACCTGGAGCTGAGTATATTATGATGTACATATTCATTTCTACAGTATCAGTGTTTACTGTGTTTCTGAACCTGCTGGTGATCATCTCCATTGCTCACTTCAAACAGCTCCACACTCCAACCAATGTGCTGATCTTCTCTCTGGCAGTGGCTGATCTTATTGTGGGACTGATTGTTACGCCAGTACAGGGCATCAAATTAATTGAACCATGTTGGTTCTTTGGTGAAATATTTTGCTCAATATTTCATTTTATTTTCTATGTGGTTACTACAGCGTCTCTTGGTAATTTGATTGTTATATCTGTGGATCGCTACATTGCTGTGACTGACCCTTTGCGATATCCAGCAAGGGTCAATACTAACAAAGCAGTTTTTTCTGTTGTTGTAAACTGGGTATTTAACTGCATATATTCTTTTTTTCTTTTGTATGAGTCTATAATCTATCCAGAGAAAAATCATACATGTATTGGAGAATGTATGCTTATTATTAAGTTGGGATATATCATAACAGATGTCATAGTTACTTTAGTAACTCCATGTTGTTTAATAATATCTTTATATATGAAAATCTGCTTTGTAGCAAAACATCAAGCTGAGCATATAAATTCACTTTTAGACAAAAAAGTCAAATCGGAAAAAAAGGCTGCAAGAACCTTAGGGGTTGTTGTAATGGTTTATCTTCTTTGTTGGATACCATACTACATAGCCGCTCTTTCGCTTGGGCAAGACTCAGGTGACACTCTTGTAATTAATATAATGTACTGGATTTTATGCATGAATTCATGCTTGAATCCACTTATTTATGCTATGTTTTATAGATGGTTTCGAATATCGACAAAATACATTTTGACTCTGAAAATATTTGAACCTTCATCAAAATACTTAAATTTGTTCATGCAAGAGAAATGATTTTATGCTAATATTTTGCTGTTGCATGACTGTAAAACATGTAATGCACACATAAGAGAGAGATAGTTCACCCAGGAATGAAAATTATTATTTGTTCACCATCATGCTGTTTCAACTCTTTGACTGTCTTTCTTCCGTGGAATACGAAACATACTTTGAGAAACATCTCAGCATTCTTTAAAATATATATTATTCCACAAAAGAAATGGATACCAGTTTGAAATGACACAAAGTTGACTACATGATGTCAGAGTTTAGATTTTTGGGTGAATTATAGCCTAAAGTTGACTTGTTTCCAAACAGAAGAGTTTGCATTCTATTGTGATCTTCCTTGTGGTTTTGAAATGTTTAGGTACAGTTTCTAATGATTACTGTAGACCACAGTGATAGATCTGAGGCTTTCAAATCATTATCATCTAAAGAAACGTCTTAGAATTTATTAACTCAAAAGTGGAAAACTGGTGCAAACACAAATCATGTGTAGACATTAAGAATTATGCTGATGAATAGAGAGAGTTAATCACAAAGTTTGTTTTGGCCTGCTTAGCTGTGCAAAGGCTAAATCAGTTCTAAGACTTCTAAGACTTCTAAATGGCAGTAATTGAGAGAGAATGCAGTTGTTTTTGCTAAGTTCAAGTAGTTTTCAGAGATAATCTTCATTTAAGTGAGAGACTTAGCATTGAGCCCTGAGGATTTTTTTTTGCCACTGGCCTAGTGGGACGGGTGGTCACAATTTCTTAAATAAGAGATGACAACAGGGAAATGATGGATGAAATTACAAAACATTTGTGAGACTGATATGTGATGATATTGGACAGTTATCACATCTTTCATGTTTCCTCTTTTCCTACTAGTGCCTCTGAACTTATTTAACACAAAGCTATGAAGAGAGATTACAGAAGCTGTGAAGAGCAGAGTTTCAGAGTTTTTTTAAATAGGTGATTCTGTAATTACTGACTTTAAATATTAGCCAATTTACTTTACTTTCATTTAAATGGACCTAAAGTACACAAGTCGTGAGAACTGATGAGGTCATTGTCACAGGGGAGGAGTGGCGAACTCCTGGGGGAGGGGGGATTTGTCATTTGATACAGCAGCTACGATAGCACATTTTAACTGATATAGGCTTGTTTTATTCATTTATTCATTTATTTTTATTTAAAACAATTCCAAACATGCTTAATATATCAGGAAATATCTCAAATCTCAAATATGCGTTTTGCACCTTTGTAGATTTGTTATTTGATCAATAAATGGTGATGTTAAAGTAGTGTAATCTATTAAATGCACATAAAAAAGTGCCATATATATATATATATATATATATATATATGTATATATATATATATATATATATATATATATATATATATATATATATATATATATATATATATATATATATATATAATACTTTTTCCAGCCTTTAAGAGTAAATTTATAATTTTCACTTGCCGTTGTGCAGCATCACAATACAGGGAGATGCAAAGGACAAGATCAGGTCACTGGCTCTCCAGGCAATACTCATCATATAAGGGCACTCTCCATAGCACACTTCTGTTTTGTGAAAAGTGTCAAAATATCCATTGTTAGTTACAATGTGTTGTAGAGCTAAGGAAACAAAACCAGCAGAGAAAGATGCTCATTAAAGTTTTAGTGGTGGTTATTTTCTGTGGGTACTGTAAAGGACAACACACAGCCACATAACGATCGACAGCAATTAAAACTAAATTACAGAGAGATGCTGATAGGAGCAATCCAAGGGTATTTATAAACACTCCAAAAAAAAATTTCTCCAAAAAAACAGCATTGTATTTATGTTTGGAGCATTTTCCCTTGATACATGATGAGTTGATGGCAGGCAATATTGAGTCTCATGAACTTCAGTCTCATAGGCCAGGTGTGAGTCTCCTCCTGTTAGGAGTTTGTTCTGCTTTCCTTCCTTTTATTTATAGTGTCTGGATTAGACTGGCCAACCCATCTATGGCTAAGTCTAAAATTCTGTAATGACATTGTCTCGTGCCTCCTCCATCTAATAATAATAATAAAAAATATTTTAGGAAGAGTACTCATATTAGATGAAAGCATATAGAAACACATGGAATATATCCACCTTTTTCCTGACGTAAAAATTGGCCCTACCATTTGTAAATTCTATGGGTCTGGCTTCCGGTCTCATTTGCATCAAGCTATATTTATATGTACAAAAGAGTTCATTTTGCTGCTTGATATTGACAGTTGATGTGACCTATCATATCATTTTAATCTGTTTATTGTCATTATTAATACTGTTATTCTTGACTAAGAACACACTGGTTTGTACTGCAGACAGTTTTACCATTTACTGCTCAATGTTATTCTCCTCATTATGAACATATAGCAGCTAATGAAACAGAAGTCTCAGCCATAGACTTACTTCCACATTGAGGTCAAAGGTGGATAGGGCCTGATGATTTATGATAAATTATATATAAAAATATAATATGAAAAAATAGGAACAATTTTTACTGAATTCAAAGTGCCCTACATAGTTCCACAAATGACTGTGAAAATTTAAGAAAATTAAAGATAAGTCCTGGAAATTTAATAGCTTATTCCAGTTTTACTAGAGGTTTTAGTTTTAGACCAGATGGTGGATCGGCACCTAGAAAGGACCTCTACAGCCCTAAAAAGACAGCGGAGCTCGGGACATCTAGAGACCCAGATACAGATCCCCTGTAAAGACCTTGTCTCAGAGGACCACCAGGACAAGACCACAGGAAACAGATGATTCTTCTGCACAATCTGACTTTGCTGCAGCCTGGAATTGAACTGCTGGTTTCGTCTGGTCAGAGGATAACTTTCTCCTGGGTTTCTCCCAAGGTTTTTTTCTCCATTCTGTCACCGATGGAGTTTCGGTTCCTTGCCGCTGTCACCTCTGGCTTGCTTAGTTGGGGTCACTTCATCTACATCGATATCGTTGACTTGATTGCAAATAAATGCACAGACTCTATTTAAACTGAACAGAGATGACATCACTGAATTCAATGATGAACTGCCTTTAACTATCATTTTGCATCGACACACTGTTTTCCTAATGAATGTTGTTCAGTTGCTTTGACACAATGTATTTTGTTTAAAGCGCTATATAAATAAAGGTGACTTGACTTACTAGAATCTAGTAATCTCTATTGCTCTTTCTTTTGCTCTTTTTGCTCTTTATTAAAAGCCCTCTTAGCAGATGGCCTGAGAAGATTTTAATGCAGAATTAATATTACATGCAGTATTCAGGTGTTTCTCATGAAGGTTATAATTTAATTCTTTCTCATTTTTTTTAATCAAATTTTTATTGTTATTTTAGCATCTTTTAAATCTCTTTTTGAAATATCCCCAGTTCTAATCAGCAAACCTCTAATCTTCTCCAAAGTTTCACCCAAAGTCTTGCTTTCTTTTGAACCATGAATATGCACAGTGAACAATTTGAGATGCATCACTTTTACAAGTGAACACCCAATCTTGCTTATGGCAGCTGTAAGGTTAGAATTAAATTCTTGTGAAGAATGACATTTTGAAATGAATACTTTATGTGATGGTGGGTAACATGACATAACAAATTAACACTAAATTTAATATTTTATTCTCCAGTTGTTCAAATAAAATAGCATAATGGATATAAACATGATAATTAAGTTTCCTGACAAATTGACAAAAATGTACAGGTTTGCTTTGTGAAGAAGCAAGAGAAATTGAAATGTGAAAATTTTGGTTAATAATTAATGTTCTAATAACACAACATGTGAGGCAGTGTTGCTGTTTAAATTTCTCCCTTTGGCTGAAATGTCACAGTTAGACAGAAGAATTCAAGTAAACAATACATTTATTTATTTGAGACATAGATTTATTATGGATTTTTTATTATGGATTGTCTATTTAAAAATGATCTCAAATGCATTCTAAATGACAATATATAGTGTACTTCATTAGGGATTGCTTTATTGGTTTGAAGCACAAATAGTGTTAAAAATATCATGAATGATGATTTGTAAAAATATCGACCCGAGAGGATGCTGGTTGAAATATTCTAAAAGTTAAGATGTATTTAATTGATTTTCTAAACCAGGGGTAAAATAAAGCATAGATAAGAGGATTCAGACATGAGTTAACATATAAGACCCATACTAGACAATAGAGTATGTTGGGTGGGATTGCACTGTTTTCAGTTAGAGTCAAGATATAGTATGGAATCCAGCAAAGCAGATGAACTGCCACATTGATTCCTAATGTCAGAGCAGCTTTGGTCTCAGATTTCCTCCTTACTGAACCTCCCATTACACATTTACCTCTCTTCATTAGAGAGTTTATGACTTTCACCTGCTTTTGTGCAACATAAAATATCCTTAAATATAAAGTTATGATCACGGTACAGGGAAACAGGAAGCAGAATATTAAATCATTTACTCTCCACTCATATGTAATCATGATGTTACATTCACCATAACACACATCTGCTCTGTGTGAGAAACTTATTGCAATTGCAATATTATAAGCCAAAGAAAAAAACCAGCAAAGACAGATAACAATTAACATTCTAGTCATGGATATTTTCTGTGGGTACTGTAAAGGGTGACACACAGCCACAAAACGATCAATGGCTATTAAAACTGAACTACTGAGAGATGCTTGGAGGACCAGTCCTATGATTAACACAAACAGACTACAGAAAGTGTCTCTGAAGTACCAGCAAGTCTCAATCAACTTGATGGCCTCTATAGGTATGACAATAAGTCCAATAAGCATGTCGGAAACAGCAAGAGAGAGAATGACCAGGTTGGTTGGAGTGTGAAGTTTCTTGAAGTGAGAGATTGAGATGATCACCAGCAGATTCAGAAACACAGTTAATGCTGACAGCAATGAGAAAAACACATATAAAACATTGTATTCATGTCTGGAGCGTTTTCCCTTGGTACATGATGAGTTGATTCCAGGAAAGCAGTATTGAGTCTCGTGATCCTCTGTCTCATAGGCCATGAGTGAGTCTCCTCCTCTTAGGAGTTTGTTCTTCTCTCCTTACTGTCGTTTAATTTATAGTGTCTGGATTAGACTGGCCAACCCATCTATGGCTCAGTATAAAATTCTGTAATGACATTCTCCCCTGCCCCCTCCATCTAATAAAAAAAAAAAAAGAAAAAAAAAAGATTTTAAGAAGAGTACTCATATTAGATGAAAGCATATAGAAACACATGGAATATATCCACCTTTTTCCTTACGTAAAAATGGGCCTTACCATTTGTAAATTCTATGGGTCTGGCTTCCGGTCTCATTTGCATCAAGCAATATTAAGATGTACAAAACAGTTTGTTTTACTGTTTGATATTGTCGGCTGATGTGTCCTATCATATCATTTTAATATATTATTGTCATTATTAATACTGTTATTCTTAATTAAGAACACACTTGTTTGAACTGCAAACAGTTTTACCTTTTACAGCATGTTGTTATTCTCCTCGGTCCCCTTCAGGTACCCGAGCTGCATCCGAAAACACTATGGCAACGCCCTTCAGCATGACCAGCTCTGAATAATATTTGAAATCAGTCTCATGAATGGGCGTGACGTCATATCAATCAATCAATCAATCAATCAATCAATCAATCAATCACCTTTATTTATATAGCGCTTTAAACAAAATACATTCAAAGCGTCAAAGGTCTGAACAACATTCATTTGGAAAACAGTGTCTCAATAATGCAAAATGATAGTTAAAGGCAGTTTATCATTGAATTCAGTGATGTCATCTCTGTTCAGTTTAAATAGTGTCTGTGCATTTATTTGCAATCAAGTCAATGATATCGCTGTAGATGAAGTGACCCCAACTAAGCAAGCCAGAGGCGACAGCGGCAAGGAACCGAAACTCCATCGGTGACAGAATGAAGAAAAAAACCTTGGGAGAAACCAGGCTCAGTTGGGGGGCCAGTTCTCCTCTGACCAGACGAAACCAGTAGTTCAATTCCAGGCTGCAGCAAAGTCAGCCAGGAATGGGTGTCATATGTGGGTGACGTAGCGACCAGGAAGCTATAAAAGCACATGAGGTGGAACGAGCGTCAGCTTTTTGTCATTCAGCTTATTGTCATTTTGTCAGAGAAGTTTTTGGGCTAAAGCAGGCAGTGTTCAGGCAGTTGTGTTTTCCCTGCTCTTGATAATATATAGGTGTAGGGACACATGCAGTATGTTGTCTGCTTGAGAGCGAAGCCAGTAGAATCAGTGCTCGAGGGAGTTTATGGCCCGCGATGCAACCGTTTGTTACTGCTTTGTTTCACTCTCAGAAGGCTGTCTTTGAGGAGGGAGCCTTCACTAGCGTTTCTCGCGGTGCCGGTCCTTCTTTTACACAAGCAATATTATGAACTAATATTATATTGAGCAGCAATAATGAGGAGCGTAGCATGCACAGTCGGCTCTAGAAGAAAAATAAGGGGACTGATTGTGCGTCTCCGCTCTCGTGCTTGTAATCTTGCGATTCCTGTCCAGCTGTTGCTGAGGCACGACGGCGACTAAGTTCGCAAAGATTGCACGAGATCTGGCAGACAGGTTGGAGACGGTTCTTCCTATCTCCACCAGCATTCCCTAGATTTAGAACTCGTTTTTGAGGCTTGCAAGCCCACG
This sequence comes from Carassius auratus, assembly GCF_003368295.1. Classification (NCBI taxonomy): domain Eukaryota; kingdom Metazoa; phylum Chordata; class Actinopteri; order Cypriniformes; family Cyprinidae; genus Carassius; species Carassius auratus. The sequence goes on along the minus strand of NC_039277.1, from coordinate 14,832,891 downwards.
CCTCTGACTGTGAACTTAGTGAAGCATCTATTTATCTCCGAGGAGATTAATATTGTTTATATTGTGTGACTAAGCAACTTGCGTGCTGCCGAGGCAACACGTGTACTACATAATTTTCGGTTTTAATGTGAATTTTATCACACCAGACTGTGTTTACTCGTTTGGTTTTTTGGCTCCATTTAATAATGAGGAATTAAATAAGGCATTTATCTGACTATGAGAAGTTAGATAGCCTATATCACTTCGATATGAATTGTATCACAAGCCAGACCATATTTACTCATCTGATTGATTGATGGCATTTAATTCTGAGGAATATAATGGCTGATCACTTTGAGAAGTTATATATACAAGATCACATGGGATATAAAATTTGAGTAAGAACACATGTTTAACTCTCTTCCTTATTCCTCACATACACAATTATATATAGCATGTATAACCAGCAGTGAAATGTTAGTATCGTGTTCCTATCTTGTTCAAGCTCCTCATTCTGGGGGTGTCACTTCTCGTACTCCCCAGAGGCTAGAGTCAGAGTGATGCTCCCAGGCTGAAGGCTTTGAGCAGTTCTGAACCTGCATCCTGCATCCTTGCTACATGTGGTACTGCCCTGAGCAGGCTCTGGTCAATCGAGTCTTCCTAGCAGACGACGTGGGTCTGAGGGCCATCATTTTTATCAGGAGACTTCAGCTTTGAGAGTCCTGATACTGTGGCTCAGGACCTCGGAGGGCAGGCCCCTCTGGGGACGAGCGGTGTGCACCGCATTAAACGGTGTCCGTCTCTCCTCAGTGCCCTCAGGAGATCGATCTGCCAACCCTGCCCGTGTTTCAGGGTGCAGCGGTCTCCGGCGAGCGCTTCTCTCAGTTACTGCCTGTAAACGTAGCGGTGCTTAGATGCCCGTGACCTCCGCGGAGGTCTCTATAGCAGCTAGTTAAACTTTGCCCTGCTGGTTCACCACTTCAGGGCAATGAACCAGCAGCTCTGATTGCACCAGAGGTCAGTCTCGAGAGACTGGTTCTCTTAGTAGACAATTTAGCAGCATGGAAATTGCCAAACATGTCTCAGTGGGTCCTGCACACTGTAGTGAGAAGCCACAGAATCCAGTTTGGTTTTCCTCTGCCTCATTTCAATTGGGCTTTTTCCACCTGGTGGGCCCTGAGCAGGCTCTGGTAATGTACTTCACCATTCCGAGGAAGGATAAAGGGTTGCGTCCTGTTTTAGATCTACGTCTTTTGAACTGCTCAGTCAGGTGACTGAAGTTCAGCATGCTTACACTAAAAGCCTACTGTAAATGAGACGCCTACAGTGGTGGCTCAAGACCAAGGGGTTCTCCCTGAGGGGAAACCTGATTGCATGCTCAAGGTCACGCGGAAGTCCTACGTGGCTTAAACATTTAGATGAGATCTTGGTTCTTGTCTCAGGGCCCAGTCCATGGAGCTCCTTGTCGCTGAGTGTTTCTAGCGATGGATGCACAAAAACACAGCGGTGGTCTCTTATATTAACCACCAAGGGTGGCTGTGATCATCCTCCAATCCAGAACTCCCTCCATGAGGAAAACTGTATGCCTTGAGGTAGAAACCTTTCACCTCCTGGTGCGAAGACTGCCAGTTTGACCGAGTTATTTGCCCAGTTGGGACAGTTCTGGAGGTCCTGCGGGCCCTTCTCTCTGCAGAGTTGACCCACTCCACCCTGAGGGTCTACGTGGTGGCCAGTACAGCCTACCCTCTAGTTACATTTTTCCTCTGCTGTGCACTGAGGCTAAGGCCTCCGGCCAGAAGAAGCTTATGCTAAGTGGTTGATCAGGATGCTATCCTAAAACCTTGAGTCCTCTGATCTTCCCTCACCATTAGGAGTCAAGGCTCACTCGAACTGAAGTATGGCAGCCTCCAAGGCCTTCTTGTCAGGTGTGTCTATACAGGACAACTGCAATGCAGCTGGACGGTCCATGCCCTCACATTCATCAGATCGTATGGTTTAGATCTGCGAGCCACTCACGGCTCTTCTTTCTCTTGCCTTAACTGTACTCCTTGTATACACACTAGGCAGGGACTTGCAAGTCCGGCAGCGTGGGCATTCTTGTTCCCATAGCGTTTTCGGACACAGCTCGAGTTCCTGAAGGGGAACATCCCAGGTTATGTATGTAACCATGGTTCCCCGAAGGGAACGAGATGCTGCGTCTCAAGGCCATACTTCAAGCATCCCTGCCAGAGTTCACTTCATTCTTGGAAGCTGATATTCATTCCACCTCATGTGTATTATAGCTTCCTGGTTGCTATGTCACCAGCCTATGACGTCGCGCCCATTTATGAGACTGATTTCACATATTATTCAGAACTGGTCATGCTGAAGGGCATTCCCATAGCGTTTTCAGATGCAGCATCTGTTTCACCCATAGACTTACTTCCATGTTGAGGAAAAAGTTGGATAGGGCCTAATGATTTATGATAAATTATATATGAAAAATTAAAGACAAGACCTGGAAATGTAATAGCCTATTTCAGTTTTACTACACAGTAAAAAACGTTGGGTTGTTTTTTTTACCTAACCGCTGGGTTACACATATTGGGACAATGTGTTGGGTTATCTAAAAATTTGTCTGGTCATTTTTTTTTCGTCGTTGGGTTATTTTTAGTTGTAACCCAACTGTTGGGTTAAATATGTTTCCTGCTTTATTCTGTTTAAATTTTAACGGTCCAGTCAGAGACTCAGCGTGGACATCAGCTGCAGCCTGATTATGAAGGGTAAGTAACTGTTAATATAATCGTATGATGTATATATTTTTTTCATACGTTAAAAAAGTTTGTATTCCCTTTAGTCCGTTTGTTTACCCCAGAGAATCAGATCGATTGTAAATGAATGCTGGCATTAATAACATTACATGAACAGATTATCTGCAAAACTTTTTAGACAAGTTTTACTTAAAGTTAATAAAAATGTTTGGTGAAATGTGAAAGTTTGACGAAATCATTAGAATTAAGCTAGAAAAGCCGAACGGATCTGACCAGTGAATGAAGCTGCTCGAGCAAGCTGAGCTCACACACATCAGTCATGCGACAGACAACAGACTCCGTGAGAATCGTTTATGAACCTGCAATTTTCTGTTCAAAACCTAGACGAAAGAAAAGCGCACAGTCGTGAGGTTACCTGTTCTTTCAGCGGAAATTTATAGCAGTGCACCAAATTTACATAATGTTACTCCTACAACCAACCCTTAAGAGGGGAGCGTAAAACAGAAGCCATATTCGTCTTAGAAAGAAGAATCAGAATCAGAATGAGCTTTATTGCCAGGTATGTTTACACATACGAGGAATTTGTTTTCGTGACAGAAGCTCCGCAGTACAACAGAATGACAGCGACAGAACATAAAACACATAATAAAAGAATAAAAAATACAAATAAGTATTTAGTGAATGACAATATACAAATGACAATTGTAGGCAGGTATATTACAAAATGCAGTTATGTATGTACATATATATTATGTGTAAAATTTAAGTGTATACTAAGTATGTGTGTTAGATAAATAAAGTGTATGTGTATATAAATATAAAGTGTAGTGTGTTCGCAGTTATTATCAGCTGTTCATAAGATGGATTGCCTTAGGGAAGAAACTGGTCCTGTGTCTGGTTGTTCTAGTGCTCAGTGCTCTGTAGCGTCGACCAGATGGCAACAGTTCAAAGAGGGAGTGTGCTGGATGTGAGGGGTCCAAAGTGATTTTGACAGCCCTTTTTCTCACTCTGGATAAGTACAGTTGGTAACACTTTAGAATAAGGTTCCATTAGTTAATGTTAGTTAATGTATTAATTAACATGAACAAACAATGAATAATACATTTATTACTGTATTTATTAATCTTCGTTAATGTTAGTTAATGAAAATACAGTTATTCATTGTTAGTTCATGGTAATTCACAGTGCATTAACTAATGTTAACAAGCACAACTTTTGATTTAAATAATGCATTAGTAAATGTTGAAATTAACATGAACTAAGACTTATAAATGCTGTAGAAGGATTGTTCTTGCTTAGTTCATGTTAACGAAAGTAGTTAACTAACATTAACTAATGGAACCTTATTCTAAAGTGTTACCGTACAGTTCTTGAATAGAAGGGAGGGTTGTACCGATGATTGGCTCAGCAGTCCGGACTACTCTCTGTAGTCTTCTGAGGTCAGATTTAGAAGCTGAGCTGAACCAGACAGTTACTGAAGTGCAGAGGATGGATTCAATGATGGTGGAGTAGAACTGTTTCAGCAGCTCCTGTGGCAGGTTAAACTTCCTCAGCTGGTGAAGGAAGTACAACCTCTGCTGGGCCAGCGCACCAGCACTAACTAATTGTAAAGTAAAAGTGTTTTTATGGTTTATTCAAATTGAATATTGTTATGCATCTATAAGAATACCCTATAATTACAGCAGTTTCTCTTATGAAGCTAGATTGATTAACATGTTTTTAAATGTGTTGTACTAAATTTGTTTATACTTATGTTTTAGACAATGGACTTTTTTGTGAAGGAAAAATTGCAACAATAGAATTTCTGCCTGTTAATTGAAACATTTCAAGGTAAGTAACCTATTTAAATTAATGATACATAAGTTTTCAATTTTAGTTAGACCTATGACTTCCAAAAATTATGAAAAAAGACAAATGAGGTGAAATAGCTGCATTGCCGTATTTAGTCCAACAAAGCTTCCTTTCATTTCAGTCCAAATCAGTTAAAGGGTAAAGGGTGGTAAAATTTACTCACATTAGCCGCAAATATTGCCACAAATTTTCTGGAGGGAGTGAAAACTGGTTTAGTCTGTCTCTTAGTGCAAATGATAGTAAATTCCCACAAAGACTGTAAACATTTTAACAGTAAGCTTAGTTTTTTTTTTTACTTGTGCTTTTTCTGTACTTTTGTCATTTAAAGGCCTTGGTGCAAAATTATTTTAAGGTTGGCACTAATTAGTGCTGTACTTGAATCACCAGACAAGCCGGAATCCACATGTCCTGGTGCTTGGTGACATCTTTTTTTTATTATCTTAAACACGGAGGCGATGGAACACACAGTCTTTAATAGTTTCTTCTGCACACTGTCTCCTCCTTAAAAACCTTGTATTTAGTAATCAGTAAAAAACCATCAGTAGGTCCAGCAGCTGGTATATTTTTTAGTATTATTCCTTGATTTTATGATTATTTTTTGTTTTATTATTATATGGTATGTTCATTTTATTTGAAAGTCGTAATATTTGCCAATTATGGTAACCCATATTCGGAACTGGTTCTCTGCATTTAACCCATCCAAGTGCACACACACAGCACTGAGAAGTGAACACACCATGGTGTGAACACACAACTGGAGTAGTGGGCAGCTATATCCAGCACCCGGGGAGCAACTGGGCGTTCAGTGCCTTGCTCTAGGGCACTTCAGTCATGGTTATTGAGGGAGGAAGAGAGGACTGTTCATTCACTCCCTCCATCTGCCAGCACAGAGACTCAAACCTGTGACCTTCGGGTTACAGGTCCAACTCTCTAACCATTAGGGCACATCTGTGAACTGTATTTGCACGTGTGTGTGTTTTGATATGAATATGAATTGTCACATTTGAAAATGTCAGTTGTATTTTTACACATTCTTGTACAATTAAATAAAATATTGTAAAATATATTTGTAAATGTTTTATTTGCATATTAAAATAAAATCTGTAATTAACAACAAAGTAGTTTCAAAATATGGTTGTATTAAGTCATTTTTAATAAAAATACTGATGTTAATTAATAGAAATTATTAACTCAACTGTTGGGTAACTTTTAACCCAACTGGATTTTAACCCAATGGGTTTGGTTGAAATAACCCACAGATGGGAAGGTGCTATACCAACCCATAGTTGGGTTACAGGTTGGCTTATTTTTAACCCAACATTTTAAGTGTGTAGCATCTAGTAATCTCTTTTGCTCTTTCAATTTATTAAAAGCCCTCTTGGCAGATGGCCAGAGAAGATTTTAATGCAGAATTATTATTACATGCAGTATGCAGGTGTTTCTCATGAAGGTTATAATTAAAAAATAATTAAAATTAATAAATTAAAATATTTGTTTAATCAAATTTTTATTGTTATTTTAGCATCTTTTAAATCTCTTTTTGAAATATCCCCAGTTCTAATCAGCCAACCTCTAAGCTTCTCCAAAGTTTCACCCAAAGTCTTATTCTATACACCCAAAGAGAAATTGAAATTTGAAAAATATTGTTAAAAATCAATGTTCTAATAACACAACATGTGAGGCAGTGTTGCTGTTTAAATTTCTCCCTTTGGCTGAAATGTCACAGTTAGACAGAAGAATTCAAGTAAACAATACATTTATTTATTTGAGACATAGATTTATTATGGATTGTCTATTTTAAAATAATCTCAAATGCATTCTAAATGACAATAAATAGTGTACTTCATAAGGGATAGCTTTACTGGTTTGAAGCACAAAAAGTGTTGAAAATATCATGAATGATAATTTGTAAAAATATCGACCCGAGAGGATGCTGGCTGAAATATTCTAAAAGTTAAGATGTATTTAATTGATTTTCTAAACCAGGGGTAAAATAAAGCATAGATAAGAGGATTCAGACATGAGTTAACATATAAGAGCCATACTAGACAATAGAGTATGTTGGGTGGGATTGCTGTGTTTTCAGTTAGAGTCAAGATATAGTATGGAATCCAGCAAAGCAGATGAACTGCCACATTGATTCCTAATGTCAGAGCAGCTTTGCTCTCAGATTTCCTCCTTACTGAACCTTCCATTACACATTTACCTCTCTTCATTAGAGAGTTTATGACTTTCACCTGCTTTTGTGCAACATAAAATATCTTTAAATATAAAGTCATGATCAAGGTACAGGGAAACAGGAACCAAAATATTAAATCAATTACCCTCCATTTAAATGTAAGCATAATAATACATTCACCATAACACACATCTGCTCTGTGTGAGAAACTTATTGCAATTGCAATATTATAAGCCAAAGAAAAAAACCAGCAAAGACAGATAACAATTAACATTCTAGTAATGGATATTTTCTGTGGGTACTGTAAAGGGTGACACACAGCCACAAAACGATCAATGGCTATTAAAACTAAATTACTTAGAGACGTTGAGAGGAGCAGTCCCATGATTAACATAAACAGTCTACAGAAAGTGTCTCTGAAGTACCAGCAAGTCTCAATCAACTTGATGGCCTCTATAGGTATGACAATAAGTCCAATAAGCATGTCGGAAACAGCCAGAGAGAGAATGACCAGGTTGGTTGGAGTGTGAAGTTTCTTGAAGTGAGAGATTGAGATGATCACCAGCAGATTCAGAAACACAGTTAGTGCTGACAGCAATGAGAAAAACACATATAAAACATTGTATTCATGTCTGGAGCGTTTTCCCTTGGTACATGATGAGTTGATTCCAGGAAAGCAGTATTGAGTCTCGTGATCCTCTGTCTCATAGGCCATGAGTGAGTCTCCTCCTCTTAGGAGTTTGTTCTGTTCTCCTTACTGTCGTTTTCATTTATAGTGTTTGGATCAGACTGGCCAACCCATCTATGGCTCAATCTGAAATTCTGACATCTGACATTGTTCCCCGCCCCCTCCATCTTATAAAAAAGAGAGATGATTTTAGGAAGAGTACTTATATTAAATGAAAACATATAGAAAAAGATGGCATATATAATGACCTAAAAATTTCTCAAATTCCTTTCAAGATGCACACTCGATCGTTTCCATTGCTCTGGCGTCGTGGTGAATGTTTGCAGTTGTTTGGTAGTATTGCTATATATACCGGTGTCTGAGTTTTCTCGGTGGAGGATGTGAAACAATGGTCGGCGCTTTTAGTTCACATCCACTGTAATTCTGTAAGTGCTTTCCGAGCTGTTCCGTCGGCATTGTTCGCTCTCAATCGACCATATATTTCGCCAGTACACTCATGTGAATCTGCACAAATGACTCTCCGGGATTGCTCTTGGAGAGAGATGGCTTACATTTAACAAAAATCTCAACAAATTAGAAGACTTGATAAGACCAAAAAAAAAAAAATATATATATATATATATAAGATTTTTTTTTTTTTGTGAATTAGTGGCCTTCTGGAAAGTATGTTAATTTACTGTACATGTACTCTATACTTGTTAGGGGGCTCATTTAGCTTTAATTACTGCCTCAATTCAGCGTGGCATGGAGGTGATCAGTTTGTGGCACTGCTGAGGTGGTATGGAAGCCCAGGTTTCTTTGACAGTGGCCTTCAGCTCATCTACATTTTTTGGTCTCTTGTTTCTCATTCTCTTCTTGACAATACCCCATAGATTCTCTATAGGGTTCAGGTCTGGTGAGTTTGCTGGCAAGTCATACACTCCAACACCATGGTCATTTAAAGGAACACTCCGACTTTTTGGGACTTTAGCTTATTCACAGTATCCCCCAGAGTTAGATAAGTCCATACATACCTTTTTCATTTCTTTGCTTTCTGTTAGTGTTATTTGACTCACCCACCTAGCCTAGCTTAGTGTACAAATAACAATGCTATATGAGACAGAGACCATTTTTAATCGTATAAATACTGGGAACTATATTCTTACTAGGCGTAGGAGCACAGCTAACATTACTTGGGCGGAGTGATTAGCGCAGCACACAATTTACTTTTAATATGCACATGCTGGAATCTATGATAATGCTTGGGGTCAGAACAAAGTTCTAAAAGCAGCTTACTAGGTTTTGGAACAGAGCTATTGTCAGGGACCAATCAAGCGCAGTACCATCCACCACACAGAGATCACTCTCTCCAGATTACTAATCACCTGCATCTGTTCTATATCAACTGCTTCATCTATCAACACATAAGAATCCCTCAGTAACTTCAGTTGTTGTCAAGCCTCCAACAGGAACCCGTTGTCCCCTGAGTCTCTGATTCCTCTGAGAAATCCTGACGTAACGTACTAATCTGTATATATCTAACCTTTGTGTTGCTGTTCTGCTGTGTCCAGATCTGTTTCCTGACGTCCGTGGTCCCGAGTTCACCAGAGTTCACTAAAGTCCCATCCAAGCCAATTGCTGCCATTCACATGAAACAGAAAGAAAGCGATTAAATGATCCGAGACTGTGAGATTGCAATATTCCTGTAGTGACTGGTTTTCCTGCTGTTCATTCCGAACTGAGTGATCTTGGCAGCATATTAACTTGAATTCATGGAAAACTCACCTTGCACTCTATTGACTTAGAAAAAGGAATAAAGTTGTGTTTGAACTCACTTACCTCGCTTTCCGTGCATGTATCCTGACAGCTATTGTTTTATAAAAAAAAAATTTAATATAATTTTTGGGAATTCTCTTTAATATTATGTTTGTCAATAAATCATTTAAATATTTTTGTATACTTCACATGATTCTTTTTGAAAAAATAAATAATAATGTTGTCAATTTTTCTCATTTAGGCTATTGGTGCTAAAATCATCATTGACCACCACAAATAGATTTTCCTTTTCCTGATAAATTTCTATTTTACTATTTAAAAAGGTAAAATCTTATTCCAGTGTGAAGCTGAAGTTGACATGTTGACTGGCTCACCATGTCTCTCTCACATGACGGCAAACTAATTAAAACATACAGGTTTTTCTCAATATGCATTCCTCTGTGTAATTCTCATGGAAACATTATCAGTCACAGATGTTATTGACTCAAAAGACAGCTGACCAAGTTTACTAGGACTTCACAAATAGTTAGTTACATGAACACAATCACCTGTAGTTTTGTCAAAAATATAGATTTTTTGATAAATATCAATACTGAAATATATAAAAGTTTTAGTACACTTTCAGCAGTTTCTATATCAATACTACCAGCTGTCTCTCTGACAGCGAGTTCATGCACACTGCATGTTGTCCAACAAAATACACATTTAATAACATTTTTGCTTCTGACTCACTTAATGTCAGTCATGTGTTTGAAATAATTTCCTTTTGTGATCTGATGTGGCTTCTTATAGTAAAATCATTATTTTATTGTGTCCTATACTGTGATAAAGGCTTTGCAAATTGGCAATTAATCAATAGACTTTATTCTTATATTGCTACGGTTGTGTAATTATTGTCTTCATATTCGGTCAGTTATACAATTTCTATCATCTTTTTATTGATAGCTGGATGCCTTTGTCCATTTAAGGGATTTCCTGGAATGTTCTATTACATCTGTGAGGCATATTTGGGCTTCCAGTATGAATGAAGCTCACGTCATTCTATTTTGGGTAAAAACAAGAAAAATTATAATAATAGAAAAGTTGAAATAAATGTGCAAATCCATACATTTTTCTCTTGTGTTTTACCACCTCAAGAGGTTTTCTTTAATGTAAAAATATACCTCTTAGTCATGTTCTAGTCTTGTTATATTTATAAAAAAAAAAAACTAGTTGTGGCAGTTTTTTCCTTGTGGTATCAAAAATGGTAATGAATATTAAAAAGTTAAGTTAAAAATTACCAGAAGTGCCTCCACAAAATAGTGTATGTCTATGGGGAACTCTGGTTATATTGAAAAATTATTTAGATGTTTAGAGATTCATTATGATAAAATGTGTCAGTAATCAAGACAATGGTGCTTGTAATTTATAAAAAGTTAAATATTAATACAAATGTATAATAATGCAACTCATCAAATATAATAACTACATTTATTCAACTCATAATTTTTTTCTCATAAAAATGTGTTGATTTTAAAACCTTTTTCAATAAAAAGCTTTTTCAATTTTGCATTATTTTTAAATTGTCTTGTCTTTCGGTTGAAATGCATATTTGTGCAAATTTGATACTCATTTTAGGCACAAAAAATATTTATTTTTTATTTATATTACAGCATAAACAGATTTAGAATTAGATCGGGAGACATTTAGGAAGCTATAACTGACAACTCTTGACACATTTCTAAGTTTCTTGTTTAAATGTTTTTATGAAAAATGAAATGGAAAATATGTATTTGTTGAATCGTGTTACATTAACTCCACATTACATAAACTAGACAGAACCTTTAAACTTCTTCTCAGAAAAATAATGTGAAACACATACAGTGCTATTCCAAACATCATTTGTTAATTTGCTCATAAAGTGTTGCCTCGAATCTGCAGTACTGCCATTCACAGGAATTATTAATGGTAATCTTTGAAAATATCCACATAAGAGGATGCTGGCTTACATAATCTAAGAGTTATGATATATTTAACTGCCTTTTTAAACCAGGGGTAAAATAAAGCATAGACAATGGGATTCAGACCTGAGTTAATATACAAGGTCCATGTTAGAAAATTTGACATGACTGCAGTGTTGACTGTGCTTCCTGTTAAAGAAAGAATATAAAATGGAATCCAGCAAAGCAGGTGAACTGTCACAATTATTCCTAATGTCAGAGCAGCCTTGCTCTCCGATTTCTTTTTTAAAGTGTCCTCCATTATTCTTTTCCCAGTCTTTAAGAGTACATTTATAATTTTCACTTGCCGTTGTGCCACATAGAATATTCTTAAATATAACATTATGATCACAATACAGGGAGACGCAAAGGACAAGATCAGGTCACTGGCTCTCCAAGCAATACTCATCATATAAGGGCACTCTCCATAGCACACTTCTGTTTTGTGAAAAGTGTCAAAATATCCGTTGTTAGTTACAATGGCAGTGTTGTAAGCTAAGGAACATAACCAGCAGAGAATGATGCTCATTAAAGTTTTAGTGGTGGTTATTTTCTGTGGGTACTGTAAAGGACAACACACAGCCACATAACGATCGACAGCAATTAAAACTAAATTACAGAGAGATGCTGATAGGAGCAATCCAAGGGTATTTATAAACACTCCACAAACTTTATCTCCAAAATACCAGCATGTCTCAATAAATTTGATAGCCTCTGTGGGTATCACAATGAGTCCAATAAGCATGTCGGCCACAGCCAGAGAGAGAATGATCAGGTTGGTTGGAGTGTGAAGCTTCTTGAAGTGAGAGATTGAGATAATCACCAGAAGATTCAGAAACACAGTCCATGCTGACAGCAATGAGAAAAACACATATAAAACATTGTATTCATGTCTGGAGCGTTTTCCCTTAATACATGATGAGTTGATGGCAGGAAAGCAGTATTGAATTTCATGATCCTCTGTCTCATAGGCCATGAGTGAGTCTCCTCCTTTTAGGAGTTTGTTCTGCTTTCCTTACTGTCCTTTTATTTATAGTGTCTGGATCAAACTGCCCAACCCATATTTTGCTCAATATGAAGTTCTGTAAAGACATTGTCCCCCTCCCACTCCATTTAATAAAAAAAGAAAATAAAAAAAGATATGATTTTAGGAGGAGTACTCATATTACATGAAAGCATATAGAAACAGATGGCATAGAGCCTGCGGGTGTCGCTGTTGGACAGTGTTATTCCTGCTTCCTGTTTGCTGTGTTGCTGGTTTGTGATCATAGCTCTGTGTAGCTTTATTTTTCTTAATTTATCTTACTATCACTCTCTGGCATTTAAAGTGATAATATGTACAACTTAACTTAGAGTTTTAACTTGACTAAATGGGGCCCAGGTCAGGAAGGAGACAGACTGGCTAAACTGACCATCTGCTAGCCTCCTAACATCACAGAAGTCAGTTAATTCTCAGGACTCTTTCACCTAGATATCACACTATAGAGACTGTGTCGGTTCCCCAAACCAGGAAATACAAAAAATGTCCAAAACATTTTAAGAATAACAATTTAATTGTGGTTCAACAAATAAAAAAAAAGAGATGCAATACTGATAAACAAATGATAAAGCTTGACTTATGGAATATCAGGTCTCTTTCTACGAAATAATTTTTTGTAAATTATATGATCTCTCGCCATAAACTAGATGTGCTCTGTTTGACAGAAACCTGGCTATAACCTGATGATTACATTATTTTAAATGAGTCTACCCCCCAAGATTACTGTTATAAAAATGAGCGATGTCCAAAAGGTAAAGGGGGAGGTGTTGCTTCAATTTATAACAATGTTTTCAGTATTTCTCAGAGGGAGGACTTCAAGTATAACTTGTTTGAAATAATGGTGTTTCATATAACATTATCCAGAGAAGCAATTGTTAATGATAAATCCCCTGTTATGTTTGTACTGGCTACTGTATACAGGCCACCAGGGCACCATACAAACTTTATCAAAGAGTTTGCTGATTTTATATCAGAGTTAGTTGCTGGCTGCAGATAAAATTCAGGACCTACTCATTGTCAAAATGATACTCTAAATTTAATACTGTCAAATGGAATTGATGTTGATGGTATTGGAATTATGCAGCCAAGCAATGATATCTCAGATCATTATTTAGTTTTATGAAAACTTCTATAGCTAAACTAGTTCTTGTTAAAAGTAAGGTAGAACCATCAATCCTACCGCAAAAGACTGCTTTGTAAGTAATTTTCCTGATGTATCCCAAAACCTCATAACAACTTGATGATGTAACAGAAACTATTAACTCTTTCTTTTCTAGCATTTTAAATACAATTGCTACTTTCTGCTTAAGGAAAGTTAAGGAAAACAATCTGACACCGTGATATAATAAGAACACTCACAAACTAAAGAGAGCAGCCTGGAAAAGGGAGTGCAACTAGAGGAAAACAAAACATATTAGAAATATTTTGTATTGCTTGGCAGGAAAGTAACCTATCCTACCGAAAAACATTAAATACGGCTAAATCTGATTACTTTTCGTCTCTCTTAGAAGATAACATAATATAAATATAACCCCAGGTATTTATTCAATACAGTGGCTAAATTAATGAAAAATAAAGAATCAGATACATTATGTACTATTGAGTACTATTGTACTATTGACATACGTGTTGATATTTCCCACCAGCACAGCAGTAATGACTTTATGAACTACTTTACTTCTAAGATTGATTCTATTAGAGATAAAACTGTAACCATGCAGTCATCAGCTACAGTAACGCATCAATTAGTGCACTATAGATCCCCTGAGGAACAGTTCCACTCATTCTCTACTATAGTAGTGGAACAATTGTATAAACTTGTTAAATCATCTAAACCAAGACCCTATTCCATCTAAGCTCCTAAAAGAGGTGCTTCCATAAGTTATAAATCCTCTTCTGACTATTATTAATTCATCTTTGTCATTAGGATATGTCCCCAAAACCTTCAAACTGGCTGTTATTAAGCCTCTCATCAAAAAAAAAAAAAAAAAACACAACTTGACCCCAAATAACTAGTTAATTACAGACCGATCTCGAAACTCCCTTTTCTGTCCAAGATACCAGAAAAAGTATCCTCACAATAATATTTCATTCTTAGAGAAAAATGGTGTCTGGGAAGATTTTCAGTCAGAATTTAGACCGTACAGAGACTGCTCTCCTTAGAGTTACAAATGACCTGCTCTTATCATCTGATCATAGTTGAATCTCTCTGTTAATGCTACTGGATCTTAATACTGCATTCGACACTATTGACCAGATCATTCTTTTGCATAGACTAGAAACTTTGTTGGCATTAATGGAAGTGCATTAGCATGGTTTAAACTGTACTTATATGACCACCATCAATTTGTAGCAGTGAATGAAGAGGTATCATATCAGTCACAAGTGCAGTATGGAGTACATCAAGGCTCAGTACTATTGAATATACGCTAATAATAGCCTGTTTCTCTTTTATTCCGAGGTCACCGTAGCCACCAGATCCAGTCTGTATCCAGATCAGATTGCAGTCACCCAGATCCAGTAAGTATCCAGCCCAGACGGTGAATCAGCACAAACCATGGCTAACAGTCAGATTCAGCCGTTTATTTATGATCCAGAATCAGATCCAGAGGCTGAAATTTAACAAGAGCAGCATCAGCAACGACGTCTCTATGTGGTATGTGCTGAAACTGTATATATTTGCTTAGTGGCTTGACTAAGTTCCACTTTGTCGTCTTTTTTTTTCTTTCAGTTTTTTTCAGTTTTTTAAGCTGTACATGTGGAAAGTGCAGTTTGATGACAACATCGCATGTTGTTTACTTGATGTGCTTACGTGCCGATAGCTAAGTTAACAACACAGAGATATTTGAAGCAGTTTTACTCAACGCATGTAGTTCCAACACACGATCGTGACCCTTTTTCGTTGGGACTGCATTATCCTTAAGAAATAAACGATGTGCAAATCCGGCGTCAAACTGGGCCTTGTTTGTAAAACAAGCATCTTCGAAATGCAGGAAACAAACAAAAACACTTGCACAACTCCGTTGATGCTCTGTAAAAATAAACTCCATCCACTGGTCCCTTAATGCTGTTTTTCTTTTGGTAATCTGTGCAGGGTTGTCTTGCCCTGGCAACCAAAAACACACTCCTTTTGTGACATTTCGCGACGCTCTCGCTCTGATCAGTGAACATCTGTTCTGCTCTCAGTGCTCTGCTTTACGGGAGTGCGCGCTCTTCCGGGAGAAGTGCCTTAGGACCCATATAAGGAAATTCTGCTCCATCTAACGTCACACAGACCCATACTCCAAAAAACCTTCCGAAACTTGTGACAAACCGGAAGGAGTATTTTTGGAACAGAAATACTCCTTCAAACGTACAACTTAATTTTTGAAACTTTGTCCATGTTTAGCATGGGAATCCAACTCTTTAACAGTGTAAAAAACTCAGTATGCATGAAATAGCATTTCACCCCCCCTTTAAGCAAATACTGGTGGTGATGTTACACCTATTCATTACATCTAATTTTTCTCCTCCTCTTGTGGCCTCCCATCACGACTTTAGTGGCTATCCTCTCTACTGCCTTTTGTAGCCTTTCTCTCATGGCTTATCTGGGCATCTCCATCTGTGGCCTATCTAGGCCTTTTCTCCGCTGCCTTTGTGGCTATTCTTTAAGGCCTCTCGGGTCATTCCCACCTATCTATCTGACCTATCATGGTCTCTATCACTGTTTGGCATATCATGTCCTCTATTACTGTCTGGCCTATGGTCTCTATCACTGCCTGGCCTATCATGGCCTTTATCTCGAGGACTACTGTATGTATCTCCTCTACTCTCTAAGTTAATATTTTAAGCTATAATCGGATACATAACACTAGTTATACTTACTTTAATTATGACTAAACCTTATATTTCTGCTGTCCATATGTTCTAGGATCTTTTAAGAAATGAAAGCTTTAGCCTAAAGTTCTGCCAGGAAGACTCAATTACTTCATCACTAATTACCTTCATCATTATCCAATCATGTCTTTATACTTTGGTATAAAAGATCGTACTTACACATGTTTGAGGCCGCAGATGCCGACGTGATAACAACCTCCACCCTCCCCACCACCACCAGGATGGTCCTGTCCTTACCTTCCAGGGGGGTTGGCCCGGCCCCTGCCTTCGTCTTCAGGCAGGAAATGCAGGTCCGCTACCCTCGGATTATGAACCATGGACGGGGCCTTCCGCCAAAGAAATGTATAAATATGCTTGCTGAGTTGTCAATAAATGTATGCTTCGTACATCATTTTATCTCCTGAGTCTTTCTGGTAGAAGTACTTTGTCTGTGCTATGGATGTGGCCTATGCCAAAATAATTATGTTCTTTGTATTGGTTTTGTAAATAAAGCTTTGATTTGATGAGTTTTATCTCACCTCCTGAGTCTTTCTGGTAGAATTAAAATGACATGCTGTATGCAGATGTTTCTTGTGAAGGTTAGAATTAAATTATTTATCTTTTTTTGTTATCAAATTATTATTTTACCTTTTAAGTCTATTTTTGAAATATCCCCAGTTCTAATCAATAAACCTCTAAGCTTCTCCAAAGTTTCACCCAAAGTCTTATAGTATTTTTGAACCATGAATGTGTACAGTGGAAGATTTGAGATGCATCTAACTCTAAGTGAGCACCCAATCTTGCTTATGGCAGCTGTAAGGTTAGAATTAAATTCTTGTGAAGAATGACATTTTAAATAAATGCTTTATGTGTTGCTGAGTAACATAACCAATTAACTACATTTACTATTTTATTAATCAGTTGTTCAAATTCAATTTAAGATGCACATGTAAAAGTGTGTAATAATTAGTATATACATTATAAATATGATTATGGATATAAACATGATAATTAAGATTCCTGACAAATTGGGAAAAATTAAGAAATTGAAATCTGAGAAATATTGTTGATAATCGATGTTCTTATAACACAGCATGTGAGGCAGTTTTGCTGTTTAAGTTTCTCTCTTTGGCTGAAATATCACAGTTACACAGAAGAACTCAAGTTAAAAGTTACAGTAAATGTAAACAAACTTATAAAACAAGTTACATTTATTTATTTGAGACAGCTATTTATTGCATTTTTTAAATATCAATCTCAAATGCATTTATTAAATTACAATGTATAATACACTTTATTAGGATCTGCTTTACTGGTTTGAAACACAAATAGTGTTAAAAATATTATGTATGATCACTGTTAAAAATATCGACTCGAAAAGATGCTGTCTGAAATATTCTAAATGTTAAGATGTATTTAACTGATTTTCTAAACCAGGGGTAAAATAAAGCATAGATAAGAGGATTCACACATGAGTTAATGTAAAAGACCCACATTAGACAATAGATTATGGTGGTCGGTATTGCTGTGCTTTCAGTTAAAATCAAGATATAGAATGGAATCCAGCAAAGCAGATGAATTGCCACAATAATTCCTAGTGTCAGAGCAGCTTTGCTCTCAGATTTCCTCATTACTGAACCCTCCGTTAAACATTTACCACTCTTCATTTGAGAGTTTATGAGTTTCACTTGCTTTTGTGCAACATAAAATATCCTTAAATGTAAAGTTATGATTAGGGTACAGGGAAACAAGAAGGAAAATATTAAATCAATTACTCTCCATTTAAATGTAAGCATAATAATACATTCACCATAACACACATCTGCTCTGTGCGAGAAACTTATTGCAATTGCAATATTATAAGCTAAAGAAAAAAACCAGCAAAGACAAAGAATAATTAACATTCTAACCATGGTTATTTTCTGTGGGTACTGTAAAGGGTGACACACAGCCACAAAACGATCAATGGCTATCACAACTAAATTACTGAGAGAGGCTGAGAGAAGCAGTCCCATGATTAACACAAACAGTCTACAGAAAGTGTCTCCGAAGTACCAGCAAGTCTCAGTAAACTTAATGGCCTGTATAGGCATGACAATTAGTCCAACAAGCATATCAGCAACAGCCAGAGAGAGAATGATCAGGTTGGTTGGAGTGTGAAGTTTCTTGAAGTGAGAGATGGAGATGATCACCAGCAGGTTCAGAAACACAGTACCTGCTGACAGAAGTGAAAAAAACATGTACATAAAATAGTAATCATAACTGGAGCGTTTTCCCTTGATACATGATGAGTTGATGGCAGGAAAGCAGTATTGAATCTCATGATCCTCTGTCTCATAGGCCATGTGCGAGTCTCCTCCTTTTAAGGGTTTGTTCTGCTCTTTTTACTATCCTTTCATTTATAGTGACTGGATCAAACCCACCCATCTACCGGCCATTTTGAAATGATATAATGGCATGCTATTCCCCATTAATAAATAAATTAGTTTATTTTCCCTATCTTCAGCTGGAGTGCCTAGGAACTCCACAAGAGGCCACTTCACCTCTCACTTTTGCCATTCTCACAGACTACATTTCAAAGAATCCTTTGCTGGACTCATCATCTCTGATTGCTGTAGTGAATCAGCTTAAAGGAGAAATATGAACAATTAAACATAACTAGTCATAATTAATTATAAATATTTCGGTTCGCTTAAAGTATTTACTTGACATCTCAGTGTCAACTGTCTGTCAATTTTAAGAATGCAAATTTCCTGGTTGAGGAAAATTACTTTCTTACTGTACAATTACTCAGAGCATGTAGCAAAAATCTGCATGATAGGGACTCCAGTTATGAGCAAACAACGAACAACCTCAAGTGTGATACAAGCAGGGCTTGACATTGACTCTGACGTAGATAGAAAGCTTATTTTGTATTTAAAGTGTCATAAAGCAAACAAGCTTGTTGATCTTGTGCAGACTAACCAAGGAGGGATACGCTATAAGTTAACCTCATTAAATATTGTTGTGGAAGTATTAAGATCCTTTACCTAATAACGTTTAAAGCACTTTAAAAATACTCTGATGCAAGTAAAAGTCCTGCATAGAAAATGTTACTTAAGTAAATGTAATCAAGTATAAACATTACTTTAATGTAAGTATAATCAAGGAAATTTGTTGTCTGGGACTACTGTACTGTTATTTGTTATATCATTAGATTATTATTCTTATATCATTATTGCACATCAGCAACTCACCAGGAAAATGAATAATCTCAGACACCTTGGTCCACGCATCATTTTTATTTTATTTTTTATTCCCCTGTACGCAAACAGGGACACATCATAGATAAAAGCAAACCCGCCACAGCAACAATCAACCTGTCCTATGTTGTGCTATTGTGATTTCAACTCTCCTCAATGCTCTAATGTCAAGCCATGGATACAAGTAAGACTTTATTAACTACATAAACACTTAAACTAGTCTAGCATACACATACACACACCATACACATACATTCATACAGTGGGCATAGGAAAAAGAGTTAAAGGTTAAGCAGTAAAGAGAAGAGAAATAAAAACATGAAGCAATCATACAATTTGATATTCAGCAGATCTACAGCCTGGAGAAAACATCAGTTTCTTAGTTCAAACACACCTTTGTAAAGGGTGCAAATTATACTTAATGTATCAATTAATAAGACTAAGTTTGATGCTTGCATGTCTCACCTGTTTAAAAAATATTCCTTATGCACTTTGGGGCTGAAGTTAGGTAATGAGAAACAACCATTTTGAGTCTGAGGATTTTTGGGGAACGGAAAGTCAAAGCTGTAGGCTTGGCACAAACATAGGGGGTCCTCAGAAGCGATCTAGCCTACATCCTCACTTCTCAGAATCTAACAAACCAGGTTGTTTGTTGTTTGCTCATAACTGGAGTCCCTATCATGCAGATTTTTTTCTACATGCTCTGAGTAATATTGTACAGTAAGAAAGACATTTTCCTCAACCAGGAAATTTGCATTCTTAAAATTGACAGACAGTTGACACTGAGATGTCAAGTAAATACTTTTAGCGAATCTAAATATTTACAATTAATTATGACTAGTTATCATCAGTAAAATATGGAGTGCCACAAGGATCTGTCCTATGTCCCCTTCTATTTTCAATATACACGTTGCCCCTTGGTAATATTATTAGAAAATACGGAATTAGCTTCCACTGTTATGCTGATGATACTCAGCTATATATCTCAACAAGACCAGATGAAACTTCTCAATTATCTAAGCTAACAGAGTGTTTTAAAAATGTAAAAGACTGGATGACAAATAATTTTCTCCAATTAAATTCGGATAAGACAGAGATATTAATTATTGGACAAAAAAACACTACACAGAATCTCGTAGATTACAATCTGCAACTAGACGGATGTACTGTTACTTCCTCTACAGTCGGAAATCTGGGTGTTATATTAGACAGCAATTTGTCTTTTGAAAATCATATTTCCAATGTTACAAAAACTGCATTCTTCCATCTTAGAAACATTGCCAAGCTACGAAACATATTATCTGTTTCTGATGCAGAAAAGCTAGTTCATGCATTTATGACCTCTAGACTGGACTATTGTAATGCACTTCTAGGTGGTTGTCCTGCTTCGTCAATAAACAAGCTACAGGTAGTCCAAAATGCAGTGACTAGAGTACTTACAAGGTCAAGAAAATATGATCATATTATCCCAATTTTACAGTCTCTGCACTGGCTACCTATTAAGTTCCGTATCAGTTACAAATTATCATTACTTACCTATAAGGCAAAATGGTTTAGCTCCTGCGTATCTAACTAGCCTTCTACCATGCTACAAACCATCATGCACCCTAAGGTCACAAAACGCTGGACTTTTGGTAGTTCCTAGGATAGCAAAGTAAAGGAGGTAGAGCTTTTTCACATTTGGCTCCCAAACTCTGGAATAGCCTTCCTGATAATGTTTGGGGTTCAGACACACTCTCTCTGTTTAAATCTAGATTAAAAACGCATCTCTTTCGCCAAGCATTCGAATAATGTATCTCTTAAATTGTGAGTGTAGTTGCATCTGATCAAATGTGCATTTTTATTCATTAGCTTGGGTTAAACTAATTTTAGTTTGTTGAATCAGCAGCTATGCTAATGATGTCTCTACTTTGTTTCTATGTTTTGCCATGGGATTTACGTCCGATGGTAACTAGGATATAAACAAGCTCCAGTCTGGATCCAGAACACCTGAGAAGAGATGATGCTGACCATCAGAGGACCTCAGATGATGTTAACCCTGAATCAACAAACAGAACTAACAAATATTGCTACATGTGTGACTGCATCATATAACAATTATTAATTAATACTATTAATAATGTCTAGCTGACTACGTCTTGTATTAATTTTTTTCTTCAAATCCTGTCAAACGTGCACAAACTGACAGTCACCACCATAAGCTACTACTAAATATTGTAGAAACATAATTTTCTGTAAAGTTGCTTTGTAACGATTTGTATTGTAAAAAGCGCTATACAAATAAACTTGAATTGAATTTAATTTAATTGAACTCATCCACAGACTGCCTGAGCTATGTGTTGAAGGCCACCAGGACATGCCTGCACCTGCTCAGGCTCTCCACACGGACACAGGAGACTTAGCAGAAGAAAAAGAACTTGGGCGGAACTGTGTGTGAGCCTTTTAAGGACTGAGAAGATTCACACTTCTCAGGATGGGCTTGTCCAATCAGAAAGCCTGAAATTCCAGGCAAGAGGTTCAAAATATGGGGGAGTTTTACAACCCTTTGCATATGGAACTCTATTGAGTGTTGAGTGCAAAGTAACTATAGTTTTCTTAGAACACTAATATAGGGGCGGAATGGTTCAACTTTTTCACAGTTTGGTTTGTTTCACGGTTTTAGAGTCACGGTTTCGGAATGGCTCGGTATGTGCTATGTTTATGGAAAAACTATACTTTCAAATATCTATCCATCCATCCATCTTATTCTGCTTATCCGGGGCCGGTTCGCGGGACAGCAGTCTAAGCACAGAGGCCCAGACTTCCCTCTCCCTAGACACTTCCTCGAGGTCATCCGGAGGGATACTAAGGCGTTCCCAGGCCACTGTGGTGGCCATGGCGGATCCGGAGACTGGGGTTGCCATGGCGGTTCTGGAGACTCGGGGAGCCATGGTGTACTGCAGACTCGGGGGTCCATGGCGTACTTGGAGACTTTGGGGGCCATGACGGAACTGGCTCTGAGGCCACGGCTCCAACCCCAGCATCGGCATCTATGGCTGGATCTCTACTGCCCTCCCCCAAAAATTACCTGGGAAAGCTTACGGGGCTGGACTTGGGGCCTGGAGCCGACACTGAAGCAAACTCTGGGGCTGGAGCAAACTCTGGGGCCGGAGCCGACACTGAAGCAAACTCTGGGGCTGGAGCAAACTCTGGGGCCGGAGCCGACACTGGAGTGAACTCTGGGGCTGGAGCCGACACTGGGACTACCTGGGGTTCAGGAGCCCTCCCTGGGCTCGTCGGGGAATCATGAGAACTCCCTGGGCTCCCATGGAACTCTATTGAGTGTTGAGTGCAAAGTAACTATAGTTTTCTTAGAACACTAATATAGGGGCGGAATGGTTCAACTTTTTCACAGTTTGGTTTGTTTCACGGTTTTAGAGTCACGGTTTCGGAATGGCTCGGTATGTGCTATGTTTATGGAAAAACTATACTTTCAAATATCTATCTATCCATCCATCCATCTTATTCTGCTTATCCGGGGCCGGTTCGCGGGACAGCAGTCTAAGCACAGAGGCCCAGACTTCCCTCTCCCTAGACACTTCCTCGAGGTCATCCGGAGGGATACTAAGGCGTTCCCAGGCCACTGTGGTGGCCATGGCGGATCCGGAGACTGGGGTTGCCATGGCGGTTCTGGAGACTCGGGGAGCCATGGTGTACTGCAGACTCGGGGGTCCATGGCGTACTGGAGACTTTGGGGGCCATGACGGAACTGGCTCTGAGGCCACGGCTCCAACCCCAGCATCGGCATCTATGGCTGGATCTCTACTGCCCTCCCCCAAAAATTACCTGGGAAAGCTTACGGGGCTGGACTTGGGGCCTGGAGCCGACACTGAAGCAAACTCTGGGGCTGGAGCAAACTCTGGGGCCGGAGCCGACACTGAAGCAAACTCTGGGGCTGGAGCAAACTCTGGGGCCGGAGCCGACACTGGAGTGAACTCTGGGGCTGGAGCCGACACTGGGACTACCTGGGGTTCAGGAGCCCTCCCTGGGCTCGTCGGGGAATCATGAGAACTCCCTGGGCTCGTCTGGGAATCAGGAGCCCTCCCTGGGCATAACAGGACATCGGAAGCCTCTTCTGGGCATAACAGGAGATTGGAAGTCTCATCTAGGAATAACAGGAGATCGGGGGGCTTAACTGCGGTTCTCTGGCTTGAACTGACAAGTAAAGGAAGGAGTGATCTCTTTGAAGTGATATGTGGATGAAGCTGGAGCACCCACATGCTTCCGGATGGGAGGAGGATTAGGATCCTCCAAATCAATGAAGAACTTGGAATCTTTTAACTCGAGAACAGAATTAATAAAATCTGCTACGGGTCTGCGACAATCTTCAGCAGTCCAAAAAAACAAAAAAAACATCCGTTCTGTAACATGATGTGTCGTCCAAAAAAGGATGCCAGAGGATAATCAAAAGGGAGAAGGTTTTAATGATCACAAGGGTGGAGAAAACACATACACAACTTAATTACACTTCATGCTATAACACTTCTACGACCACCAGAACGAAACAGTAAGTGTTTATAAAACACAAGGAAAGTAATTTGAAGAACAGAAACAGGTGTGGAATAATCAATTAACATAACAAGAAAAGGAAAATTACCAAACAAGGAAAAAAATTCAAAAGAATAATGAGAACGGCAGTCTATGATTGTGACGAATACATTTACATTTAATCATTTAGCAGATACTTTTATCCAAAGCGACTTCAGGCCAACGACAGAACAACAACAGTAAGTGCCATGACAAGTCTCAGTTAGTCTAGCACAGTACACATAGCTGTTTTTTAAAGAATACAATAGAATACAATACAATAGAATAGAAAAAGATGTGTCTTTAGATGTTTTTTGAAAATGACTAAAGACTCAAATTGAGACTGGGAAGTCATTACACCAGCTGGGCACAGTCCAGGAAAAGGTCAGTGAGAGTGATTTTGAACCCCTTTGGGATGGCACCACAAGACACTGTTCCCTTGCAGAATGCAAGCTTCTGGAGGGTGCATGAGTTTGAACTAGTGAGTTTAGGTATATTGGTGCAGTGCCAGTGGTCGTCTTTTAGACAAGTATCAGAACCTTGAATTTGATCCAGTCTGGAGAGAACAAGAGCTTGGAAAAGAAGATGTGTGGCTTGCTCTGACTAATGTTGTTTTTGGCAAATCTGCAGGACCGGGTCATTGTAGTAATATGGTCTGTGAAGCTTAACTGATGATCAATCACAACTCCTAGGTTTATGTCTGCCCTGGAAGGAGTTACTACAAGTAGTTATGTCTTAGTAAGGTTCAGCTGAAGGTGATGGACCTTCATCCAGCTAAAAATGTCTCTCAGACAGGCTGCAATGCGAGCAGCTACCGTCGGATCATCTGGTTGGAATGAGAAGTAGATTTGAGTTTCATCAGCATAGCAGTGATAAGAAAAGCTTCTGAATGACAGATCCTAATGACGTCAAGTAGATGGAAAAGAGAAGTGGTTCAAGCACTGAGCCTTGAGGAACCCTAGGGCTTTCACGATATTAGATATTTCATATCATGGTTATTGTGGCCATAAGAACTCACAATGTCGATATATTGTGATATCTGCAGAAACCTAGGGGGAAAAAGATTTCAGTCAAATTATTTTTTACTTTGTTTATTGAGTTTTCTTTTTCTCCCAATGATCTTAAGGATAGTGACAAATACAGGGCACAATACTCTGACTTTCTCCATGTTCTTTGAAGCTCCTATGAAATAACAAGAGCAAAAATACTGTAAAGTTCAACAGTATGATGTATAAATATTAGTGGTAACACTTTACAGTAAGATGTCATTTGTTAAAATTAATGTATTAACTAACATGAATGAACAATGAACAATACATTTATTACACAATTTATTAATCTTTGTTAATGTTAATAAATTGTTCATGTTAGTTCACAGTGCATTAATGCTTACAAACACAACTTGTGATATTAATAAGGCATTAGTAAATGCTGAAATTAACATGAACTAAGTTTAATTTAGATTAATAAATGTTAATAATAATAATAATAATAATAATAATAATTCCTTACATTTTATATAGCGCTTTTCTAGGCACTCAAAGCACTTTACAAAGTCAGGTGGTATCTCCTCATCCACCACCAGTGTGCAGCATCCACCTGGAAGATGTGACGGCAGCCATATTGCACCAGAATGCCCACCACACCAGCTTATTGATGGAGAGGAGACAGAGTGATGAAGCCAATCAGTTATGTGGATTGTTAGGAGGCCATGATGGTCAGATGCCAATGGGCAAATTTTAGCCAGGATGCTGAGGTCACATCTCTACTCTTTTCGAAAGACATCCTGGGATTTTTACTGACCACAGAGAGTCAGGGCCTCGGTTTAACGTCTCATCCGAAGGACGGTGCTTGTTGACAGTATAGTGTCCCCATCACTACACTGGGGCGCTAGGACCCACACAGACCACAGTATGAGCACCCCCTACTGGCCTCACTAGCACCTCTTCCAGCAGCAACCTAGTTTTCCCAGGCGGTCTCCCATCCAGCTTCTGACCAGGCTCAGCCCTGCTTAGCTTCAGTGGGCAACCGGTCTTGGGCTCCAGGGTGATATGGCTACCGGCAATAATGTTGTGGAAATATTGTTCATTATTATGGTATTTATATATGTTAACTAATGTAGTTAGGTAATGAACCTTATTGAAGATTGACCGCAGATGAGGCATTAAGTGCATGGCATTTTACAGAGTTTAATGTAGCAATGTGGACGCTCAGTTTTTCAAGATCAGTTTTAATCATGTAAGGTTACAGTCTCTATAAACAAACTTATAAAACAAGTTCAATTTATTTGAGACATAGATTCATTATTAAAAAAAAAAATATATCAAATGCATTCTAAATTACAATGTATAGTGTACTTTATTAGGAATTGATTTACTGATTTTAGGCACAAATAGTGTTAAAGATATCAAGAAGGTTGATTTGTAAAAATATCGACCCGAGAGGATGCTGGCTGAAATATTCTAAAAGTTAAGATGTATTTAATTGATTTTCTAAACCAGGGGTAAAATAAAGCATATATAAGAGGATTCACACATGAGTTAACATATAAGACCCAAATTAGACAATAGAGTATGTTGGGTGGGATTGCTGTGTTTTCAGTTAGAGTCAAGATATAGTATGGAATCCAGCAAAGCAGATGAATTGCCACAATGATTCCTAATGTCAAAGCAGCTTTGCTCTCAGATTTCCTCCTTACTGAACCCTCCGTTAAACATTTACCACTCTTCATTTGAGAGTTTATGACTTTCACTTGCTTTTGTGCAACATAAAAATATCCTTAAATGTAAAATTATGATTAGGGTACAGGGAAACAAGAAGGAAAATATTAAATCAATTACTCTCCATTTAAATGTAAGCATAATAATACATTCACCATAACACACATCTGCTCTGTGTGAAATACTTATTACAATTGCAATATTATAAGCTGAAGAAAAACACCAGCAAAGAAAGATAATTATTAACATTCTAATCATGGTTATTTTCTGTGGGTACTGTAAAGGGTGACACACAGCCACAAAACGATCAATGGCAATTAAAACTACATTACTGAGAGATGCTGTGAGAAGCAGTCCCATGATTAACATAAACAGTCTACAGAAAGTGTCTCCGAAGTGCCAGCAAGTCTCAATCAACTTGATGGCCTGTATAGGCATGACAATTAGTCCAACAAGCATATCAGCAACAGCCAGAGAGAGAATGATCAGGTTGGTTGGAGTGTGAAGCTTCTTGAAGTGAGAGATGGAGATGATCACCAGCAGGTTCAGAAACACAGTACCTGCTGACAGAAGTGAAAAAAACATGTACATAAAATAGTAATCATAACTGGAGCGTTTTCCCTTGATACATGATGAGTTGATAGCAGGAAAGCAGTATTGAATCTCATGATCCTCTGTCTCATAGGCCATGTGTGAGTCTCCTCCTGTTAGGAGTTTGTTCTGCTCTTCTTACTGTCCTTTCTTTTATAATTGTCTGGATCAAACCCACCCATCTACTGCCCACTAAAAAATGACATAATGGCATGCTTTTCCCCATAAATACACACACACACACACACACACACACACACACACACACACACACACTCACACACACACACACACACAAAAAATAATAATAATAATAAAAAATATATACATCTGCTCAGACTATTCACTTACATTGAATTCATGCATATATAAATAGCTTATATAGAGCGCAATGATTTTCGTGGTGCATAAAATGCAGACTGAATTGCAGAATGCAATCATAAAAATTAAGTTTTTTTGTCCCGATCTTCAGCTGGAGTGCCTATTGTTGTAATTAGTGTTGTTGCATTATGGACTGTATTCGGTGCCACACCGGAAGACTTCCTGTTTGACAGTCTCAGTGTTACTGACCATGGGTTTAGCTGTGTTCAATAAAGAGTACGCTATTTTGGCGTTAATGATACATTCTATTAATGAGAGAGAATAGAATTAAACACCTATGAACTCCATCAGGGGGCACTCCACCTTTGACTCTTGCCACTCTCACAGAATACAGTTCACATAATCATTTGCCATACTCATCATCTCTGATTGCATTTACCTTTGTCTTGTTTCCTCATCAGTAGGTCCTTTTGCACCAGGGGAACCTTTTCATAGCACCAGAACTAATAGTGGAACTACCTACGTTTGGGGGTTTTCAGACTGCCAGAACTGGGTGTGAATTTAGTACAGGACTGTCTTTTTCAAGAACCAAATTAGCTCTGGAGCAGGATCTAACCAGGACAATCGGTACTATCTATGATTTAAGTAGACATTGATTCGCCAGACGTGTTCGAAAATGCCCTCACCCACCATGATTTAAAACGCAGTGTAAACATATTTTAAACATTGTGTCAACTTATTTTGCAAGTATAATGAACAGTGATGAATGGGAAGATGCTGAAGTGCAGTCACTTGTAGCAAATGTAGCATTGCCAGTTTTTGCTGGAGATTTCTTCTTTCTGTTCTTTCAATCACTTTACTTATACGTCAATATTCCATGTCCATTATTGTGAAACACACAAACACAAAACTCAGAACTGGTGAAAACTGACATCTGATATAGGTTTCAGAATTGGGTGTGGCAAAATGGCTTGATAGCGCCACCTGAAAATTTAAACGGAGTGCGCCTCAAACTACGTTTTACGTACATGCATGAAAATTGGTATACACATGTAGCCCACCATTACCTACAAAAAATTACCTTGGTACAAAATCCAAATCCCAACAGGAAGTACATTATTTTGAATATACTGTATGATTTTTGTGCATTTTTTTGTTGTTGCCATTTTCATGCCTAGTACTTTGACAAACTCCTCCTACAGTTTTAATCGGATCATCTGCTAATTTGGTGAGGGTCATCATAAGACCTTTGTGACAGTAAATCGTGAAGATCTTGAGTTTTCGCCCTGGGGCGTGGCCCTGGCAGCCTAACAAATTAGATGTTTCGCCAGGAAAGAGGAAGTTGCTGTAACTTAGGAAAGCAATGTCTGATCTGCCCCAAACTTCACAAGTTTGATAAGTGTTCTGTCGTGAACAAACACCCATTCCCAAATTCAGTTATAGTCATAGTGCCATCTGCTGTCAACAGGAAGTGACATTGTTAACACAGTTATGGATACCTAGGAACATATTGAAACACGTCAACAAGTGTTAAATAGGCTGGCAACATTCCAGAAACATACTAAAACATCTTAGCAACACTTAGCATGCTACTAATGCAGTGAAAAAGGAAGTTGCTGTAACTCAGGCTAGCAATGTCCAATCTGCACCGAACTTCACATGTTTGACAAGAGTCCTGGCCTGAACACATCTTTCTTCTTTCTTTCTGTTTATTGGCGGTTGGCAGACTAGTTTACTAGTGCATTGCCACTACCAACTGAACTGGAGTGTTGTAAGGGAAACAGGTCAATTTAGCTCAAAGGGAATCATTTAAGATTTTAAAGGGAATTTGAACAGAATCACTGTTTCACGGCTGATCACTGAGATGCCCATTGATTCACTGGATGAGCCGTTTAACATCAAATCTGCCCTGGATATTAATATCCAAAGTATAGTGAAAACAATATCAATTAGCACAGTAACAAGATCGGCTTAACTTTAAAGCACAAAACACAAGATGCTTCTCTTTTCAATATGAATAAGGCTTTATTAGATAAATCTAAGACATATAAACTAATCTAACACATAAACGCATGCACTCACACATTCACACAAGTTGCAGGAAGATCGAAAGTTAGGGAAAGATGAGTTTAAGTGAATGCAAATGTGCAATCCCAAGTTTACAGCAATATGTTAAACTGCATAGACATGAACAACCATCAATCACTTAATTAGCCCTCGCATTGAGTTCTCAATGAGGTTAAAATTATATTAGATACACCAGTAAAGGTCAGACTCTGGAGGTAAAGTTACTTGCGTCTCCTGTGTAAAGGGAGTCCCCTTTGTTGTCGTAGAAAAGGGGGTTCCCGATGTCGCTGATTGGCTGGAAGTTCAGTAGTTGCTGAAGTGACGTCTTGGGAAGCCTGTGGTTGGGCGTTGGCTGACGATGCAGAGTTGTGTGGGCTGGTTGACTTAACTCAGAACATAAAACTCTCAAACGGAAAAGAAAAGAAGTAAAGTTTGACGAGACTAGGTGGTGTTTCTTCTCATCGTGGCTAAGTAGCAGCAGGCGTGCAGGCCGAAGCACGCTGGAACTGCGCTCAAAGAACAGTGATGACTAAAAGCATCACTAGAAGGAAAAGCTAGGAAGCAAAGCTACAAGCTAAAAGCAGACATGACTAATAACAAAAGCTTAACAAAGGCTAAAAGCTAAAAACCAGACATGATTAATAGCAAAAGCTTAACGCAAGCTAAAAGCTAAAAAGCTAAATTTTATGGTGTCCTAAGTATTTAAACTGGCCTGTTGGCCACACCTCAAATGTTGTCTTGACCAATCAGATATCGTCTTGGCTCGGGGGTATCATAAATCATATATTATCTTATCAAGCACGTGGTCCCCATTTTCCAGGTCTTGAAGGGTATAATTTTGGACAGGATTCCTAAAACAAAAATATGATACATTTGACAAATAACTGATGGTCAGGACTGTTTCAAGCTAACAGATTCGAACACACACATACTAGACATGAATATGTATCCTTAAGCTATCTAATAGTTATTAAAAGACATACACAATAAGTGATTATAACATGTTAGTCAAATGTGTGGTTTACATATAAATGAATATGGAGTGAAGCAATGGACTGATATTCATTTAGAAGTCTTTTTGAGTTCATTTTGATCCATATATATGTAGAAAAGACAGTTTCTGTGCCATTCTCTTGACCAAGATTTCTGAGAGGTCAAAAGGCCACACCCTTAGGAATTGCAGTCTGGTTCTGCTGGGGGAAGTCAATCCAAAGGATCTTGTGTAGTACTCTCATGGGTTTACATGTGATGTCCGGCGTTGCATCTCAATTACTTGCCCCAAATTTGACAATCTCTTCTCCGAATTGAAATTGTCAATAATTGTTCTAATGGTGTTAATGTCGAAAGCTGTTCTGTGAAAGATTTGGTTGGTTGGTTAACTTGTTTCTGACTTGTGGCACTATGACTGATTTATGACCTCCGGTTGCCTTCCTGAGGAATTTGGCTCATGTTTCAACCACAGTCCTGTTCGACCCTTTTATTTGTCTGAATCGGGTCAGATCCGCTACAGTTTGGAGCATCGATGCATGTATCAAATATATAATTTGTATATCATACTAAATAATAATATTTGTAGTCATAAATAAATAAATAAATAAACATGATTATATGCTTATATAATTTCCAGTATCTTTAAGATATTTCAGCAAAGCAAATCTAATATTCTTAACTGTATATGATACATTTCACCTCTTTTCCAAAGAGCCCCATCATCCGCATATAACACCTGGCCTCACTCCTCGTGCCCATGTCTCTCGGCCCCGCCCCACTCGTCACACTATTTTTAATTCATAAAGTGTCAAATCTGCATCTAGAGGGTTTCCACTCTCTACACTCCTTAGCCACTTCAGTCAAATTACTGCTACAATTTACTTTTGCAAATACTTTAGCATCTCTGCCTTCTCTTTATTTGAAACTGTAATTTCATTTCCATTCTTTAATACTGGCATGTTAAAATTCTTGCAAATACCTCTCATCTTTCGAATCCTACTCCAAATATCTGAAATCTGTATACCCGTCCAATATTATTACAGTAATTTCTCCAATAGTTTCTTTTAGCTGTTTTTATAGTTTTCCTTACTATAGCTTGTGCTTGTCTACTTTTTAAGGTCCGAGTATAGATACAATCATTTAACTTTCTTAAATGCTTTATTCCTTTGTTGTACAACTTCTTCACACTTTATTCCACTATGGAACTGACTTCCTTTTGCTTACGGTTCCTATTATCTCTGTCACTGTTTTATGTATAATATTACTTATTTTTTCATTATATTCTTCTATTCCATCTTCCTGGTCATCCATTTCAGTAATTCTATAACTACAAATATAACTGAATACTTCCCATCCTGCATTCTTTAATTTAAATCTTTCTAGGTTTCCTTGTTCTGCCTTTTGTATTCTTACACCAATTATGCTTTTTACTGGATAATGATCACTCCCTACAGTTGTTTCCTTAAAAAATTTCCACGTACAAATGTTTGCCATATTTTCTGATACCAATTTAAGATCTAGTACTGACTTCTGGCCATTTACTATGTTCACCCTTGTTCCTGATCCATCATTTATACACACCAGTCAGGCTTGCAAACTCACTCTTCTGTCCACTCTAATGCAACATAGAGGTTCAGTAAATAATTATTAATTTACTGTAATTTACTTTAAATGTTCTTTCAGCTGATAGGTGAATCACAATTATATATGTGGTTTAACTTAATATGGTTTAGCTTTTGTGCTACAAAACTATAATTCAAAGCAGATTTATATATGATACAGTGCAGTGAACTATTTCTTTCTGCTCACATTTTCATCATACTCATCTGTTCATCTACAGACTGACATGGTTATATGATATTTTTCTGCTATGCTTTCTCATATAACATGGATGTATGCTGAATAAACTGACATTACGTCTACTCTTATGATTTATTATTATTATTAATATTATTCTTTTTTAGCTACAGTCCTGCAGATTTCAGCTACAATTCCAAAACACCCTTAACCATCTAATCAAGGTAATCAGGGTTACTTGATAATTACAGAGATGTGTGTTGGAGCAGGGTTGCGACTGAAGTCTGCAGCACAGTAGCTTTCCAGGAGCAGGGTTGAAAATCCCTGATCTGCAGTAGCATGTAAATACATGCACCACTTTGCACTATTTGAATTTTCTTCCTGTTATAAATAATTGACTGAAACAATTTCTGAATCCCTGTCAAATTAAAAGCTTTTTATTATAATCATAGAATTGTTTTGCCATTAATAATATTTTGTAATGACTCCACTGACCCATTGAGGAGAAATGAATGAAAGTGAATCCTATTCATTATTATGGTCAAGTAAAAAAAGATATTATGCTTGGTGAAATATTTTACAAGATAAGATGTGTTTAACTGAAATTTTAAACCAGGGGTAAAATAAAGCATAGATAAGAGGATTCAGACCTGAGTTAATATACAAAATCCATAATAGAATATAGGCTGTGGTGGAAGCAATTCCTGTGTTTCCTGTTAAAGACAAAATAAAGAAGGGAATCCAGCACACTAGATAAATTGTGACAATTATTCCTAATGTCAGAGCAGCTTTTCTTTCAGATTTCCTCTTCACAGAACCCTCATTTACATGTTTTCCACACTTCACCAGTGAGTTTATGACTTTCACTTGCTGATGTGCAACATAAAATATCCTCAAATATAAGGTTATGATAATGGTACAAGGAATCAAGAAAGAAAAGAATAGATCAATGACTGTCCAGTCAGACGTAATCATAATTGTACATTCTCCATAACATGCATATTTCTTGTGTGAAATACTCGTAACTATTGCAATGTTATAAACTGAAGAGCAAAACCAGCAAAGACTGACAATGATTAATGCTTTAGTTGTGGTTATTTTCTGTGGGTACAATAAAGGGTGACACACAGCCACAAATCGATCAATAGCAATTAAAACCAAATTACCAAGAGATGCTGAGAAGAGAAGTCCCATTATCGTTAAAAATAGCCTACAGAAAATGTCTCCAAAGTACCAACATGTTTCAATGAGCCTAGTAGCCTCTATGGGCATCACGATAAGTCCAACAAGCATGTCAGCCACAGCCAGAGAGAGAATGAGCAGGTTGGTTGGAGTGTGAAGCTTTTTGAAGTGAGAGATTGAGATGATCACCAGCAGGTTCAGAAACACAGTCCACACTGACAGTAATGAGAAAAACACAAACATAATATTGTATTCATATGTAGAGCGCATTCCTTTGATACATGATGAGTTGAGGGCAGGAAAGCAGTATTGAGTCATATGATCCTCTGTTTCATAGGCCATGAGTGAATCTCCTTCTGTAAGGTGTTTGTTCTGCTCTGCTTACTGTCCTTACATTTATACAGTGACTGGATCAGACTGACTCATTCTGATTATGATGCATAATGATGTCATCAATTTACATGCAAAGGACTAACACAGATCCTTAGAACACTTCTGTTCACTACTATTAGATTAGAGAACAAAATTGTAACAGTCAAAGAAACAAGTAGGTTTATTTAAGAAATATTACAAAAATGTTATAATCAAATGTAAAAATAAAACAAGAAACTGTGTAATCACGTCAAGTCATGTCACCTTTATTTATATAGCCCTATTAACAACATAGATTGTTAAAAGCAACTGAACAGCATTACAAAGGAAAATAGTGTGTCAATAAAGCAAAATTGGAGTTCATCATTGAATTCAATGATGTCATCATCCAGCTCAGTGCAGTTTAATTAGTATCTGTGCTATCAAGTCGATGAAATAGCTGCAAGCTCATTTGCAGTCAAATGTGATCAAACACCTTAAGTTTAACTATTAACCAGTAAAATAACCAAACTGTATTCAGCTTTTCACATCAAAGCTGTGAGTGTTAATTTCAACTTACAAATACAAATGTATGCTGGTATTAGCATAACAGAGATGTGGCCTGAGTACCCGAGATGGGGGCGGGGGTTAGCTTTGTATGCATTTCTTCCTGTTCTGTAAACCATGTCCAATGTGTTGTTTTCTCTTGTTGCAAAGTTCACGTGTTGATAGAACTTTGGCAAAACTGTCTTTAAGTTTGCATGATTAAAGTCACCGGACATTATGAAAAAGCCATCAGGGTTGTTTGTTGCTCGCTGATAGCACTGTACAGTTTTCATAGCACATCCTTAAGTGTCTGCACGAGGGAGTATATACACAGCAACAATAACAATGGCCGTGATCTACCTTGGCAGATAGAATGATTGGCACTTCACAATTATAAACTCCACTATTGGCAAACAACACCAACACAGCATTACTGCATCATTCTACAATATACACACATAAACTGCCTCCGCAAGTCTTACTACACAGCACTGTATCTTTGTCTGCTCTGTAGCAGGTTAGCCCGTGCAGCTTAATAGCAGAGTCTGCGATGTTGTTGTTTAGCCATGTTTTGGTAAAAACAAACACGCGGCACATTGTCTCATACTGTGTAGTCCAACATAAGGTCCAGTTAATTTTATAGTGAGCATACGTTTAACAGCAAGATTGTTGGAAGAGCTGATTTTTTGGGGTTACCCATTGGACTAGCTCATAAGCCTCTGTGTTTGCCGCATGGGTGGAAGCCAGGGTATGGTCCACAGTAAAGAAAGGTCTCTTAGTTTCTCAGTATTCAATGATGATGGGTGATAGTTGCATGCACTACCGATTTCCAGAAGACGTTGGCTATCGTAGACATGTTGAAGTGAAGTTTTCTGTTGTTTCTGTAGATTTTTCTCTGGTTTTGAGGACAAGGGGACAAGACTGAATTACTTTACTTTACAGTTTTTAAGACCCCGAGCAGCTGCTGAGTCTGACCACGCCATCCCACTTGGATCAAATGACATTTATGCTCCGTATCTCATATGTGACCCTGGACCACAAAACCAATCTTAAGACGCTGGGGTATATTTTTAGTAACAGCCAAAAAACATTGTATGGGTCAAAATTAAAAACAGATTTTTCTTTTATGCCAAGAATCATTAGGATATTAAGTAAAGATCATGTTCCATGAAGATATTTTGTAAATTTCCTCCCATGAATATCTTAAACCATGGAGTCAAAAGCATCTCAGGTCGCTTTGTGTACTCAACCGTGCAGCCAGCAAGCTGTCATGAGCTACCCTCCCGGGAGAATGGAGACTCCATCCCCAGACGGTCCAGCTGATTCAGAGAAATTTTGGAGCCACTCAGGTAGACCTGTTTGCCTCTCCAGGAACCTCTCACTGCCAGCTGTACTACTCCCTGACCCTGGGAACACTGGCACTGTGTTCAGTCAGGAAGTGGGGACAGACAAATAATCTTGGTTACAGTTCGGGTGTAAGTCTTGTCTTTGATCCATTTTTCTGCAGATCTAATTCCTTGGTCGGACCCAGGAAAGGCCTGAACAATTATGCCTACCTGCCAAAGGGAACAAGGTAGTTGCTGGACACGATCATGACTGTGTCATCGATCTGCAAGTTGGCTTCTTCAGTTTTCCATTTTCTGGCTATGTCTCCATCTCCTACGGCTTAAGAGCTCAGTGTCCTGATATTCCACTTGTGGTGATTAGGCATCCCGCAGCCCCATCAGCAAAATGTTAGGAGTCACAGGATCTGGATCGGCAATGTCTGAAGAGGTATAGCAATGGGCTTGGAGTTGAGGATGCTCTCTATCTCTATGAAGACTGTTCTCAGTACTTCTTCTGTAACCGTCTGGGCGCCAATAGTGACTTGAAGTGCAGCCTTCAAGGAGCGTATTTTTCTCTCCCAACATCCACAAAAGTGTGCTACACTGGATTGAAGATGAATCTGATCTGTTGGTTGGTGAGTTGGGTTTGGAGATCAGGGTGAAGGGAGCTAAATTACTTTCTTAGTTCTCTTTCTCCTCCTTTAAAGTTGGTACCCTGGTAAGCTAGGAGCTCAAAGGGTTTACCACATCTTGAAATAAATCACCGTAAAGCCATCAAGAAGGAATCGGTGTCCATACTGGTGAGAATGTTAATGTGAACTGCACGTGAAGTCATGCATTTAAAGATGATTCCCCAACTTTTCTCATTTCTACGTCCCACCTTTATGGTGTAACGTCCAAAGCAATCCACACCTGTCAAGTAGAAGACAGGTTGATGTATCCTTAGCCTAGAAGGTGGGAGAACTGAGAGAATCAAGTACTCTCTCAGGCATTGAGGAAGAAATGTCCATGTTCCTAAAATCCTTGGCCATTCCAGGGTACTCTTCCACTGTAGCTGGGCACTGTTCTCTCACAGCATTAGGTTGAGTTTGTGGCTTTGACCGTGGGGCTGGTGTCGGATGGAACTGTTGTGGGGTCTCAGGCCTCACCCCTGGAGTAAAGGGACCTGGAGACGGAACTGGTAAAGTCACTGGCCTGAAGGGGGATTCCTTTTCTGCCTCAAGATGTTTAAGTTTGTGATATTACATTGCATTCTGATGGCGCATCTCCTTTAATGCTGAGATAATCTCTGGAAGGTGGTTTGTCGTCGCAGGACTGCATTCTCTTGTTTCATCTCTTGCAACATGGCTGTAAGTTCTAATTCCTTTTCTCCTTGCCCATCAGATGCACTTGGCCATTCGTCTCTCAGTGTCCATTTATCACGTTCAAAATCTTGGCTGACAGGAGAACTCGATCTGGTATGTCCTACTCTACTTGGTGACTGTCCTCTGCTTTGACTCTGGCCTGGGAGTGGCTGTCAATGCTGCAATGGCTCACCAAGCTCGTAGTCCACTAGATGAGCTGGTGAGTTAATCCGTCTTCATAGACACACAACGGGCACTTCCTTCTCGGTTTGAGCTCCAAGGACCATTTAAAAATGTTTTAATCTGCACTCTATTGCTAGTCCAGGTTTGGGTGAAGACTACAGTTTTTTTTGCATATATGTGTGGTCAAAAATAAAAACATAAATATGAATATAAATGTATACAAACAACAACTTAAACAAAGCTTATTTGAAAATGACTGTTCAGTGGAGATAAATATAACAGATAATATCCTAATCAAGGTCTAACTACCTATATATGTGATCTATAAATGATTGTCCAGTATAAACATATACAAACTATGTGTGTGCGCCAACACTGGACATGAACTGCGCATGAAAACTCTAATTTGGACTAATACTATGTATCTTAATCTACAAACTATCTACAATATTCAGACAATTTGCCTTCCCGTTTTCATTCAATTATTCTCTTCTCCGTCACTTTGCGAGCTCCAATGGAAAGTTCAGGAATAGTCCATTTCACACTGGATGACAGGGATGACTGGATGTTAAGTGGTAACACATTCTACAAAGAGGGTATAAGACGTGCACATATTATTGGTTGACAAATTGTGCCTAGAGTTTTGGCCGGCTGACTTCCAGGTAACCCTGAGACCCTGGCCCAACTATGTGCCCAAGTTCAGACTACTCCCTTCAGGGATCAGGAACCTGCAAGACTGCCCCCAGAAGAGGCAGACCCAGCCTTAGCTTCGCTTTGTCACATCTCCACTTTAAGATTATACTTGAATTGGAAACATTGCATCAGGAGCTCAGAACAGCTCTTTGTTTGTTATAGAGGCCAGCTTATCAGACACGGGGCGTGCCATGCCCACTCAAGTTGCGAGCTTACTTTGCTAGAAGTGTTGCATCCTCCTGGGCACTGGCTTGTGGTGCCACGCTGACTGACATTTGTAGAGCTGTGGGCTGGTCGACCCCCAACATGTTCACTAGGTTTTGTAGCCTTCATGTTGAGCTGTTATCATCCTGTGTTCTCAACTCAAATGGGTAAAAGGTCCTCCATCCCCTCAGCAGCCAGATGTGGTGGAATGTCTGGTGCTAGGACCTCACTCGATGAATCTGTGAGAACCAGTGGAGGGATGGGTTTCATATGTAGAGACCTA
The DNA here is from genome assembly GCF_003368295.1 of Carassius auratus. Lineage (NCBI taxonomy): Eukaryota > Metazoa > Chordata > Actinopteri > Cypriniformes > Cyprinidae > Carassius > Carassius auratus. Next base: position 14,794,412 of record NC_039277.1, on the reverse strand, counting down.
AGTGGACCCCATATGTGTAACGTCCACAGTATGACCTCAGAGCCCATGTTTCCCCAGCAGTCTTTCTGCCATTTGGTGATGGTTAGCAATCACCTCTAAATCTTCCATAAGGGTTTCTATATGTGTGAGTGCTTTCAAAACTTCCTTTGGGAAGGATGGGGGCTTCCGCCATATTCCTGTACCAATTGGAATGGGTACGTTTTCCCAGTGTTATCCAATCCTAATGAGTTGGTAGTGCCACGACAACAGCGACTGGTCTTCTTGTTGTAAGCCCTGGCCTATACCTAGAGGAGCACAGGAGGCTCACACAGGACAATGGTAGAGGTAGAGGCAGCCTCCACAGCACTTTGGTAGGGATTCCCAATTCGTCGGTCACTGACATGACTTCAAAAATGATTGACTGAAAGGGAACATCTCTGTTACATATTGTAATCCTCATTCCCCACTGCTGAGTGGCCAGTTCACCAGCTCTGCTCCTCAGTGAAAACCTGAGTATGTGTTGCACCTGAAGCCTATTTATACTCTATTTGAGATCAGTGGCAGCTGGATGCAATCATCACATGCCGATGTGTATTGGCTTGTTTAGTTTACATTCAAAGTACTGTAGATTGGTCTCTCTGGTGAGATTCCCAATTCATCGGACACGGATTTGACGTATCAGTTCCCTCCTTCAGGTAACAAGGGTTACAATATGTAACCGAGATGTTATACTATTGTGCACAGAGATATTTACAGTATATACTGCATTAACTATTATTTAGTTATGCGTTTATGTAATGTTTCTTGTGGCAGGAACAATAACAATTTTGGCAGGGCAAGTTAAAATCTTTAGTGTTGAACCCTGAACCTTCCAAAAAACAAACAAACAAACATTTAATTACTGCAAATGTTTAATTACTGTTATAATGCACATTTTTCCTCTTGTGTATGTAAATGATAATTAACAATAATTTTTGTCATTGATTTATTTCATATTATTAACTTTAATGTACATCTACATTATCATAATTTCTCTATACCACTGATATCAATATACACCTGCAAAACATCTGAAATTCAAATGTTGACAGAAATATTACATATTATCTGATTATTGATTGAATACTATGAATATTTAAATAGTAGGCGGGTTTAATGCAGTATAAAAACCTCTCATTTCATGGGATGTCCCTGTTTCTGTACATACAGATTAGTCAAGGCACTGAGGGAAGGCAGAAAACCAAACTGACAGACTGAATATTGTACCACAGCTTCAAAGTCGTCTGTTGATGAAGTACGGAGTGAACATCAGGGGCAGGTTACAAATGAGGACATAATCAGTTGTGAAAAATGAGCATCATGGAGGACATCAGTCAAGAAATCCAGTATTGCTTTCCAAATAACAATTTGTCTTGTTTAAAAGATAATAAACCTGAAGTGGAGTATGTCATTTTGTTCACATTCATTTCTTTAGCATCGTTTTTTACAGTGTTTCTGAACCTGCTGGTGATCATCTCCATCTCTCACTTCAAGCAGCTCCACACTCCAACCAACCTGCTCATTCTGTCTCTGGCTGTGGCAGACCTGATCGTGGGACTGATTGTTATACCCTTAATGGGCATCAGATTCATAGAATCATGCTGGTACTTTGGAGAGACATTTTGTTCTCTATTTTTATTTACAGTTTTTGTGGTTGTTTCAGCATCTCTTGGTAATCTAGTCTTTATATCTGTAGATCGTTACATTGCAGTGAGTGACCCTTTGAGATACACAGTAAAAGTCACAAATGATAAAGTAATTTTTTGTATTATAATAAACTGGCTATGTTCTAGTATATATTCTTTCATTATCTTACACAATACTATGTTCTACCCAGACACACAAGACAGGTGTTATGGAGACTGTTCAGTTTCTTTCAAATTTGAACATGTTGTCACAGACCTCATAGTCACGTTTGTTGCCCCTTCTTCTGTAATCATGTCAGTATATGTGAAAATATTCTGTGTTGCAAAATATCAGGCCAAGGTTATAAATTCTGTCACAGGTGTCAGCAGATCACAAAGAAAGGCAGCAAAAACTCTGGGGATTGTGGTAATGGTTTACTTTATGTGTTGGATACCTTACTATATTGTCATCCTTATTGAAGGAAATGACACAAAAGAATCAGTTGAATTTAATATAACATGCTGGATTGTATACATGAATTCCTGTATGAATCCACTTATCTATGCACTGTTTTACAAATGGTTTAGAAAATCTGCTAAACACATTCTGACTCTAAAAATATTTAAACTCTCATCAGAATACTTCAGTCTTTTTCCAGAAGGTAATTGATCAATTGATAGATAGATAGATATTTTTTCATTTTCTTGTAGAGCCACTGGTTCATTACATTCTATGTCCTTGTAGAGTGATTGACCAGTTTTTGAGAATTGTATTTGAGAATATTCCTTGCTGTACATTAGCAAGTGAAAGTTATAAACTCCCCAATGAAGGCTGGTACTGTAAATCTGTAACATTCGTAGAACTAGTGCAAACATGAGAATTTGCAGTAGATTATGAATATAAATAAGTATGCAAAGGAAAGTATGGCATTTCTTTCTCACCTTCTTGCAATTGACATGGTCTAAAAAAGTGCAGAAAAATTATGATGTGTATTAATTTGAAGTAATTGAACCTGCCCATATAATAATTATACAAAAGTAATGCTGTTTAAAATATTTTAGGAGTAGTATTGTGAAAAGAGAAATGTCCTCAAATTTTATAACAATAACTGCACAATGCTGCAATAAAAAAAACGGTCACATATATATATATATATATATACATATATATATACATATACATATACATATACATATATATATATATATATATATATATATATATATATACACACACAACTTTATTTAAATTTAAAACATTAAAAACTGATATTAGTGGCACTATGTCCAAGGTTTCATTGGATTCTTGCACCCCCCAAACAAAAGGCAACAGCCTCTTTTCATTGAACAGATATGTAAGGTGATATCATATCTTTATTTGGGAAACTTTAAAGACAATTTTCTCAATATTTAGATATTTAGGCTCACATATGTATATTTTCTAAATAAAATAACTAAAGGGGTGGTCTGAGAACCAAAAAGGATCACACACACACACACACACACACACACACACACACACAGTGGAGATCAAAATTAGATAACAGCATACAATTTCCTAAATTGATAAGTCTTTGCATAGTCTTATTTGAAGTTATCCTAACAGGAGTAAAAACTGTTTTTAAAGCATATTTCATGAGTTAAATATGAAGCACAGTATAAAAAAAATAACTGATCAAAATTAGAGAACACTTTCAGATACCTTCCAGGTATTAGAGTTAATCTGACATTTAGGGCTAATTTCCTTGATTATCTGACAAACCCTATGTGGCACTCACGTAGGTCAAAAAGGCCCTAAATCACAATTAGTTTCATCTGACTACACATCCCTCATAGAGGGCCAGGGAAATACCCCCAATAAATACACGCAGGTATGTTTTACCAATTGATTGCAAGAGTGAGACATGAGGATCAATACAAAAAAAAAAAAAAACATCTCAGGTTACGAATGTAACTGAGTAGGGAACGAGACACTGCGTCCTCTAGGGGTCGCTATGGGGAACACCTCGTCGTGACCCATGTCTGAAGCATACATTGAAAAAACACCAACTTGTTGGCCGACCACAGCCTCTAACGTCACTACTACCACGACTATAAACAAGCAGCGGGAACCCACGCCATTCACTTCTTCGTCTGAAGCTTGCACCCGAAGCATGGCAGGGAGCTTGAGGACGCAGTGTCTCGTTCTCTACTCAGGGAACCATGGTTACATTCCTAACCTGAGATGTTCCCTTTAAAGGGAACTCATAACTGCATCCTCTAGGGGGAGCTATGGGGAACAGTATACCCATGCCACCATGCTGAGGGAAGTGCAGGCCAGAATCATGGCGAGCACTAAGTACCAACTCTACCATTTCCATGGGAGTCACCCCTCGGACGTTTAGACGGCTGTCTGTGACAGTACCTCTTATGGCCAAAGGCCTAAGCTACATAACCAACTTAATTGTTAGGGCCTCAGCCCAGGGTAGAGCTGAAGGCTTGGAATCAAGTTAGATTCCTTTAAAGGGATACAGCTAAGAACATAGCGTTTTATACCAAGTCTTGCCTGTCACACAGGGGCTGCCGCTAGCTTTAGCATAAGCTTGCTGAAAAAGCTGTCTCAACAGTTCTCTAGTAGCAACCAGTGTTAATTTCGTTGACTAAATATTTTCGTCACGAATATATTTTTGCGGACGAAAACGAAACGAAAACTAAAATAGAAGGCACTGATGGAGACTAAAACTATGACTAAATTGATTGACATTATCATCAACGAATAAAGGACGAGACGAAAATAGACTGTGACGAAAATCAAATCAGCAGACGGGAGAGATGCAAAGAATGAGCAAAAGAACCGGCAAAACATAACAGGCGAGACTGCATGAGAGAAGAGAACCAATCCGAGCCTGACTTATTGAGACGTGAAGCGAAGGTTTTCAGTTTTTAAATGAGCTCCCGGGAAGACACGGCATTCGAAGAGGTGATGTCTAAAAGAGCGGCAAAATGTCCACAGCTCACTTCACGTTTGACGACGAACAAAACAAAACAAAGCGTAAAGCACGCGGAGCGCTCATTCCTGGCAAGAACACAACCAATTTGAAAAGACATTTACAGACGAGCCACCCTGACATTTTCTCAAATGTAATTTCACAACGATGTTCTTTTGTTTATTGAGCTAAGCAGAATTGGAAGACTGCAGTGCGTAGATGTTGTAGCATTAAATATTACGAACTGAAAAGTACTGTAAAATAGCCCCTTCTTCAAGTTAGATGAGAGCACAATACTAATACGTAATATTATGATACATACATTTGATTAATACCAATGTTTAGTATATTTTATAATGTTCTACTTGTTGACAATATCACAAATATTTCTATATTAGTCATGTGAAACGTGAATGTTCAAATCCTATCATTATACATACTAATCTAGCAATATTGTAGTATTTAAAACATACAATATTGCTAGACAAATGAATACCTTATAAAATCTTGTTACTTTTTTTATCCACCCAATTTACTTTAAATGTATGCACTTATTGTTCAGCTCAGCTGTAAGCTTTAAGGTCCTGGACCTAACTTTATTTTTCTTTTATTGATGGTCAATTGGCAGCTAGTTATTGTTTACATTATCATGACAGTGTTTGTTGCTGCATAAAAGCTTTTGAATCGAAATAAAGACACAGTTGTGTTGAAATAAAGTTGTATTTGTGTTTTATATATTTTGGTTAAGTTTGTTTCCTATACCAGCTGTAAAAAATTGTCTAGTAAATCTGTTATTGATTTTAGTCTTATTTTAGTCGACTAAAATACCAAGCAATTTTAGTCGACTAAAATACCAAGCAATTTTAGTCTACTAAAATACCAAGCAATTTTAGTCGACTAAAATAAGACTAAAATTAAAACAAATCAGATGACTAAAACTTGACTAAAACTAAAAAGAATTATAGTCAAAAGACTAAGACTAAAACTAAATTAAAATTTTGTGTCAAAATTAACACTGGTAGCAACACCCTGATTTAAATAGGTATCCAAGGATACATGGGTGGAGTGGCGCCCAAGATGAATGGGGCTTTAACCGACTCAAGGAAGGACAGGGAGCCCTCACCATATAAGATTATGTGCAAAGACTTCACGTGCACACTTACCATAGCATGAATTTTCAAATACTATTCTAAGGAGGGGCTCTCGTGGCACTCCGATAGAGCAGCTCATAGATGGAATAGTGTATCTCAAACTGGTATGTTACAGGACAATACTGTAGCGCTATGGTGAAAAACAGAAAATTCAGTCTCATATGAGAGGAGAATCATCAAGGTCTAATCATCTCAAGAAAGGGAACGAAGTGGAGCGCGTTACCCTTACCATGCAGGTTTTCATAAAGTGTGCAGAGTCTTGAGTATAAACTTACCACTTGTGGATTTTAGAAAGTGCGCAAAGTGTTCACGTGCACACTGACCACCACGTGGTTTTGAGAAAGTACACAAAGCTTTAGCGTGTGTACTTAAAGGTTTCACAGCATCGCAGAGGCGCTGAATCTCACAGGAGAGGCAAGCTCAATTTTACAAACCTCGGGTGAGGGGAGCATCACCTGAGGCAGCATATACAAGAAGACTTCTCTAACTGCCACCTCCACTTCCCACTAGATGGGACAGCACCACTAAGCAGCTAGGAGACCCCTCGAGGTGACCTGGCTGGACGTCCATGATATTCCCTGCAGTGCTGTGCCATGCCTGATGATCAAGGAGGCTCCCTCAGAAACCTGTGATCTCAGCCGCCTAATATCGGAACATGAATCTGGATAGCTGGTGCTGGCAACTGTTTAGTAAACATTGTAACTGAGCACTGCAAAGGAAACAAACATAGTTTATTAGTAGACATGTAACCACCAGCAATTTAATCCACATAAGTATATACAGAAAGGGTTACATTTACTCTCCCACCCTCCTGCGCTGGAGCCCCATTCAAGCCTCCTTTTAGTCTGGACCATCAGTCAGGTGGTTGCTATGAACATACACCATAAAACATTATAGGTCCAGCATAGGAGACTGTTATGCAAGAGGTTTACACCTAACCTCGATCAGGTGGAGAGCTGGTGGTTACAGGGGAATTAGGAAGGGGAGGATAAAAGCAGAAGTTAACCCTCTGAAGTCGATTAACGCATATACGCGTCATGAGGCTATTTTCTCCTGATAACCTCTTAGACTCCAGAGGGTTAAAAATCACCAAAGGTAATGAGTAGATACCTAGGTATCACTCCGATTCGGACAAGAACGCTTCCTTGTCTAGATCACACCCCTTAGGTTCTGCTTACCTCCTCATGACCCACAATTCCTCTAACCCCTGCCCGCAGGTGGGGGAGGAGCACGGATTGCGACACTAGCTTTCTGTACCAGTCTTTGATCCTCAGATCGAGACAGGCCAGGACCCCTATGTTGTTTAGGCTCAGACCTGGACCTTTGTGAATGAAAGATCTGAAAGCAGCAGAGCGTGCCTTCATCTCCCTCAACTTCTCAAATCGCCATCTCATCGGAAATACCAAAAAGTTCAGAAGGCGAAATCTGAGTATAGAGAAGAAAGCCTTTTCTTTCCACCCAATGTCTGCCAGGTTTATCCAAAGATGTCTCTCCGCTTCCACCATGGCCGCCATAGTCCCGCCCATGGCGGAGGGGGCCTGCTTGGTAGCACGGAGAGAGATCTGTGGTGCGGCGCAGCTCAGCTACCTGATCAGAAAAAGGCCCCTGCCTCCATCCAGGTCTCTTAGCAGATCAGTCTGATATGCTTGAAGCACCAGCATTGTGTGTAATAAAGCCACAGCCTGACCTGCTACTGCGTATGCCTTGCCATTTAAGCAAGATTATTTTCTGAAGGGGCTTAGATGGCAAGGAGGGAGATTAAGAGAGGATGTTTCCCCTGCAGAAAGAAAAAAAAAATCCACAGATAAAAAAATATTTATAAATTATTTATAAAAAATGTAGCTCTTTCTACAGGTGGCATTCCCTCATAGCCACTCTTGCGCATTACCTCGATGTCGGCAGATTACTTTCATACCGAATCTGATGGATGCGAGAAGAAAACGGCATCTTTCAGTGTTGGGCAGTAGCGTCGCTACAAGTAGCGAAGCTACTAGTTTAACTACATTTCTCAGTAGCTTGGTCGTAGCTTCGCTACTTTCTGAATCAAATAGCTTTTCAGTAGCGACGCTCTTTTTTTTTTACCAAGTAGCGTTAGTTACCATGTAACAATAAAATAAAAACATAATCTCGGGAAGAAGGAGGTGGGAACTGGCGGACAATCAAATTACATTTTAATAATCAAAATAAATACAAAACAGAACCAAAACAAAACCAAAACACAAACTAAACTCCAGGCCTGGTCCTCTCTTGTCCTTCACTGTCGTCGCTCCTGTTTTAAATCTTCCATCTCCTCCGTGGGACTCAAGATCCGTGAGTCAAGCAGGTGTTGCTCATTTCTCAATCACTCCACCGGCCTCGCCCCATTCCCACGGCTCTTGGCCCCGACCCCACTCGTCACAATATATATATAATCATTGTTGGGCAGTAGCGTCGCTACAAGTAGCGAAGCTACAAGTTTAACTACATTTCTCAGTAGCTTGGTCGTAGCTTCGCTACTTGCTGAATCAAATAGCTTTTCAGTAGCGACGCTCTTTTTTTTTTACCAAGTAGCGCGGTAGCTTCCACACAAGCTACATTTTTGCAAGCATTTCTGAAGCTCAAACTTAAATCAGGAAATACAACTGCTAAGATCGCTGATCCTGGATCAGTAGTGACGCGACGGCACTACTTCATCTTGTTCGTGTTCACGGTGGATAGCAACCAACCATCTTTATGATGCATTACTGCAACCTTCTGCTCCGGATGGTACCACTTTTTTTTTTTTTGATGAAATGATGGCATAGGATGAGGTCGGAGAACAGTTAATCCTGAGGAGTGAGTCGCCGTGTCCGTACCTCGACAAGTACATGGCACTGACCGAGATAACAGAGAGAAAATATGTTTTCAGATGCTGCTTGTAAAAATTATCAGGGTCCCCCTTACGAAAGGAAAATATGTTTACCAATATATTTCTTAAAATATATTGTGATATATTGTAATATATTATTTTCCCTTTTTATTTCTAATATTTTATATATTTAAATACATTTAATAATATATTGATGACACATATATTATATAATATATTGCAAAATATACAAATGATTGCCGCTTTCAATATATTGCAATATATTGGAAAAAATAAATATATATTTAAGAATATATGCCTAATATATTACATGATATTTTACAATATACTGCAATATATTTTTGTTTCATAAGGCCCAGCCTGGCCATTTTTTTTGTAGTTTGGAGGTCTTGCATTTTGTTCTGCAAAGTCCTACAGTATATTAAAGGGGGGTGAAATGCTCGTTTTCACTCAATATCCTGTTAATCTTGAGTACCTATAGAGTAGTACTGCATCCTTCATAACTCCAAAAAGTCTTTAGTTTTATTATATTCATAAGAGAAAGATAGTCTGTACCGATTTTTCCTGGAAAACATGACCGGCTGGAGGCGTGACGTGTGGGCGGAGCTAAAGAATAACGAGCGCCAGTAGGCTTTTGCGTTGAGAGTGTCTGGAAGCAGTGTCTGGAAGAGTGTCTGGACACCGTGAGGACAAAACCAACCAAAACAAACCATGGCTAACAGTCAGATTCAGCGTATATTTATGATCCAGAATCAGATCCAGAGGCTGAAATTTAACAAGAGCAGCATCAGCAACAACGTCTCTATGTGGTATGTACTGAAGCTGTATATATTTGCTATACGGTTTTGGAAAATGACTAAGTTCCACTTTGTCGTCTTTTTTTTTTTTTTTAGCTGTACATGTGGAAAGTGCAGTTTGATGACAACATTGCATGTTGTTTACTTGATGTGCTTACACGCTGATTGCTAAGTTAACAACACAGAGATATTTGAAGCAGTTTTACTCACCGCATGCGGTTCCAACACACGATCGTGACCCTTTTTCGTTGGGACTGCATTATCCTTAAGAAATAAACGATGTGCAAATCCGGCGTCAAACTGGACCTTGTTTGTAAAACAAGCATCTTCGAAATGTCGGGGGGAACAAACACTTGCACATCTCCGTTGATGCTCTGTAAAAATAAACTTCATCCACTGGTCCCTTAATGCTGTTTCTCTTTTGGTAATCTGTGCAGGGTTGTCTTGCCCTGACAACCAAAAACACACTCCTTTTGTGACATTTCGCGCTCTCGCTCTGATCAGTGAAGTCTCTGATCAGTGTTGTGCTCTCAGTGCTGTGCTATACGGAAGCGCGCGCTCTTCCGGCAGAAGTGCCCTCAGGACCCATATAAGGAAATCTAACGTCACACAGAGCCATACTCGAAAAAAACTTTCCGAAACTTGTGACAAACCGGAAGGAGTATTTTTGGAACAGAAATACTCCTTCAAACGTACAACTTAATTTTTGAAACTTTGTCCATGTTTAGCATGGGAATCCAACTCTTTAACAGTGTAAAAAACTCAGTATGCATGAAATAGCATTTCACCCCCCCTTTAAGCATGCCCATGCAACAGGTGCATACACTTACTTGTGCGCACATTGTTAATTACATGTATTTTGATTGTTTTTGTTGCCAAATTGATAAGGAACACAAAAAACTATTAAACTAAACAATTACACCTGCCTATCTGTTTGACTGGCAGTTCTGAGCACTGAGATAGCATTGACTTGTAATAAAACGTGTTCAACATACATATTTAATTTTAAAGGTAGCTTAGATGTAGCAAGCTGTTGATGTAGCTTAGCTTGCTACATTTCCCAGGGGGTAGATTCAGTGTAGTGAAGCTTCATTTACTGTAGAGTAACTGGTAGCTTAGCTCACTACATTTTCAAAGTAGCTTGCCTAAGACTGTATATAATAATTTTTTTTTTTTTTTTCTTTTTTGCAATAGTCTGTTTAGCGAGCTATTTTGAATGTGAAACCTGTGAGATGTTTTTAAAAACATTCTATTTGTTTTATTTATACCGTGTAGGGGAATGCAAATTTATACCAATTTTTATACCGAGTAGCGGATTGCAAACGCACCCTGTGTGAAAGCACAATGAGAACTGTATACACACTACAGTGTGAAACAGGCCTGAATCTTGTTGAGGTTTCCACTGGGAATCTTTAAAAAAACAACAAAAAAAAAGAAATTCCCCGAAGCAAAGCTGGCGGCATCTTAGCTGCATCCATGTTAGCATGTCACGTTTGATGTGGTAATTTCACAGTAGGCATACACACAGGTTTAAAGACTCGTTCTCGCCCCCTACAGATTCGGCTAGGTACACATTCGCGCTAAACTATCAAGGTGAAAGTCATCAATAATAATAATAATATTTATCTTATATAATATTTAGTCTGAGTACCTATGTGTGTAAATTTTTTACAAGATCTGAGTTAAAGTCCGCGGGAGCGGGCGGGAGTGGACACAAACATTTCGGGTGCAGGTGGGTGGGAGTGGAACTCATAGGTTGCAGGAGCAGGCAGGCCTGGTTATTCAGCGGGAGTGGGCGGGTGTGGGTTTAAGAAAACAGTCCCGTGCAAGGCTCTACCAGGGACCAATAAAAATCTCTGATCCAAAGACCTTAGACATCTGCCATGTGTTTTATATTCAGAAGGTCATAAAGATGATAATATTCAACTTCTTACAGACAAAAATTAACATTACATTTCAGTGTTTGTATTTTATGAAATATTTGGGTTGCACTTTATTTTACAGTAAGTGTACTAACATGTACTTATAGTGTACTTACAGTGTATTTATCTTAGAAATTTCTGGTAATACAAGGTAACTACATGGGGTAGGGTTAGGTTTAGGGGTAGGTTCAGGGTTAGTACCTAGTTATTTTAATTACTATAATAAGTACATAGTATGTACATGAAGAACAGGACTGTAAAATAAAGTGCTACCAATATTTGTACATTACAAATAGTATATGAGATCCAATTCATCACTGATTGCTTTGAATATTTATCTAGTAGGTGGGATTAATGCAGTATAATCCAACCTCCCATTTAATGGGATGTCCCTGATGTTTTCTCTTCATATAAATCAGAGTCTAATCTGTGATAGAAAGTAGAAAGTCAAACTGACAGCTGATATATTGTATCACAGCTTTGAAGTGGCAGCTTTGAGGAACACAGTAAACAACAGTGGCAGGCTACAAAGGATATAATCAATTGTGAAAATGTCTGACCAGAGCACCATGGAGGACAACAGTCAAGAAATCCAATTCTGCTTTCCAAACAACAATTTGTCGTGTTTCAAAGAAATCAAACATGAAGTGGAGTATGTCATTTTGTACACGTTCATTGCTTTATTATCAGTGTTCACTGTATTTCTGAACCTGCTGGTTATCATCTCCATCTCTCACTTCAAGCAGCTCCACACTCCAACCAACCTGCTCATTCTGTCTCTGGCTGTGGCAGACCTGATCGTGGGACTGATTGTTATACCCTTAATGGGCATCAGATTCATAGAATCATGCTGGTACTTTGGAGAGACAATTTGTTTTCTTCTTTTATTCATAATTTTTATGGTTGTTACAGCATCTCTTGGTAATTTGTTATTTATATCTGTAGATCGTTACATTGCTATTAGTGACCCTTTGAGATACACAGTAAGGGTCACGACTGAAAAAGTTGTTTTTTGTATTATTGTAAATTGGTTGTGTTGTGGCATATATTCTGTCATTATCTTACACAATACTATGTTCTACCCAGAGACACATGACAGGTGTTATGGAGACTGTAGAGTATATTTTAAGTTTGAACATTTTGTCACAGATCTCATAATCACGTTTGTTGCCCCTTCTTCTGTAATCATGTCTATATATGTGAAAATCTTCTGTGTTGCAAAATACCAGGCCAAGGTTGTAAACTCTGTCACGAGTGTCAGCAGATCACAAAGAAAGGCAGGAAAAACTTTGGGGATTGTTGTTGCCATTTTTTTCATGTGTTGGATACCTTACTATGTGGTCATCCTTACTGAAGGAAATGAGTCAACAGAATCAGTTGAACTTAATGTAACGTGCTGGATTTTGTACATGAATTCCTGTATGAATCCGCTTATCTATGCACTGTTTTATAAATGGTTTAGAATATCAGCATTATACATTGTTACTCTAAAAATATTTAAACCATCATCTGAATACTTAAGTCTTTTCCCAGAGGATAAATGATCAATTTATTATTTTTTAAGGAATTTTATTAAATTGTGTGGAGAGTCACTGATCTGATATATTTATCTTGTTTCCTTGTACAGGGATTTTTACTTTGTATTTGAAGGCATTCTTTATTGTACATCAGCAAGAGAATGTTATAAACTCCTTGATGTAGGTTGATAAATGTGTAAAGGAAAATTAGGTGAGGTGGAAATCTGAGAGCAAGTTGACTCTGATATAAGGAATCACTGTGACAGCTGTCTGCTGGATTTTGAATTTAACAGAAAACAGTTGTTTTCTCTTGACTATATACAAAATGTCTAACATTGACATTGAATGTTGAGACTATCTCTTAATCCTGTTATCTTAAAAAACAAACTTAATCTCAAAAATTATAATATGGACCTTGTGTTCTGACCTAATATCTGTATCCTTTTTGCTTTACTTTAACAGCTTGAATGACTGAAATGTTAAAGTCAGTGTATACCATTCTCTCAATGAATATATTACATATATATATATATATATATATATATATATATATATATATATATATATATATATATATATATATATATGTTCACATTACAACATAAATTCACACACGTATAGAACTTAGTCCAAATATTTATGGCCCAAATTTTGGATTCCCTAACTTCAAAACATCTTTGGGTTCTTAAATTTGTTCAATTTATTAACAGCGCCATCTACTGGAATATTTGCACTCCATCAGCAATAAAGAGCTTCACCTACAAGACTGCCAAGTTTGCCTGGATTGCATACCCTATATATATATATATATATATATATATATATATATATATATATATATATATATATTAGGGAGATATTCAAAAGGGGGAGGGGGCATTAATTCACTTGGGGAGGGGGGGGGGCATTAATTCACTTATTGAGATACAAAAAAATGTCATTTATAAAAGCAAGAGAAGGATTGCTTTTGGCATTATATGACAAACTTTTGTCAGAAGAGGAGTTTTTAATATTGTATGATGTAAATAAGTCTTAAAACCTAGATTTACCATGTAAGCAATACTTTCTTTTAACCGTGATAACATGGAGGAAGACGAATGCTTAAATGAATTTCATGTCAGAAAATGTGACCTACCAATTCTGGTAGATTTTTTAAAATGCATTTAGCAGACGCTTTTATCCAAAGCGACAATCATACACTGATGCAAATTACAGTGTCATATGCCATAACATGTATTTACCTAATCTCTCACGTTTTAGCGACTCCGGCAAATCAGCTGTTCTGCCGGCCGTAGTAGACCGGTAAAAGTAGAACGTCACAAAGTAGCAATTAAATTCGACCATGCGCAATATAACGCCAGAATGGGGTTGCCGTTCCACCAGAGGCTGTTCGTTCTGAAACGGCGCCCAGTGACGGATGGTGTAGCAATATTTTTGTCCGGGTGGAAATCATCTCGGTTATGTATGTAACCATGGTTCCCTGAATAGGGAACGAGATGCTGCGGTGACGTCACCACGAATGGGAACACCTTCGGTGTGACGAATGTCTGAAGCCCTATACCATCCCGCCAATCCTATTGGCCAAATGGCGCATGGCACCACCCTACGCATGCGCACGCATGATATACCTGGGTGCAGCGCGCCATTTCGCTCAGATTTCATGACTGAAGATGAAGAACATTATCAAGGTACGGAACGGCCAGAACCGCAGCATCTCGTTCCCTATTCAGGGAACCATGGTTACATACGTAACCGAGATGTTCCCTTTCATAGGTCACTTCGATGCTGCGGTGACGTCACCACGTATGGGAACGATATACCAAAACGCCTGACGTACCTGATAACTGAGATCCGAGGAAGCATCTGCTCAAGCGGAGAGAACTTGGGAGCCAGGAGCCATCCTCACATCTAGACTGTAGGACTTGATAAAAGTGCTCGGTGAGGACCATCCTGCCGCAGCACAGATATCATCCATAGAAGATAAACTGAGAAAAGCTTGAGAAGAAGCCACAGCTCGAGTGGAATGAGCTTTAACTTCCAAGGGCGAAGCGAGTCCGCGCGCCTCATAGGCCAAAGAAATTGCCTCCACCAGCCAATGGGACATGCGCTGCTTTGTAACCGCATGGCCCTTACTTTTATGTCCAAAACGGACAAACAGCTGGTCAGATTCACGCCAAGGGGCTGTACGATCCACATAAGTCTTTAAGCTCTCACAGGGCAAAGACTTAGATCTCCTGACCCAGCCTCAGCAGGTGAAAAAGCTTCCAGGACCACATGCTGAAAGCGAAAGGGGTTAGATGCGACCTTAGGAACATAGTTAGGCCTGGGCCGCAGCAGCACTTTCACAGAGCCCGGTGCAAATTCCATGCATGAGGGTGAAACAGAAAGAGCCTGTAAATCCCCAACTCTCTTGAGGGAGGATAAAGCCATGAGAAGAAGTGTCTTCAGTGTCAGGAATTTATCCGATACAGTCTCCAAGGGCTCAAACGGATGCCCTGATAAACCTAGCAACACAATGGATAAATCCCATGAAGGAACTCGCACAGGGCGGAAAGGCCTCAGCCGTCGTGCACCCTGTATGAAACGAGAAACTAGTGGATGACGCCCCACAGAGGCACCGCCTATGTATTCGTGGTTAGCTGAAATGGCTGCCACGTAAACCTTTAAAGTGGCTGGTGTTACGCCATCCGAAAAACGATCCTGGAGGAACTCCAGCACTGAAGCCACTGGGCAGTAAACTGGATCCACATTACGATTGCCACACCAGGCTGTAAACAGTATCCACTTGAAAGCATATAAGCGTCTCGTAGAAGCTGCTCTAGAATTCAATATAGTCTCAGTGGTTTCAACAGAAAGACCGGGACATACTAATGCACTCCGCTCAGTGGCCACGCCCACAGTTTCCACAGATCTGGCCTCGGGTGCCAAATCAGCCCCTGTGCTTGTGATAATAAATCCTGTCTGAGGCAAATCTCCCACGGAGAGCCCGCTAGCAGACTGATCAGATCCGCAAACCACGACTGCGTGTGCCATCGCGGAGCCACCAGCAGCAGCTGTTCCACTCTGTCCCGCCGTATTCTGCATAATACCGCTGGGATCAAACGAATCGGAGGAAAAGCATACAGACTGGTCCTGGGCCAGCTGTGAGCTAATGCATCCACGCCCAGGGGCGATGGGGGGCATAGGGAGAACCATAGCGGGCAATGCGTAGTCATGTTCGACGCGAATAAATCCACTTTTGCTTTGCCGAATATCCGCCATAAAAGATTCACCGTCTGGGGGTGTAATCTCCATTCTCCCTGTTCCAGAGCCTGTCTGGATAGCATATCCGCTCCGAAGTTCAAACGTCCGGGGACATGAGCAACTCGGATCGACAGAAATTTGTTCTGAGACCAAAGAAGAACATGTCTCGCCAGCCCGCACAGGGGGCGAGAGCGTAATCCTTCCTAGTGATTCAGGTATGAGACAAACGCTGTGTTGTCTGATCTGAGCAGCACAAGACGGCCGATCAGCAGATTCGCGAATTACTGGAGAGCCAGAAAACTGCCAGTAATTCCAACCAGTTTATATACCAACTGCGTTGTGCAGCTGTCCACACTCCATGGGCTGGTAGCCCTTGACAAACAGGTCCCCAACCGGTCAAAGACGCATCCGTCGTGACGGTCTCTGGGAAAGCTCAAATCCCCAGCCGAACCCCGGTAGGAGAAATTCGGTTGGCATCCATAGTTTTAACGACATCACACAACTCCGTGTCACCGAAATCGTCCGATGCGGAAGACAACGGGGTGAAATATTTCGTCTTTCCGCCCATTTTTCCACTGAAAAGGGCGCATGTGAAGTAACCCCAGACAAATTATGGGGAATGCCGCTGCCAATCGTCTAAGTGGTTCACAGACGGACGCCCTGGAGCCGCAACGGGGCCAGAGCTACATCCATGCATTTTGAGAAGTACGGGGTCACAATCCGCCGTCTCTTTTTTTTTTTTTTTTTCTTACAAACAACAGCTGTAAGACCCTGCCTCCATCTGAGAGGGGTGTACGTCTTCTACAGCCCCTTTGCTCAGCAGAGTTGACATCTCCTGTCACAACACTGCTATTACCATCAGTTTACCACCGTGGAAAGAATTCAGCGGAAAAGAGGCGGGCCTCTAAAAAAAAACGAATAGGTGTATCCGTGACAATTGTGCGTAACACCCATTGAGAAATGCCGGGCAAGCGTTCCACGCGACCCAAAACAAAACTAGCATTCTCAAATTTCCGCTTTCTGCAACGTTGTCATACACATAAATGTCCGTGCACGGAAAAGCCTGCGGCATTCGTGCACAGGGGAAGTGCATGCATAAGAGCTATTGCGTCCCGTTGTGTATAATCCTGAAACGTGTCCACGGCAGGAATTAGACCAACGAATTGAACATCAGGCTCTGCCGCTAACTAAAACGGCGGCTGTGCGAGCCGTCATAAACGGGTCGTCTGTGTAAGACCCTTGAATCGCCCCTCGAAATCTGAAAGCTGGATTGCGCAGAGTGTCTGAGGGATTATTATTTATTTATTTATTTACGCCTGGCGTTACAGCCCGATCCAATGCTGCTCGAAGCGCTGTTTGCTGCGAGACAGTCAATGTTAGAGCGTAGGGACGGCAGTGAGAGTGTTGGATGCGCATTAGCGGTCCAACAGCACTCTATAGTGGAGGGCACAGTCCCTGGCGAACATGAAGGAAAGCGCATGCGTAAACTCGCTGCGTTTCGTTGTGTATAATCCTGAAGCGTATCCACGGCAGGATTTAATTCACCAAGATAAAAATCGGGCCACATCGCTATTGCGAGAACGTGGCAGCTGTATGAGCAGTCATAAACTGGCCATCTTTGCCAGCCTTTTGTGCCGTCCCTCAAACTCTGAAGGCTGGATTGTGCAGAGTGTCTGGGGGGGCGCTCAAATGATAGCTCAATCCAATGATGCTCGAGGTGGCTTTGCTGCGAGACAGTCAATGTTAGAGCATGGGGACTGCAGTGAGAGGGTTGGATGTGCATTAGCAGTCCAACAGCACTCTCTAGTGGAGGGCACAGACCCTGGCAAACATAGAAGGAAAGCGCATGCGTCAAACTCGCTGCGTTTCGTTGTGTATCATCCTGAAGCGTGTCCACGGCAGGATTTAATCCAACAAGATAACATTAGGCCAAGCCGCTAGCGAGAACGCGGCAGCTGTGTGAGCTGTCATAAACTGGCCATATTTGCCAGCCTCTTGTGGCGTCCCTCAGACTCTGAAGGCTGGATAGTGCAGAGTGTCTGAGGGGGCGCTCAAATGATAGCTCAATCCAATGATGCTCGAGGTGCCTTTGCAGCGAGACAGTAAATGTTAGAGCGTGGGGACTGCAGTGAGAGGGTTGGATGTGCATTAGCAGTCCAACAGCACTCTTTAGTGGAGGGCACAGACCCCAGCAAACATTGAAGGAAAATGCATGCGTCAAACTCGCTGCGTTTCGTTGTGTATAATCCTGAAGCGTGTCCACGGCAGGATTTAATCCAACAAGATAAACATAGGGCCACGCCGCTAGCGAGAACGCGGCAGCTGTGTGAGCCGTCATAAACTGGCCATATTCGCCAGTCTCTATGCCGTTCCTCAAACTCTGAAGACTGAATTGTGCAATGTCTGAGGAGCTCTCAAATAACAGCTCAGTTTAATGACGCTCGAAGTGCTTGTGCTGCGAGACAGTCAATGTTAGAGTGTGGGGGTTAAGAACGAGAGGCTTCTCGTAAAGAACCGTAATAAGAGAATAAAATTTGCCGAAATAGACACGACTCGATACGTCTTCGACGAGACTAGGTCGCAGCGGATTTTGGCGCGATCCGTTCGGCTAGAGAGGTAGTCAAACGGCATCGCTATATAATAGCAGTCCGCCATGTCACTTAATTGTGGCAAAAACCCGCGCCGTTCGTGATATGCGCTGATAAAGGCTGCTTCCAGGACCTCGAAACCTCTTGGTGGAGGTCCGTGAGAAGGGTAGTTTATCCACCGCGCGGATAGCCACATAATAGCACACTAAGGAAGGGGAAGCGCGTTTCTCCTGTCCGCTCGGAGGGAGAGAACCGCTTATGCCGGCCAGAGCCTACTCTGAGTTCGAAGCTGCGGTTAGACAACATAGTATAAAAGCAAAACTGCTCTGATTAACGCGCTCGAGTAGGGAAGAGCGAGCAAGTGGAAAAACTCCAGTGCATCACTGTATTCATAGTCAAGCTGCACATATCGCCCCTAACCAACACCTCGTGCGGGGCCTCGGCGACCGCAGAAGCGAACGGTGGGGGTTAGACGCGAGGCGACTGAAGAAATAGACTCCAGAGCGTGGATACTTTTCTTTATTTTACCATAGCCGTAGGCTATCACAGAGAGAACATGTAGAGAGGCTGCAAACGAATCTCTCATGAGTGCCTCCCTGTGATAAACCCATTATACGGCTCTTACCTTTCGTTGACTCATCGCGTCCGCGAAAGAGGAGTTAAACACTGCTCGAAGAAATCGCTGGAGAACGCGAGATGATAGGGCACAGATGATTCGCTATTCCTGAAGGAATGAAATCTGAGCGAAATGGCGCGCTGCACCCAGGTATAGCATGCGTGCGCATGCGTAGGGTGGTGCCATGCACCATTTGGCCAATAGGATTGGCGGGATGGTATAGGGCTTCAGACATTCGTCACACCGAAGGTGTTCCCATACGTGGTGACGTCACCGCAGCATCGAAGTGACCTATGAAAGGGAACGGGAGAAATTTGGGAGAAAGGTCGGCCCGGGAGATTTTCGGGAGGGGCTTTGAAATTCGGGAGTCTCCCGGAAAAATCGGGAGGGTTGGCATGTATGATTTACACACAAACTTACCACCGACTGCAACTTTAAGATGCCATCTTTATTTTTTTTGGCATAACTGTCACAGAATGGAATGCACAGGATTGTGGGATATCAAAGGGAGCGAAAGGATACATCTGTGCTGCCATCAAAAATCGGCCAGATGAAGGCATCTCAGGAGACAGGAATTTGGACGTGCCTTGATGCCTTCCTACCTTGGAATGCATCCTCCGAAGGCAGCATTTTTCAGTTTTCGGATGCAGCCATATACACACACATTCACTGAATGAGTTACAGCAGATTTCTAGTTCCCAGCATGCTTTGCTTTAGACTGTTAAAGGAGAGTAAACATTTTTTTTTTAATTAAGTGTTATTTTATGTGTTTTATCTCAATAATATTATATGGGCAGTGTTTAATGTTGTATTCTTTTTGAATTTAAAATGATTTTCAGGTATGTGTAAGCTTGTGGGTTAACCATTAGTAGAGCCTGTGGTTAGGATTGGCCAAACAATAATAAGACTGTTAGATTATTTAGAAGTAATGCTTGTGCACATTTCAACATAGTGATAGTCTGTTTGCAAAGTGCTTTAGTGTGAGTCTGTGTGCTTATGCTATTATAAACTAGATTTTTTTTTTAATTAAAAAATTATACTATAAATGTTTTATTATACATAAGAAATATTTATTTCAATATGTGTGCATATACAGCATGGGTAAATAAATGTGCATCATTATACATATATTTCCTTTGCGTGAGGGTAGCCCTGTTAGCTCCTACTGGTAGATGTCATAATTATGCCATTTGGAAGCAAACAGATTTTCCTATCCAATGACTGGCATTTTTTATTAGCCATGCATTTTGGAAATAATTGCAAACAACATCATTGTAAGCAAACAGTAATATTATAGTGTATCTTTCGCCTGGGCCTTTTTTGTTCTTCTGTCTTAAAAGTGTGAAATATTCTTTTTCATTTTCCTATCTTTTGCTGCTCAGGATAGTCACTAGTGAAGGAGATGGCAGATTACAAATCTTGTACTTCTCGTTGTACAAACATTTATATGTCATGATTACAGAACCACAGACTGCCATAGTATCCCCATAACTGTTGATCGAAGCAGCATTAATCGGATTATTTGTAGTGAAGCAATCTTCTACATTTTGATGCTTATATATAGAATCAATAGACTACTTTGTAAGTTTCAAACAGAAAACTAAAGTAAATGTGACATTATATATATATATATATATATATATATATATATATATATATATATATATATATATATATATATATATATATATATATATAAATAAAACTAATTTTTATTTTGTATTTTTTGTTGTTTATATTTTTATATTTGTATTAGGTCTCAGGAATATAATGGAATCACACTGACTGTTTTGGGATTTAGAGGAAAGCATATAATTAGGGGAACAGGAGACACATGGAGTAATAGTTTGTATTAAAGTTATTTATCTCCTAGTTATTTATTTCCTGACACACAGTTGTATCTGCTGTAGATTTACAGTGGGTTGTCTTTAAAAGTGCCATCAAACAGCAGGAGGTTTTGTCCATAAATATTGCACTACATAGAGTGAATAACTACAGTCTGGCCAGCAAAATACATATTAAAATCAGTTTTAACATTACGGATTACTGATCATTTACCTCTGGGAACAGACTTAAATATTCTGAAGATGGTTCAAATATTTTCAGAGACAGAATGTATTTAGCTGATGTTCTAAACCATCGATAAAATAATGCATAGATAAGGGGATTCATGCAAGAATTCATATACATAATCCAACACATAATGTTAATTACAGCTGATTCATTTGAATCATATCCTGGAAAAAGAGAGACAATGTAATATGGTATCCAACACAGAAGATAAACTGCTATAACAATCCCCAGTGTTTTTGCTGCCTTTTTTTCTGACTTGCTGGCATTTGTGACAGAGTTTATAAGCCGAGCTTGATATTTTGCTACACAGAAGATCTGCCCATATAAAGATATGATTACTGAACAAGGGGCCACTAATGAAACAATGAGGTCTGTGAGAACATACTCAAACTTAACAGTAACAATACAGTCCCCGTAACATGTAATAGGGTTTTCGTTTCTAAAGATAGCATCGTATAATACGATAATTGAATATATGCTTGAACATAGCCAGTTTAAAATGATACAAAAAACAGCTTTGTTGGTTGTGACCCTTGTTGAATATTGCAGAGGATCTTTCACAGCAATGTAACGATCTATAGATATGAAAACTAAATTACCAAGAGATGCTGAAACAAGTGTATAAAGGATAAATGGAAACAAGGAACAAAATGTCTCTCCAAAGTACCAACATGTCTCAATATATCTGATTCCCATCAGTGGTATAACAATCAGTCCAACAAGTAGGTCAGCCACAGCCAGAGAGAGAATGAGTAGGTTGGTTGGAGTGTGCAGTTGCTTGAAGTGAGAGATGGAGATAATCACCAGCAGGTTCAGAAACACCGTAAGAACAGAGGCTAAAGAAATAAAAGTGTATAAAACAATGCACTCCACTTGAGGTTTGATTTCCTTGATGCACGACAAATTGTTGTTTGAAAAGCAGTACTCGATTGCTTGTTTGTCTGCATCTGTCATTCCCCTATTAAGCATTTCAAAAATATATACGGAATACCACAGGTCTCAAAAATAAAACAGCTTCATCATAGCAACATTTTGTAGTTCTAGAAGGATTCTCAAGCTTATTAGTCATGTATCTTAATAATCCAGTTTTGTGGATTCATTTATATTATAGGAAACCGGTCTCATCATTACACAGGAGGGTTGATGTTACTGTTTTAAACACACCCACAAGTTAAATATTCATAAGCACAGAGAGCATTCTTTGTAGAGAAATTACAGTTAGTCCCCATAGAGAGGCCAATATTCTTAATGAAGTCTAGGAGTCAAATTTCAAGTTCAGTCAGTTTTCCCTTCAAGGTTGAGTTGCAGCACATCACTGGAATAGAACAGTACACTCACACTGCACTAATACAAACTTATACACGATTCAATGTTAGTTTGACATAAAGTATAGCAACTAATGGTGCTATAAATACTAAAATGAATCATAAATACATACATGAGAGTGAGTGGACACATAGTGCTTTAGTGACCTTGTCTTTATAAGCATTATCGGTTTTAACATGTCTTCTACAGCTATCATGAGAACCACATAATAAAATATATAAGAACAAAATGGTTACAGATAACAATTTTTCAATAATTTATATATATATAAATATAACTGCATATGGTAATGTTACTAATGGGAGCCACTTAAGGGCTCTGGTGGAAATAATGATGACTAAACAGATTATTTATCTCTGAATAAATAATATTGCTATGGTTTGTAATGCTGACCCCAAGTAAATGTTATTTAAAAACAGGTTAGAAAAACATAGGCCGCTGGTATAAAGTAAGGCGGTTCCACAGGCGGGAAATCAGTCCTGTGGTAGAGATGTCTTCCACTGGTGATGCAGACTGTGTGCTGTGGGGAGGGCACAGAGTTATGTTCCGGTAGCTGTTGATATGCTGACCTGGAGAATGCTGAACTTTGTTGTGTCAAAGAGGGGGTCCTTAAAACATGGACCAGGCAGCTGGGTCAGATGGGTCTCCACGGGGTCCTTGCCAGTCTGACTGCATCATGTTGGAACCATTTGTTTCAGGCAGTGTCTGACACTGCGGAGGTCTTTTGAGGACTGGGCTGCTGTTGGACAGAGTTGCATGGCCACAGACATTCCACCAAGGGAATGCTTGTGTACCCCAAGGGACTGGGGAGCTGGCCACGACACACTCCGGGTGTGACTGTCTGCCCGTCAAAGAGCTCTGTCATTGCCGCACGACCATGACCACCACTGCTGTACTGTAACACAGGCATTCATTGGCTCTCTTCAACACTCTTCGTAGAGAGCAGTGATGATTCACTACCGCTTGGCTCCAAAGCGAAAAGAAGAATGATGCAATGCACCTGCTGCCTCTTATGCTTACGGTGTGAATGTGCATTGGCTCGTATAGTTACACTCTAAGTAGATTGGGCTCTCTGGCGAGATCCCAATACATCAGTCACCGACGTGACGTTGAAAAGTGACAGCCTGAAAGAGAACATAAGGCAATCCCATGTTGACTGTACCATCCACAAACCTGTTTTTTCTGTATGCAAACTAATGTCCTTCAGTTTTTCAAAAGACAGAGCCATAGGCCTCTAGTAATTAATTTATTTTTATTTTTGGGTTCTTTGGGATGGGGATGATGGTGGAACATTTGAAGCATCAAGGGATTTTGCACAGCTCCAGTGATCTGTTGAAGATATAGATGAAAATGGGGGCCAGTTCAGACAGGCAGGAGTAACGCAATCTGGGCCTGATGTTTTTTTTTTTCTGCTTCCGGAAGATCTGGCAAACCTCATCTTCACTGATTTGAGGTGCAGCTACGGGGGAGAGAGGGGTTACAGGAGGTGTTAATGGTTGTGTGGAGAGGTGTTCAGAGCGTGTGTGGGGTGTTCTTTCAAACCTGTAGTAAAACTCATTCAGATCGTCTGCCAGTTGTTGATTATCCACAGTACTGGGGGATGAAGTCTTGTAGTTGGTGATCTCCTTCAGACCTTTCCCACATAATTCCTCATTGTCACAATTTTAATTTCCAATTTGCATTATCTTGTAGAGGTAACAAGCCTACACAAGCTTTCATGGTTGCGGTTGCATCATTTTAAGAGTTTAAATCTCCCAATCAGATCTTTTGACTCACAAAGTCACAAGGTTCCATTTTCATTTAGATGAAGGGAAATTGAATGTGAAAAATGATTTCAGCCAAATTAATAATGTTGACCATGACAAACTAGTCTATTTGTACTGGTTTATCTCTGCCATGACAGATTAAATGTACTTATTTACCTTCGATTAAATGTAAAACAACATATCAAGGAACATAAAATGAATACCCATGGCTGTGAAAGATATATTGATGTGTTAAGAAGCAATATGATCGGTCTGTGTAAGAAACATTATTTACAACATATTACCTTTAATCCAGAGCCTCAGGCAAACAGTCCAGAATTATGTCAAGTTCACAAAAAAGTCACTCTTTTTGATGTTCTTTTTAGTGAACTAGTTGAACCTTCATTAAAGTGACTTTTCTGTGTTCCATCTGAAGACACTTGTGATTGAATCACTAAAAAGAACAGCCCACAATATCCGTAAATTCTCTTTTTACGTTAGCAAATATGTTGCTTCAGAGGAAAATTCACAATTAACTATAATTGTAATGATGTTAGATATTAAATATTAAAAATGGGTTAGAGTTAGTTATCTAAGCAAAATGTATTGCTCACATTACCCTCACAGCATTACTGACTCACTGTCAAGTGAGGTTTTTTGGGGCTAAAAAAATTACAAAAAGAAAGTTCCTCATGTACATACTATGTACTTATTATAGTAATTACAATAACTATGTAATAACTAGGTACTAACCCTGATCCTACCTCTAAACCTAACCTTACCCCATGTAGTTACCTTGTGTTACCAGAACTTTCTTAGATAAATACACTGTATGTTCACTATAAGTACATGTTAGTACACTTACTGTAAAATAAAGTGCAACCAAAAAGGGTATAACACAAATCAACAAAACATTAATAATGGACTAGAAATGTTCACCAAATCAATGATACCCAGAGTGAATGGGTTGTGCATATAAGTAAAACTGAAATAACGTCCAGACTGACCTCTAAAAACTTAAAGCACAAAAACATGAGCACAACAAATTTGTTATTTTAGCCACTGTGTAGATGGCAAAAAAAACAAGTAATTAGGGGCACACTTAATGATAAATACAAGTAAGAACTTAAATCCCTGTTACATAGTTTCAATCCAGATGTGTTTATTCATCAAGAAAACAATTTATTTTACCATTGTTCAGCGTCATAGTGAGCAGTAGATGGGTTGTTCCATCAGATCCAGACACTATATAAGTGAAAGGACAGTAAGGAGAGCAGAACAAACTCATAACAGGAGGAGACTCACTCATGGCCTATGACACAGAGGATTATGAGACTCAGTTCTGCTTTCCTGCCATCAACTCATCATGCATCAAGGGAAAACGTTCCAGACATGAATACAATATAATTTATGTGTTTGTATCAGTGTTATCAGCATGGACTGTGTTTCTGAACCTGCTGGTGATCATCTCTATCTCTCACTTCAAGAAGCTTCATACTCCAACCAACCTGCTCATTCTCTCTCTGGCTGTTAATGACCTGCTCACTGGACTTATTGTGATACCTGTAGAGGGCATCAAACAAATTGAGACATGTTGGTACTTTGGAGACACTTACTGTGGTTTGTTTGTAATTACCGTTAGGCTGCTCCTTTGTACATCTCTTAGTACTTTAGTTTTAATTGCTATTGATCGTTATGTGGCTGTGTGTCACCCTTTACAGTACCCACTGAAAATAACAACTACTAAAACATTAATATGCATCTATCTCTGCTGGTTTTGCTGTTCAGTTTACAATATTGAGTATGTAATTAGTAACGGATATTTTAATATCTCACACAAAACATTGTGTTATGGCCAGTGTATTGTCATAATTAGTCCTGTTTGGAGATTTACTGATTTGACCTTTTTCTTCCTGTTTCCTTGTGTTGTGATCATCACTGTATATTTAAGGATATTTTATGTTGTGCAATGGCAAGTAAAAGTTATAAATTCTCTAGTAAAAGGTGGTAAATGTGTAGTGGAAAGTTCAGTGAAGAGGAAATCTGAGAGCAAAGCTGCTCTGACATTAGGAATCATTGTGACAGTTTATTTGCTTTGCTGGATTCCTTTCTATATCTGTTCGCTAACAGAAATCACAAAATTCTCTTCAACTACAATGACATTTTTAACATGGACTTTGTATGTTAGCTGTGGTCTGAATCCTCTTATCTATGCTTTATTTTACCGCTGGTTTAAAATATCAGTTAAATACATTCTAACTCTTAGAATATTTCAGCCAGCATCCTCTCTGATGGAAATTTTTATAGGTTGTCATTAATGTTTCTTTTACAGCATATGTTATATATATTCATGTGTTCAGAGACAGTACAGGAAAGAGACAAACATTTTAACAATCAATATTAACGCAAAATTAAAGCGAAAGTTCAACCAAACAACTATTGTCATGATTTGCTCACCATCATGTCTGAAGTTAGTCAGAATGACCATTCATTTTCATTGTCCAGAAAAAAAGGTGCAATTGACAAAATTGGTGAGTAAGGCTACCAATATATGTGTTCCAAGGAAGCAGCACATTAGGGGTGTTCAGTTCCAAGTTTTCCGGAGTAGACTTTCGACCCCCACCCTAGGAGTTAATCGGCTTTTCAAGTTCAATTTAGCAATGACATTACTCTGAAAGGATACCCAGAATTTAAAAAAATACATACAGTAATGTAAACTTTATTTGTTTGTTCTAGATGTGAGTTTTGAATGATTTAAGGATAGTTTAAGGATTATGAATACAAATAAGTTAACCAAAGAAAATTAAATGTATATGTATTGCATAAATAAAACATAAATTAAACTACAAAGCTTGAACGGAGGTATCTACAGTACATTACCACTATGACTTATTTATTTCTAAAGTGAAGTTGTTTCTGCGACAGCTCCAGGTCTCTGATGCACAGTGTAATATATCAGTGTCCAAATGTATCACTTTGTTTTGTTCACTCATTGCTGATATGGTGCACTTAACTGCCACACCCTATATGTGACCCTGGACCACAAAACCAGTCATAAGGGTATATATATATTTTTTTTCAGAAATCCAAATTTCTACATAATTTGTTAGGATAGGACAATATTTGGCCGAGATACAACTATTTGAAAATCTGGAATCTGAGGGTGCAAAACACAAAACAAAACAAAAACCAACCAACCAAAAAAACATTCAAATTACTGAGAAAAACACCTTTGAAGTTGTCCTAATTAGCAATGCATATAACTAAACATAAATTAAGTTTTGACATATTTACAGTAAGGAATTTACAAAATATCTTCATGGAACATTTTCTTTACTTAAAGGGTTAGTTCACCCAAAAAATTTAATTATGTCATTAATGACTCACTTTCTGTCTTTCTGTCCCTCCATTGAAAATGTATGTACGGTATACTGTCCATGTCCAGAAAGGTGATAAAAACATCATCAAAGTAGTCCATGTGACATCAGAGGGTCATTTAGAATTTGTTGAAGCATCGAAAATACATTTTGTCCAAAAATAACAATAATTATGAATTTATTCATAATACTTCCGGGTCTGTTGTGAGTGCGTTCATGACACTGCTGACATACAGTATGACTCTGCTGATGTGTTTTCCGGTGCGCCCAATAACAAAGATAACATGTCAGCAGAGTCACAGTTGTGTGACACTCGCTGTTTACGGATACCATAGAAATTAATGAGAATAATTTTTGAATTTAAGAAGAGAATTTTTAACGCTTGAGCTGAGGGGGAGCTGGACAATTAAATATAACCAAAACAGGTTGTTGTTGTTATTATTATTATTATTATTATTATTATTTTATTTATGAACAATACAATAAATATAAGGAAAACTCACCCACTCGATTTTGTAATATTCTCTAATTATGTAGTCGGTATAAAAGGTGGATTCCAAAACATGTCCATACGGAGATAGCGAGTCAGAAACCACTAGTTTATTAATAAATAATTACAATTTCTTCTTTCCCCCCGACACATTCATAATCACTTTGCTGGTGCTTTATGCAATTGCTTTACGTCATGCCCACGGACCATTGGCTAAACATCTGATGCATATGGGACACAAAAAAAGCCATCATCGGATTGGTTGAATTCTACAGAATTTTCTAACACTCTGTCTGAAAACAAAGATGTTGTAAAGCCAAACCCGCTCACATAAAATAAAGCCTCAATGTTTACAATTGTGATGACGAGGGCTTATCAGGATCAACTAAACACTGGAGTTTCAAAAGTATGTGAAATATTTAAAGTTTGTAGCATAGAATCTTTCAAATACGTCTGAGAGTTTAACACTCCGGTCTGTAATTGTGGCAACATTTCCACGCCCCGAAACGTGATGCTGAACGAAACAAACTGGCCAATGAAAGCTGCCATGAATTCCAGACCTTCAGGTGCCAGTCTGAAGGTCTGGCTACGTGAGACTATGAGCAAACTTGATTGTGGAATAATATGACTGTCTGTTATATTAATCAATTTAATAAAACGTGCAACCAGTTGACTAGAACAAATTAAAGTCAGGGGTAGGCCTAATTAGCACAAGGAAGTGCTCCATTTTTAAAATAAAATTCCATAATGACATTACAAAAAGTGTGACAGCTGCAAATCAATTTGCTATTGCATTGTACAAGTTTAAACTCTGTGTAAAAAAATATTTATTTATTAAATATTTATATTAAAATATTTAAATCCAAAAATAAGATTAGACTATGGGCGGTTGATCAATTAAATTATAAGAAATCTGTTGTTTCAGCGTAGTGAAGCCTCTCCTCCATCTGGTCACATTTCCCACATAGTGACAAACCAGAAAATGTAGCTTTAGCAGTTATGCTTTTTCAGCTAATGGTTGCAGGCTTGCCTTCTAGTGGCTTTGGTATAACGGCTGAAAGGACATATCACTGTGTGCTACTCTTCTCTATCAACTGCGCCACGGACTATGGACTATTCTGATGATGTCTTTCATACTTTTCTGGACCTTAACAGTGTTACTACTTGGGAGTCTATGGGACAGTAACAGGCCTCCCGGTTTTCATTCACAATGTCTTAAATTGTGTTCAGAAGACAAAAAAAGCTTTCAAGGGTTTGGAACGACATTGGGGTAAGTGATTAATGACAAAAAATTTATTTTGGAGGGGAGTATTCCTTTAAAGGCACAATATGTAAATTTTTACTGCTAGAGGGCACATTTTCAAAACAAACAAAGAAACAAAGGCATAGTTTAATGACGCCGTGACTGGGTGTGGAATGCAAAAGCTGATGCAAACCGACAAGACTCTGGCAAAAATCATGTTCATGGATGAGCTAATGATTTATTAACATAGTAGTATGAAGCAGTGTGAGGCTCCAAAACCATCAAAGCAAAACGAGGCTGCTGAATGAGCGCAACACATACGGCTCAAAAGCAGA
This sequence comes from Carassius auratus, assembly GCF_003368295.1. Lineage (NCBI taxonomy): Eukaryota > Metazoa > Chordata > Actinopteri > Cypriniformes > Cyprinidae > Carassius > Carassius auratus. The sequence continues at coordinate 14,764,532 of NC_039277.1, read as the reverse complement.
GGAGCTTTTATTATGCCACAGTCGACCACTTCCTCTCCTTCCGGTCATGAGTATGTGTGGTAAAGCAGACCTGTTTTATCATTCTAGATACATTTGAAAGTTCTGTTATAATACTACTCTGTGCGGTCATCCCCTGTCTAATAAAACACACAACATATTGAAGACGTCTCAACAGCTTTCAAGCATGTCTTTCAAAATAAAATGTCTCACATAACCATCATGGAATATCATAAATGATTTGAAACACTCTAAAGCTCCACACACCACACAAATAGTGCTTCTAAAATCAATACATAACCAATTTCAATAGAGCATGAAGCCAGCATCTTAGTCAGCTAGTGATATTCTAATTAGTAAGGAATAACTGACAATGGCCAATTGAATTATTCGAAAAATAATGCACACCCCCGAAGTCAGTTATTCCACTTATACCACAGTTGCCACACCATGATCAGACATTGATCAGATGACATGTAAGGCATTCGTCCAGATTTTGTACTTAAATGCTCTTGTGAGTACGATTAATTTCTTCCACATTTCATCCAACGCCTGCACGTCATTTTAATCCCTTTATTTGAAAGCATCGCCGACGGCCCCAGTTTATTATTGTTTGATTTTCACAGCTCGTTACACATCACTCTCTTACTTGATCTGGAAAAACTGTGCATCATTTGAAAGTTTAAAGATTTATTTAGTAATTTATGTCAGGAGTGCAAAATAATAAATCCGTATTATGCCACATTTTGAATAGAAATTCACCACTCATTCATATTCAGTCACATCAGCAGCGGTTTATTTGTGTTCACATAGACTCACTGAACAGCGTCAATAAGGATTTATAGACTAAAGATGCATATCTGCGGTGATATATGGATATATTTACTGACGTTTACTTCATATTTCTTCAGACAGAATAATTTCTATTCATTTTCCTCTGATTTACGCGATCTGATGATAAACAGCCTCTCCCAGCGATCTGTGTGTGTGTGTGTGTGTGCAGAGCTGTGTGCTCATGCTGTGTGTCAGACAAACTCTGATTGGTCCTTCGCCTTGTCAATCTTTACAGTGTCATAAATGGACACCGCCCACTGATCTATATATATAAGGCAGTGAAGCCACCGGAAGTGTTCGATCCGCCATCTTACTAATCCCTACCAGCAGAGAGCACCATTGAGTTACATTCAAACTGCTGTCATAAAATAACTCGATTTGAAGCTGATCAGTTAAACGGGACTCGTTTTTATGTTATGTGCAATAAAGTAATGTTTACTTCAGATGTTATCTGCAGTGTTTACGGTCTTTTGGGACAGGATAACACAAAAATGGCTTATTTCTTTATGAACAAAGTTATTCAGGAATTATTAAATGAACGTATTAGTATCAGAAATTGATTTTAATATATTACAATAAATTATACAGTTATGTTGTTAATATTTCTCTATAATGAAAAAATTAAAATTTAATTTACTATCTGGAAAATAAAGCTTTGTATTTATTTATTAAATCCGTACTGTATTTAGGCAGTTATTTCAGAACGAACACTTTGTAGTTTGTTATATGTGTTGAGGTCGTGTCCGTCTGATGTTTATCATGTTCATGCTCACTACTGTAATGAACGTAGCTTTTTAATAAGTAGGGGAAATTCCCGACATTTAAAAAAAATAACCGTTTACATGCCTAGGGTGTTCGCATGGCGGCGCGGTGGCTTCACTTTAATGACGTCATGAGCAATTAAGTTCTATATTATAGATCAGTGACACCGCCACATCATGTCACATGCTTGCTGTACACTTCCTGGTTCATATCTGGCCATAAAAACACTGAAACACCTCTGTACACCTCTGTACACAAATATCCGAATAATAAACCCGCGATTACGATTGTAAAGCTTGGTATGAGATTTTCTTGAGATCTGGGGCATTTTTATAAAAAAAATCGAAAATGTACATCTGAAATGCTAACTTGTGCAGCGATGTAAAAGGCTATAAACAGCATATTTTTACAACAGTAAATGACCAAATTCCACCCGTGATTGCAAAAGGAAGTTATTACAAACACTCAATTGGGGTTTAAAGTGAGTTTTGAGTAAAAGTGTACTAATACTTTCATAAATTGTCTGATGTAGCTTGATGGTAACGTTAGCTCTAATGCTACTAATAGCAGGTGCATTTCTTTTTCATAATGCATTTCTGTCACTATGATTCACGTAAGGTCGTAAGAAAATGTTTTGTTGTATTTTTATAGTAAGACTTTTGATAAATAAGGGCTAAATGCATACTGAGACTGAAGTGAGATTGCAGTTTAGTGATTTGTAAAGCTTGAAAATACCATAACAAAGGCTAATAAAGGTGGAATAAAATCAAAAGAATAATGATAAAAGAATAATGTGGATAATGTGTCATTCCTGGCAGAGGTGTGAAAGACTTGATTGGTGAGAACAATAGAACCATGACTCGGGGAGTTTTCAGAGACAAAAACACAGACAAAGCACACAGGAGTGTTTACATGTGAGATGACAAGTGCCATAAATCAATCAGATTAGCCTTCTCTAAAAACACACATGACATGGCCTTAGAAAATATTTCATAAAATTCACAGTTTTACAGATAAGATTATGAAATTTTCATACGAAGCTTTGGTAGACTTATGGCTCTAGCTACACTGTGTTTCTAAACTCATATCATACCTCAACAATTTTTTAAATACATTTGAAAAATATGTTTTTAATATTTATTTTTTGTTTTTATGTTTGAGCTTATATATCTCTGGCTACGTTCACACTGCAGGCTGAAACGACCCAATTTTGATTTTTTTGCCCCTATGCGACCTGTATCTGATCTTTTCATGACAGTCTGAATGACACATATCCGATCTTTTCAAATGTGACCCAGGCCACTTGGGTATGTGGTCCTGAATCCGATAAGTATCCGATCTTTTGAAATGCGACCTCCGTCTGAACAGCCAGGCCACATGTATCCGACCCGCACGTCATTGATACACTACAAACGTTATAATTCTGTGTTGAAGTAGACGGGAACGAGAAGATAAACAACAACCATGGCGGACAATGCTGCTGAGACCAGTCAGTGGAAGAGAAGCGAGGTCACAGATTTAATTAATATTTGGGTTGAAGCTCTATTCAGGCCAAACTTGAGGGCTCTTATCGGAACCGGGTGGTATACGAAAACATTTCCAGCGAAATGGCCAAGCGTGGTTACAGACGATCCTGGCTCCAATGCCAGCGAAAAATAAAAAGCCTCCAAAACCAAATACAAACATCCATGTTTAACGTTAGCTACTTCCGCAAACAACGAGTGACGTCATTCACCATTGAGTACTCTTCTGCGCATGCGGGTCACTTCTTGGTCATTTCAAGTTCACACAGGAGATCACAAAAGTTCACATTTAATTGGAAATGTGAACGGCCTTGCAAAAAATCTAATTTTTTCAAAAAATCGGAATTGAGCATTAAGCCCTGCAGTGTGAATGTAGCCTTTATTATCATAACAGTCTGAGTGATTCTGATTCTTGAACAGTACACTTTGAAGTGTCAGCTTTGTGAATTTTTTTTAAATTATGTATCTAGTCAGAAAGAATCATGAGCACAAACTTTTTTATTGTGGGTATGTCATTTCTGTCTACATGCCAAAAAAAGGGAGTGACTGGTAAGGAGCTAACGGAGGCTTGAGCCATTGATAACAAAATAATGCAGATATTTATTAAGTTATTAAACAGAGACAGAGAGAGAGAGAGAGAGAGAGAGAGAGAGAGAGAGAGAGAGAGAAAGAAAGAGAGAGAGAATGTATATTAGAGTCTGTGTCTCTCAAAATTGTTTGGCCGCAGCATCTCTATCAGGCCAACTTTAATTAAAAAGATTTCACAAACAGCCTGGTTCTTACCTCACTTGTGATACATATCCTGTAGCTTTTAAAATAAAATCGCAAGAGTAGCAATATAGACGTTAAGGTGTGTATGATTCTGTACTGTAAAGTAATGTTTGTGCATCTGTGAGAGGGAGAGGGAGCGGGAGAGATAGAGTAGGCCTATGTGCTTTACCTACATAATAAAACATAATTATGTGGGAAAATATGGAAATGATCTGTTGTTTTTATCATATTACTTTTTATATATATTTATTTGTCTAGTCAGTGTTGTGGGTTTTGGTTTTTGTGCTGTTGTAATACCTTTGCAATAACAGAAATAGTTTGGCGAAATGATATGAACATGTAATACGGTCTAGAGCTGCCTGGAACTATGTTCGCTGTGTGTTTACATGAAAATAATTGCACACCCTAGAACATTTGTCAGCAAATTAGATTCAAGCATTCAACGGCCCAAAGTATAAACATAAAATACACACCACAAAAAAAAATATTACATAAAATATTTGAGTATTGAGACTTTTAATTGTTGAATGGAACGTTTATTTATGCTGAATATTTCTCCCTCTTTGTCCACCATTTGGAATTAATTTGTGGAAATACATTCTGGGTCTTCCAAAACATATGATGCCATCCAATAATCTTTCTATAACAAAGTGTCTGAAGTATGCATGATTAAGCTGTTTATCTTTCAGAAGTGCACACTGAGGCATAAAAATGCAACTTCTGTAGGCAGATTACAAGCATACAGGTTTAGCATAAATATCCCTATCTGTATTTATCTGAACTCAGGAAAACATGATGAGACCTTATTTGTCCATTTTCAGGGAGTAATCTTTTATCTCAGAGAACTGATCTCATTGAACTTCTCAGAGAAGATGAAATAATTAAATCAAACCCTTAAGCAATTATGAATGACAGTCTGTAAAAATGTCCATCATAGAGGATTCTGGCTGAAATATTCTAAGAGTAAGAATGTGCTTAACTGACATTTTAAACCAGGGGTAAAAGAAAGCATAGATAAGAGGATTCAGACCTGAGTTAATATACAAAAACCATAATAGAACATAGGCTGTGGTTGAAGCCATTCCTGTTTTTTCAGTTAGCGACAAAATAACGAAGGGAATCCAGCAAACTAGATAAACTGTGACAATGATTCCTAATGTCAGAGCTGCTTTTCTTTCAGATTTCCTCTTCACAGAACCCTCATTTACATGTTTTCCACTCTTCACCAGTGAGTTGATAACTTTTACCTGCTGATGTGCAACATAAAATATCCTCAAATACAATGTTATGATAATGGTACAAGGAATCAAGAAAGACAAGAATAGATTAAGGACTGTCCAGTCAGAAGTAATCATAATTGTACATTCTCCATAACATGCATATTTCTTATTTGAGAGACTCATAACTATCGCAATGTTATACACTGAAGAGCAAAACCAGCAAATAATGACAATAATTAATGTTTTAGTTGTGGTTATTTTCTGTGGGTACAATAAAGGGTGACACACAGCCACGAAACGATCAACAGCAACTAAAACCAAATTACTGAGAGATGCTGAGAAGAGAAGTCCCATCATTGTTAAAAATAGCCTGCAGAAAGTGTCTCCAAAGAACCAACATGTTTCAATGAGCCTATTAGCCTCTATGGGCATCACAATAAGTCCAACAAGCATGTCAGCCACAGCCAGAGAGAGAATGATCAGGTTGGTTGGTGTGTGAAGCTTCTTGAAGTGAGAGATGGAGATGATCACCAGCAGGTTCAGAAACACAGTCCATGCTGACAGCAATGAGAAAAACACAAACATGATATTGTATTCATATCTAGAACGCATTCCTTTGATACATGATGAGTTGATGGCAGGAAAGCAGTATTGAGTCTCATGATTCTCTGTCTCATAGGCCATGAGTGAATCTCCTCCAGTAAGGTGTTTGTTCTGCTCTGCTTACTGTCCTGTCATTTATACAGTGTCTGGATCAGACTGACCCATTCTGATGATGCATAATGATGTCATCTTTCTATATTTACATGCAAGAGGGCATATTTTTATATTAGTTTTGCATTTGTTAACACTATTGGGTAGGTTTAGGGTTGGCTTTGGTACAAGGGATATTTCCAACACAACAGATTATTAACTTTTAGAAACACTCCTTGGATATTTGAATTATGAACTGCTGCAATATGTACCTGAAGCAAAGTAATAAAACACAGGAATGCATGCCTATATCAACGTTAAAAAAAAAATGAGCTAGGTCACGTATTGAACCTGTTTAGCGCCACTCGATAGAATTTAAATAAACAAATGTTATGGTTTTATGGCAACAGTAGGTTTATTAAGCATAGTGAGAAATATTACGATAATTAATGAAAAAAAACAAAAAAACAAAAAACAAAACAATGCATAGTCTTCACTGTATGAAATAGATATGAAATTAGTCTTATTAAAGATACAAAAGTTATTTAGCCAATAGCAGTGAGTGATTTTCTCTTTATTTTGTGGTTTGACAAACATTTATTACACAGATGTCAGCAGATATATTAGTTGGTCTGTCATTTTAAAGGCCAAAACATATGTTGAATTGGTGCCAGGTCCGTCGGTGTGAGTGAGAACTCTGATTGGATGCTCAGTTTAGCAAATGAGTCAGGTGAAGGTGAAGTGATGAAAACAAGCATGACAGCACAGACAGAAGGCTTAACAGACTTTTTTTTTTTTTTTACATTGGTAAGCAAGCACTGCTTGGTTTAGGCCCACGTTTTATATAACTGCACGTATATCCTTGTTTAGGTTTGTCCTTTTGAATGACAAATATATACTATTAATAGCAGTTGATATTGACAGATAATTCCTCTCACGCAGACACAGAACTCACATTAGTTTGCAGTCAGCTGTATTCTGTGCAGTTTGTTCAAGTGCAGCTTTTTGATCCAGACGCTGTCAACATGAGGCGACAAATTCAGCTTTTGTTGCCGCTAGTTGTTTGAAATCAGCTTGGTGTGCCCAAGCCTTAAAATCTAATGCACAGACTTTGTGTGTTGTGTATACACTCATTGAAGCTGTAGGTCTCTGGTCAACACATGTTATAGTCCTGCTAATCAGCTGTGGTCCTGCTTTTGTCTAGAAATGTGTTGATTAATATAGAACAATGCCATGCGGTGCAGTGCTACATATATTTTTGGCCGTTTTATACGGATCATTCCTACTCTTTAGGGTCACTGACATCACTGTCACTGTTGATGAGCCCCGCTTGTTTGCTGAGTATTCAATTCTTTTGAAGGTATGATTATTTTCTGTCTTGTGATTCTTTGCATGATAGCATGCACCTTTTACAGAGAAACATGTCATGGGTTGATCTGTCATATAGACAGTTCCTTTCATTTGACAAATGAATTTAACAAATCATCTGAAGAAATCCACTTGTGTGGCTATTTGCTATTTGAGATAGTGAAGTAATCCTGAGGGTCCTGTTAGCATCAGTTCTGCATTCAAACTTCTGCATGGATTGACAATCCTCCAGTGATCTGTTCATTAAGAGTGTGAAACAAGATAACACAATAACATGTTGTTTTGTGCTCAGAGGTCTGTAGGGTGTCTTGATGTCATTTTGATATCCTGATAAACTGAAATTATGTTTAAATTATAGAAATCCATTTAATTCAGTATGTGGCTGTCACTGAACTGTCATTCATCACAGACTGAAGTAGTTTATGTCTTCTATTAATTGTGATGATTTTGGCTCAGTTTTGGCTAGGGTTTAGATTCAACCCTACATAAACACACCTGATTCAACTAATTAAGATGTTCAGTCTTTTTTGAAAGCTACATGCTATGTTTGTTGGAGCAGGGTTAGAACAAAACTCTGGAATTGAGGCCCCTTCCACACAGAGATGCATTTCTGTGAATACGCAAAAAAAAAAAAAACTTTTTATCGGATAGGCTTTTCGTCCACATGGATCGAGCATTTTCGGAAAGGGAAACCACTATTTTTAGAAACTGGGTCCCAGAGTGGATAAATTTGAAAACGCTGTCTTTGCATTTTCGTGTGGACAGGGCCATCTGTATATTTTCTGAAACGATGATGTCATCACCCCACGTGTCAACCCTAGTCAGACACTGCTACTTCATGTAAGAGCAACAACAACAACAATAGTTTGTATAAAGCATGCAAGGTTTATGTGCATGCTCTTCTTCCTCATTTTTAGTGTATCTCTGTGGCAAAATGACAGTGCCACATACTGATCTGGCATGTATACTACATCGTTTTCAGTCGGTTTCACTGGTTTTGTATGGATGCAGATATTTCTTGATACGACGCCATGTAGATTTTTTTTTAGAACAAGGAAAAAAAAGATTGGATGGGGATAAGCTCCGGCTTCGTATGGACATAGCCTAAGTTCTAGAGTATTACTAGAGTATTGCTTTTAACAAAATGAATACGATATTACCCAGCATACTCAAACTGGCCAAGTTAAATATACTTAATTATTTTGCTAAATTTACCTAACTTAGTTAAGTAGATTTTACTTAATTAAATACTTAAGTTTTACGTAAAATTGATGTATGCAAAAACTTGCAAAATACAATTTTTATAAATCTACATATTGTTTTTTTCAGAGTCCTGATAACTACCCATAAATGGAGAAAAAAGCTGTTTGCTTCCAAATGGTAAAATTACAACATCCCTGAAGGAGCTAACAGGGCTATGCAATCCAGACAGTTCAGTCTTGTAGGTGAAACTCTTTTGTGCTTATGCAGTGCAAATGCTCCACACTGTAAAAAGTTTAACTATTATTTACTCAATTTTTTTGGTGAAACATTTTTACACTCAAAAAAATTGAGTAAATTTTAAAGCTGTGAAATCAATGAAATATACTGTTTAAATTGAGTAATTGTCAGTAAAAAAATTAAGTAAATCTGAATAACTGAATTACTTTATATGAGAAATAAAATTAATTAGATATAATCAAAATTATAAAACACCACAACTGTAATTCTATGTAAAATAAACAAAAAATATTGAGTAGATATAATTGAAATATTGGATGAAATTTAACAAAAAAAAATTGCTACGTTTACTACATGTAAAAGTGAATTTAACTTAATATTGGACTATAAATTATCAAAATGTTGCATTCACTTTTTTTTTTTTTTTACACTATTTACCCTTTATAATTAATATAATAAAACCAAATAAAGAAAGAAACACATTTTTTATTGAAAATTTATTTGTCAATTAAACATAAGACAAAGTCTAAAATCAACCTTTGAAACATTTTATCCATTTTAATATTCCAGTAGATTGCAAAAATTTTAACTGTAAAGTAGCCATAAGGGAAATGATTAAACCTTATGAAACATTTCATCCATCTTAGTATTCAAGTAGATTACATGTAAAATACGATAGCCGTAAGATAAATGACATCCTACTTTGTTCCTGGTGCATACCAGCCATTTGCAATCACACTCAACATTAAACCATAAAAAAAATAAAAGCAACACTTACATCAATATTAAAGGGATAGTTCACCCAAAAAGATGATGTTGTCATAATGTACTCGCCCCCCGGGTTGTCCCAAATCTGTACGAATTTCTTTCTTGTGTTGAACACAAAATATATTTTAATGAATGTTGGTTAACAGATATTTGAAAGTTGCCATTGACTTCCATGGTAGGAAAAAAAAAAGTATACTATGCAAAGTCAATGGCAACCTTTAACTGCGTTAACAAACACTCTTTAATACTTGGCTGAATGTCACGTCACTTCACTTAAAATATCTTTTGTGTTCAACAGAAGAAAGAAACTCGTACAGGTTTGGGACAAATTGAGGGAGAGTAAATTATGACAAAATCATCTTTTTGGGTGAACTATATCTTCAACAGAATTAATCCGATAACAGAAACACTTACATCAGGAATACCCATTCTGTGGGATGATCATGAACCACTACTATGCAAGAAGAAAATTTTTTAACCTCTGAACATTAACAGAGTTTTGGAGAATCCAGCTCAAGAAACAGTTTTTGGAACAACTCAAGTGAGTACAGGTCCTTCTCAAAATATTAGCATATTGTGATGAAGTTCATTATTTTCCGTAATGTAATGATAAAAATTAAACTTTCATATATTCTAGATTCATTGCACACCAACTGAAATATTGCAGGTCTTTTATTGTTTTAATACTGATGATTTTGGCATACAGCTCATGAAAACCCCAAATTCCTATCTCAAAAAATTAGCATATCATGAAAAGGTTCTCTAAACGAGCTATTAACCTAATCATCTGAATCAACTAATTAACTCTAAACACCTGCAAAAGATTCCTGAGGCTTTTAAAAACTCCCAGCCTGGTTCATTACTCAAAACCGCAATCATGTGTAAGACTGCCGACCTGACTGCTGTCCAGAAGGCCATCATTAACATCCTCAAGCGAGAGGGTAAGACACAGAAAGAAATTTCTGAACGATTAGGCTGTTCCCAGAGTGCTGTATCAAGGCACCTCACTGGGAAGTCTGTTGGAAGGAAAAAGTGTGGCAAAAAACGCTGCACAACGAGAAGAGGTGACCGGACCCTGAGGGAGATTGTGGAGAAGGACCGATTCCAGACCTTGGGGGACCTGCGGAAGCAGTGGACTGAGTCTGGAGTAGAAACATCCAGAGCCACCGTGCACAGGCGTGTGCAGGAAATGGGCTACAGAGAAGCAGCACTGGACTGTTGCTCAGTGGTCCAAAGTACTTTTTTCGGATGAAAGCAAATATTGCATATCATTTGGAAATCAAGGTGCCAGAGTCTGGAGGAAGACTGGGGAGAAGGAAATTCCAAAATGCCTGAAGTCCATTGTCAAGTACCCACAGTCAGTGATGGTCTGGGGTGCCATGTTAGCTGCTGGTGTTGGTCCACTGTGTTTTATCAAGGGCAGGGTCAATGTAGCTAGTTATCAGGAGATTGTGGAGCACTTCATGCTTCCATCTGCTGAAAAGCTTTATGGAGATGAAGATTTCGTTTTTCAGCACGACCTGGCACCTGCTCACAGTGCCAAAACCACTGGTAAATGGTTTACTGACCATGGTATTACTGTGCTCCATTGGCCTGCCAACTCTCCTGACCTGAACCCCATAGAGAATCTGTGGGATATTGTGAAGAGAAAGTTGAGAGACGCAAGACCCAACACTCTGGATGAGCTTAAGGCCGCTATCGAAGCATCCTGGGCCTCCATAACACCTCAGCAGTGCCACAGGCTGATTGCCTCCTTGCCACGCCGCATTGAAGCTGTCATTTCTGCAAAAGGATTCCCCACCAAGTATTGAGTGCATAACTGAACATAATTATTTGAAGGTTGACTTTTTTTTTGTATTAAAAACACTTTTCTTTTATTGGTCAGATGAAATAAGCTAATTTTTTGAGATAGGAATTTGGGGTTTTCATGAGCTTTATGCCAAAAGCATCAGTATTTAAACAATAAAAGACCTGAAATATTTCAGTTGGTGTGCAATGAATCTAAAATATATGAAAGTTTAATTTTTATCATTACATTATGGAAAATAATGAACTTTATCACAATATGCTAATTTTTGGAGAAGGACCTGTATTTGTGGGTCTTGGGATTTCTCAAATCCAATGTGACTCCCAAAAGATGGCAGCAGGCTCTGCTGTGATTCCCAAGATTACATCGCTGACTGCCCCATCATTGTCCCGAAGGATGTAGATTTTTATGACCTCCTCTGCCAACTCTGCTTGTACGAAGACGGGTAGATCAGCTGAACCCTACAGGCAAATTTTAAAGATAACTGGTTAGAGCTAACATTCAAACCTGAATGTTACAAGAAAGTGACAAATACACAAACCAATAGCACCTGAAGAAGCAAACATTCTGTTGGACCATATGATCGGTAAAATCTCAAACAAAGTGTACTAGGGGGAGGAGTTGCAAAAATTAACAGCATTCTTCTTAACAACAGGACAGGTTAATTTTCTACATAGGGACATTTATTTTTAACAATAAACCTAAAAGAAAAATGAAAAGAGACCAACTGCGAGCTTCTATGCTGTAAATCAATGCTATAGGCTTTTATTGAGGTCCGCATTATTTCAACCAATTTCTTTATGAACATGTTTAATATTTAAGTAAAATGACTAATGGTTTTGAAACAAAAAAAGCTTGTTTAATTTCACTACTTGGAAAAAAATATGCATTGCATTAACCCTCACACTCAACCCTTAACCCTCTAAATAATTCTGTGGCTTAGTAAATATTACAGTAATATTTAACTTTATTAACTTAATAAAATCTCTGAATATAGTTTACTTGATTATACAAAAGATGGCTTTCCTGTAGCTCAAACAGTAGAGCATCAACGCTAGCAAAAATTGATTAAATTGTAAATGTGTACCTGGAAATGCAATGTAAGTTGCTTTGGAAAAAAGCGTCTGCCAAATGCATAAATGTAAACATTAACTGACTAAAAATACAACAGTTTATTTTATCTAAAATGTACAGATATATTTTATTTTTTCCACTAAAACAATTTAGTATTTGACTAACAAATTGTTTATTTATAATACACATAATATATTTGTGAAATTTCTATCAAACTATTTAAGGATGGAAAATTAAACTGATCTGTTTCAGGGAACAAAAATATTACTTAATTCAAATCAAAATGAATATATTTAAACACACTCTTAAGAAATTTAGTAAGTTTACTCAATTAAAACAACGTACCCCTCACCCAGCCTCGGCTGTCCTTCAATACCCACCAGGTCTGGATTTGTTACATTAAAAAGCTTAATGTTTTCAAACTTTTGACCGATATTGTATGTGATAAGTTTCAGTGTACTAGAATGATTTTACAATGGAGCATATAGTGGGAGCTGATTAAAACTCACCAGTCAATGTTATGTCCACGCCATTTTAAATACTTTTGCATGGCGTATTTGTAGTGGTGATTTAAGAGCTCATACTTGAGTTCATGTAGTAATTATGATGTTTTACAAAAAAATGACAGCTTTTTACAAAACAGAATGTTGTCATTTGAAAGTTCATAAATGATGTGTTCCCTTTTGACAAGCCACTGACCCCAAAGGGGAACCTGTACAAAATCGTTTTCCATTGGGCATGTATAGTTATAGTTGCTGGACCACGGTTACACTTATCGTTAGACTTTCAAATGGCGGTTGAAATAAACGGTGATCAAAATAGTACGAACGTTAACCCACTCCAAAAAAAAAAAAAAAAAAAAAAAACTAACATACATATGGCTGCCCCACTAACTAACTTAGAAAACTACACTGTTATGTACACGTACACACGGTCAATGTTTAATCAACTTTTGAATACATTATTGCAAATATACATAGTTATAAAATGACTACGTTACTTACAGGAAATTCGAGTAACGTTAATGTTCACGTCGTTGCTGAGAAAAGCAGTCCTTCAGTGACAGGTGCCTCTTGTTTGAGCCGCGAAACTTGTTAAACTTCTTAAGATGACGCAAAATACAAACACAATTGTTAGGAAATCCTTAATAATTAACTTCTGAATTAAACATTACAAACATAATTAGTATTAACTAGCTGGATAAATTACATAACGTACCATGATATGAGAGGAGTGCGGGTCTTGCCGTTGCTGAGGAAACTCAGGAACGCCGTCCTTCAGGTGACTTCGATTAAGCTACGAAACTTGTTGAATATGACGTAAAATACAAAGACAATTGTTAGGAAATGCTTAATAATTATTAACTTTTTAATAAAGTGTTACAAACGTAAGTAGGATTAGCTGACTAACGTTACTTACGAGGAGTTGTGAGGTGTATGGCTAGTCGACGTCGCTGCTGAGGAAAGCAGATTTTTTTTTCCTGCGGAGCGGAGCTGCACACGTGATCACTTTAGCCGCGAAATTTACTCAATTTATTTAACTGTCATTTATTAAGCTGGAACTTTATTTAGGAAAATTGGTAGGAAATACTTAATAATTTTAGTTTCTAAAACAGATCAGTACAAGTAAATAATTTTCAAATATTTCTATTAGAATTCACCAGAAATATTGAAGGTATATTAAAAAAATAATTAGTTAGTTAAATACTTATTTATTTTCATTACATAAACTTAAATAATATATGTAAATTTTAGAGAAATTATTTGTTGGATTTTTAATTATTATTTTTAATCTGACCCACTCAAAATATCACTTAAATGATTTCAAAAGATTTTATTAAGTTAATATAGCTCTTTATTTTTGTGAAATTTACTAAGCCACTGAATTATTTTTTACAGTGCAGTGATTTCTTTATGAAAGAAGAAATTATATATATATATATATATATATATATATATATATATATATACTACAGAATCAGATTTAATCACATTACTGCATTTACTTGTGAGTCAATGATAAGAGACTACTTTTTAGTTATAATATTAACTATGCGGTTTGTTTGTTTCATGTTTATGGTGGCAACGTCTTACTTAATCTTCACTAAAATAGTAAAAAAAAAAATAAAAAAAAAAAATAAATAAATAAATAAAAAAATAAATATATATATATATATATATATATATATATATATATATATATATATATATATATATATATATATATATATATATATATATATATATATATATGTATAATTTGTTTGTGAAAACATGGTTGTGAGGATAAAATACAGTAGTATCATTAAACAAGATGAACTTGTTTTGAAATGGAAATCTTTATCTCATTATCTTTGGGGCCTTTGTTGCAGCAACATGAATACTACAGACATGCCAGCTTTGGATTATGTACATCAGTTTGAAAAATAAATGATTTTATTCACCTCACAAACATTATAACAAGTCTATACTTAAGTGAGCATACTGTTTCAAATATTCTAAAAAGTCAGTGTAGAAAGAAACACAACTTCTAAAAATTAAAAACTGGTGATTTACATATCCTCTGGGAAAAGACTGAAGTATTCTGAGGATGGCTTAAATATTTTTAGAGTCATTATGTGTATAGCTGATTTTCTAAACCATTTATAAAACAGTGCATAAATAAGCGGATTCATACAGGAATTCATGTACAAAATCCAGCATGTTACATTAAACACAACAGTTGACCCATTTGTTTCAATAAGAGTCACTATATAGTAAGGTATCCAACACATAAAGTAAACCATTACCACAATCCCCAAAGTTTTGGCTGCCTTTCTTTGTGATCTGTTGACACCTGTGACAGAATGTACAATTTTGGCCTGATATTTTGCAACACAGAAGATTTTCACATATACTGACATGATTACAGAAGAAGGGGCAACAAATGTGACAATGAGGTCTGTGACAACATGTTCAGATTTGAAAGAAACTGAACAGTCTCCATAACACCTGTCTTGTGTCTCTGGGTAGAACATAGAATTGTATAAAATAATGACAGAATATATGCTGGAACATATCCAGTTTATAATAATACAAAAAACAACTTTATCAGTTGTGACCCTTACTGTGTATCTCAAAGGGTCACTCACTGCAATGTAGCGATCTACAGATATAAAGACTAAATTACCAAGAGATGCTGAAACAACCATAAAAGCAATGAATAAAAAAAGAGAACAAAATGCCTCTCCAAAGTACCAGCAGGATTCTATGAATTGGATGCCCATTATCGGTATAACAATCAGTCCCACGATCAGGTCTGCCACAGCCAGGGAGAGAACAAGCAGGTTGGTTGGAGTGTGGAGCTGCTTGAAGTGAGAGATGGAGATGATCACCAGCAGGTTCAGAAACACAGTGAACACTGATAATAAAAAAATGAACATGTACAAAATGACATACTCCACTTCATGTTTGATTTGTCTGAAACATGTACGACTTGTTTGGAAAGCAATCCTGGATTTCTTGACTGTCGCCCTCCATCATACTCTGGTCAAACATTTTCACCATTGATTATATCCTGATTCGTAGCCTGCCACTGTTGTTAACGGTCCCCAAAGCTGCCCTTCAAAGTTGTGGTACAATGTTTTAGCTGTCAGTTTGACTTTCTACCACTGACTGGATACTAATTTATATGTACAGAAAACAAGGACATCCCATTAAATGTGATGTTGGATTATACTGCATTAAAACCACCTACTAATTAAATATTCAAAACATGAATGACGAATTGGATGGTTTCTGTAATTTAATATTTCATGGTGTGCAAACATTTCATGAAACACAAACATTGAAATTTAATCTTAGTTTAGTTTTTGTCTGTAAACCTTTTTAAGGATATCTTTCCGTTATGACCTTTTGAATATAAAACACTTGGCAGATGTCTAAGGTCTTTGGATCAGATAATTGTTTTTTATTGGTCCCCAGCTCTAGGCTAAAGACTAGGAGTGTCCAACTTTTTCTTGGCCCCAAACTGTGGAGAAGTTTACCCAGTCGTTAGAACACTTTCATCACAATCAGCATTTAAAGTAAAGATATAAACATTTCTAAATTTTTTAAGTTCATCTGTGGCTGGTGACATTTTTCAACCGCATGTTTAAATGATGCTTTTCAACTATTTTACTTTATTCAGCACAATGGTCAACCACTGTTGTTTTTATTGTGCTTTATAAATAAACTGACTGGTGTAAATGGTTGATGGTTAAACCTTGTCCCAGGCAGCCACTATTTCATTCTTATGAGGGCACCCTGTTGAATGAAGTTGATAGAATTGATTGAGTGGAATGTCACCAGTAGATGGCAAAAAATATGAAAACAACTTTGGGTCTTTTTGAGTCTTTCAGTTTGTTCAATGCTCAAAGCTTTGTTGCATGACTGAAACATAATTCATAACAGTACAAAACTTGTCTGACTTCTAAAGAATAGTACAAGAAACAATATCAAACTGCCAATGTGGAGAAACAAAGAATGTGCAATTAATATGTAAACAAATCTTTCTACAAAGACTGTTGATGAGCCCACATTGCTTGCTGTGAGTATTCAACTTTTTTAAAGGTCTAGTACTTCTCTATCATGTGATACTTTGCATGACAGCATGCACCTTTTACAAAGAAACATTACATGGGTTGACCTGTCATAGTCAGAGTGCCTTTCATCTTACAAATTATTGACAAGCAGACATTCCTCAAAGTAGAATCCTACTGACAAGTGAGATACCACCTAAGATTTATAAAAAATACTGTATCTATTCTTTGTTGTTATGCTACAAGCAATGTCTGTATTTGGTATCTGAGAGATAATTGAGGGTCTGACCCATGTCAGGATTAGGTTAGATTAGATTAGATTCAACTTTATTGTCATTAAGCAGAGTTCAAGTACAGAGGTAATGGTATGCAGTTAACATCTAACCAGAAGTCCAAGAATATAGTGTTGTATATACATATAAGTGCAGAGTAAGTGAAGCTATAATTTACAGAATGTACAGTGGAGTTGCTATATACAGTATTAAGCAAAGTATGTACAGAATATACATGGGAATGCAATGTTGGATTATATATACATTATGAACAGCATCAACGTAAGACAGTGGTAATAAATACAGTTAGTTGAGTGTACAATAGTATTGTTAAACAATGTATTCTATGCAAAATAACAGTAGTGCAATTATATTTTTATAGAAATAGTCCTGGACTGGAGACTTCGCAGTCTCCTCCCTGATGGCAGCAGACTGAAGAAGCTGTGTGATGGTGGCTTTGCTGGTGAGACGGGCTCCATAAATGTCCTGGAGGGAGGGGAGAGAGACACCAATGATCTTCTCAGCTGCTCTCACTATGAGTGGCAGATTCTTCCAGCACAGTGATGCAGCTTGTTAGATTTTTTTCGATGGTGCCTTTGTAAAAGGTGCACATGATGGGGGACGGGGTCTGGCTCTTCTCAGTTTGCGGAGGAAGTAAAGATGCTTCTGTGATTTTTTGTCCAGTGCTGCGGTGTTGTCAGTCCAGGAGAGGTCCTCTGTGATGTACATACCCAGGAACTTGGTGCTGCTCACTCTCTCCACAGTTGCACCGTTGATTATCAGAGGAGCATGCTGAGTGTGTGCTTTCCTGAAGTCAACAACCATCTCCTTCGTCTTCTCCACATTCAGAGAAAGATTGTTGGACCACCCGGCCAGGCGGCTCACTTCGCTCCTGAAGTTGGTCTCATCTTTGTTGATAATAGACCCACCATGGTCTTGTCATCCGTAAACTTAATGAAGAGGTTGGAGTTGTGTGACGGTGTGCAGTCGTGGGTCTGCAGATGGAAGAGAAGGGGGCTCAGCACACATCCTTGGGGGGCCCTAGTGTTCAGTGTGATGGTGCTGGATGTGTTGCTGCTGACCTGTACTGCCTGAGGTCTTCCAGTCAGAAAGTCCAACAACCAGTTGTACAGCTAAGTTTTCAGTCCCACCTAGACCAGTTTGTAAATGAGCTGTTGAGGTATGATTGTGTTGAATGCTGAACTGAAGTCTATGAACAGCATTCTGACATATGAGTCCTTTTTGTCAATATGTGTGAGATTTACATGCATTTATCCTGCTGAAGGATCTCCTCACGCTGTCTGGGGTCAGCATCATCGCCTGGTCACCGGGAGGAGGTGGAGTCTTTTGTGCAGTGGTGCTGTTTTGTTTCAAAAAGCGAGCGAAAAAGGTTTTCAGCTCGTTCAGCAGAGAGATGTTGCTGTCACAAGTCTGTGGTGGGGTCTTGTAGTCCGTAATGGTCTGTATCCCCTGCCACAGGCTCTGAGTTTCTCTGGTGTCATTAAATTGATGGGCTATCCTCCTGGAGTGCTGTCTCTTAGCCTCTCTGATGCCACCGGACAGGTTGGCCCTGATTGTTCTCAGGCCCACCTCATCTCCAGCTCTGAAGGCAGCATTCCGTATATTCATGAGTCTATAGACCTGCCCTGTCATTCATGGCTTCTGTTTGGCCTGGACAGTGATGGTCTTTGTGACTGTTACATCATCAATACAATTGTTGATGTAGGCAATGACAGTCTCGGAGTACTCTGTGGTGTTATTGTATGTGACAGCCTGCTTGAACATATTCCAGTCACTTGTGTCAAAGCAGTCTTGAAGAGCCTCTGACGACCCTTCCGGCCACACTTGTATCTGTTTTCAAACTGGTTTGGTGACTTTAAAGAGTGGTCTGTATGCAGGCATTAGCATGACAGTGATGTGGTTGAGGCTCCTAGGCAAGGGAGGGGCAGGGCTTTGTAGGCTCCTCTCTGTGTGGTGTAAAAAAAGTCTAAAATGTTATTACCTCATGTTAGAAAGTCAATGTGTTGGTGTATGTTTTGATACACACTCTTTAGGTCTGCATGGTTGAAATCCCCAGCTATGATGAGAAAAGCATCAGGGTGGGCTGTCTGCTGTTCACTGATGTGCTGGTACAGTTCATTTAGTGCATCATTCCTATTGCTGTTGATGTTGTTTGGAGGAATGTAAACAGAAATGAGCAGTAGGGCAGTATATTCCCTCAACAGATAGAACGGCCGGCACTTAATAATCGTAAACTCCACCAGGGGTGAGCAGTGTTTGCAGACCACGACAGCATCGCAGCACCTCATATCATTGATGTAAACACAAAGCCAGCTTCCACAGGTTTTTCCTTGAGAGCTCTTGTCTGCTTGATATCATGTCAGCTGATCAAACTGAATAGTACTGTCTGGAACGCTGTTGCTAAGCCATGTGTTCTGTAAACACAAAAACACAACAGTCTCTTACAGTCTTCTGAGTTGTACGTAGTAGTTGGATGTAGTCCACTTTATTGTCCAAACAGCATACGTTAGCCAGTATGATGGTGGGGATAGATGACTTGTGTGGGTTAGCCATTAGCCTAGCCCGGATACCTCCACGCTTACCCCTCTTCTGCTTCCTCTCATGCCGATTGTGGTGCCTCCGCTGTGGGCGAGATGCAGTAGTGGATGTCGGTGATGGTGTAGGCCTCCGGAGCAGACTGAGATCCTGCAGGTGTTCCGCATGCATGCAGTTTAACTCTAAAAATGAGGTTCTGCTGACATCCAGCAGAAACTTACGACTCTATGCGCACTTAAAGACAGGTAGACGCGATGAAGACGTACTAAACACTGCAACTCACAAGACAAGAAAACACAGATGTTCTCAAAAGGGATAATCAGAGCTCATCAGGGAGGGAGGCAGAGCTGGAGGGGGGCACAGTGTTAGGAGGTTTGTAGTCTGTGATAGTTTGTATGTCTTGCCACATACACCCTGGGGTCTGAAGAATTTAAGTGTTCTTCAGTCTTCTTTTTGTGTGTGTGAGTTGGCTTGGCAGATACCCTTCCTCAAGTTGGATCTGGCCGAGCTGTAAGCCTACCAGTCTCCAGACCTGAAGGCTGCATCTCTTGCTTTGACCAGAAGGCGAACTGTTCATCCAGGGCTTCTGACTGGGGACAAAAATAAAAATTGTGTGGTCACTCTGTCCACACATCTGTTAATGTGTTCCAAAACAGAGTTGGTGTAAGTGTCAATGTTGATCTGAGAGTTTGTGGTGGCCTGGGCAGCAAACTAACTCCAGTCTGTGTGCTGGAATTGATGTTGAAGTGTGGAGTCAGCACCTTCCAGACAGATTTTAACAGTTCTTATTGATTCTTGTTTATTTCACACATTTGATGATCAGGGTATATTTGGGGAGCATGAACAAAGAGAGGGGGTCAGACTGACCCAGGTGGGTGAGGGATGTGACTTTGTGGGCATCAGTCACATTAGTATATATGTGGTCCCATGTTTTATGTCCCCTTGTAGAGCAGGAGACATTTTGGGGAAATTGAGGATGAACAGATCTTAAAGTGCAGTGATTAAAGTCCCCAGCAACAATAAAGTATCCATGTGGTTGCAAGGTTTGTACTTTTCTAATAGCCCACCATTCTTTCATAGCCACATTAACATTAGCATCCGGCGGTACATAAACTGCAGCGGCAACAATGCAAGTAAACTCATGTGGTAGATAGAATGGTTTGATAATCACTTGATAATCAGGAATTTCTGATCAGCAGAGCAGTAGGTATCAACAATGACAGAGTCTGTACTCCATGATTTATTTACATAAATGCATACTCCACCACCCTTTTTTATTTACCAGAAGTTGCTGCTACTCTGTCAACCGTGAAGAAAGAGCATCCATCCATATGAACCACGCTGTTTGGGACATCATTACAGAGCCATGTTTCAGTGAAGAATATAACATAGCAGTCCATAAGCCATTTCTGTCTAAGGGTCCAAACCTTTAGTTCATCCATCTTGTTAATCAGAGACCGTACATTGCCAAGAAAGATGCTAGGCAGAGCTGGTCGATATGGGTTTAGCCTTAGCTTAGCACGCAGCCCACCACATTTTCTGCATCTTTGTTTGCGAGCTAGATGCTGACGCTGACGCCGAACACTTCCGGTCGGTACAAGTGATCCACTTGTCGCGGTGATCTCTGTAGCTCTGGTGTAGTTCGCTTAAGTCAAAAGGATGATCTAAAACTAAATTGGGACACCATTTGTTGATGTCCAAAAGTGACTCTTTACTATAGCTGTAGTTTGCATTATTGAATCGAGCACAAAGGGAATAACTAGGTAAATTAACACTATTTTACGAAATCTGGTAAGACGCTGAGCCTCGCTATGTGTTCGCATTGCCATCTTGCCGCCATCAGGAATGCAGTTTACTCAACTTCCAGAAAAATAAATATGTATTTAATTTTTAATGTTTAAATAGATTAATATATTTCAAAGAAAAAGTACCATCATTAACAATTCAGCTGTAACTTATTTTATTCTGTGCTTCTCATTATAGCTGTATATAAGACATCGTTTGTGCCTATAGGGCAAAGAAGGTCAATAAAGCACTGCATGTATCAACTTAATCTCATGAATGTTAAATATATTTATGATTGATTTTACAATTGGTTTATAGCAACTTTAGTTGTTATATATTAAACTATCAGTGAATCATGTGTAGAAGTTTGTATCAGTGCAGTGTGAGTGTATTTTTATGTTCCGGTGATGTGCTGCTGCTCAAATTGAAGGGGAAAAAATTATAATTTTGACCCAAGACCCAACTGGCTGAGGTGCCAAAGCAGGTCCCTGTGCTCGCACAAGTGATCTTGAGACTTTGCTTGCAAAAGCCAATCGTTGCAAAAACTCTCTGAGGGGAACAAGAGCCCGGTGATTTTCAGGAAGACTGGTATGCAAGTCATTCTAACACAAATCACAAAAATGGTCTGTGGCGCAGAGGGATCAACAAATTAAAATATACATCCTTCAGGTCGGTAGCTGCAAACAAATTTTGGGGATGGATGAACCCGAAGATGTGTTTCTGTTTCAACAGGTAACTGGTGAAGGGCCTGGTTGAAGATTGGTTGTAACCAACAGCCTTGGTGTGTTCCAGTCTTAAAACCTAATGCACAGATCTATTGTATAACAAATAGTTTTGCGTGCTGTGTATACACTCAGTGCAGCCATGTTATAGTTCTGCTAATCTGCTGTGATCCTGCTATTGTCTAGAAATGTGTTAATTAATATAGAACAATGCCATATGTGCAATGCCATATATTCTGCGCCGTTTTTCTATGCTGCATCCCTACTCTTTAGGATCACTGACATCACTGTTGTTGAGCCCCAATTGTTTTCTGTGAGTATTCAACTCTTTTAAAGGTCTGATACTTCTCTGTCATGTTATTCTTTGCATGACAGCATGCATCTTTTAAAAAGAAACATGACATGGGTTGACTTGTTATATAGACAGTTCCTTTCATTTGATAAATTAATTTAATAATATCAGACAGAAACAAATCATCTAAAGAAATCCACTTGTGTGGCTTTTTGATATTTCAGAATAATCATGGTTTACACGATACAGGAATCCACATAAATGTATATAGCATTTAATATATATACAGGTTCATTTCAATAAAATTCATTTATTTCAGTGATTCAACTCAAAATGTGAAACTCATGTATTAAGTTTTTTCAGTGGTTTGAATATTCTAGCAGATTGTTTTTTTTAAAGCCGACCATTATTTCAGAACTTTTCCCCTTGCTGTTCCCATAGCGACATTATTACATTTTTCCTTTTTTATTTAAAATATTCAAATTTGCATACCAGGTCATGAACAATCTGATATTCCGACTCACAAATATGTGTAAATGAGTGTGTTTGGTTGTTTAATCTTTTGATCATGATCTGTAATGTGAGATGGGTGGCGCCATGTTTGTTCACGCTGCAGTTCAGTGAGTCCTGTCAGTCGGATTTACAGAATGTGAAATCATCAATTTCTCCCAAAATACAAGTAGTAACTGGCTGGTGAACTGGGTAAAGAATAGAGTGAACTTTATAGTTACTTACACAGTGTGTATCTGATATATAGTGTGGCCGAGAGAGCACAACGCGCTTCAACTGCATAAACACATGCAAATTGAAAAAAAACACTGTATGACAAATGGATTGCTTTTATTTAAAATATTCACAAATTTGCATACCAGGACATGAACAATCTGATATTCCGATTCATAAATATGTGTAAATGAGTGTAATTTGTTGTTTAAAACCCTTTCTAAATGATCTTGATCATGATCTGTAAGTCTTGTAGGTGAAGCTCTTTAGTGCTGATGGAGTGTACCATCTTTGGGGCCTTTGTTGCAGCAGCATGGATACCACAGAGATGCCAGCGTTGGATTGTGTACATCAGTTTGAAAAATAAATTAAATCCTCACAAACATAAAAAGTCTATACAAATATGTGAGCATACTAATTCAAATATTCTAAGCAGTTATGATGTGTTTTTATAGTGTTTTATAGCTAGTAAAATAAAGCAAAAAGGATTCAGACATAGAATTCAGGTCAGCACACAAGGTCCATGTTAGAATTTGTGATGTGGTGGAGGAGATTTTTTTAAGACAACAGTCCATCAAAGCAGAAAAAAATTGTCACAGTTAATCTTAATGTCAGAGCTGATTTGCCTTTCAGATTTCCTCCTCACTGAACCTGTCATTATACGTCTACCACTCCTTCACTTGCTGATGTGCAACGTCCTCAGATACAAAGTAACTTTCACTATAGAAAGAAACAAAACTTAAACAAATAAAAACAAAATGGTGATTTACATATCCTCTGGGAAAAGACTGAAGTATTCTGATGATGGCTTAAATATTTTAAGAGTCAGTATGTGTATAGCTGATTTTCTAAACCATTTATAAAACAGTGCATAAATAAGCGGATTCATGCAGGAATTCATGTACAAAATCCAGCATGTTACATTAAATTCAACAGTTGACTTATTTCCTTCAGTAAGACTCACTATATAGTAAGGTATCCAACACATAAAGTAAACCATTACCACAATCCCCAAAGTTTTTGCTGCCTTTCTTTGTGATCTGTTGACACCAGTGACAGAATGTACAACCTTGGCCTGGTATTTTGCAACACAGAAGATTTTCACATATATAGACATTATTACATAAGAAGGGGCAACAAAAGTAACTATGAGGTCTGTGACAACATGTTCAAATTTGAAAGAAACTGAACAGTCTCCATTACACCTGTCTTGCGTCTCTGGGTAGAACATAGAATTATATAAGATAATGAAAGCATATATGCTTGAACATAGCCAGTTTATAATAATACAAAAAACAGCTTTATCAGTTGTGACCCTTACTGTGTATCTCAAAGGGTCACTCACTGCAATGTAACGATCTATGGATATAAAAACTAAATTACCAAGAGATGCTGAAACAACCATAAAAGAAATGAATAAAACAAGAGAACAAAATGCGTCTCCAAAGTACCAGCATGAATCTATGAATGTGATGCCCGTTATCGGTATAACAATCAGTCCCACAATCAGGTCTGCCACAGCCAGAGAGAGAATGAGCAGGTTGGTTGGAGTGTGGAGCTGGTCAAAGTGAGAGATGGAGATGATCACCAGCAGATTCAGAAACACAGTGAACGCTGATAATAAAAAAATGAACATGTGTAAAATAACATACTCCACTTCATGTTTGATTTGTCTGAAACATGACAAATTGTTGTTTGGAAAGCAATACTGGATTTCTTGACTATCGTCCTCCATGATACTCTGCTCAAATATTTTTACTCAAATATTTTTTCAATTGATTATATCCTCATTTGTAGCCTGCCTCTGTTATTTACAGTGTTCCTCAAAGCTGTGGTACAATGTTTCAGTTTTCAGTTTGACTTTCTACTTTCTATCACTGATTGGATTCTAATTTATATGTACAGAAAACAAGGACATCCCATTAAATGTGAGGTTGAATTTTATGGAATTAAACCCACCTACTAATTAAATATTCATAACATTCAATGATGCATTAGATGGTGTCTATAATATAATAATTGTGAGTGTGCAAATATTTAATAAATACAAACACTGACATTTAATCTTACGTTTTGTCTGTAAAGCTTTTATTTGGGCATCTTCTTACCTTTATGACCTTCTGAATATAAATGTCTCTGAGGCTATACCTGAGACTTTAAACATATGGGAACCACCCAGCCCTCTATCGGTTCTCAAGGATTCATTGAGTGAGGGCCTGGCACCGAAGGGATGGAGGAGCTCGACAAGGTCTACAGTATGGACACTCTGGAGTGGTTTTAGCAAGCTGACACTAAACTGGGGCCTTTCAGTGCCTCGACCCATTTGAGGTGAGAACACAGGAGAATACCAGCTCCACATGAAATATTCTAGCAAACGTGTTGTGGGTCGCCTAGATAGCTGGTCTAATAATATCTAATAATAATATCAGTGAGGCGCCACGAGCCAGTGCCTCGGATTATGCAACACTAGTAGAGTAAGCTTGCAACCTGAGCGGGAAGGGCACACACTGTGCCTGATAAGCCAGGGTGATGGCATCCACAATCCAGTGGGCCATCAACTGCTTTTAGACAGCCTTCCCATTCTGCCGGCCACGTAACAGACAAAGAGCTAGTCTGAGGTCCTAAAACTTTGTGTCTGGTCTATGTAGAATCTCAAGGCTCAGACGGGACACAGCAAAGCTAGGTCTGGGTCTTGCCTCCTCCATGGGCAGCGGTTGCAGGTTTATCACCTGATGCCTTAAAGGAGTAATTGGAACCTTGGGCACACAGCCGGGCTGGGGCCTCAGGATTGACTAGGAGTCAGCCAGCCCAAACTCTAGGCATGAACCGTTGACCAAAAAATGCATGCAGGTCCACTACCCTCTTGATGGAGACAAGTGCAAGCAGGAGCAGAGATTTCATTGAAAAAAAAAACTTTAGCTCAACTGACCGCAAGGG
Source organism: Carassius auratus (assembly GCF_003368295.1). Taxonomy (NCBI): domain Eukaryota; kingdom Metazoa; phylum Chordata; class Actinopteri; order Cypriniformes; family Cyprinidae; genus Carassius; species Carassius auratus. The sequence goes on along the minus strand of NC_039277.1, from coordinate 14,738,430 downwards.
TTTAAATGGGCCCTTCTGTAGTGTTTTAAGCACCAGAAACAGGTCCCAAGAGGATATGGAGGGGAGCCATTGAGGATTTAACATACTTGCCCCCCAAGGAACCTGATGACCATGTCATGCTTCCCTACTGACTTCCATTCCACTGTGTCATGGTTAGCAGGTAATCATGGTAATAATACAAATACTAACCCGCAGTCCTGCAGAGTTCAGCTCCAAACCTAATGAAAGGTTTACCACCCCTGATTTAAAGTGATAAATATAGGAAGAATATATCAAAGTCATTTATATATGCAAAACTTCCTGCTGCCAGGTGGTGCCGCTATGACTGTAACTGAGTGTTGGCATGTAGATGTCTTCAGACCAGGACTTTTATCAAATCTGTGAAGTTTGGTGCAAATGTTAGTGTTCCTGTAGCTCAATTGGTAGAGGTTAGGGGTTCAATTCCCTGGTAACACATGGTATGTAAAAATTGATAGCCTGAATGCACTGTAAGTCGCTTTCGATAAAAGTATCTGCTGAATGCATAAATTTAATTTTTAAATTTAAATAAAATTTTAAATGGAACATGGTATGTTTGAGTTAGTGTAAAGCATGACATTTCCTGTTGCCAGTACGTGGTGCTATGACTATAACCGAATATGATCATGTAGATGTCTTCAGGCGGGGACTCTTATCAAACATGTGAAGTTTGAGACAGATTGGACATTGTATGCATGAGTTACAACAACTTCCTCTGTGATGGCAACAATAGCATGCTTTAGCACTTAGTAAGTGTTGCTAGCTAGGTGGTGCTATGACAATATCTAAATCTTTGCCTGGTGATGCGTTCAGGCCAGGACTCCTGTTTCGTTGAATTAATAGCATGCTTTAGTGTTGTTAACATACTTTACCATGTTTCTAGCATGTTGCTAGCTTATTAAACCTTTGCTGATACTTTTTAACATATTTCTAAAAGTATATTACAATGTTAAAGAACACCTACTGTTGTCATCAGGTGGCGCTATGAGTATAACCGAATATGGACATGTAGATGTGTTCAGGCCAGGACTGATATCAAACTTGTTAAGTATGGGGCAGATTTGACATTGCATGCCTGAGTTACAGTAACTTCCTGTATCATTTTAGTCAGTCACTTTCGATGTCACGTCAGACCAAGTGGGTAACACACTTCAGGTTGCACTACCACCTGTCGTGCTGCAAACGGCCATTTTCCCTTGTGCAGTAATTAGTGTGCAGGTGTATTTCATATATGTATTTTTGAACATCCAGTAGTATGCATGTGTGAGTAATTTATAGGTGTATATACACATGTTTTATGTATTTCGTATTTATGTATTCATAAGCAAAGTTTGCTATAAATCCTATGTGCAGTCTCATACTGTGCAGCCTGCACACTGTGACTCTGTGTTGTTTCAAGCGCATCATTTTGCACATAAGAGCTCTGTGCCACTTCTGTGCACCTTCAGTATTATAATACTTTTCTGCCCAATCAACCAACCAAGATTATTAAAACTCTTTTTTGTTCTGTCCTATCTATCATATGTTGCTGCCTTTATTACTGTGCTCTACATTTAAAAGAAATGTCTATTATATTTATATATTAATGTATTATTAATGCATTTTACAACAATATAAAGAGCAATGTGTAACATTTTACAATATTTTAGACTTAATCGCTCTTATTTGTAAATAAATATTTAACTAGATTTGATAAAATTATTAATAACCTAATTTATAATAGTATATTTGTCAAAGATTATGATTACATATTTTTTCATTGGTTATTTTTCATTAAAATGACATTGACTATATGTAGTAGATTGTGCTTGACACACAAAAGAGTGACAATCAGGTCAACACAGGGAAGTGTTTTTATTTATTTATTTATTTTTTACATATAGGCAGATACTCCGAATTTTTGGTATCGGATCGGTTCTGAAAATATTGTATCATTGCATCCCTAGGGTGAATCACACTAAATATTCTTGATCATTCAAACCTACTCACATATGCCTTTTCGAAACAAAAAGTGTCTTAGAAAATGTAAATCAATATATTGTTTTCTGTGAGCGAGTAAACGATGATTTTCACATAATATTTAAGAAAAAATTCTAGGCTACAAGATCCAGTTCACTGAAGTCTTGTGAACAAATGTTATGTATATATATATTTTTTTTTTCTCTTCGGCAATAGCACCGGCTACGTAACACGCTTATGCCTTGAGGTGGAACCTTTTCGTCGAGTAGTGTTCTTCTTGTCAAGAAGACCCTTGCTAAAACTGCTCCACTGCTCCTTCATCCCCTCGGCAGCCAGACATGGCGGAACGTCCGGTGCCAGGCCTTCACTCTGTGAATGTTGCCATGTTGCCAACCTATGTAACACTTGCTGATGCTTTTTAATATGTTGCTAGGAGTCCATAATAGAGCTGTTATCTGGCCATAAAAGTTAGGCCCGAAAGTACCTGAGCCCGACAGGTTTCACCACGAGCCCGAGAATGATAAGTGCATTAGTCCATGGTAGACGTGAAGTTGTCACGTTTTTTGTTTGTTTATAAAGTACACCCATGCTGCTGACATACTTTTTTTCATCAAAAAGTTGTTACCTGTTGCCAGCATATTTTAGGTCTAAACCAACTTTAGTTGGTATGAAACCAACAAACAGACCTAAGACCTAAGACCTCTGACCACACCTGCCACCATGTTTTTTTTTCCTAAAGTTTTGATGTACCCGAGCAGAGTTCCAAGTAGTTTGGGCATTCATTCAAATGATTCAAAAAGGCTGAATTATTGACAAACTAAGCAAGTGACTGTATTTATGATTGGATCATTAAATCATTAGCTCACTCAAAATTCAGGAACAAATCACAGCAGTATTGCTCTGAGACACACAAATATTCTGCTCCAGCTTTGAGCTCCTGCCCCTAATCGCGAACGCTGAATTGTCCTTGTGGCCCTATCAAGGTGCCACTAACCCACAGCCAATCAACCCTATGCTGTGTATGCTTTTCTGGATCATCTGTGTCTATAAAACTGTACATATTTTTAAGAAATTGATAAAGTTTCGTTTAGACTTAGGAATGGGATTAACAACTCAAAATATATTTTTTATTATAATATATATATATTTTTTTGGTGCTTTATATTTTTATTTATATTATATTTATTATTAACATTTTAACATTTATTTTATAATTGTTACAATATAAATGTTATATAAAATGTAAATGACTATAAACTTTATTAAAATCAATTATACCCAAATTTAACTTTATGCAGATAACCAAAACTAAATTAATCACCACACTGACCTTTAAATAAACTAATTGAACTTACATGCACACATCATTGTAAACGACAGTTAAAAGAGCAGTCAAAATCTTTTTCAATAAAATTAACTTCATAAACATCATTAAACAAATATTAAAATCCACACACTATTCAATGGATTTATCATGAACCTTGATGACTGTCCAGACCAATATATGATATATATTTACAACACACATGGTAAATGAACATTAAATACATAAACAAAACTATCCACATGTTAACTTGTTGCAATGTTAAAAATCATCTCAGCCAAATAATAATAAAAAAAGGCCATGACAAGAACATAAAATGAAACACAAGAGTTATCATGGTAAGTACGTGTTTTATTTCTTCTTTTAATGAATGTCTCCACTTTAAATTCAATACTCAAACTAAGACTTTAGAATTGTATGTTAACATTGGAAATTATGCTTTATCCTACACAAAAAAATAATTAATAATCTTTAAAAATGTCCACAAGAGAGGATGCTGGCTTGAGTATTTTAAACGTTAAGATGTGTTTTACTGATATTTTAAACCAGCGGTAGAATAAAGCATAAATAAGAGGATTCAGACTGGAGTTAACATACAAAGTCCATAATAGAAATGTCACTGTGGCAGGAGATATTACTGTAGTACTTGTTGCTGACAGTGTATAGGGAATATAGCAAAACAGATAAACTGTCACAATGATTCCTAATGTCAGAGCAGCTTTGCTCTCAGATTTCCTCCTCACTGATCCTTCTGTTACACATTTACCACTCTTCATTAGAGAGTTTATAACTTTCACTTGCTGATGTGCAACATAGAAAATCCTCAAATATAAAGTTATAATGAAGGTACAAGGTAGCAAGAAGGAAAAAAAAAGGTCAGTGAATTTCCAAGAAAAACTTATTACTAAATAGCATTTTCCATAGCACACATCTGATTTTTGGGAAGCTTCAAAATATCTGCCACTAAGTGAATAGCCAATATTGTAGGTTGAGGAGGACAACCAGCATAAACAGATGCTTATTAAAGTTTTAGTCACTGTTATTTTCTTTGGGTAGAGTAAAGGATGACACACAGCCACATAACGATCGACAGCAATTAAAACTAAATTACAAATAGATGTTGAGATGAGCAGTCCCATGATTATAATAAACACGTCACAGAAAGTGTCTCCAAAGTACCAACATGTCTCAATTAACTTGTTGGCATCCACAGGCATGACAATAAGCCCTACAAGCATATCAGCTGCTGCCAAAGAGAGAATGATCAGGTTGGTTGGAGTGTGAAGCTTCTTGAAGTGGGAGATGGAGATGATCACCAGCAGGTTCAGAAACACAGTCCATGCTGACAGCAATGAAAAAAACACATACATGATATTGTATTCATAACTTGAGCGCTTTCCCTTGATACATGATGAGTTGATGGAGGGAAAGCAGTATTGAGTCTCATAATCCTCTGTCACATAGACCATTAGTAAATCTCCTCCTGTTAGGAGCTTTTCTGCTCTGCTTCCTGTCCTTTCATTTATACAGTATCTGGATCAGACTGACCAACCCATCTACCACCCACAGTGATGCTGTATAATGATGTAATTATCTTCTTTTAATAATTCCAAACTTGATAGTCAAATTGCTGTGCACAAGAGCCAAAAATCAAGGTATGGATCTAAATATTTTGATTTTACATGATGCTATATCAACAGTGAAGTCCAAGAACATTGACCAGTGAAATACAACTTAAAAAGGAGCACAGCTACAGTGATTGTTCATCCAGAATTGAAAATTCTCATCATACTTTTATATATAGATCAACCATTTTTAAAATTACTTCTATTAAAGGAAGGTAAAGGGGGAGGTGTTGCTTCAGTTTATAACAATGTTTTTAGTATTTCTCAGAGGGTGGGCTTCAAGTATATATCGTTGAAGTAATGGTGCTTCATATAACATTATCCAGAGAAACAAGTGTTAATAATAAATCCCCTGTGATTTTTGTACTGGCTACTGTATGCAGGCCACCAGGGCACCATACAGATTTTATTAAATAATTTGCTGATTTTATATCCGAGTTAGTGCTGGCTGCAGATAAAGTTTTAATTCTTGGTGATTTTAATATCATGTTGATACTGAAAAAGATGCACTGAGATCAGCATTCACAGACATTTTGAACTCTATTGATGTTAGACAACATGTGTTAGGACCTACTCAGTGTCAAAATCATACTCTAGATTTCATACTGTCACATGGAATTGATATTGAAGGTGTTGAAATTATGCAGCTAAGCAATGATATTGCAGATCAATGTTTAGTTTTGTGCAAACTACATATAGCTAAAACTAAATTCTATTTCTTGTTACAAGTATGGTAGAACCATCACTTCTACCACACACACACACACACACACACACAAACCTTTTTTAGGTAATCTTCCTGATGTATCCCAATTCCTTAGCATATCCAAAACCTCAGAACAACTTGATGACGTAACAGAAACTATGGAATCTCTCTTTTCCAGAATTTTATATACGGTTGCTCCTTTACGCTTAAAGTCTGACACCGTAGTATAATGAGCACACTCGCACCCTAAAGAAAGCAGGTGGAGGAAAACATCTAATCGTTGTTTGCAATTACATTGTATTTGTATAGACCACAAACCACAAAACATGGGAGCTCGCTTACAGAGAGGCCTGGAGGGGCCTACTACCTGAAAACCACAGTATGTGGGAGCTCACTTTCAGAGAGGCTTGGTGAAGCCTACTACCTGATAACCACAATATGTGGGAGTTCACCTACAGAGAGGCCTAGAGAGGCCTACCACTCCACAGACAATGGGCAGGGCGGCCACTCATGACCGCATCCCAACCAGTGAGGGATGCATCTGTTGCTAGTATTACACAGCGACAAGGAGCTCCCAGCACTGGGCCCTGATTCAAGAACCAAGGTTTCTTCCACATTTCCAAGGCACGGAGGCAGCGCCGCACGACCTTGATAATTCGAAGTGGATTGCTCGTTGGGGAAAATCCCTTGGTCTTGAGCCACCACTTTAGGGGTCTTATGTGCAGCAGGCCAAGAGGTATCATGTTGGACACAGCTGCCGTCAGACCCAACAATCTCTAAAATTGTTTGACAGTGAGTAACTGGCCCTCTTTGACTCTCATGACTGAGATGAGGATCGACTCGATACGAGCAGGGGACAATCGTGCCTGCATCGTGGTCAAATCCCATACTACGCCTAGATAGGTGGTTCTCTGAACTGGAGAAAGTACACTCTTCTTGGTGTTCAGTCTCAAACCCAGCTCCCCCATATGTGCGAGAATGACATCTGGATGCCGAGCCGCAACCTGCTCTGACTGAGCTAAAATCAACCAATCGTTAATATAGTTGAGAATGCGGATGCCCTGCATGCGCAGGGGAGCCAGAGCCGCATCTACACACATGTATTAAGCTACAACATGTGTGATTGTGAGCATTTTGAACTTCAGTTTCATAACTGATCAATTTAAGACCCGCAGATCTATGATCGGATGCAACCCCCCATCATTCTTTGGAACTATGAAATACCGGCTGTAGAACCTGGACTTCCTGTCTTGAGGAGGGACCACCTTGATGGCCTTCTCCCCTAATAGGGTTTTCACTCCTTGTTCCATAACCAGAACCTGGTCTGGGCCGACTAACATCGGAGTAACCCCTTTGAATCTCGGCGGTTGAGAGCCGAAATTAATACGTTGGCATTTTTCTACTGTGCGCAGGACCCGTTGAGATATATTTGGCAGTAGTTTCCACGCTGCTAAATAATCTACTAAGGTTAATCAGTCTCGAGAGACTGACCTCTGGTGTAAGAGGCCCCCGAAGGGGCGGCGAGCATCTCAACTCCGCTATGCACATGGGCGGAAAATACTGAGGACATTGCTCGCTGGAGGCTGCTGTAGAGGTGAGACGGGCACCATGTAATGTGGTGTACAACCACTCTACCCCAGCAGGACTTCTTAGCCGAGAGCCTTCCAGCCTGAAGTATGGCCCTCAGATCTGCCTTAGGCTGAGAAAACCCTGGTGGTGGAGCGCGTGCAGGAAATGCTCTGACGATAGACTGAGAGGGCAGCTCCCGCCAAGCAGCCCCTACAGTATATTTAATTTCTCCGAGTGAGATAAATGTCATTATATTCCTCAGAATTTAATGCAAACAAACAATCAGACGAGTAAACACGTTCTGCCTTGTTGATATAATTAATATCTAACTTCTCATAGTCAGATAGATACTGAATTTAATTTAATCAGACGAGTTAAGACGGTCTGGTTTTGGTAAGATTCACATCAAAACTGAAAATGATGTAATACACGCATTGCCTCTGCAACACGCAAGCCGCTTAGTCACACAAACAATATTAATCTCCTCGGAGATAAGTAGCTGCAGCTGCGAGTTCACAGAGGGGGAAGGAAGTGTTGCCCGTGCTTCCGAACCTCAAGAATGAACTCTAGATCAACACGGGTGGAGATAGGCCCGAGAGCTGACTGCATGGGCTGCGCTCCTCATTAATGCTGCTCGTTAGGCATAATATGCTTGTGAAACTGATGCTTGTACAACTGTTGTCTGTGCAACTGATGTTTATTCAGCTTATGTTTGTGCAACTGCGAGCTCATTGACGCCCTTCGTTTCAATCTCCTTAGAGAAAGAAAGGCGGTGCGTCACGGCCGTCACTCGGGGGGAAGGACCGCAACACTCGGGCTTCGGAACCCGGCGATCGGGCAGATCTGGCGGGTGAGGTAGGAGATAGGGACGCGCCCGTCTCCATACCCTCCATCAGATATTATCTGCGAACCCAGCGAGTGCAGGTGCCGCTCTGCCTCGGCGAAAGCGGGACCAACACCGCGAGGAATGCTGGCGAAGACTCTCTCTCTCGAAGAGTCCTCCGGGATCGAAGCGTCCACACTGGCTTGTACCAGTGCAGGCAGTCAGCTCCCTCAAGAGCCGAAACAGCGTGCCTCGATCCCAGGCAGACTGCGCACAGACCATGTATCCCTACTCGTGATGAACACACAATCTGAAATGCGATCTGGATTCGCCTTTCAGATGTCTCGTCTTAGCTTTGCTCTTTGACTAATGCTTACTCTTTGAGGAGCTAATAGTGATAAACAACAATAAATAAGACTGACAAGACAGAATGACATGCACACACAGAGCACTTGCTAAAATACGCAAAGCTGACGCCAGCTGTGCGGCTCGTGCCTTAGCTTCCTGGTTGCTTACGTCACCCCACCTGTGACGTCACACTTTTCTATAAGACAGATTAGATATGATATTCAGAGTCGCTCACGCTAAACACGTTCCCAAAAGCATTTTCGACGTAGCTCGAGTTCCTGAAGAGGAACTGTATTTACTGTTTAACTTTAGTGAAACTATTGGCAGAATCTGATATCTGACACTTTGTTTCATAACACAAGTAATAAAACTGACTTTGATTTATAATGTAGCATTAACTTTTGTTCATGCATCAAGTAAAAACAGCATCTAGCGATTCTTAGGATTTACACTGAGGTCACTGTAAGAATGAGAAATTATTAAAATCGAAAAACAGATTTCAACCCATCCCTAATTAGTTAGCTAGTGAAATAAATAAACAGTCCGTGCGTTGATATTAGTGTACTGCACTAATAATACATGTCTATATAATGAAATCTACTGTATCAAATAATATACATGGAGTAAATATAAGATATATCTTAACTTGCAAATAGAAGATGATCCAGGCTGCTCCGATGCAAAATGGTAAGAAGATTCAGAACGCTTCTTCTGGTGCTGCTTTTTTTTTCACATTTTATTTGCATGTGCACTACCAAAGCTGCCTTACACAGCTCCCTGTGCAGTACCGTCACCTATGGTTAACGATTCCTTTTGTATGTAAACCAGTCTCACACAATTTTATTAATTGCATCTGACTTGTTTCAGAGCCAGCTGTATTTAAATCATATTCATAGTGTTTAACTGATTAAATCTAATAGTTTTGACAGTTAACAGATTTATATTGATTCTATGTGATCACCGTACATAATTACAAAACTAAACAGGATTATTTCAATAAAATCAAATAGATGTAAATGCTTAATAAAAAAATTGTGCCAAAAATCTATTTTTCTTTCTTTTTTTGAGTGTTGGCGGGTCAACATGAACTTTATTATTAGTGCAATCTAATGATTTATCACATCCAAAATAAAAGGTTTTGTTTACATAATATATGTATGTTTAATGTGTATATTTATTACGTATATATAAATGCACACACTTATATATTAATATAAAATATTAATATTTATATATATAATATTAATTATATTTGATTTGTAAAATATAGACATGCATGTCTGTGTACAGTCTTCATCTCCATTCTAAGCTGTGTCTGTCAATAGGGTGATGTGAATGAGAAATGTGTGCTTTTATCGAATGGTTCGGGATAGAATTTTCAGCCATTAACAACTTCAATTCTGCTCTATTCCTTACACAAAACTATTGTATTCTGCCAGACAAAACTGTGACTGCATCACATCATCATCTGGACTACTTTTGGTACACTTGTCTGTTTTTCTATAAACCTGTACATATTTTTAAGAAATTGTACAGTTAAGTTTAGAGGTAGGAGTGGGAATAACAACTGAAAATATATTTTTGGTGCTATATATTTTAATTTATATTGTATTTATTATGAACATGTTAACATTTATTTTATAATTATTAAACTATAAATGTTATATAAAATGTAAATTACTATAAACTTTATTAAAATCAATTATACCCAAATTTAACTTTACGCAGATAACCAAAATTAAATTAATCACCGCACTGGCCTTAAAAATAGACTAATTAAACTTACAAGCATATATCATTGTAAATGACAGGTAGTACAGCAGTCAAAACCTTTTTCAATAAAATGTAACTTCATGAACATCATTAAACAAATATTAAAATCCACACACTATTCAACGGTTTTATCATGGACCTTGATGACTCTGCTCTGCAGGCACAGTAAATGAAAATATCTGCACTACATATTCAGTGATCAGATAGTTGAATAAAGTGTGTGTGACTGTCCAGACCAATATATGATACATATTTACAACACACATGGTGAATGGACATTAAACACATAAACAAAACTATCCACATGTTAACATGTTGCAATTTTAAAAATCATCTCAGCCAAAAAAAAAAAAAAAAAGAAAAGAAAAAAAAAAAAAGGCCATGACAAGACCACAGAATGAAACACAAGAGTATCATCGTCTACTTGTTTATTTGAATGTCTCAACTTTAAGTTTAAAACTCAAACTAAGACTTTAGAGCTGCATGTTAACATTGGAAATTATGCTTTATCCCACAAAAACCATTATTAATCTTTAAAAATGTCCACAAGAGAGGATGCTGGGTCGAGTATTTTAAACGTTAAGATGTGTTTTACTGATATTTTAAACCAGCGGTAGAATAAAGCATAGATAAGAGGATTCAGACCGGAGTTAACATACAAAGTCCATAATAGAAATGTTACTGTGGCAGAAGATGTTACTGTAGTACCTGTTACAGACAATATATAATAGGGAATATAGCAAAGCAGATAAACTGTCACAATGATTCCTAATGTCAGTGCAGCTTTGCTCTCAGATTTCCTCCTTACTGATCCTTCTGTTACACATTTACCACTCTTCATCAGGGAGTTTATAACTTTCACTTGCTGATGTACAACATAAAAAATCCTCAAATATAAAGTTATAATCGTGGTACAAGGTAACAAGAAGGAAAAGAAAAGGTCAGTGAATGTCCCAGAAAAACTTATTACTAAATAGCATTTTCCATAACACCCATCTGATCTTTGGGAAGCTGCAAAATATCTGCCACTTACTATATAGCCAATATTGTAATTTGAGGAGAACAACCAGCAGAGACAGATGCTTATTAAAGTTTTAGTCACTGTTATTTTCTTTGGGTAGAGTAAAGGATGACACACAGCCACATAACGATCGACAGCAATTAAAACTAAATTACAAATAGATGTTGAGGTGAGCAATCCCATGATTATCATAAACACGTCACAGAAAGTGTCTCCAAAGTACCAACATGTCTCAGTTAGCTTGATGGCATCCACAGGCATGACAATAAGCCCTATAAGCATATCAGCTGCTGCCAGAGAGAGAATGATCAGGTTGGTTGGAGTGTGAAGCTTCTTGAAGTGGGAGATGGAGATGATCACCAGCAGGTTCAGAAACACAGTCCATGCTGACAGCAATGAAAAAAATACATACATGATATTGTATTCATAACTTGAGCGCTTTCCCTTGATACATGATGAGTTGATGGAGGGAAAACAGTATTCAATCTCATGATCCTCTGTCTCATAGACCATGAGTAAATCTTCTCCTGTTCGGAGTTTGTTCTGCTCTTCATACTGTCCTTTCATTTATACAGTGTCGAGATCAGATTGACCAACCCATCTACCGCCCACAGTGATGCTGTATAATGATGTAATTGTCTTCTTTTAATAATTCCAAACTCGGCAGTCAAATTGCTGTGCAAGAGAGCCAGAAATCAAGGTAAGGATCTAAATATTTTGCTTTTACATGATGCCATATCCACAGTGAAGTACAATAAATTTGACTAGTAAAATAAAAAGTTATAGCACACCCAGGATTTTATTGTCATCATACTTTTATATATAGATCAACCATTTTCAAAATATCTTCCGTTATATTACACAAAAGAAAGAAACCACATAAATGTGAGTAAATCAGGACGATATTCTTTTATTCTTATATTTTAATTGGATGGACTGTTTCTTTAAAGCTCACTGTAAAAATGGCTCACAAAAGAGAAGTTTGTACAAATAAAATCTCTAAGATTTTTTTGCAGATTTCTTTAAAGACGTAAGTGCATTGTGTAAATTGTGTGATAAGTGATGATCCTCTGTGCTTCCATTCTTTGTTTTTTTTGGAGATTTGGTTTGGTCCACACACTGTATATAGCAAGACCTATATATGCATATATATATATATATGAAAGGCCATTGCTCACTGGCTCTGAATACACATACAGACAAACCTATATATAAATATAAATATAAATATAAATATAAACTTAATTCCCACCATATATCTGATATTGGCTATGTCATGAGCATTAGCTGAAGTGCCCATGAACTTCAGTAGAGGGCACTCCACTCAGGATCATTCCATCCATCAACCACCAGATGTCACCATATCATCACTTGGACACTAGCACCTCTCATACTGTTGCACCACACCCTGACTACATCTCCCATGAGCCACTGCATCACAATCACCTTGCCACACCTGCAGCTCATTCATCAGCCCATTTTCTTGCCACACCTGCACATAATTTACCCACCCTGCACCTGTCTACCATTTCCGAGCGGTTTCCCTTGTTTGTTTAATCGTTGGTGATTTTAATATCCATATTGATAATTAAAAATATGCATCAGGATTAGCTTTCAAAGACATTTCGAATGCTATTGGGGTAAGACAACATGAGATAGGACCTACTCATTGTCTAAATCATGCTCTAGATTTAATTGCTAAGGGCCAGACGAGCCCACCAGGGCATAGCAGACGGAACTGGAGCCCACCAGGGTGGAGCAGAGGACCACCACAGCCTAGCAGATGGGACAAAAGCCCACCAGGGCGGAGCAGATGGGGACGGGACCTATGGCAGAGACCGGAAAGCAAAGACAGACAACACACAGTGCATTCATGGGTTCATAGAGTTCATAGATGTCTTTCATAGCCGTGTCAGGGCAGGACAAAGTTTCACAGATGGCCTCAACAGCCATGACAGGGCACAATGAAACTTCATAGATGGCCTCAATAGCCATGACAGGAGTGAACGAGAGTTCATAGACTGTAACTACTGACACCTCTGGAGGTCCTGCAGAGAATGCCTCCATGTCTGAAGGTTCTACAGCAGCAGTCTCAGGAAATAGGAAAAGTTCATCAAAACTCTCTTTAGCATGACATGTTGAGTATGCATTGCTGGGCACCACCACAATGTGCCGACACTAGCAGTGGGTCTTTGAATACTTTTTGAATATCTTTGATACTGAAAAACAGTTATGTGTGCAAAAGAAATGAAGTGACAGGACTCTATATGATCAGCTGAAATGTGACAAGACTCTGGAAGTTCAATAGTGACTTGAATTGACTTTATTCTTGAAGATCAATGGTGACTTGATTTGTGAAGATCAATATGGTGACTTGACTTGACTCTGGGAGATCAACGGGGACTTGGCTTGACTCTGGAAGATCAACGGGGCTTGACTTGACTTGGGAAGATCAGCGGTGACTTGACTTGGGAAGATCAATGGTGACTTGACTTTATTTTGTGAAAATCAACTGTGACTTCACAGAACAGGAAGATCAGCGATGACCTGACTTTGGCAGATCAGCTTAGGTTTGACGAGACTATGGAAGATCAGCTGAGGTGTGACGAGACTATGGAAGATCAGCTGAGACCTAACAAGGATCTGGAAGATAAACCGTGACTTGACTGGACTCAGGAAGATTGACTGTGACTTGACTTGACCCCTTGAGATTCATTAGACATTCATTTTTTTTTTTTTGGCAATTAAACTTTTTAAAGCTTTTATGTTTTGAGTCCAAACTAACTCAGATTGTCAAAAATCTATGCCCTTTACGTTGAACAAGGCTTAATTTCTACTATATATATATATATATATATATATATATATATATATATATATATATACATAGTACAGACCAAAAGTTTGGACACACCTTCTCATTCAAAGAGTTTTCTTTATTTTCATGACTATGAAAATTGTAGATTGACACTGAAGGCATCAAAACTATGAATTAACACATGTGGAATTATATATGGAATTATATACATAACAAAAAAGTGTGAAAAAAATTAAAATATGTCATATTCTAGGTTCTTCAAAGTAGCCACCTTTTGCTTTGATTACTGCTTTGCACACTCTTAGCATTCTCTTGATGAGCTTCAAGAGGTATTCACCTGAAATGGTCTTCCAACAGTTTTGAAGGAGTTCCCCGAGAGATGCTTAGCACTTGTTGGCCCTGTTGGTAATCCAAAATCTTAATCAAACATGCTAGGGTCAAAACCAGAATGCAGGCCAAACAAAAACAAACAAACAAGAAAGGAATAGGAAAAAGGGAACGGAACGGGAACTCAGAATATGAGAATTGAAGAATCTTGAGTAACGAGAAGACTGGAACATCGAAGGGTAAGGACTCCATACAAACAACAGGGAACGACAGGTATTTATAAGGAGGCTAATGACAATAGATTGCCTGCACCTGGTGCAATTAACTGGAGTGCAATTACTGTGAAGACAGGACCAGACTAGAGGAATTATAGTGCCTATGGTGAAGTGCCTAAGGGGAAGTGAGCCCACTAGTGGACACCCAGGGAAACAGAGACTAGACAGTGTGACATTACCCCCTCCTCCACGGAGCAGCTGCCAGATGCTCCACCCAAAACCAAGGGAAAACCAAACAGACAAAGAGACTAGGAGGGAGGTGGAGCAGCGGAGGACTAGGGGGAGGGACGGAGGGCCAGATAACATGGTAAAACAGAGACATGAGGACCAGGTAGAATGGGGAAACAGAGACAAGACAACCAGGTAAAATGGGGAAACCGAGACAAGACAACCAGGTAAAATGGGGAACCAGAGACAAGAGAAGTGCAACACAAAACAAGGAGTCCAGGAGGGTGGTGGACTGGTGGAGGATCGGGGGAGGGACGGAGGGCCAGGTCCTAGAGGGAAACGGAATGACAGACACAGACTAGAAACCCAGGAGGGAGGTGGACCAGCGGAGGATCAGGGGGAGGGAGGGGGGGACAGGTCCATTGGAGGAAATGGACAGAACAAACAAAAAACAAAAACACGAAAACATAAGTCCATAAAGGACATCACATGACGCCCACCAGGGCAGAGCAGAAGACCACCACAACCGTGTGGTCCAGGCAGAACCCCCCCCCAGGGTGGAGCAGAAGACCACCACCTCCGTGTGGTCGGAACGGAACCTAAAGAGAGCAGCTGGAGGAAAACAAAACTACAGTTATTTTGAATTGCATTGTATTTGCAAATTACATTGCATTTGTATTGTTAGTAAAGTACCCTATCTATACAGAAGAGCATTAAAAACGGCTAGATATGTTGTTTGTTAGAGTTTGTTTAATTTGTGTTTGGTGTGCAAAAAACTAATAATAATAATAAAAAATATTTAGCAAGGAATAAGCTTCATTAAATTAACTGATTTATAAGCTTCCCTTTAAAGGTTTCCTTGTGGGGCCTAACACATCTTTGTAGGGATATTTGGTCCTCACAACGTAGATTGCCAAATTAAATATATGATGCCTTCTCAGGGCACTGAAGTGTTTATAGTCTAATCATTTTCAACCGATTTTTTTTTTTAACTAAAATAGATATGGTCCTTGATTATGATTTGTTAAACAAATTACTCAAGAAACACAGACCTGTGACCTCATTACATTAGAATTACTGTGTCATTACTTTTAATGGCATACTGACAAAAACTAGTATCTCAATATATATACCTTTTTATTTTTTGTCACAAATGTACACACAAACAGAGAGATCCAATTGCAGTGTTTTATTAGAAGAATCCAAGTAATCGTAATCCAGTCAGGCAAGAGGTCAATATCCACAAAGGCAGTCCAAAACAAAAAACATGACAAACACTAGGGAACACGAAAAAGGAGGATGACCAACACAGCTGTGCGGACGAGACTGAAGCCTCCCAGGGTGGTGCAGAGGACCTCCACAGCCATGTGGATGAGAAAGAAGCCCACCAGGGTGGCGCAGAGGACCACCACTGCCAAACATACGAGACAGAAGCCAACCATGATGGAGCAGATGACTACCACAGCAAAGCAGACGAGACAGAAGCCCACCAGGCCGAAGAAGAGGACCACCACAGCAGTGTGGACGAGACACAAGCCCACCAGGGCGGCCCAGAGGACCACCACAGCCAAGCAGATGGGACCAAAGCCCAGCAGGGCGGAGAAGAGGACCACCCAGCTGTGCCGATTAGACAGAATCCCACCAGGGCAGCACAGAGGACCGCGTCAGCTGAGGAGACGAGACAGAAGCCCACAAGGGCAGAGCAGAGGACCACCATAGTGGAGTCGATGGCACAGGAGAGCAAGTCTGGTCAGGTAAGACTAAAATAGAGAACATGAACAGGTTAAGGGTGGCCTCTGTGGCCATGATGAGATGGTAGATGGCCTCTGAAGGTTCTTCAGCAGATCCTGCCACCTCTGGAGGTTCCACAGCCATAACAGTCTCCTTGACAGCAGAGAGAGCATTGTTGGGTACAACAGACAGGATGTGACGAGGCTGAGATGTGAAGTTCAGCTGAGACGTGACCAGGTTCTGGAAGAACGGTAGTGATTTGACTGGGCTCATAAAGATCAACCGTGACTTGAACCTGTTCTGAGTTTGTAAATTTTTGACCAATTAAATATTTTGCAACACCAAGGGATGTCACTCAAAGTATTAAGAAGAGGCTCAAAACTCAGCTAACCATATAGCATTCTGGAAAAAAAGGAAGTCCAAGAACAAATAATAACGATTTAACTTCACATAAAGTATTCTAGGAACCACACTTATATTTGAACAGTTTACTTACTGCTTGTGTAAGGTTCCATTTTAAGGCTTAAAACGTGAAAATGTCGCAACTGTTGGACTAACAATGCATGCTGAAAAGTAAACAAATGACTTGACCTCCAGGCTGCCTTAGCAACACCTTCACTTTTAGAATAAGGCAGTCAGTGCGTGTGTATGTGTGTGTTAATGCATATTGCATAAATCCTTGGTTTCTGCCTGAATATGTGTACACTTCACAATATAATGTGGCGTAATGCACTCGAGTAGTGTCGGAGGACAGTAATTTACTGATTAATGTGACAGTTGGTACCTGTAATGGGTACATAGAGTAATTTACTGTAATTTATTATCTGAGCTGCATACATTCTTAAAGATGCACCTCATATTACAGTAAGATATTGTTCCCAGAAGATACAGCAAACACTGGCTATTTTACAGTTATTTACCCTAGAAAATACAGCAAGGGTTAACAGTGTACCCATATTTAACTGTATGCAGATATGCACCACACTGACCTTTAAATTAACTAATTTAACTTACAAAGCACATATAATGCAGCAGTGTCAAAACTTACTTCAATAAAACTGAACTTCATAAACATAATTAAACATATATATTCAAAACCACACACTCTGCAAAGCATTTATCTTGAACCTTGATGACTCTGATGGTGTTCTGTAAGCACAGTAAAAGATAATATGTGTTCACAGGGTTGTGTGTCTGTCTTTACCAATATATTATGCATATTTACAGCCCACACAGTGGATGAACATTAAACACATAAACAAAATTATCAACATATTAACATTTCAATGTTAAAAATCTTCTCAGCCAAATAAAAAATAAGGCCATAACAAGAACATAGAATGAAACACAAGGGTCACATACATGTTTATTTCTTCTTTAAATGAATGTCTCCACTTTAAATTTCAACTAAGCTCAAACTAAGACTTTTACTGTATGTAGCATTAAAAAAAAAATTGCTTTATCCTCCACAAAAATCATTAATAATCTTTAAAAATGTCCAAAAGAGAGGACGCTGGCCCTAATATTTTAAATGTTAAGATGTGTTTAACTGATATTTTAAACCAGCGGTAGAATAAAGCATAGATAAGAGGATTCAGACTGGAGTTAACATACAAAGTCCATAATAGAAATGTTACTGTGGAAGGAGATATAAGTATAGTACCTGTTGCATACAATATATAGTAGGGAATATAGCAAAGCAGATAAACTGTCACAATGATTCCTAATGTCAGTGCAGCTTTGCTCTCAGATTTCCTCCTTACTGATCCTTCTGTTACACATTTACCACTCTTCATCAGGGAGTTTATAACTTTCACTTGCTGATGTGCGACATAGAAAATCCTCAAATATAAAGTTATAATCATGGTACAAGGTAACAAGAAGGAAAAAAAAAGGTCAGTTGATGTCCAAGAAAAACTTATTACTAAATAGCATTTTCCATAGCACACACCTGATCTTTGGGAAGCTGCAAAATATCTGCCACTAACTAAATAGCCAATATTGTATGTTGAAGAGAAAAACCAGCAGAGACAGATGCTTATTAAAGTTTTAGTCGTTGTTATTTTCTTTGGGTACAATAAAGGGTGACACACAGCCACATAACGATCGACAGCAATTAAAACCAAATTACAAATAGATGTTGAGATGAGCAGTCCCATGATTATCATAAACACATCACAGGAAGTGTCTCCAAAGTACCAACATGTCTCAATTAGCTTGATGGCATCCACAGGCATGACAATAAGCCCTACAAGCATGTCTGCCACAGCCAGAGAGAGAATGATCAAGTTGGTTGGAGTGTGAAGCTTCTTGAAGTGAGAAATGGAGATGATCACCAGCAGGTTCAGAAACACAGTCCATGCTGACAGCAATGAAAAAAATATGTACATAATTTTGTATTCATAACTGGAGCGCTTTCCCTTGATGCATGATGAGTTGATGGCAGGAAAGCAGTATTGAGCTTCCTGATCCTCTGTCTCATAGACCATGAATAAATCTCCTCCTTTTAGGAGTTTGTTCTGCTCTGCTTACTGTTCTTTCATTTATACAGTATCTGGATCAGATTGACCAACCCATCTACCGCCCACAGTGATGCTGTATAATGATGTGTCTACTTAATTTTAATAATTCAAATTTGGTGGTCAAATCGCTGGACACAAGAACCAAAAAGCAAGGTATGGATCTAAATATTTTGCTTTTACAGGACGTTTTATTCACTGTAAAGTCCAAGAAAATAGGCAAGTAAAATAAAACTTAAAAAGTAGCACAGATACAGTGATAGTTCACCCAGAAATGAAAATTATGATCATACTTTTATACATAGATCAACTATTTTCCAAATATCTTCTATTGTATTGCACCAAAAATAAGCAACATGAAACAACATAAAAGTGAGTAAATTATGACAATGTATTGGATGGACTGTTCTGTTAAGGCTCACTGTAAAAAAAAAAAAAAAAAGGTTACGAAAGAGAAGTTTTTAATAATAAAACCTCTAAGGTTTGTTTGCAGATTTTGGATCTGATGATAAATAGCCTCTCCCAGTGGTGTGTGTGTATGTGTGCAGTGCTGGGTGCTCCCGCTGTGAGCCAGACAAACACTGATTGGTTCTTTGCGATCGCAAAAGGAAGTTATTACTAACACTTGATCGGGGTTTAAAGTGAGTTTTGAGTAAAAGTGTACTAATAATTTCATAAATTGTCTGATGTAGCTTGATGCCAATGTCAGCTCTAATGCTACTAGATAACAGGGGCATTTCTTCTTCATAATGCATTTTTTTTTTTTTCATAATAATTCACGTCAGGTTGTGAGAATATTTTTGTTGTATTTTTATTATAAAAGTGGGGCAAATGCATACTGCAACTGAAGCTTGTGTCTTTGTAAACCTTAAAATACCACAACAAAGGCTAATAAAGGCATACCTGGCTGAGGGGTGAAAGGCTCTTATCGTGAGAACAACAGAATCATGAATGGGGGAGAATTCAGAGCCAAACACATAGACCGAGTCAAGTCAAGTGACCTTTATTTATATAGCGCTTTAAACAAAATACATTGCGTCAAACCAACTGAACAACATTCATTAGGAAAACAGAGTGTCAATAATGCAAAATGATAGTTAAAGGCAGTTCATCATTGAATTCAGTGATGTCATCTCTGTTCAGTTTAAATAGTGTCTGTACGTTTATTTGCAATCAAGTCAATGATATCGCTGTAGATGAAGTGACCCCAACTAAGCAAGCCATAGGCGACAGCAGCAAGGAACAGAAACTCCATCGGTGACAGAATGGAGAAAAAAAACCTTGGGAGAAACCAGGCTCAGTCGGGGGGCCAGTTCTCCTCCAGTAGTTCAATTCCAGGCTGCAGCAAAGTCAGATTGTGCAGAAGAATCATTTGTTTTCTGTGTTCTTGTCATGGTGGTCCTCTGAGACAAGGTCTTTACAGGGGATCTGTATCTGGGGCTCTAGTTGTCCTGGTCTCCACTGTCTTTCAGGGCTGTAGAGGTCCTTTCTAGGTGCTGATCCACCATCTGGTCTGGATGGATACGTACTGGGTCCGGGTGACTGCAGTGACCCAACTCCCCTTCTTTCTTTGGAACTATGAAAAACCGGCTGTAAAACCTGGATTCCCTGTCTTGAGGAGGGACCACCTCTATGGCCTCCTTCCTTAATAGGGTATTCTCTTCTTGTTCCATAACCAGAGCCTGCTGGGGGCTGATTAGTGTCGGGATAATCCCACTGAATCTATGCGGTAGAGAGCTGAACTGAATGCAGAACACAGGACTCATTGAGATATATTTGGCAGTGGTTTCCACGCTAAATAAATCTACTGAGGGATCAGTCCCTCGAGACTGACGTCTGGTGTCAGAGGCCCCCAAAGGGGTGGCAAGCCTCTCAGCTCCGCTATGCTCATGGGCAGAAATAACTGAGAGCAGCACTCGCTGGAAGGCGCTGCGCCCTGAAACTCTGGCAGGGTTGGCAGACAAACCTCTCGAGGGCACTGAGGTGAGACGGGTACCATACAATGAGGTGGACCCTACTTTACCGCAGAAGGGGACGGCATCTTCAGTCATGACAGACATGCGTCAAGATTTCTTGGGCAAGGACTTGCCCACCTAAAGTACACCCCCAGAGCCGGCTTAGGTTGGGAAGTCCCTGGCTGAGAGCATTGCTTCAGCCTCCAGTCCCTAAACTAAATGAGCCAATGCACATTGGCATGCAATTATTGCATCCAACTGCCACTGATCACTGCGTGAGTTTAAGAGGGCAGCATGTGCAATGCATACAAGTTTTTCGCTGAGGAGCCAAGCCGGGAACCCGGCAGCTCAGCGGCGGTACATCAACCATGGCGATGGGACCTGGCGTCTCCGTTCCCTCCTTCAGGGAGCGAGGGTTACCATACGTAACTGAGACATTCCCTTTCTCGGTCACTCTCGACGCCACGTCGGTGTCCGACGAATATGGGATCCCTATCAAAGCGCCATGGGTGCTGCCCCTTCCAGTGCCCTGTGCGAGCTGCCTGCGCCCCTATTAGGTGTAGGCAGGGGCTCAGAACAAGTAGCTCCACTCACCATTGTCAAAGCACTACCTCACTGGGTGAGATTGGATAACACTGGGAAAACGTACCCGATCCACTTGGAGCCGGGACACTGCGGAAGCCCCATCCTTCCCGGAGGTCTTGGAGACAAATACACATATAGCATCCGTTTAGGAATATGAGGAGAAATTTGAGGTGACTAAAACCCTCTTGGGAAGGCAGAAGTCTGCCAGGGAAACACGGCTCTAAGGCTATACCGTGGACTATACACATACGAGTACTGCTTAGGTCTCAATATGGAACCCAGCCTTCCATGGTTCTCACGGATTCATCATGAAGGCCTGGCGTCGGACATTCCGCCGCGTCCAGCTGCCTAGGGTGATGGAGGATCTCAACAGGGTCTCCAGTACAGACAATCTGCAATGGCGAGAGTTTGCTCTTTTCCCAGCTGACCTGAAGGCCTAACAGGCTCAGGTGCAGGCGCACCACATCCCTGTGCTCGCACAACTGATCTCGAGACTGTGCTAGTATCAGCCAATCATCTAAGAAGTTGAAAAAGCTGCCTCCGTGACTTTCGTGTAGACACAGGGAGACTGGGACTGCCGGAAGGGCAGGACCTTGTACTGATATGCTAGTCCTTCGAACGCAAACTGCAGAAAAGGTCTGTGGTGCAGAAGTATGGACACATGAAAGTACACGTCCTTCAGGTCGATCGCTGCAAACCAATCTTGGGGATGGACGCACCTGAAAATGCGTTTCTGTGTCAACATTTTGAATGGTAGCTGATGGAGGGCCCGATTCAAAACTCGCAGATCCAAGATCAGTCGTAACCCACTGCCTTTCTTGGGTACAATGAAGTACAGGCTGTAAAACCCCGTCCTCATATCGGCTGGAGGGACCAGCTCTATCGCAGCCTTCGCCAGTAGGACTGCGATCTCTTTCCGCAAGACAGGGGCATCGGACGCTTTCACTGTAGTGAAGCGGACACCGCAGAGCTTGGGGGGAAGCCGGGTGATCTGAATCGCATGGCCGAGGCTGATGGTTCGCAGAAGCCAGCGAGACAAGCTGGGTAGCGCTGACCAGGCGCTTAAGAACCGTACAAGCGGGACCAGTGGAACCACAGCCGTACCCGCAGTGGGGCAGCTAGGTGGAACACCGGGACCCAACTCGGGCGGCTTGTGAGCAGGCCGGAGTGTGGTGCGAGTGTGGGGTGCAGGGCTCACCTGGTTCCACGGGTTGGCAGAGGGTGCATGAGTTGGGCCTTTGTTGACGCTCTCGAACCACCCGCTGCTGCCATCTGGCGAAGGAGGAGGATGAGTGATGTACGGTGATTGGCCGTCCGCAACTCTCCATGCCCTCCTGGGACCCAGAGAGGGAGAAAACTACTCTCCTGTTGAGATTTCCAGATTCTCCGCCTGGCCCTCCTCCAGGGGAGGGAGAGGTGCCTTCACCATCCCCCAGAAAGCAGCTACCTCTCTCTGGGTCACCCGTCCCAGGGCCTCTTGCTCTTCTGCTCACCGCCAAGTTTGACGGGTGCCAGGACGGGAGGGGCAGCCTGCGTGCGCCCAGCTCCACGGCACCACTTGGAGGCTGCTGCAGATGTAAGGCGTGAGCGGGGGCGGATGCAGGGGGCTGCCCTCGGTGATGAGCTAGCCTGGGCACAGCAGCCGGCGGGTGGGTGGAGATAGCAGCAGCTGCCTGCCGGGGCAGGATGTGTCGGATCATGTGTCTGCTTCTGGGCAGCCGAGACTTGCTGAGACTTGCTGGATATCGACTGCGTCGCCAAAGAGGCTGGTCTGGGACACAGGGGCATTGAGAAACCGGACCTTGTCAGTGTCCCTCATGTCTGGACCACTAATGTGGACATCGCACGACCCAGCGAACTCGCGGTGACCTTCGCCGCTCGAAGCGCAAGGTCAGTGGCGGTTCAGAGTTCTTCCAGAAGCGCTGGATCATGACCACCCTCGTGCAGGTCCTTCAGTGCCTTAGCCTGGTGCACCTGCAGTAACGCCATAGCGTGTAAGGCGGAAGCAGCTTCCACATAGGCACATAGGCACTGCCGGTCAGACCAGACAAGTGAAAGCATAGCTGCCACTACGGGATCTGACTCAGGCTTTGTCACCATCCCAGAGGAACGGTAGCACAGCTGAATCTTCATCCGACAGCTCTCCCTCCGATGCTGAGATCGACATCTGGTCAGGAGGAGTCCCACTGGATACTACTGGTACGCTCCTTGAAGAGGGCCCAGCGCGTTCCGTGGGTTGCTTCTGCCGGAAGTGGTTCTCGTTTGTCGGCCGCCAGAACGAGCCCCAGATCGCGGCCGCGGAACTCTGCCCCTCTGTAGGTAGCGGAGCCTGGTTTGCAGCTCCGAGATGGTCATATTCCCGCAGTGAGTACATGACTCATCCACGAAAGCCACCTCAGCGTGCTCGACGCCCAGACACATGATGTAGCGATCGTGACCATCACCCATTGCCAGGTAACGACCGCACCCAGAAACGCACGGGTGAAACGGCATCCTTATAAGATAGAAGATATCTCCTATAGAAGAGCGTTAAAAACTGCTAGATCTATTTTTTGTTAGAGTGTTTAATTTGTGTTTGGTGTTATTTATTTATTTTTTACATTTTTTATTTAACATATATAAGCTTTATTAAATGAACTATGATTTATAAGCTGTTTTCTTGTGGGGCCTATCAAATCAATGTAGATTGCCAAATGACCTAAATGATGCCTTCTGAAGGGACTGTTTATACTATTATCATTTTCAACAGATTTAAAAAAAATAAAAGAAATAAAATAGATATGGTCCTTGAATATGATTCGTTAAAAAAACTTGTGAAGCAGTTGTAAATTACTCAAGAAACACATACCTGTGACCTCATTACATCATTATTACTGCATCATTACTCTTGAGCATATTGGCAAATAAATGGAAAATGGTATCTCAATATATATATATTGTTAAAGATTGAAACGTTTGGGGATCATATTTAGTAAGAATAAGAGCAAAAATCATAAATAAACAAACAACAACAACAAGAAAAAAAGGGGAGACTAAATCCTACTGGGTACAGATTTGTCGAAGGCTGTCTTATATTTAATACAGGATTTCACATATCTTTTTGCAAAGACTTGGCAGGTTTTTATAATATATTAATATTTATACATAATATGAATTATATTTGATTTGTAAAATATATACATTTATGTTTGTGTATTATTCAACAGTCTTCATCTCCATTCTAAGTAGTGTCTGTAAACAGGGTGATGTAAATGAGAAAATGTGTGCTTTCATCGAGTGGTTTAGGATACATTTTTCAGTCATTAATAACTTTATTTCTGCTCTGTACCTCACACAAAAACTATTGTGTTCTGCCAGAGAAAACTGTGACTGCAACACATCATCATTTGGACTACTTTTGGTACTGGTTCTGACAAATTTGTGATTACACTTGTTTTTACATGTTTTTCTATTTTCTATAACTCTGCATATTTTTAAGAAATTGTGATAGTTAAGTTTAGAGGTAGGAGTGGGATTAGCAGCTCAACATATTTAAATGCAATATTGTTTTATTAAAATATAAATGTTATATAAAATGTAAATGACTATAAACTTTAATAAAAAACAATTATACCCAGATTTAGCTTTATACAGATAACCAAAACTAAATTAATCACCACACTGACCTTTAAATCAACTAATTTAACTTACAAAGCACATATAATGTAGCAGTTTCAAAAACCTACTTCACTAAAACTGAACTTCATAAACATAATTAAACATATATATTCAAAACCACACACTCTGCAAAGCATTTATCATGAACCTTGATGACTCTGTTCTGTACGCACAGTAAAAGAGAATATGTGGTCACATGGTTGAATACAGTCTGTCTGTCTTGACCAATATATGATACATATTTACAGCCCACACAGTGAATGAAAATTATACACATAAACAAAACTATCAACATATTAACAGGTTTCAATGTAAAAAGGATCTTAGCCAAATAAAAATAAGGCCATGACAAGAACATAGAATGAAACACAAGGGTATCATACTTGTTTATTTCTTTTGTTAATTAATGTCTCCACTTTAAATTTAAAACTCAAACTAAGACTTTAGAACTGTATGTTAGCATTAGATATTGTGCTTTATCCTCCACAAAAATCATTTATAATCTTTAAAAATGTCCACAAGAGAGGATGCTGGCTCAAATATTTTAAATGTTAAGATGTGTTTAACAGATATTTTAAACCAGCGGTAGAATAAAGCATAGATAAGAGGATTTAGACCGGAGTTAACATACAAAGTCCATAACAGAAATGTCACTGTGGCAGGAGATATAACTGTAGTACCTGTTGCTGACAATATATAGGGAATATAGCAAAGCAGATAAACTGTCACAATGATCCCTAATGTCAGAGCAGCTTTGCTCTCAGATTTCCTCCTCACTGATCCTTCTGTTACACATTTACCACTCTTCATCAGGGAGTTTATAACTTTCACTTGCTGATGTGCGACATAGAAAATCCTCAAATATAAAGTTATAATCAGGGTACAAGGTAACAAGAAGGAAAAAAAAAGGTCAGTTGATGTCCAAGAAAAACTTATTACTAAATAGCATTTTCCATAGCACATATCTGATCCTTGGGAAGCTGCAAAATGTCTGCCACTAACTAAATAGCCAATATTGTAGGTTGAAGAGAAAAACCAGCAGAGACAGATGCTTATTAAAGTTTTAGTCATCGTTATTTTCTGTGGGTACAATAAAGGGTGACACACAGCCACATAACGATCGACAGCAATTAAAACTAAATTACAAATAGATGTTGAGATGAGCAGTCCCATGATTATCATAAACACGTCACAGGAAGTGTCTCCAAAGTACCAACATGTCTCAATTAGCTTGATGGCATCCACAGGCATGACAATAAGCCCTACAATCATATCGGCCACAGCCAGAGAGAGAATGATCAAGTTGGTTGGAGTGTGAAGCTTCTTGAAATGAGAGATGGAGATGATCACCAGCAGGTTCAGAAACACAGTCCATGCTGACAGCAATGAAAAAAACACATACATGATATTGTATTCATAACTGGATCGCTTTCCCTTGATACATGATGAGTTGATGGCAGGAAAGCAGTATTGAGTTTCCTGATCCTCTGACCCATAGACCATGATTAGATTTCCTCCTGTTATGAGTTTGTTCTGCTCTTCTTACTGTCCTTTCATTTATACAGTGTCTAGGTCAGGTTGACCAACCCATCCACCGCCCACACTGATGCTGTATAATGATGTAACTTCTTTATTTTAATAATTCAAACATGGTAGTCAAATTGCTGGATACAAGAGCCAAAAATCAAGGTAAGAATCTAAATATTTTGCTTCAACATGATGCTAAGTCCATTGTAAAGTCCGAAAAAATTTACCAGTAAAATTTAACTTAAAAAGTAGCACAGATACAGTAATAGTTCACCCAGAATCATACTTTTATACATATATCAACTATTTTCTAAATATCTTCTATTGTACTGCACCAAAAAAAACAACAACATAAAAGTGAGTAAATGATGACAATGTTCTTTATTGGATGAAGTCTCACAATAGAGAAGTCTGTACTAATAAAATCTCTAAGGTTTGTTTACATATTTCTTTAATGATGTGATGCAATTGCATTGTGAAAATTGTGTGATAAGGAATGATCCTCTGTGCTTCCACATCATTTCTCGCATGAGTTTCTGAACATCAAGTTTCACAACATTCTGATTATTATGTCAAGTGTGAGCTCATGAATCTGCTTTTGACAATTGCAAAGAAGATTAACAGATTGTTAATTTGTATCCCCGCCCTCAGACAGTAAAATGCAATTTCTTTTTTTTAACACAGATTTTAACATCACTTCCGATTAATTTTATATCATGAGTGCAGCACCCATGAAGCACCCGTACCGCTCGTTAGCATTTGTTAGCCAGTTAGCTTGTCATTCTCATTTCCAATTGAGTTTCAATTCATGTCTATAACCATTGTCTTTTTTTATTTTGCCCTGTTTCTTTTCTCTCTCACACCATTTTTCATGATTTCATCACAGTTGTAAGTCAGTATCGTTCTTCAGTCATGGTGAGTAATGGCTTCTTCTCCTGCTATTGTTGTTTGCACCGCCTGCCTGGCACATGTATAGTTTAGCTCTCTCTGTTGGTGACGAGCGACTCACATGTGATAAATGCAGGTAAATTGTTAGGCTGTCAGAGAAGGTTTTGGTATTATAGGTACACATCCAAAATTTGAGGACAGTAAGAATGTGGGGGCTGGATATACAGCTTTGGATGTGACTAGCTCAGCTTGATTACGGTTACAGAGCCTCTGAAGCAGGTTGATTGGTTGACTGTGAGGCGGCATAGTTGTGGGTCAAAACATCACTCTTAAATGTGGTGGCTAAATTCATTAAGACTGTTTGACTTCACTTTAAAGAGGTGTTATAACTTGCAAGTATGATGTCAGACACAGTAATATCGTCACCTCCCTGCTTACCCTGGTAATGAGATACATAGCAGACTGTTGTAAAACAATGGCTGGATGTCTAAGTGGTGCCCGCAGAATAACATAGGTTTTTTGGACAATTGGATGAGTTTTTGGAGCAGACCTGACCTGTTGAAAAGAGATGATCTTCATCCCTCCTGGGGTGGTGCCTCTCATCTCTGTAGAAATATGGAACATATTCTTAAAATTTGAACTTGACTAACTGGGGCCCAGGTCAGGAAGCAGACAGACATGACAGAAATCAGTTAATTCTCTTTCACCTTGATCTCACACTGTAGAAACTGTCTGTTCCCTGAACTAGAAAAAAAAATCCAAACAAATTTAAGAGTGACAATTTAATTGATGTTCAATAAATAAAAATATATATAGCTGTAATAAGGATAAACAAATCATAACGCTTGGCTTATTGAATAGCCTTTCCACAAAAGCACTTTTTGTAAATTATATGATCACTGATCATAACCTAGATGTGCTCTGTTTGACAGAAATGTGGCTAAAACATGATGATTACATTATTTTAAATGAGTCTACCCCCTAAGATTACTTTTATGGACACGAGCCACATCCAAAAGGTAAAGGGGGAGGTGTTGCTAAAATATATTACAAAGGTTTGAGTATTTTTCACAGGGTGAGCTTTGAGTATAACTCGTTTGATGTAATTGGGCTTCATATAACATTATCCAGTGTTCATAATTAATCTCCTGTGATGTTTGTACTGGCTACTGTATATAGGCCACAAGAACACTATACAGAATTGATTAAATCATTTGTTGGCTGCAGATACAGTTTTAATCATTGGTGATTTTAATATCCATGTTGATAATGAAAAAGATGCATTGGAATCAGCATTCATAGACATTTTGAATGCTATTTTGGTAAGACAACATGAGTTAGGGCCTACTCATTGTCTAAATACTGCTCTAAATTTAATACTGTCACATTGAATTGATGTTGATGGTGTTGAAATTATGCAGCCAAGCAATGATATCTGAGTTCATTAACTAGTCTTGTGAAAAGTTCATATAGCTAAAAAATTTAATTTGAACCACAAAAGACTGTTCTGATTTATCTCAAATGTAACCCTTGTTCCTTTAAGAAACAAGACACTGCAGCGAATGCTTTGGGGAATGCCTTTGGCGAGGCCGACTCTGAATATCATGTGCAATCTGTGCAATGGAAGGACGTGGTGATGTAACAACCAGGAAGCTATAAAAGCACATTCCACGCTGCTGGCTTCAGGTTTGAGTAGGGAAATACAACTTTTTGTCTTACCTAATTTAATGAGCCGTAGTCTCTCTTCCTTGTACCTGACTGCCTGTGATGCATTACAATCCTCCGACAAGAAAGTTATCCATGTTATTCCTCACGTTTTTCCAAGTCCAAGCTTAATTCACT
This sequence comes from Carassius auratus, assembly GCF_003368295.1. Classification (NCBI taxonomy): domain Eukaryota; kingdom Metazoa; phylum Chordata; class Actinopteri; order Cypriniformes; family Cyprinidae; genus Carassius; species Carassius auratus. The sequence continues at coordinate 14,708,972 of NC_039277.1, read as the reverse complement.
CATTATTTCAGCTTCAAAAGTCCACTTGATGTCATGGTGACGGATGACAAATGCAACTGTGCACATGTACATTCTGAATTGAGTTAACTCGCATAATAACTTAGACTGTTTGCCCTTTTGAACTATAATAACAATTGCTCCTTCAGTGCCATGGCCGCTGACGTTATTTATTTGCTATCACCTCTGTGCTCTCTGATCTGCGTCAAGTCTGAATCTGAAAAACTTAAAGATTAAACGGTTAATTTATATTATAATAAAAATGGGAGAAAATGTAAAGCTTGGTTTGGCGGTCAAAGTCATTGTGTCCCTTACTGGCTGCCATAGAAACATGACACGCGCTTGAGACTGCACATGCGTGCTAGCTGCATCAACCTAAAATATGCTTTTTGACACAATTTGAGCCTCAAAGAAAACATTTATGTGACAGTTCACCTCAGATTTTGTTGCTGATTTGAAATATATTAAATATGAGTGTGTCAAGTCTGCAAGCATTATTACCGTCAATGCACTTGCATTAACTCTGTGCGCTCTGTTTCTAATGGCAGAAAAAGAGAGAGAGATCACTTTTTTTGGCACATACTTTTCTTTTCCCAATTTTACAAGTTGCAAGTTGCAAAAAGCACAAGCAGTTTCTGATCACGGCCAGTTGTTCTCCAAGTCCGATGACTCCGAACGCATGGGTATTACACACAATGTTTAACAGACCCTGGACCCGAAGTAATAGATTCAGACCCGACCCGGTCCCGGCTGATCATTTAAAATATAGACCTGACCTGGGGAGCGTTTTCTAAAACCATAGTTGCTAACTAAGTTAGCAACTTTGTTGGTTGCAATATAACTTACAATTGCCAACCAACTAAGTTGCTCACAGGTTAGAAACTATGCTTTTGGGAAACGCAACCCTGTACGGGTCCCAGGTCGAGTCCAGAGTCAAAGGGTCTCGGGTGCACTGTGAAGATATCTAGCATCCAGTCCCAGAGGAGCTGGATGAACTAGGGAGAACCAGAGGGGACCTTGCAATGTCTCAAGTCGCAAATAAGTCCAAAAAGCCTCCATATCCGCTTCACCACCTTTGGGTGAAGCCTCAATTCCCCAGATATCTGCCACTGTTTTGACAGTATGTCTGCTCCCACACTCAATCTCCCAGTAATATACACTGCTCTGAATGAGATGAGTTTGTCCTGGGACCACAAAAGGATCTGGTGTGCCAGTTTATACAAAGGGTGCGAACGCAGACCTCTATGGTGATTGATATAAGAAACCACCGATGTGTTGTCACACATGGTTACCTCTCAGGTCTGGGAGGAAATATTTCAATACTCGATACACAGCTAGCATCTCTAGACAATGATATGCCATGTCAGATGGCGACCACTCCACAGACCATGAGCAGGGTGGCACTCATGACCAGACCCCAACTGGTGAGGAACGCGTCTTTCACAAGTGTTACATGGCGACAAAGAGCTCCCAGCACTGGGCCCTGATTCAAGAACAAAGGTTCCTTCCACATGTCTAAGGCACGAAGGCATCACCATTCGAAGTGCATTCCCCCTCGGGGAAAATCCATTGGTCTTGAGCCACCACTGTAGGGGTCCCATGTACAGCAGGCCAAAAGTTATCATGTTGGACGCAGCTGCCATCCGACCTAACAATCTCTGAAACTGTTTGACAGTGAGTGAATGGCCTTCTTTGACTGTCTTGCTTGATGTGAGGATCGACTCAATAAGAGGAGAAGACAGACATCCCTGCATCGTGGGTGAATCCCACACTATGTCTAGATCGGTGGTTCCCCTAACTGGAGAAAGTACACTCTTTCTGGCGTTCAGTCCCAAACCCAGCTCCCCCATGTGAGTGAGAATAACATCTCGATGTCTAACCGCCATTTTCTCTGATTGACCTAAAATCAACCAATCATCTATATATAAAACCGATTCCAAAAAAGTTGGAACACTGTAAAAATTATGAGCAAAAAAAGGAATGGAATAATTTACAAATCTTATAAACTTATATTTTATTCACATTAGAATATAGATAACATATCTAATGTTGAAATTGAGAGATTTCGAAATGTCATGCCAAATTTTTGGCTCTTTTTGGATTTCATGAGAGCAACACATTCCAAAAAAGTTGGTACAGGTCAGAGATGGGACCAAGTCACACATGTGCAAGTCTCAAGTAAGTCTCAAGTCTTAACCTTCAAGTCTCAAGTAAGTCCCAAGTATTTTTTTCTTGGGCAAGTCAAGTCAAGTCACAAGCTATGTCAAGTCAAGTCAAGTCAAGTCCTGTAGTAGGTCAAGTCAAGTCCAAGTCAAGTCACCTTATTGTAATTTTACCTGCAGAGTCTGATCTTAATAAAGTTAAAAAAACAAGTTATAAGTAACTGTCAGTAAATTAAAATAATTTGGATTTGCATTGTAAATACTCATGTTCAGTAAAATACATCATGGAATCAAACAAAATTGTAACTTCATAAAATTATTTATTTTTCACTTCTGCCAACAGTGTTTGAAATGTTTTACATTTTCAACATTGAATCCATAAAACAAATAACAGTTAAACATCCAACAGACTCCTCTCTGAACACCTGTCTCTCTCTCAAACACAGTTTACATACAACATTAAACTTTGTTACATTTCTCCTCTCTCTCACACGCACACACACACACACACACACACACACACACACACACACACACACACACACTCTCTCTCTCAAAATATAATCATAAGTCATTACCTCTATTACAAGGTATTGCACTTGCAAAATATAAGATTCAAGAGAGTCTTGTCTGCAAGCCAAGCATGATGTGCCCTATCCCACCATGGGGTGAGCTCGCGCAAAACAAAACACATCTTCAGCACAGCGACTCATTTGCACGTCTCTGATTGGCCAATGCATTCAACAGACATGTCTGTGATTGGCTACAATGCTCAACGCTGCAAAAGCACGTCGTGAGTACCTTTTAATGCAAAGGGAATATATATATATATATATATATATATATATATATATATATATATATATATATATATATAACCGTAATATGCACTTCTCATGATTAGGTAATCGCGGCAGCTGTAGTCTTATCCCCCTTAGCCCAGCCCTAGCGCTTTTTTGGAACGTGTTTTTTTGACGGCCTGCTAGCGGATCGTTAGGGGGCGTTAACATCTGCACATATTTCCGCACGTCGTGAGTACCTTTTAATGCAAAGGGAATATATATATATATATATATATATATATATATATATATATATAACCGTAATATGCACTTCTCATGATTAGGTAATCGCGGCAGCTGTAGTCTTATCCCCCTTAGCCCAGCCCTAGCGCTTTTTTGGAACGTGTTTTTTTGACGGCCTGCTAGCGGATCGTTAGGGGGCGTTAACATCTGCACATATTTCCAATGTAGGCGCGCTCATAATGGAAGCAACGCAGTCGCTATGCGGGCATGGTGCGACACGCTCGTTTTTTCCAGGCGCGTCCGCACCGCATCGAGTTAAAACCATCTCAACTTTTCAGAATGCCCAAACAATCAGCTCCATCCTTTCCCGTAACAACAGGAAAGTAAGTAACGGCTTAAGCCCCCTTAGCCCAGCCCTAGCGTTTTTTTGGAATGCGTTTTTTTGACGGCCTGCTAGCGGACCGTTAGGGGGCGTTCACATATGCACATATTTCCAATGTAGGCGCGCGGTATGCGTGCTCATAATGGAAGCAATGCAGTCGCGACCGGACGCGGTGCGACGCGCTCGTTTTTTCCAGGCGCGTCTGAAACGCATCGAGTTAAAAACATCTCAACTTTTCAGAATGCCCAAACAATCAGCTCCATCCTTTCCCATAACAACGTTGAAAGCTCAGCCAAGATGAAGGAGGGGGGGGGGGTTGCTAAGGGGATCTTGTGCTTTGAAAAATAAAAATAAATACAGAATTCATATTTTCTAATTATTAATTAAAAATAATTAATTCTAAACTTACTCATTATATCCACAAAAATTATAAGATAGGACAAATAAAATTAGAAAATATGAATTCTGTATTTATTTATTTTCACGCTTCTTGCGCACACTAGTTCTGATCGTACGTATAGTAACTCGGAAACTACGCAAGAATTGTAGTATGTTTGCGTAAAGGAAACAGGCATTCCGAGGGGAACAGAATCGACTGCTACACCGCATCTGCTGGTAGGTGCCCCCCCACGCACAAAAGTGAAACTCGGCCTATGCTGCAAATCCATTTATCCTTTGCTGAAATTTCCGCGTCTTTCATGAAGAAAGTGCGTCACGGTTGCTTAGCAATGGCAGACGCCTCCGGGGCGCAACTGCCCGAGCGCTTTGGAAAGAAGGAGAAAGCAGCGCACCCAGCGTTTTCCACGCTTCTTTAGGGGCGAATTATTGAAGACAAAAACGATGACCGTCTCTAACCCTCAGGCTGACATGTTGATGTGATGTGATATCTGATCTAAGTGGGCGTGGTGTGCGTAAGGTAGAGAGGGCATGACTGATGATAGTGTCCTTATCCAGTCATGGCAACGCTATTCTCAGCCTGTGCTCCAGCTGAGTAATCAACTTTATTTTAAAAAAATAATTTATATAGTTTATATTCAAACTGAAAACATGATGTGATTAACACTCAAGTCATTCAAGTCATCGTCTCTCAAGTCAAGTCAAGTCCCGAGTCTTTAACTTCCAAGTCCAAGTCAAGTCTCAAGTCATAAAAATAGCGACTCGAGTCAACTCGAGTCCAAGTCACCAAGTCACAAGTCCCCATGTCTGGTACAGGTAACAATAAGAGGCCAGAAAAGTTAAATGTACATATAAGGAACAGCTGGAGGATCAATTTGCAACTTAATAGGTCAATTGGCAACATGATTGGGTATAAAAAGAGCCTCTCAGTGTGGCAGTGTCTGTCAGAAGTCAAGATGGGCAGAGAATCACCAATTCCCCCAAAGCTGCGGCGAAAAATAGTGGAGCAATATCAGAAAGGAGTTTCTCAAAGAAAAATGTAAGTGTTTGAAGTTATCATCATCTACAGTACATAATATCATACAAAGATTCAGAGAATCTGGTACAATCTCTGTGCGTAAGTGTCAAGGCCGGAAAACCATACTGGATGCCCATGATCTTCGGGCCCTTAGACGGCACTGCATCACATGCTACTGTAATGGAAATCACAACATGGGCTCAGGAATACTTAGAGAAAACATGGTCGTGAACACAATTCACTGTGCCATTCGCCGTTGCCAGCTAAAACTCTATAGGTCAAAAAAGAAGCCATATCTAAACATGGTCCAGGAGTGCAGGCATTTTCTCTGGGCCAAGGTTAATTTAAAATGGTAAACTGTTCTGTGGTCAGACAAATCAAAATGTTAAGTTCTTTTTTTTTCTTTTTTTTTTTCGACGAAAACCTTGGGCCAAAGCGAGCCAGCTGGGGCTAGAGGACTGGTTATGATCAAAGGTGGAGTTTCTTCGCGTCTAGAGAGCGTCAGCACCGTGGATCATTTCAAAAAGCAAACATAACACCAGCATTAAAAACTTTTTAAATAAGTTGAGCTCAAAACTCACTTTCATTCAGTAGCAAGTGTTGGAAATAACTTGTTCCGATGTGGATTATATTCACCATACAAGGCAGACATATTTATAACCGATGCAAAAGACTATGCACGCTAGTCATTAACATTACCATAGTAAACATGGTAAATTTGACAGCTGGAGAAATCTTTCATAAGTCTCGTCCCATTTAGTTTTTGTTTGGGAGCTTTTATAAAAATATAGAAATTATCATTCTTTCTAAATGTGATGTGTATAGGCTACTGTGACTTCAAATAAACATAAACAGACTCGACTGAATAGCAGACTATGTTCATAATGTTCTATTTCTGTGTGACTAATTTTCAATCCTGATAAATTAATTCATTATGATCCATCACCGTATTACAGTAAAACATAGATGCTTTTGGATTAAAATATTAAACAAAGCATACAAACAAACTGCTGCTTTTATCGTGTTTGTTTTTTGATCGCACTATTTCCAGTGACTTATTTCTCATTCGTTTACTGATACCTTCTCTTTGTTGTTGAAATGAAGTGGTTGCGTGACGTTGTTCCTGAGAGGTATAAAAAGGACAGGCTTTAGTGAAGAGCAGCGGAGCTTCAGGCTCGACTGTGAAAATGCAGCACTAGTCTGGCCTCGGTGCTACAGGCCCGAGGCTATTAGCCCAGCCCGTGTCCATTTTAAGCCCTGGGTCGCACTGGCCCGACAGTAGAAATGCAGTCATGGCCTTTCCCAACTTTTTTGAGATGTGTTGATGACATGAAATTTAAAATCAACTTATTTTTCTTTAAAAATTATAGATTTTCTCAGTTTGATGTCATCTATGTTGTATTCTGAATAAAATATAGAAATTTGAAACTCCCATATCATTGCATTCTGTTTTCATTCACAATTTGTACAGCGTCCCAACTTTTTTGAAATCGGGTTTGTAATTGAGAATGCGGATGCCCTGCATACGCAGAGGAACCAGAGCCACATCTACACATTTCGTAAACGTGCGGAATGAGAGTGCAGGGCCGAAGGGAAGTATTCGATATCGGTAAGCTCCGCCCCCGAAAGTAAACCTCAGAAACTTCCTGTGTTGTGGAAGGATGGAGACATGAATGTATGCATCTTTGAGATCTATCATGACAAACCAATCCTCTGATCTTATTTAATAACTGAGCGGATCAGCAGACATATATCTCAGTTTGGACGCAACACCCCCTCCTTCTTTTGAACTATGATATACCAGCTCTAAAACCTGGATTCTTGAAGAGGGACCACCTCTATGGCCTCCTTCCTTAATAGGGTATTCACTTCTTGTTTCATAACCAGAGCCTGCTGGGGGCCGACTAGTGTTGGGATAACTCCATTGAATCTCGGCAGATGAGAGCCAAACTGAATGCAGAAGCCTTTTTCTACTGTGCGCAGGACCCATTGAGATAAATTTGGCAGTAGTTTCCACGCTAAATAAATCTACTAAGGGAATAAGTGACCTCTGGTGTAAGAGGAGCCCGAAGTGGTAGCAAGCCTCTCAGCTCTACTACGCTCACGGGCAGAAATAACTGAGATCAGCATCGCTGGAAGGCGTTGTGCCCAGAAACTCTGGCAGGGTTGGCAGACTGACCTCCCAAGGGCACTAAGGTGAGACGGGTAACATATAATGAGGTGGACCCCGCTCTACCCCAGTAGGGGACACCCTCTTCAGTCATGACCGAAACGTGTCAGGACTTATTTGGCAAGGACTTCCCCGCTTAAAGTATGGCCCCCAGTATTGCTTCAGGCTCTGGTTTCGAAACGGGGTGCGTGGGCAGTAATGCTCTGTTTGTACTTGGAGGGGCCTGCTCCCGCCCAGCAGCCCTTCCAGTACATCTAACTCCTCACAGTCAGATAAATAAAGAATTTAATTCCTCAGAATTAAATGCAGCTAAACTACCAGACACTTAAACATGGTCTGGCATGGAAAAATTCATAAAAAAAATTATAATTATATAATCATTTTTTATGGCAAAATTATATATCTAACTTCTCATAGTCAGATAAATGCCTCATTATTAAATGGAGTTTAAACAATCAGAAAAAAGACTCTCATTAAAACTGAAAAAGATGTAATACATGCATTGCTTCGACAGTGCACGAGCCGCTTAGTCACACAAACAAATATTATTCTCCTCTGAGAGCAGCAGCGAGTTCACAATCAGAGGAGGAAGAACTGCAACGCCGCCACAGAGAAATCTGTGACTGCAACACATCATCAGATGGACTACTTTTGGTACTGTTTCTGACAAATTTGTGATTACACTTGTCTGTTATGTTTTTTCTATATAACTGTACATATTTTTTTTAAGAAATTGTGATAGGTAACTTTAGAGATAGGAGTGGGATTAGCAGCTCAACATAAAGTTTTAATGCTATATTGTTTTATTCAAATACAAAATTTATATAAAATGTGATTATAAACTTCAATAAGAAACAATTATACCCAAATTTAACTTTATACAGATAAGCAAAACTAAATGAATCACCAAACTGACCTTTAAATTAACTAATTTAACTTACAAAGCACATATAATGCAGCAGTGTCAAAACCTACTTGAATAAAACTGAACTTCATAAACATAATCAAACATATATATATATATATATATATATATATATATATATATATATATATATATATATATATATATATTAAAAACGACACACTCTGCAAAGCATTTATTATGAAACTTGATGACTCTGTTCTGTAGGCACAGTAAAAGATAATATGTGGTCACATGGTTGAATAGTGTGTCTGTCTTGACCAATATACTGTATGATACATATTTACAGCCCACAGAGTGAATGAACATTATACACATAAACAAAACTATCAAAATATTAACATGTTTCAGTGTTAAAAATAATCTTAGCCAAATACAAATAAGGCCATAACAAGAACATAGAATGAAACACAAGGGTATCATACTTTTTTCCCCTTCTGTTAATGAATGTCTCCACTTAAAATGTAAAACTCAAACTAAGACTTTAAAACTGTTTGTTAGCATTAACAATTTTGCTTTACCCTCCACAAAAATAATTAATAATCTTTAAAAATGTCCACAAGAGAAGATCCTGGCTCGAATATTTTAAATTTTAAAATGTGTTTAACTGATATTTTAAACCAGCGGTAGAATAAAGCATAGATAAGAGGATTTAGACCGGAGTTAACATACAAAGTCCACAATAGAAATGTCACTGTGGCAGGAGATATAACTGTAGAACATGTTGCAGACACTATATAGGGAATATAGCAAAGCAGATAAACTGTGACAATGATTCCTAATGTCAGTGCAGCTTTGCTCTCAGATTTCCTTCTCACTGATCCTTCTGTTACACATTTACCACTCTTCATCAGGGAGTTTATAACTTTCACTTGCTGATGTGCGACATAGAAAATCCTCAAATATAAAGTAATAATCATAGTACAAGGTAACAAGAAGGAAAAAAAAAGGTCAGTTGATGTCCAAGATAAACTTATCACTAAATAGCATTTTCCATAACACCCATCTGATCTTTGGGAAGCTGCAAAATATCTGCCACTAACTAAAAAGCCAATATTGTATGTTGAAGAGAAAAACCAGCAGAGACAGATGCTTATTAAAGTTTTAGTCATTGTTATTTTCTTTGGGTACAATAAAGGGTGACACACAGCCACATAACGGTCGACAGCAATTAAAACTAAATTACAAAGAGATGTTGAGATGAGCAGTCCCATGATTACCATAAACACATCACAGAAAGTGTCTCCAAAGTACCAACATGTCTCAGTTAGTTTGATGGCATCCACAGGCATGACAATAAGCCCTACAAGCATATCAGTCACAGCCAGAGAGAGAATGATCAGGTTGGTTGGAGTGTGAAGCTTCTTGAAGTGAGAGATGGAGATGATCACCAGCAGGTTCAGAAACACAGTCCATGCTGACAGCAATGAAAAAAACACATACATGATATTGTATTCATAACTAGAGCGCTTTCCCTTGATACATGATGAGTTGATGGCAGGAAAGCAATATTGTGTTTCATAAACCATGAGTAAATTGACTCCTGTGAGGAGTTTGTTCTGCTCTTCTTACTGTCCTTTAATTTATACAGTGTCTAGATCAGATTGACCAACCCATCCACCGCCTACACTGATGCTGTAATTATTTTAATAATTCCAAACTTGGTAGTCAAATTGCTGTGCAGAAGAGCCAAAAATCAAGATATGGATCTAAATATTTTGCTTTTACATGATGCTATATCCACAGTAATGTCCAACAACATTGACCAACAAAATAAAACTTAAAAAGGAGCAAAGATACAGTTATAGTTCACCCAGAATGGAAAATTATCATCATACTTTTATAAATAGATCAACTATTTTCTAAATATCTTCTGTTGTACTGCACCAAAAAAGAAACAACATGAAACAAAATAAAAGTGAGTAATTGATATAATTGATATCCAATATTCTTTATTGGATGGACTTTTCATTTAAAGCTCACTGTAAAAATGGATCTCAAAAGAGAAGTTTGTACTAATAAAATCTCTAAGATTTGTTTGCAGATTTCTTTAATGATGTAAGTGCATTGTGAAAATCATGTGATAAGTGATGATCCTCTGTGGTTCCACATCACTTCTCACATGAGTTTCTGAACATCAAGTTACACAACAAACTGATGTTTATGTCAAGTGTGAGCTCATGAATCGGCGTTTGACAACTGGAAAGAACGGATGGTTAATATTGTATAAAGATCCATCTTTGTACTGTGCATAATGTGTATAACTCAGGATGTATGCATTTTTGAATACATTTTTTTTTAAACACAGGTAATATCACTTAACACCGTTATATTAGTGGTGCTTGCCGGAGGATCTATGACTTCTGGAAGCTCCTCTTTTAGCTGCTTAGATGGTAGAGGGTCTAACATACATGTTGTTGGTTTAGATGTTCTCTTTCTCCTATAGTAGAGAATGAGTGGACCAGTTCCTCAGGAGGTCTATAGTGCATTGTATGATGTGATACTGTAGCTGACGGCTGAATGGTCACAATTTTATCTCTAATAGTATCGATTTTAGAAGTAAAGTAATTCATAAAGTCATTACTGCTGTGATATTGGGAAATGTCAACACTTGTTCAGGCTTTATTTTTCGTTAATTTAGCCACTGTATTGAATAAATACCTGGGGTTATGTTTGTTTCCATCTAAAAGAGAAGAAAAGTAATCGGATCTAGCAGTTTTTAATGCTTTTCTGTAGGATAGGTTACTTTCCCGCCAAGCAATACAAAATACCTATTTTTTGTTTTGTTTTCCTCCAGCTGAGCTCCATTTTCCGGGATGCTCTCTTTAGGGTGCGAGTATGCTCATTATACCATGGTGTCAGACTGGTTTCCTTAACATTCCTTAAGCGTAAAGGAGCAGCTGTATTTAAAATGCTAGAAAAGAGAGAGTCCATAGTTTTTGTTACATCATCAAGTTGTTCTGAGGTTTCGGATTATGCTAAGGAATTTGGATACATCAGGAAGATAACTTAAAAAGCAGTCTTTTGTGATAGAAGTGATGGTTCTACCATACTTGTAACAAAAGTAGAATTAAAAATGTTCGCTATATGTAGTTTGCACAAAACTAAATAATGATCTGATATATCATCACTTGGCTGCATAATTTCAACACCATCAACATCAATTCCATTTGACAGTGTTAAATCTAGAGTATGATTTCGACAATAACTAGGTCCTGAAACATGTTGTCTAACCCCAATAGCGTTCAGAATGTCTATAAATGCTGATCCCAGTGCATCTTTTTCATTACCAACATGGATATTAAAATCACCAATTATTAAAACTTTATCTGCAGCCAGAACTAATGTAAAATCACAAAACTCTTTAATAAAGTATGTATGGTACCCTGGTGGCCTGTATACAGTAGCTAGTAAAAACATCACAGGGGATTTATCATTAACATTTGTTTCTCTGGATAATGTTAGATGAAGGACCATTACTTAAAGCCCGCCCTCTGAGAAATCCTGAAAACATTGTTAAAAATTGAAGCAACACCTCCCCCTTTGCCTTTTGGACGTGACTCATGTTTATAACAACAACAACAACCTTTATTTATAAAGCACATTTAACACAATAAAAATTGATACAAAGTGCTATACATAGTGCATAGCAGGACTACACTATAAAAAACAACAATTACAAATTTCCAAAAGCTAAAGAATAAAAATGTGTTTTCAAAGTAAATTTAAAAATGTCAAATGAAGAAGCAGACCTCACATGATAAGGGAGAGCATTCCAAAGCTTGGGCCCAGCCACAGAAAAGCTCCGATCACCCTTTAATTAACAACTTTGTGACACATTTAAAAGCAAGTGATTTGGAGATCTAAGTGACCTAGCAGGACAGTATGGCACAATAAGATCACAAATATACCTTGGTGCACAGTCAGACAACGCCTTGTAAAGAAACATAACAATCTTAAAATCAACTCGAAACTTAATGGGAAGCCAGTGAAGGGATGCCACAACAGGAGAAATATGATCCATCTTTCTAGACCCAGTCAAAAGTCTTGCAGCTGCATTTTGAATAATTTGTAATCGAGATTGAGAAGATTGAGAGAAAACCACAATAAAGAGAGTTGCAATAATCTAATCGTGATGTTACAAAAGCATGAGTTGCAACTTCTAAGCCTTTGCTTGAAAGAATATTCTTCAAATTTGCAATAGATCTTAAATGGAAAAGGCTTCCTCTAATAACCGCACTAATTTGTTTATCAAAGAGTAGTGAAGAGTCAAAGATCACTCCAAGGTTTTTGATTTGTTTGCATACATTTGTTGAGAGAGGACCTAACTGTGCTTTCAGAGCAGGAGAGGAATCTGCCGGACAACCGAGAATTAAAACCTCTGTTTTATCCTCATTTAACTGCAAAAAATATTCATCATCCTTGATATCATCTACACATTCCAATAACACATCAAATGAAGCAGTGGTGTCAAGCCTTACTGGAAGGTAAAGCTGAGAATCATCTGCATAACAGTGATATGAAATGTTGTACTTCTGAAACATGAGGGCCAAGGGCAGCATATAAAGGGAAAACAATAAAGGTCCCAAAATAGATCCCTGGGACACACCAAACAAAACAGGCGCAGATGACGGGGAACAATTTTCTAAATTTACAGAAAAAGTCTTATTTTCTAGGTAGGAAGCAAAAGACTTTAGTACAGTGACCCTGACACAAACCATATATTCTAGCTGTTCAAGAAGAATGTTGTGGTCAATGGTATCAAATGCAGCGCTCAGGTCTGACAAAACCAGCACAACACAAGAGCCTGAAAATAGAGCAAGCAAGATATCATTTGTAACCTTTAACAGAGCTGACACAGTGCTATGTAATGATCTAAAGCCAGATTGGAACATGTCCAAAATATTAAATGAATTCAAATAAAATTGGAGCTGTGAAAAAACTACTCGGTCGATAGTTACTGCACATTTTTGGATCTAGTTGAGGTTTTTTTTCAACATAGGTTGTACAATTGCATGTTTAAAACTAGCTGGAACCACACCTTTGGCTAAAGAACTGTTTATGATAGCAGTTACCATATGACTAATGGTAAAAAAAAAACCATCCTTAAAAAGACGAGCTGGGATAATATCTAGCTTAGAACCAGAACACTTCATAGTGGAGATTCTATCAGATAGCTGAGTTGGAGAGATAGGTTTAAATTTAGATAGACAACTCCTAGAACAAGGCAATTGCAAGTGACATGGTTCGGATGGAGCAAAAGAGCTTCTAATAACATACATTTTTTTTGAGTGAAATGTTTTAAAAAATCTTCACAAAGCTCAATAGAGGCCTCAGATAAAATATTCGTGGTTGAATTTAGAATAGAGTCAATCGAATCAAACAGGACTTTTGGACACTTAGCGTTGTCAGAAATTAATTGAGAAAAGAAGTTTGATTTTGCCTTTTTACTGTCGTTTGATAATTGAAAAGACTTGATTTTAAAATGTCAAATGAAAACTGTAGCCTATCTTTTTTCCACTTTCGCTCTGCTTTTCGACACTCTTGCCTGAAAGTGCGGGTGACATCATTTAACCATGGCTGGCCAGCAACCTTCATCTTTTTACGCTTAAGCGGAGCAATAGTGTCCATAGATATAGAGGATGCTTTATAAAATATTTCAGTCAAGCATTCAGTATCTGTTTCATTCAGAAAATCATTATTAAAATGTTCAGAAAAATGTTCAGAAAACAAATTTGCTGCATTTGAGTGAATACCTCTAGAGAGAGACATGAAGGCTGAGGGCAAATAGAAGACGGGAGAAAGCACTCAGATTTAAACGTAATAAGATAATGGTCAGACACACATGCGTCAATAACCTCCAGATTTTAAATAAAAACCCCACAAGACATTACCAAATCTAGTGTGTGACCCATATTGTGAGTGGGACCACATACAGATTGTACAAAGTTAAAAGACCCTAAAATATTTACAAATTCTTTGACCAACGTTTTAGAAGGGCAGCAGAGATGAATGTTAAAATCCCCAAGAATCAATAGACTATCAGCCCGAGTCACCAGATCAGAGAGAAAATCTGAAAATTGTTGAATAAAATCCTTATTGCATTTAGGGGGTCTGTAAATCAGTGCACATAGCATAGGACCATTTAAATCGACCTTCAGTAACTGGACTTAAAAAATGGAAAAGGTGTCCGTAGGCACATACTTACATTTGAAACAGTTTTTAAAAATTGTTGCAACTCCACCACCTTGTCCATAGGCCCGTGGAAAACTGAAAAAAGCACAGTCAGGAGGAGCAATCTTGTTCGATATTGACCTTGCATTCACTAAGGCCATCTTTACAGTAGCAGGTCAAACAGAATGCCGAGATGTGAGAGGCGCATGTTTGAGCAAACTAATGTTTTCCAGATTGACACTCTGACTCTTACCATTTGATCTGTGTTATCCTGAAACACAGTCGAAGTCCTCACAAGGGGGTCACGGCGAGATCCACGATGGATGTACCTGTAGCGACGTGTAATTCCCAATGCAGTGCAGCGGTTGTAAATTCCGCCGGAGAGAAGGGAGAACGAATTTAGTCTCTGTAAGTCCACCGAAGAGTATTTAAGCATCATATTTGGAGAATTATCCACACTGGGAATGGAAAACAGACCCCACTTTGAAGAACAAACAGTAGAACTCCTGCACACCAGTATGCAAATGATATAACACCACATTTCAAAATACCACTCATTTAAAATAATGTAATCATCAGGTTATAGCCAGGTTTAGTCAACATCTAGCACATCTAGATTATGATCAGTGATCATATTATTTAAAAAAAGTGATTTCGTAGAAAGGAATCTGATATTCAATAAGCCAAGCTTTATCATTTGTTTATCCGTATTGCATCTGTTTTTTGTTAGTTGAACCTCAATTAAATTATTACTCTTAAATTGGTTTGGACATTTTTTGTATTTTCTAGCTCGGGGAACAGACACAGTCTCTATAGTGTTATATTTAGGTGAAAGAGTCTCTATGTACTGAGAATTAACTGACCTCTATGATGTGAGGCAGCTAGCAGACGGTCGGTTTAGCCAGTCTGTCTGCTTCCTGACGGGGACCCCAGTTAGTTAAGTATAAACTCTAAGACAATGTGCCATATTTCTAGAGAGAAGAGCGGCACACCCCCAGGAGGGATGAAGACCATCTCTTTTTAACAGGTCAGGTCTGCCCCATATATCCAATTGTCTATGAAACCTATGTTATTTTGTGGGCACCACTAAGACATCCAGCCATTGAGTGATGACAATCTGCTATGCATCTCATCACCACGGTAAGCAAGGAGGTCACCAGAGCATATTACATTGTCTGACATCATGCCTGCAAGTTCACACACCTCTTTAATGTTATTTTTAGTGATCTCCGACTGGCAAAGTTAAACATCATTAGTGCCGGCATGAATAACAATCTTACTATATTTACGTTTAGCATTAGCCAGCACTTTTAAATTTGCCAAGATGTCAGGTGGCTGGTGTCTCTATATTCATGTTCCATACAATAGAATCGCCAATAACTAGAGCACTTTCATCAGGTTTCTCAGTGGGTGCATCACTGTCGGAGATCACTAAAAAAATAACATTAAAGAGGTGTTTGAACTTGCAAGTACGATGTCAGTAATATGCTCTGGTCACCTCCTTGCTTACAATGGTGTCGAGATACATGGCATACTGTCATCAATCAATGGCTGGAAGTCTAAGTGGTGCCCGCGGAATAACAAGGTTTATAGACATTTAGACAAGTTTTTGGGGCAGACCTGACCTGTTTAAAAGAGATGGTCTTCATCCCTCCTGGGGTAGTGCCACTCGTCTCTCTAGAAATATGTCACATAGCCTTAAAGTTCGCACTTGACTAACTGAGGCCCAGGTCAGGAAGCACACAGACTGGCTAAATCGACCAACTGCTAGCTGCCTCACGCCACAGAAATCAGTTAAAGGGGTCATATGATGCTGCTAAAAAATTACATTATTTGGTGTAATGAAATGTGTTCATGCGGATTAAGTTTTATTTTTTATTTTTAATTCCACATACTGTACATTATTATTTCTCCTCTATGCCCTGCCTTCTGAAACACATAGATTTTTACAAAGCTTATCTGTCTGAAAAGCTATGTGTGCTGTGATTGGCCAGCTATCCAGTGCATTGAGATTGGCCAAATACCTCAAACGTGTGATGGAAATGTTACATATTGTGATACCCTCTCCAGCCGGAGTGACGCAACATAAATATTTAAACCCATTATAAATGTGATATAAACATGATTTGTAGTGATTTCGTCTTTTGGAAGGCTAAACAAAATAGTTTTGCTTTCTTCATGAAACAACATCACACACCGCTGCCTTAAGTGAGCGGAGGCTAGAGAGAACAGAGGTGGGCGGGGTTGAGAACTGCGTGGCCAGTGGATTCTATGAAGGAGTGTCCAGCGGGCTTGAGGCAACCAAATGTGACGACCCCAGGCAGGACTACACCAAATAACTAGTTGATTACAGACATATCTCGAATATCCATTTTCTTCAACAAAATGTAGTATCCTCACAATTATATTCCTTCTTAGAGAAAAATTGTATCTTAGAGGACATACCTAAACTCACTGTTTAAATCTTATGTGCCCTCCAGAAGTTTGCGCTCTGCAAGTGAACAACGCCTTGTGGTGCCATCCCAAAGAAGTTCAAAATCACTGTCACTGACCTTTTCCTGGATTGTGACCAGCTGGTGGAATGACCTCCCAATCTCAATTCGTACAGCTGAGTCTTTACTCGTTTTCAAGAAACATCTAAAGACTCATCTTTTTCGCCAGCACTTAACCAACTAATTATTGCACTTTTCCTTCTTTTCTTGTCTTTTCAATTATAAAAAAAAAATGGCTATGTGTTCTATACTAGATTAACTGAGTCATTTTACTTGTATAATGTTGTTGTTCTCTTGCTGGCCTGACTGCTTCGATTGTTCTCATTTGTAAGTTGCTTTGGACAAATGATTAAATGTAAATGTAAACGCAAATTTCCAGTCAGGATTTAGACTGATGTACTGAGACTGCTCTCATTAGAGTTACAAATAACCTGCTCTTATCATCTGATCGTGTTTGTATCTCTCTATTAGTGCTACTGGATCTTAGTGCTGCGTTCATCACTATTGACCACAGCATTCTTTTGAATAGACTAGAAAACTTTGTTGGCATTAGCGTAAGTACATTGGCATGGTTCAAATCATACTTATCTGACCACCATCAATTTGTAGCAGTGAATGAAGAGGTATCTGTTGATCACAACAGATGTTAGAACGAGTCATTTTAGGAGGGCGAATCAAAAACAGAGATGTTAATTATCTGACCTAAAACCTCTGCATGGAATAACATAGAACACTGTCTAAGACTCTATGGCTGCTCTGTCAGTTCTTTATCATCAGTTGGGAACCTAGGTGTGCTATTTGATAGCAATCTTTCTTTTGAAAGCTATGTTTCTAGCATTTGTAAAACTGCAATTTTCCATCTTAAAAATATATCTAAATTATGACCTATGCTTTCAATTTCAAATGCAGAAACATTAATTAATGCGCTCATGACCTCAATGTTAGATTATTGTAATACTTTATTGGGTTATTTATTGTTCTGTATGCTTAAAACCGTTATTGCACAATATAGGCCTATTCTTTTAGGTTACACAGATAAAACAGTCAGATATGCAGTTTTTTTCTAATTTAAACATTCGTAGTAAATCAAGACTTCACAAGTTATAAATATAAAATAATAATGAAAAACTAAATGAGATAAACTGTGTACAGAAAGTGAGTACAGAACTCTCAACATTAGGCTACTAAAAAGGTCAGTGTAATCTTTCACTCTGCACCTTTGTTGTTTATGATGAATTTGGTGCTTGCACATACACCACTTGTATTATTATTGCAGTTTAGATGTTTAAATAGCTGCAGTACTCTCACCTTGCCACAAGGAAAAATGTGAACGCCTGCTCAGACCCTTATGTGGCGCTAAATACTTTTCCATATCAAAGGATTTTTTTTTTTATAAAAATGAAGGTTACTGTGGATTTTGGTGAACGCACACCAAACATCAAATCTGTTCGTATGCACATTTTATAAATAAGGCCCTTTGTGTTTTCTTTGCACCGGTTCCCTTTGTTGTCATTGTTGTTAATTGTTTAGTCATTAAGTTCGGGTGCGTGTGTGTCTCATTATCAGTTCTGTGTCAGTTCAGTTGTCTGGTGTCGTCAGTGTGTACTTTTTTTGCATTGTTGAAATGTATCATGCGGATCATTAAAAACTGTTTTTCTTCATCTTGTTCTCCGTCATGTGTGTGATTACCTCACAACTGTGACACCATTGAGTAAATTTTTTTTTTTACCTTATTTTACATATGAGGGACTACAGTATATCTTCCAGTATATGTGTAGCACTTGACTAATTTAATTAATAAAGTAATGTTTTAATGAAGATATTTTAGATTTTATTATTATTATTATTATTATTATTATTATTATTATTATTATTATTATTATTATTATATTTTAACTGATTAATTGTTATGGTATTCATTTGATAAAATTAATTCATTGATATTCATTAATTTATTTGTAAAAAAAAAAAAAAAAAAAATTGTCCTTTGTGAATTAATTAATACATACAATAAATGATTAAATGTCATTAGCATCAATGTGGGCGGTAGATGGGTTGGTCAGTCTGTCTGATCCAGACACTGTATAAATGAAAGGACAGAAAGGATAGCAGAACAAACTCCTAATAGCAGGAGACTCACTCATGGCCTACGAGACAGAGGATCATGAGATTCAGTACTGCTTTCCTGCCATCAACTCATCATGTATCAAGGGAAAACGCTCCAGTCATGAATCCAATATCATGTATGTGTTTTTTTCATTGCTGTCAACATGGACTGTGTTTCTGAACCTGCTGGTGATCATCTCCATCTCTCACTTCAAGAAGCTTCACACTCCAACCAACCTGGTCATTCTCTCTCTGGCTGTGGCCGATATGCTTATAGGGCTTATTGTCATGCCTGTGGATGCCATCAAGCTAATTGAGACATGTTGGTACTTTGGAGACACTTTCTGTGACGTGTTTATGATAATCATGGGATTGCTTCTCTCAACATCTATTTGTAATTTAGTTTTAATTGCTGTCGATCGTTATGTGGCTGTGTGTCACCCTTTATTGTACCCACAGAAAATAACAATGACTAAAACTTTAATAAGCATCTGTCTCTGCTGGTTTTTCTCATCAAATTACAATACTGCCTGTTTAGTTAGTAGCAAATATTTTGCAGCTTCCAAAAGATCAGATGCGTGTTATGGAAAATGCTATTTAGTAATAAGTTTTTCTTGGACATTCACTGACCTTTTCTTTTCCTTCTTGTCGCCTTGCACCCTGATTATAACTTTATATTTGAGGATTTTCTATGTCGCACATCAGCAAGTGAAAGTTATAAACTCCCTGATGAAGAGTGGTAAATGTGTAACAGAAGGATCAGTGAGGAGGAAATCTGAGAACAAAGCTGCACTGACATTAGGAATCATTGTGACAGTTTATTTGCTTTGCTATATTCCCTACTATATATTGTCTGTAACAGATACTACAGTAACATCTTCTGCCACAGTGACATTTCTGTTATGGACTTTGTATGTTAACTCCGGTCTAAATCCTCTTATCTATGCTTTATTCTACCGCTGGTTCAAAATAACAATTAAACACATCTTAGCATTTAAAATATTTGAGCCAGCATCCTCTCTTGTGGACATTTTTAAAGATTATTAATGATTTTTGTGGATGATAAAGCACAATCTCTAATGCTAACATACAATTCTAAAGTCTTAGTTTGAGTTTTACATTTAATATGGAAACATTCATTAACAGAAGAAATAAACAAGTACTTACCATGATACTCTTGTGTTTCATTCAATGTTCTTGTCTTGGCCTTATTTTTTTATTTGGCTGAGATGATTTGTAACATTTCAACATGTTAACAATACACACTTTACTCAACCATGTGACAATTGAGTGTGTAGTTGACATATTCTCTTTTACTGAGCCTACAAAGCTGGGTCATCAACGTTAATGATAAATGTATTGCAGAATGTGTGGTTTTGAATATATATGCTTAATGATGTTTATGAAATAGAATTATATTGATGTAGGCTATTACTGCTTAATTACCTGTCATTTACATTTAAATGTGCTTTGTATGTTCATATAGTTTATATAAAGCTCAGTGCGGTGACTAATTACTTTTGGTTATCTGCATAAAGTAAAATCTGGGTATAATTGATTTTTATTAAAGTTTATAGTCATTTACATTTTAATTATAATACATATTAAATAAATATTAAAATGTTAGTAATAAATACAATGTAAATAAAAAATATATAGCACTAAAAGGAACTAAACTGCTAATTCCACTCCTACCTCTAAACTTAACTGTAACAATTTCTTAAAAATATGTACAGTTTTATAGAAAAACATAACAGACAAACAAGTGTAATTACAAATTTGCCAAAAATAGTACCAAAAGTAGTCCAAATGATGATGTTTTACAGTCACAGTTTTCTCTGGCAGAATATAATAGTATTGTTTGAGGAACAGAGCAGAATTGAAGTTTAAGAAAATATAAACCCAATCTGGCACACATTTCTCATTAATATCACCGTTTATGAACGCTGCCAAGAAGAGACTAATATTATTGAATAATACAAGTTTTATTATAATTTTTTTAAATTCAAATATGCGGCATTATCTATATAAATATGCATTAATTTGTATACATTTTCAGAACTGAAATGTGCACTATGGATGAAGCCATATTTTGTTGACATTATTTTGTTTACAGAGGGGTTTTTAGATGTTTCTTTTTATTGCTTCTTAGATCAAAAGATACTGTCAACAGACAAAAAAAAAAAAAAAAAAAACTTTTAGAAATTATTAGTTGTATAAAGCAGGTGAATTATATCTAAACAATCCTCATTGTAAAAGCCTTCAGAATATTGAAAGGATGTACGTGGTATAACTGCTGCTGAAGTGGATATTTCTAACTCATTTTGATAAAATGGCCTTTAAAGATATGTTTTTTTTTTTTTTTTTTTTTTTTTTAAGATAACAGATAAAGTGCAGTAAAACACTTAAAAGTGTATTACCGTAATTTACTACTTTGAAACAACACTTTAGAAAAAGGCAAATAGACAATTAAACAAATAAGAATTTAACAATTAAGCAAACTATTTTTCACACAGTAAGTTTAAGTGACATAATGTTCAGTTGTGTTGCATTAGCCTATTTAGAAAAACTGAGCAAGAATCACAAATCTTTTATTAATAATGATGAATTTGTGTTAATATAAATCAAAAACATAATGTCAAAAAGAGGACAGCCATATAGAACTATGTGTAAGTGTCTAATGTATTATCATTGTGGTTCATCACAAAGTGAATAATTAAATGGCTTAAAGCACATCTCAGATTAAGGTCCTTAAGGCATTTAAACGATGGAGCTATACACAAAGGAAAGAAGCATAACAATGAATAAATATTAATAAATATGTGAATAAATTAAAGCCATAATGAAACTACTAAACATCACTTCATGTAGGGCACAATTATTTTGATCCAAACAAGGCTAACATTAATGCAAACCATTTTTTTCATGTTCAATTGCGTTGACTATAATTATTCAGTTTAGCAGCAGAACTTCTTTCCCTTTTTCTATTTGATTATACTTTTCTAAACAACCTTTATTCCTCTGTTTTTGGTATTTGACACTGAGCACTGTACACATATATACACGCTTCATTAAGAGTGCCACTCTAGGTCAAGTCATTTTTGTTTCCCTCTTGGGTGGAATAAATATCATCACACCTCTGAAGTGGGCATTTTACCTAACACTTTTTTTTTGTACTTCATGTGATTTTGGATTATTTTAGTGGATTTATACATTTAGACATTCAATTATTTAGTAATCCTTAAATCACTGACTCTGCAGTATAGAAAGCAGCTGCTGTTGCATCAGACTGTTGTGTGTGTTTGCCTGTATTAGTTTTGCACCTTTAATGAAGGAGCGATGCACTTGAGGATCATCTCTGCATGTGGCACATGTGTTAATGGCACTCTCAGGTGCACATTTCATAAATAACAAGCCATGATGTCATGGGCTTCAGAGTTTACTATAAACAATTTCTTGGTAAAAACAAAAAAGGGGGCACTCTGTGTGTGACATTTAAACCCATGAGACTCTTGGAATGGTTTTAAGTGTTTACATTGTCAAAGCCATTTTATTTACATCGGATAATAAAATTCCACAACTTTGAATTTATATTAATCTATTCATTTGTTGATCACTATTGTGCTTTAATGTGCAGGTCACTTTAGATCAAATATATGTTATAGAGAAATTGTGTGATCGTCTTCTCCCAGTCGTTTGTAAAGTTAAAAGCACAAATAACACAATAAGCACAATAATAAAATAAACACAAAAAAGAACAAAGAGGTTCATTGACATCAGGGGTGGCAAACTCCGGTCCTGGAGAGCCGCAGCCCTGCAGAGTTCAGCTCCAACTGTAATTAAAACTTTTTATTCACAAGTTACACTTACATATATTTAGCTGAAGTATGATAATGCATATTTGGCGTGGCGCCGTTTTGGCAAATCTGAGCAGTACACAGGCAGCATTATTTTTGTTTTCTCTGTGTACCAAAAAGTATTTTTGTCGATTCATAACGTTACGGTTGAATCACTGACAGCAGATGGATTATTCTGACCAATTCACTATATCAACAAATTAGAATACTTACTAAGAACAAAAAATAAATAAAATAAAATAAAAAATAAAAACATTTTTAGTGAATCATTGGCCTTCTGGAAAGTATGTTCATTTACTGTACATGAATTTAATACTTTTCTTTAATTACTGCCTCACTTCAGCATGGCATGGAGGTGATCCAACAAGTCCTCTAACTCATATGACCATATAGGTCATTTGTCACTATCCTCAAATAAGACCCATACGAGCGTTCTCTATATTAGCGCCCCTAGTATTGGCTATAATACATAAACTTTCGCCTAAATGCATTGTGGGTTTATTTTAATATGTTTGCTATTTGCGTTTTGAATTGTTTGTGTTTTAAACTCCAGATGTTTTGCTAAAAAGATATGGATTTTAGATGACTTCGAGTCATGTACAGTTAAGGTTTTCTCTCGTTTATTAATAATATGAGTTTTTATTTTCAAATTGATACTGGATGCTGTTTGTCCTATTCAACTAGCTTGACGTTCAAATCATTCAATCGAACTCTGGAGTTGTACTTGTGTATTTGTAGTATAAACACGTTACCATGCTTTTTACCACAGTTACTGTGTTTATTGTGTACTCTTTAATTAAGTAACACAGTAAACACATAATTTGCTATGTCACACTTGTAGCAATATTTGTCTTTGCTCACATGCTCACAGGAAAAGCAAACTTTTCATAAATAACGCACCAACAGGAAATTTCCATGTACTTGTACCTATTTGAAGTAGTGCTACTGTGCTGTAACATGGTGTACTAGGCAATTCTGGTAAATGATGCTACCCCCTCTTGCACTCTGTTCTGCTCAGTTCACATGCTCTAATAATATTAGCTTTATGGACTATACATTATTTGGATAGTAAAAGGAAATTCAGTTAAATCTGATTATGTTGCATACAACTGAATAAAAATAATATATTGATATTTAAAGGGGGGATGAAATGCTAATTCATGCATACTGAGTTTTTTACACTGTTAAAAAGTTGGATTCCCATTCTAAACATGGACAAAGTTTCAAAAATTAAGTTGTACGTTTGAAGGAGTATTTCTGTTCCAAAAATACTCCTTCCGGTTTGTCACAAGTTTCGGAAAGTTTTTTTCGAGTATGGCTCTGTGTGACGTTAGATGGAGCCGAATTTCCTTATATGGGTCCTAAGGGCACTTCTGCCGGAAGAGTGTTCGCTCCCGTATAGCAGAGCACTGAGAGCACAACATTCATTCACTGATCAGAGCGAGAGCGTTGCGAAAAGTCACAAAATAAATGTGTTTTTGGTTGCCAGGGCAAGACAACCATGCACAGATTACCAGAAAAAAAAAACAGCATTAAGGGACCAGTGGATGGAGTTTATTTTTACACCGCATCAATGGAGTTGTGCAAGTGTTTTTGTTTGTTCCCTGCATTTCGAAGATGCTTGTTTTACAAACAAGGCCCAGTTTGACGACGGATTTGCATATCGTTTATTTCTTAAGGAAGATGCAATCCCAACGAAAAAGGCTCAAGATCGTGTGTTGGTACCGCAGGCGGTGAGTAAAACTGCTTAAAATATCTCTGCCTCCTTGTTAGTGCATCCGCCTCCCATGCCGGAGACCCGGGTTCGAGCCCCGCTCGGAGCAAGTCGTTGCTGCTGCTGCTCTCGTTCAGTTTCAGCCTCGGGATCTGATTCTGGATCATAAATAAACGGCTGAATCTGACTGTTAGCCATGGTTTGTTTTGGATGTTTTTTTCCTCACGGTAATGTCACAGTTTCCAAACGCTCTCAATGCAAAAGCCTACTGGCGCTCGTGATTCTTTAGCTCCGCCCACACGTCACGCCTCCAGCCGGTCGTGTTTTTCCGGGAAAAATCGGTACAGACTATCTTTCTCTTATGAATATAATAAAACTAAAGACTTTTTGGAGTTATGAAGGATGCAGTACTACTCTATAGGTACTCAAGATTAACAGGATATTGAGTGAAAACGAGCATTTCACCCCCCCTTTAATATATTTTCTGTCCAGATTTATTGTTTTACTTTTTAGATGTTATTTTATTGGCTTGTATTTTAAAACATTCAATATCATTCAAATTGTTGTTTAATTGAAAAGTCTTACATAATTATTTTATATTATTTAATAAACTAATAAATAATAATTAAAGAACTTTCAGTTTGGCCTATAATTTTTTTATTTCAGTGCAGAAGGGAAACACATGGAGGTCAGAAACAATACACACACTACACATTCTGTTGCTATTGATTTAAATTTGTAACAGTGAAGGAAGTGCACCTCTGTCTCAATCTGTCCTGTTTTACAGTGAGCACATACTCTTTGCTCGTTGCGTAAACAGCTATTTTTGTGTACTTGGTCAGGATCTGTCTCTGCTTTGTGTCTCTTGACACCCTAATAATTTGATTTTATAGTTTGATAAGAGTCGTAATTTACTTTGTGTTTTAGTTTCTTGGTCCCAAAGTTCCAGAAATATTATTTTAGATTATTTGATCATTTTATTTATTTTGATGTTTGGGTGAGAGGCAGTGCTGGTCTGAGACTGGTTAGTGTTAGTAGAGTTAGTCAGGTTAGTGAGTTTCTAATCTAGCTGGATTCAGTTCTTGGGTTTTTAGTGCATTAAACTCCCGCCTCCATCCTTAGCTCCTCCTTACACAAGCATCAATGTACTGAACTTGATGTGAGCTGTAACTGGTAACCATTACAGAGGTGTGATTTGGGCTCACTGAAAACTAGTCATGCTGCTGCATTTTGTATCATTTGTAGAAGTATGAGTACGTGAGATTTTGAGAATTTGAGCTAATAGCAAGATACTTTAATAAGAATAAAAACACAGATTACACAAATGCTAGGTGAAACAAACAGTTTTTAATGATTCTGAACTATTTTCTATTTATACATATTACTGTTTCAACATTTCTATTACTTCGTCCATATCTTGGATTTTCTTTTTTTCCACAGAAGATTCTAGTATTGCCTTATCCGTGAAGTATACATATCATGCTGCTTCGGAACTCAAAAAATGCACATTAGACATTGTTTCATTCAGCATTTGCATTAATCTTTTTCTGTGCATTGTAAGTTAAAGGTGACAGAGACCATTACATTATTTATATGTAGGTTTGGAACAACACATGTAAATGTTGACCATGTTCAAAAATTTGGTTGAACTTTCCTTTAATATTAAGTTATTGTTTTATTTGTAATTCCTAGACCTGAACATGGGAATACATTTCAAGTGTTATAATTTCTGGGCATTGATCTCAAAGGTTGTGTTCTAAGTAAAATAAAATAAAACCAGACTGTAAATCATCAATGACAGTCTGTAAAAATGTCCATCATAGAGGATGCTGGCTGAAGAATTCTAAGAGTTAGAATGTGTTTAACTGAAATTTTAAACCAGCTGTAAAATAAAGCATAGACAATAGGATTTAGACCTGAGTTTATATGAAAAGTCCATGTTAGAAATGTCAATGTAGTGGAAGAGATTGCTGTGTTTTTTGTTAGAGAACAGATGTAGAATGGAATCCAGCAAAGCAGATAAGCTGTCACAATGATTCCTAATGTCAGAGCAGCTTTGCTCTCAGATTTCCTCCTCACTGAAATGTCCACTACACATTTTATACCATAGATTTGAGAGTTAATAACTTTTACTTGCTGTTGCACAACATAAAATATCTTCAAATATGCAGTAATGATCACAATACAAGGAAATAAAAAAGAAACGATCAAATCAATAAATCTCCAAGCAGGTGTAATCAAAACAATACACTGGCCATAACACAGTGTTTTGTCTGACATATTAAAATATCCATTACTTATTACAAAGCAAATAATGTAAACTGAACAGCAAAACCAGCAGAGACAGATGCTTATTAAAGTTTTAGTTGTGGTCATTTTCTGTGGGTAGAGTAAAGGGTGACACACAGCCATATAGCGATCCACAGCAATTAATACCAAATTACTAAGAGATGTAATAAGGAGCAACCTAACGATGATCACAAACAGTCCACAGTAAGTGTCTCCAAAGTACCAACATGTCTCAATTTGTTTGATGCCCTCTATGGGTATTACAATAAGTCCAACAAGCATGTCGGCTACAGCTAGAGAGAGAATGATCAGGTTGGTTGGAGTGTGAAGCTTCTTGAAGTGAGAGATGGAGATGATAACCAGCAGGTTCAGAAACACAGTCCATGCTGACAGCAATATTACAAACATGTAGATGAAATTATATTCAAAACTGGAGCGTTTTCCCTTGGTACATGATGAGTTGATAGCAGGAAAGCAGTATTGAATCTCATGATCCTCTGTCTCATAGGCCATGAGTGAGTCTCCTCCTGTTAGAAGTATGTTCTGCTCGCTGTACTGTGCTATCATTTATATAGTGTCTGGATCAGATGGAACAACCCATTTTCCACCCACTTTGATGCTGCACTTTATTTTTATTTTATCTTGATATGATGGATACATATAGTCTAAGAGTTAATCCTTTTTTAAATATAATATAGTAATTTAGAATAACATTACAGTTACATTTTTTTATTTTTTTTATTTATCCTTTATTTTTCCAGCAAGGTCTCATTGAATTAAAATAAATTTCAAATAAAACTTCACAAACGTACACGTCCCAAGACAAAATTATATAGAACCAAAGCAAAACAATAATCATAAATCAATACATTAATTAAAACAACAACATGGCTAATTTACAGAAGTTCTAAGCGGACATGCATTATCATGTTTTTTTTTTTTTTTTTTTTGCTATTTCCTCTTTATAACGTCTTAATTTTCTCGTTATCTCGACATAACAAAAGTTGTTTTCTCGTTATCATGACATGACAGTTTTGACTGTTGCTATAATAATGATAAACAACCATGCAGGCGCTCTTAGTGTAGCCTATATTTCAGCAAGTTTTGCTTCGCCTATAGGTAATAACGTCTACAATACATAAATAAAGGCTGATCAATCACTGTTGATTTTTCCAGAGACAGTACATCAAACGTTTAGTTTTTGTAATTAACATTTCAAAACAACACCTTCAGAAGGATGCAGAACTATTCTAAGATCTCTTAGAGCTGTTTGGATTAAACTAGCAAATTAGCATATGCACTTTACATATACATCACATTTCTCATCAATATGGTTAACAATAAAGATTAATAATTAGGATAAGAAATACATCACAAATAGCCTACATCATTAAATCCCATCCTACTTTAGATAAACAGAACATCTCCGCTTATTAACTAACAATCATGTGCCTAAAAGAAGCACAAATAAAGATATAGGTGCAAACAGAATGCAGTGACGTTAACCTTGGTTTTAATAAGCAGTTATTTTATGACCCAGAACGCTTTGGTGAAACTCGTGCATCTAGCAAGAACATAATACACAAAATAATCATATTGATTCAAGCATTTAACATTTATGAATTAATTAAATGTCAGTAATGAACAAACACAAACTATAGCGATCATGAGGAAGGTCCACGTACAGTAAAGTGGATAGTGTACAACCCCATCAGTTATAGTCAGGCATACTGTACATTGCCACCTGCTGGTGTATTTTTTTTTAACTTCTTAGAGAAAATTAAGTCATTATAACAAGAAAACAACTTTTTATATCGAGATAACGAGAAAATTGTCGTTATAACGAGAAAACTACTTTCGTTATGTTAAGAGAACGAGAAAATTAAGTCGTTATAATGATAAAACAATTTTTGATATGGCAAGATAACAAGAAAACAAGAAGGAAATAAATTATAATGCATGGCCACTTAGAACCGTTTTAATTTGCTAAACACTGCACTATTTTATTTATTTAATCTTTTAAAGAAGGAATTGTTTCTAATGGAGTTAACGCTTGAACTTCCACAACCACATAGCACAGTAAGAGAAAGCTGAGATTACATGCCCTGAATGTACCCCAGGTTTTTATAATTGAATCCCATTTGATGACTAGAGATGCAATATGCCTTTACAGTATAAACTAACATTTCAATCAGGACCACTTCCGTCAAGTATATTTATGACAATTATAATTGAATACAGTTAGTGTTGGCGGTATGGTTATGTTCTGGGTAATGCTCCACATGCCTGTCCATGCAGCCATACTTGGACAAAGCAGCAAGACAAACCCCCCTGGGGTACAGAACAGAACCATTATAAGCATACATAATTACAATTCACAATTACATGAGTTGTAAACAAAAATGTGATAGAGACTGCTTCCAATGAAGAGACTGTAAAGAAAGAACAAAGTTAGATCAGATTATAGGTTCAGTTGGTGGAGTTGGGGTTGGAGGAGGGAGTTAATTGCAAGCAGTGATGCGATTGAAGAGATGCTAAAGAATGGGAATTTAAATGGACCGCAGGTGATAGGTGTCAAGACTGGATTGGTACACGTCAGGAACAGCTGACTGTCGGCTGATGCAAACGTGACTAACGTGGCCTGACTGAAATAACGCAATGCTTGATTTCAATCAGGACAACTTCCATCAAGTATATTTATGACAATTATAATTGCATACAGTTAGTGTTGGCGGTATGGTTATGTTCTGGGCCACATGCCACACAGCGGGAAGAACAGCAAGACAAACCCCCAAAACAACCATATGCCAAAACTCCCCAACACAACTGATACAATAGCAGTCTAACACGATGGCAGTTGTATATTATCCAATTTTATGTATCTACCATGCTGTAAAAATCACAAAGGGGGAAGTGTCACCCCAAGTTAAGCAATTGAGTATGTGCAACAAGCATGTTCCTTAAAATGCTGAAATCTCATGCCAATCCCGAGTACCCACAGAGCAGTACCGAATTCCCATCTCCAAAAGTCCCCAGCCTTGTCATATCTTCAAGACAAAAATACAGTTTCCTATTCTCTCTGAAAAAAAACATTTATGACAATTATAAATGTTGTCAGAGCTATAATACTGATGTTACATGTTGTTTTCATTAACATATATTCACTTATGTAATGATTTCCGACAAAGACAGAAATCTGATGAGGTTGTACTTACCTGAATGGGGTCTTTTACCATGTTTTAATAGCAAACGATGTGAAAATCCAGCATCAACCTGGTCTTGTTTATAAAACATTCCTCACTGAGATGATGAGAACACAAACAGACTTGCTACACTCCATTGCTGCCCCAGAAAAGCAAACTGCATCTGCGGTTCATGTAATGCTAGGTTCTTTGAGAAGCTCACATCCAAAACACACTTATTTGGAGACATTCTCAAACAAATCCTATGCGGCGCTGCCAACAAATTCCTGATGAATTGCGTTTATGGTGAGGTCTCGCTCTCCTCTGGTCGACATGTGCGCAGGCGTGCATTCCTGAGAGAAATGCTCATAAGGAGTTCCACCATCCTCTACGTAATTTGATCCATGATCGAAAAACTACCGAAACTTGTACAACCCAGAAGTAACCCATAAGCAACCCAGAAAACTCCATTCATCCAAATTGGCCATGTTTAGCACGAAAATCCATCTCTTTAACACTGAACAACTCTGAAACCATAAAACACCATTGTAGCCCCGCTTTAAGCAAGTGTGTGATACATACGACTCCTTACTGCGGCATGAGAAGCATGTAATGTATTAAAGCTGTGAATTGCATAATAGAGGGTGGTAGTCCAGCAGGGGAAGCATACACCCTTCGGAAACTTAGGATGAAGTCCAGTCTGAATGAAAATGCTTCATATAAATGCCTCAGTCAGATTAAAATTGCCCAAACCAAATGGTTATCTGTTGAAAGGGGTGGGATACCTTCTATAACAGAACTAAAATAAAAATTCTGCCATGCAAACGTGTTAAACCGATTACTTGTATCTATGTGACCACATCAGTAGTAGTAGTCTTCAGAATGGGAACGTGATGTCGGCAACGCTGTGCATTCAGTGATTAGTAGACACTGACATTACAGTAGAACCTTGGAAATAGTGGATAAAAAAGATAAAATTCCATGTAATAGTGAACAAAATGTACTGCTTTTCATCTTTGAAACAACACTATGATAGTGAATAGCTCAATGAAAACACTTGACCAAAATTTGCCTGTCATTGTATGAATTATACAGATTCATAAACCCATTTGTAAATGTTGTGCGATAGCTTGTTGCAAGCACTATTTGTGTTCATGAGCCGTCCCCTCATGATTTATTGTTTACCGAAACTTGGGGAGAAATCGTGAATTTTTCCATTTAAGCACAGAATTTATTATTATTATTTTTATTATTATTATATATATTTTTTCAGAATACAATTCATTTCAGAGCTGCATTACAGAAGGTCTTGGCTACGGTTAATTCCCCTCGCTGAATTGACATATGTTGGCATTTTCCAGTTTACCTCTTCATGCAGTTTAACATCATTATGGATGTTTTTCAGGCAGCATCACTACAGAACCTTTAATGTTCTCATGTGTCACACGACACTACAGTATCAATAATTCGGTGTCACATCTTAATGGATGAAGTGGTTTATAACTTTACATTGTTCGACTCTGCTTTTGCATGCAGCTGGCGGATGCAGTGTGTAATGCCGCTTCACACTTTTTTGGCAGTTTGGTGTAATTTAGAAACAGTGCCTAATGTGGGGGAGGTTTCCCTTGCTTCGGCGATCAGCTCTCAACTCAACCGGTCCAGAAATGTCCTGGTGCACCCGATGACATTTGAACTGAGTTCTCTTGCTGCAGCGGACACGCACACTCAGTAGATGATGGGCGGGAAATGTGAAATGACAGAACTGATAATGCACCAATTACAAGAAAGAATCACTAGTTTCACAACTGTATTGTATACCATTAAAGGAAACAATTAATGGCAGTAAGTTACAGACTTTGCGAAGCAACAAAACAAGTGGGTATACTTGCGTATGACCCCGACTATACCACTAGTGTGGTAAGATAGGAGATGGCCTTAGTGTATATGTGATCATGTTCGGCCAAATGACTGAGCGCACGACTGAACACTAGAGGTTCAAATATTAGTCTGTTAATTCCAAGCAAGTGCGAGCAGTTATTAAATATATTAATGCATTAATATATATATATATATATATTTTTTTTTTTTTTGCATGTCATTGTAGGCCACTTAGTATGTCCCAAAATTGAAAGCACGAGCACATATAAACACCATTTTGGATTAGATAACGTCTCATGTAAACAGTCCACCGAATCTTTAAATCTGAATGAAAAAATAAAATACATGTAAACGTGGCTATTGATATCGCGTTCTTATAAGCCTATGTATAGAAGCCATAGAGTGTTAAATGGTGCTTTTGAAGCTGCATGCCTCTGAAACACTTACACAGCTAATGTGATATCAACCATAGAAAAGAACACCAGTGACATGGAGATTTCGCCGTCAAATACAGCGAACCCCAGGTGAAATGCTTACACGAGATGCTGGTCTCATTTGACCCTGTTCTCATGGCTTTATCAGCGTGTCCACAGAGCGATTGCATGCTCTTGCTGCATATTGCTGCAGATGTATGAACACAGATGTATAAATGCTTCTGCAAATATACTCAATATTCGTTCCTGCAACTGATGCAAAATGATGTTAACCACCAGGCAACATACACAGCGATATGGTATGGTATGTGTTTACATAATATATAAGTGTGTACTATATGTATTTATATGTACTGTATATATGAATACAGTTACCATGTGCTTCTGGTTGTGGTAATTTCTTTACCTCTGATGACGGATATGATCGCTGTCTCACGTGTCTGGGCTGCAAGCATGCTAAGACAGCTTTTGTGGATGGTTCATGTCCACTCTGTGAGCACATGTCCATGGCTACGCTGAGGATGCGGCTCTCATTCATTATTAGGGCTGGGTATTGTTCAAAATCTTTCGATCCGGTGCCAATTTCGATACCTCAGTTTCGATACCGGTTCCTAACGATACTTTTTTCGATACCATATGTTTTAAAATCCATTTCAACATCAACACAAATACATTAAACACAAAACTTTTATTTCTCACCTTAATTAAAACAAATTCTGGTAACACTTCACGCTCAGGATAACATTATTAATACAACTGGTTGTGCTTTTTGGATAGGGGTGTGCCATTCAGGGGCAGACTGGGACCAAAAAGTGGCCCTGGACTTTCTGGCCCACAGCAGCCCACCACATCTTAACGCAAACGCCCCTGTTTTGATATCATTTATTAATTTAATATTTAAGTAAACAGTTTGGGGATTTTAACCAATAGGGCAACTGATCCACCGTTGAAAAAAAAAAAGAAGAAAAAAGAACAGCAGCTGTTCATTTAGCGACTCCTAGTGAGCAATACATGCTCATCAAGACACAAACATTCTTCTAGAACTAACACTTTGCATTCAGTTAGCAGATCCATACGAATCATGCATGAAATAGAAGTTTATAAACTCAAACGACAGCTTTATTTTGCTTTACAGTTCAAGTCACACAAAATTTGTAACGTTTCTGAAATGCTGCTCGCACTTGTTTCTAAATATTGCTGATTCAAGCGTTTAAAACAATTCGCGCGCGTTCGGAGCTTTCACTCACTCATTGAAAGCACGCGCTGCGAGAAGCATTTCAGACAATGCACGTACAGAGAATGAATTCATCTTTCGCGTATCGTGACTTCTGAATGAACACATACACACACAATTATATCAAAATAATTGTCTCTACAAGTATTCTCGTAAATACTTGTGTTTCAAGATACACAATGGAGTAAACCAAACAGGGAGGGAGGGCAAAACACTCTTCCAAACAAATGCTTCATTAACACCGGCTTTGGTTGCAATACTCTTATCGCATATGTTGCACTTTGCTGACTCGGCATCCACTTTTATAAAGTGTAGCCACACTTTAGACCTCTTTGTCATTGTAAAACGGAAACGTTTTGAGAAAAAACAACTACAGTTGTGTTGTGTGACTGCGAGTATCTTCAGAAATGCTCCCCGTCACGTCCTTACATGCACATATGCTACAAGCTCACACAGACACAGCCACTTGGCAAAAAAAAATAAAAAATCCGGCCGCTTGGCTTTTGGAACCGAACTTTGGCACCGAAAGATAAAAAAATTTTCGATACTCATAGTATCGAAGTTTTTCGTTCGATACCATAAAGGCATTGAAGTTCGGTACCCAGCCCTATTCATTATAAGTCTTCCATTGAGTTCTAACTAGTCCAGTGCCACTGGTCGTATAGATCCCAGAGCCGTTTTGTTTAGGGACAAGGGAGACCTGAGGATTATGTTCAGGAATGTTCCACCGGGCCATCCCCAATGGCAGTCCTGAACCTCACAGCATAGCACCATCGATCAGTTTTATCTAGCAGCAGACACATTGTCTAATGAAATTGACTTGAGGAGGATAAGATGTCAATCGCAGCATCAGAGGAGGGGCTTTCGTTTTCTGATGCTGAAGACTTTTTGGCGGCTGCAAAATTGGAGTCAGAGGCAGAGTAGACCGTCATGCTCCTTCGAGCTGCCAAGAGTATCGGGATGGAGGTGAATTTGCCTGTATCCTCCAAACACTCAAGGCTGAACGATTGGTTTCTGGGCTCTGGACACGACTCTCAGCCATGCTTCACCCCAGTTACTTTCTTCCTGGAGGTTCATGAAGAGCTCACCAAAACATGGAAGGCCCCCTACACCACCCGGTCACGATTAAGCTCTTCCCTCCTCATTAACCTCTATAATGTGGCAGCAACGGTGTACGTTGAAGTTCCCGAGTTGGAGTGTTCGGTTTCAGTGCACTTGCAGTGCCTGCAAAATGCAGTCACTTGGATGAACAATCTGCACTTCCTGTACAAAGCGTGCTAGTCTTCAGCCCTGACTGCCAAGGCTTACATTGCCATGCTGCAAGTAAACCCAGCCAAGAAACTCCAGTTGCTAAATCGCCACGGTCTGGGTCTTCATCTGCCCATCGCCTAAGGGCACCCCCCTCAACAGGGTCGTCAAGCTTACTGTAGGAAGAGGGTGCAGCTTACTTCTCAGGGCACCATTAAGTCTTCCCAGAAGACCAAGAAGTGCCCCGAGATGGGCAGCCCAGAGATGGAAGGGGTTGCATGAACATCTGGGCTCCCATTCCTGGGGAAGGGCTAGGGGCGTTCAACAATGTTGTGGCCTGGTTCCCACATTCTGAATAAAGGATAAATGTCCTACATCTTTGGGTGTGTGGTGTCAGGATCTGTCTGTGAACAACACTCTGCTTTCACACTGTCAGTATTAGCACAGTGTGTCACCACTCAAGATGTTGCAGTTTCAGGATGCTCTGCTTTCTCACATTTCCCCTGCTATCTCTCCACGTGACTTGGAGAGTCAGGTCAGAGTTGGGGAGTCTCCTCTGCCTCTACTTCAGGACGCCATGCTTCCTGGGTTGGGCCCTTTTCCTCCCCTCTGCTACCCCACCATGGGTATGTCAGGAATCGTCCTGCTCGCTGTTTTGGGGCCTGGTTAGCGCTCCCTAATCCATTTCGCTGGCTAATTCAGATGATTTTACTCAGCAATGCAACTTAGTTCTACAAATCATGCTTTGAGTTTGGGCTGGCTGATTCTCATGTTATCTTAAGGCCACGGCTCAGTTATGTGCCCAAAGTTTCCACCACTCCCTTTGGGGACCAGGTGGGGAATGTGCAAGTGCTGCCCTTGGAGGAGGCAGATCCAGCCCTTATGTTGCTTTGTCATGTTCATGCTTTGTGCATATATGTGGAATGCACCCAGTGCTGGAGACTCTTTGAGCAGCTCTTTGTATTCTCTTTGAGACTCTTTGAGCAGCTCTTTGCCTCCTTCTGGGCATCACTCCAAATGGAATGACATCTGCAGAGCTGTGGGCTGGGCAGACCTAATACTTTTGTGTGATTCTATAAGCTCTGGGTGGAGCCAGTTTCCTCCCGTGTGTTGGGTATGAACAGTTAATTTGCTGGAGGTCTGGCTTGCTTTAGTGCCGTTCCTTTAGTTAGGATATGATCGCTTATCTTCTTCCAGCAGGTTTCCTGGCATTCAAACTTTTACAGGGAGGGATTAAGGAATATTGAAAGCTTAGAGGATTTTTTATTTAATTTTTTTCAACAGGATGCAGTTAAGTGCTTGTGGAAGAGATTTAATTTTTTAGCTATTAATTGAATATTGTCAGTGATTCTGCTGATTGGATTTGGTTGATACGATCATATCACCAGAAAGGGACAGTGAACAAAAATGTTTGAAAAACTACCTCAGCTAGCATATATTTATATCGGCTATCGGCCCCCCTGCTTGCCAAGATATCAGCATCAGCTGTCAAAAAAATAAATAAATTCGGTCGTCCACTGTTGCGGAACCCATGGCCATTCTGTATGCAAGCATCAATGTATTGAACTTTACACAAGCTGTAACTGGTAGCTATTGCAGACCTGCTGCAGTATGAATCATTGCACATGATTTGATTGCATGTTTTTGAGCATTTGAGCTAATAGCAAGATACTTTAATAAGCATATAAATACACAGCATACACACATCCTAGCTAAAACAGTCCATTTTAATGACACTGAACTACTTTCTATTAATATATTTCACTGTTTAAAGAAATAAATGTATTTAAGTTCTATCAACATTTCACATTTCTACTATTTTGTTCACATCTTGGAATTTTCTTTTTTCACAGTAGACTCTAGTATTGGCTTATCCGTGAACTATACAGGGGAAAAAAAATGCATATTAGGCATTATCTGCCTCAGTAACCATTCATGTTCATTTAATTTTGTTTTGTACAATGAAAGTGGTTTTGTTCAGTGAAATGGGGAAGAAGTCCTCCTGCCTAACCTCTCCTTTACTGTTTAAAAATGTCAGATTTGTTACAACATGATTGAGAGTAAATGATAAGTTGACATTTCACACATGCTGTAATTTCAAAGTTTTGCTTTAGTTCAAAAGAAAATAAAAATTAAATCCCCACTGTAAATCATGAATAATAATCTGTAAAAATGTCAATCAGCGAGGATGCTGGCTGAAATATTCTAAAAGTTAGAATGTATTTAACTGATATTTTAAACCAGCGGTAAAATAAAGCATAGACAATAGGATTCAGTCCTGAGTTTATATGGAAGGTCCATGTTAGAAATGTCATAGAAGTGGAAGAGATTGCTGTGGTTTTTGTTAGAGAACAGATGTAGAATGGAATCCAGCAAAGCAGATAAGCTGTCACAATGATTCCTAATGTCAGAGCAGCTTTTCTCTCAGATTTCCTCCTCACTGAAACTTCCATTACACATTTTACACCGCTCATTTGAGAGTTAATAACTTTCACTTGCCTTTGCACAACATAAAATATCCTCAAATATGCAGTGATGATCACAGTACATGGAAATAAAAAGGAAAAGATCAAATCAATGAATTTCCAAGCATTAGTTATCAAAACAATACACTGGCCATAACACAGTGTTTTGTCTGATGTGTTAAAATATCCGTTACTAATTACATACCAAATATTGTAAACTGAACAGAATAACCAGCAGAGACAGATGCTTATTAAAGTTTTAGTTGTTGTTATTTTCTGCGGGTATAGTAAAGAGTAACACACAGCCATATAGCGATCTACAGCAATTAAAATTAAATTACAAAGAGATGTAGAAAGGAGCAACCTAACGGTGATCACAAACAGTCCACAGTAAGTGTCTCCAAAATACCAACATGTCTCAATTTGCTTGATGCCCTCTACAGGTATCACAATTAGTCCAATAAGCATGTCAGCCACTGCCAGAGAGAGAATAATTAGGTTGGTTGGAGTGTGAAGCTTCTTGAAGTGAGAGATGGAGATGATCACCAGCAGGTTCAGAAACACAGTCCATGCTGACAGCAATAATACAAACATATAGATGATATTGTATTCATGACTAGAGCGTTTTCCGAAGTGTTCCAAGAACTGAGCCCTGAGGCACCCCAGTAGATGTTGTGACTTGGACACCTCACCTCTCCAAGATTCTTTGAAGTACCTATCTGATAAGTAAGACTCAAACTATTGAAGTGTGGTTCCTAAGATGCCCTTTGCCAGTAGGGTTGATATGAGGATCTGGTGGTTAACCGTGTCAAAAGCAGCGGACAGATCAAGCAGGATAAGTACTGAAGATTTGGATTCCGCTCTTGCCAGTCTTAGAGCTTCAACAGCTGAGAGCAAGGCAGTCTCAGTTGAATGTCCACTTCTGAAGCCAGATTGGTTGCTGTCAAGGAGGTTGTTGTGTTTGAGAAAGGTAGAGACTTGGTTGAACACAGCTCGTTCAAGTGTTTTTGCAATGAAAGGAAGAAGGGAAACTGGTCTGTAGCTCTCTAAAAGAGAAGGGTTGAGGGTGGGTTTCTTAAGTAGTGGAGTTAGACGAACTGTTAATTTTCTGCAAACAGTGTCTAAACAAGATGTAAGAGTGGTGCAGAAAGTATCAGTAGCACTGTTTGCATCAAAAGATGCTACGAGTTTAGGGGAAGGAAGTGAAGATGAAACCATTGCAGATAGCCTGGAGGGTGTAAGTGTGCGTAGGCTACGTCGAAATATGACATGTGGAGTGGTAAGTGATGTTTCAGGGACCATCTTGAGTTTAAGAGTGAGTAAGGGAAGTGATCCGATGTCTGCAATGGAGAAACCAGTACATGATCAGTAGAGCAGTGTCACATATGAATAAGGTCCAGTTGGTTGCCTGATTTTTGAGTAGCAGTAGATGACACTCGGTTGAGATCAAAAGAGGCATGCAGAGTGGGGAAATCAGCATACATAGGTTTATCTAGGTGGATGTTAAAATCTCCAAGAATAACTATGGGAGTACCATCCTCAGGAAAGGTTGAGAGCAACATATCTAATTCATCCAAATGTCGAGGCGGTGCCCGATGCGGTTCCGGAGGCCGAGGCGGTGCCCAAGACCGCACCCGAGGCCGTTACAGAGGCGGTGCCTGAGGCCATTCCCTATGCAGTGTCCGAGATCGCTCCCGATGCCTCGACCGAGGCGGTGCCCGAGACTGTTCCAGAGACAGTGCCCGAAGCCAAGGCGCCTCAGGTCTTCACAGACAGTCCAGAGTCGGGTCAGGTTCCGGTGGACTCTCCGAAGTCGGGTCAGGTTCCGGTGGAGTCTCCAGAGTCGGGTCAGGTTCCGGTGGACTCTCCGGAGTCGGGTCAGGTTCCGGTGGACTCTCCGGAGTCGGGTCAGTTTCCGGTGGACTCTCCGGAGTCGGGTCAGGTTCCGGTGGACTCTCCGGAGTCGGGTCAGGTTCCGGTGGACTCTCCGGAGTCGGGTCAAGTCACTGGGTGGTCTGCTGCTCTGTCCTGGGGGACTCCGGCCTCAACCACGGGGGCGTGGTGGTCCTCTGCTCCGCCCTGGTGGGTGCTTCAACATGCCCTTCTTGGACTTCTGTCTGGTGTTCTTGGTTTCTGTTTTGTTGCTGTCTGTTCCCCCCAGTTAGTCTTGCCATCCACCCCTCCCCCTGATCCTCCTCCATTCCTCCTCCCTCCTGGTTCTCCCTGTTTTATGTTACATTTCTGGTGTTTATTCCCCATGTTTTTCTTTTCCGGCCCTCCGTCCCTCCCCCTGAGCCTCCACCTGTCCGCCTCCCTCCTGGTCTCTGTGTTGTGTCTTGTCTTGGAGCGTCTGGGAGCCGCTCCGTAGAGGGGGGGTACTGTCACAGTGTCTGGGTTGTGTTCCCTGGGGTTCCACTAGATGTCCTCCTTTCTCACGGTGTCTGTCACCAGATCACTTCCTGTTCCCTTATTTGGTCACCTTCCTCCTTGTTGTGTAATTGATTGTTTCCCCACCTGTCTCCTGTTTCCTCATTATCCTTCTGTGTATAAATACCCAGTATGTCTTAGTCTGTGTTACGGAGTCCTTGTTTAATGTCAGTGTATTATTCATGTCCGTCATCCTTGCCTTGCCTTGTCTTGTCTTGCTTTGCCTTGCCCCGTGTTCGTGTCCTGTTTATGTTCCGATTTGGATTCTCTGGTTTTGACCCTGCATGGACTGTTACCTCTCTGGATTATCCCTTAAATAAATCATGCTTACCTGCAATTGGTTCTCTCGCCGTGTTTCAACCATCACGTAACGTGACACTCTCTTGCTCTCTTTATGTTTCTATATGCGTGTAAACACAATTCAGCAGGAAATGAAGACTGATGCCAGGATGCCCCCCCCCCAACTCACTTATATTACACTGCTCATTTATATCACATTACTCACTTACATTAGACTGCTTACTTAAATTACTCACTTATATTACACTGCTCTCTACTATCCATATGCATCTTTGCTCTTTCCTGTTTTTTCACCTTCTCTGAGAGATGATGCATGTCGGTGACACCTGTTGTTGTCCATGTGATGTCCGTCACGCTCTCACGATGGAACAAAATGCAGCAGTAAATTATCAGAATAAATCATCAGCTACTTTGCATCACTAATCTATATTATAGATCAGCACTTCACAGCCTATTAGCCTTTTTTTCCGCTCATACCACGTCCTTCTACCAAAATCCTAGTTTATACGACTTTTGTACCCTTTGTAGATACTTGTTGATTTTTAAATTTGGGCTTGGTTATCCTAATTCTTTAATTGCCATTTTATCCTTATTTTATCATAATTGCTACAATGAATTAATGGTATTTCTTTCAATGACACAATAGAATTAATCTGCGCTGAAGTAACGTTCACCGTGATGTCAATCAAGTTCAGCTGACAAAGGCATAGCTGTCCCGTCTCTCATTTATTTATTTATTTATTTATTTTTACATAAGCTAGCGTAACACTGTGGTTAAATGTAAAAGAAAAAAAAAATCCCTCCATTTCCTTTGGAGGTGTGTCGCCCTAATGGAGAAACCACCACTTGCTTTTACATATTCTTTCCTTATTTAAACACTGTTACTGTAATTATCTTAAAAAACACTGAAAATCAAACTGAGAATCAACTCTGAGCTGCTGCACGTGACCGTGTCAGATCAGACAAAAATACATGTGTATTTTTAAAACGTGCTAGGCCAAGTTTTTGTGCCATCTAGTGGTTTAGATGAAAATAATACCAAAGGCACCTTTTAACCCTGGTGTCTGTCTGAGGCAGGGGATACCCCAAACATCCTGAATATACAAATTATGTGCAGTGTAAGGATGAAACTTTATACGCTATTAACCATCGATTATGTCCAAGTGACAAATGCAGATTTATGACCTAACACTTGACATAAACATCAATATTTTGTGAAGCTTGATGTTCAGAAACTCGTGTGAAAAGTGATGTGGAACCAAAGAGGATTGTCACTTATCACACAATTTTCACAATGCATTTACATCATTAAAGGAATCTGCAAACAAATCTTAGAGATTATTATTAGTACAAACTTCTCTTTTGTGAGCCATTTTTACAGTGAGCTTTAAAGGAAGTTCACCCAATAAAGAACATTGTCATAATTTAATCACTTTTATGTTGTTTCTTTCTTTTGTGCAATACAATAGAAGATATTTTGAAAATGGCTGAACTATGTATACAAGTATGATTCTGGGTAAACTATCACTGTAGCTGTGCTCCTTTTTAAGTTTTATTTCACTGGTCAATGTTCTTGGACTTCACTGTGGATATAACATAATGCAAAATCAAAATATTTAGATCCATTCCTTGAATTTTGGCTCTTGTGCACAGTAATTTGACTACCAAGTTTAGAATTATTAAAATAAAGTAATTACATCATTATACAGCATCAGTGTGGGTGGTAGATGGGTTGGTCAATCTGATCCAGACACTGTATAAATGAGAGTAAGAAGAGCAGAACAAACTCATAACAGGAGAAGATTTACTCATGGTCTATGAGACAGAGGATCATGAGACTCAATACTGCTTTCCTGCCATCAACTCATCATGTATCAAGGGAAAACGCTCGAGTTATGAATACAATATCATGTATGTATTTTTTTCATTGCTGTCAGCATGGACTGTGTTTCTGAACCTGCTGGTGATCATCTCCATCTCTCATTTCAAGAAGCTTCACACTCCAACCAACCTGATCATTCTCTCTCTGGCTGTGACTGATATGCTTGTAGGGCTTATTGTCATGCCTGTGGATGCCATCAAGCTAATTGAGACATGTTGGTACTTTGGAGACACTTTCTGCGACGTTTTTATGATAATCATGGTACTACTCATCTCAACATCTATTTGTAATTTAGTTTTAATTGCTGTTGATCGTTATGTGGCTGTGTGTCACCCTTTACTGTACCCAAAGAAAATAACAATGACTAAAACTTTAATAAGCATCTGTCTCTGCTGGTTTTTCTCTTCAACCTACAATATTGGCTATTCACTTAGTGGCAGATATTTTGCAGCTTCCCAAAGATCAGATGTGT
Organism: Carassius auratus; assembly: GCF_003368295.1. Taxonomy (NCBI): domain Eukaryota; kingdom Metazoa; phylum Chordata; class Actinopteri; order Cypriniformes; family Cyprinidae; genus Carassius; species Carassius auratus. The sequence continues at coordinate 14,666,743 of NC_039277.1, read as the reverse complement.
GCTATGGAAAATGCTATTTAGAAATAAGTTTTTCTTGGACATTAACTGACCTTTTTTTTTCTTTCTTGTTACCTTGTACCTTGATTATAACTTTATATTTGAGGATTTTCTATGTCGCACATCAGCAAGTGAAAGTTATAAACTCCCTGATGAAGAGTGGTAAATGTGTAACAGAAGGATCAGTGAGGAGGAAATCTGAGAGCAAAGCTGCTCTGACATTAGGAATCATTGTGACAGTTTATCTGCTTTGCTATATTCCCTATATAGTGTCTGCAACATGTACTACAGTAATATCTCCTGCCACAGTGACATTTCTATTATGGAGTTTGTATGTTAACTCCGGTCTGAATCCTCTTATTTATGCTTTATTCTACCGCTGGTTTAAAATAACAGTTAAACACATATTAACATTTAAAATATTAGAGCCAGCATCCTCTCTTGTGGACATTTTTAAAGATTATTAATTATTTTTGTAGAGGATAAAGCACAATTTCTTATGCTAACATACAGTTTTAAAGTCTTAGTTTGAGTTTTACATTAAAAGTGGAGACATTAACAGAATAAATAAACAAGTATGATACCCATGTGTTTCATTCTATGTTCGTGTTATGGCCTTATTTTTATTTGGCTAAGATTATTTTTAACATTGAAACATGTTAATATGTTGATAGTTTTGTTTGTGTTTAATGTTCATTCACTGTGTGTGTGTTGTAAATATGTATCATATATTGGTCTAGACAGACACTGCATTCAACCATGTGACCACATATTCTCTTTTACTGTGCATACAGAACAGTCTTCTAGTTCATGATAAATGCTTTGCAGAGTGTGTGGTTTTGAATATATATATTTAATTATGAATTATGTTTATGGTTACCTGTCAATTAGAATTTTATGTGCTTTGTAAATAAATTAGTTTATTTAAAGGTCAGTGTGCTGATTAATTTAATTTAGTTTACAGTAATTTACATTTTAAATAACATTTATATTTTAATAAACGTAAAATAAATGTTAAAATGCTAATAATAAATACAATATAAATAAAAATATATAGCACTAAAAACATATTTTGAGCTGTAAATCTCAATCCTACCTCTAAAGTTAACTGTAACAATTCATTAAAGATATGTACAGTTTTGTACAGATTTTGTACACTTACTCCAACAACAGCAACAGGAACGGGGCAATTAATCAACTGTTCCAGCACATCAGTGATATGTACAGTTTTGTACACTTTTTGTACATTTGCTCCAACAACAGAAACAGGAGCGAGGCACTAAATGAACTGTACCAAAATGGCTTAAAAACTAAATTTGAATTTTGTACGTATATAATCAAAATCCAAATTATATTTAAATTTAAAATGCATAATTTCAGTTAGGCTTTTGGCTTCTCTCCTGAGGCCACAAGAGGGTGCATCGAGAAAAAATATTACTAATGCAAGTTTATTCAAAGCATTAGAATACCTGACTGTGAAGTAGGGCTTGCATAGACTAGTCGAGTGATCAAATACTTGTCGGAAACAATTGACTAGTTGAGCACGCATTAACCAAAATGCATACAAAGAGTATGCAAGTACGACATGAATTTTAGGATTACTGTAACGGCAAAAGAAGGTGAGGAAGCAAATGCAAGTAAATCGGATATTTAATAAACACAGTCAGACACACAAGTAACATAAAACAGGATAACATAGTCCTCCTGTATGCCGGAGGTAGTTTGATAAAGACTGTCACTGGACTAATAATCTTGGTGACAGGGAACGGGCCAATAAACTTGTGAGCTAACTTATTAGAAACGGAACGGAGCGGAATGTTGTTGGTAGAAAGCCACACTTTTTGATCCATGACGTATACGGGAGGCTTAGACCAGTGGCGATCGTCCTTGGCGTGCGCCCTCACCTGGAGCAGAGTCTTGCAGTCCACATTGCTGACACTGGTTGCGAGTTAAGAGCATACTCCACCATAGAGAGTTGTTGACTCCAGAAAGAAGGATTCTTGGAGACTAAACATCGCAACGTTCTCTCTGAATCTTGGTTGGCCCGCTCAGACTGACCGTTGCTCTGCGGATGATAACCCAAAGACAGACCGTTGCTCCCACTAATTTACAAAACACCCTCAAAAATTTGGACACAAATTGGGGTCCCCTGCCAGAAACCACGTCTACCAGGAAGCCATGTAACAGAAAGACACGATCTATTACAGTAACCACTCACTCCTTGGCTGAGGATAATTTGGGCAAGGGAATGAAATGTGCTGGCTTCGAGAATCGGTTTCCTTCAAGGCACTTCAGTGTCTATAACTTTTAATATTTTTGAGCACTATCAAATCTGGTTTATAAAAAGTAAAGCCCAAAGGGTTTTCTTTCTAAAGACACCACAATTATGTTTGTAACACACTGAAGTAGGAAACTATTACAATTATAAGTTAGGTAGAGCACTTTCAGCTGTGAGTCCCATAATGGGGGATCAGGTTAACAGATTAATCCACAAATGACTTAAGCTATTCACTTTTTTAATGTGGCTGACACTCCCTCTGAACAGGGCCGTCCAGAGACCTTTGGAGGGGCAGGTGCTCAAAGTATAAAATGGGCATATGGAACAAGGCTTTAAATGGCGCTGTTCAAAATATCAATACAGCAATATATTGTGATGCATTCCTTGCTGATTCGCGTATCGATATGGATGATTATGTATTGATACAGCAGCAAATGCTTTGATGCAGTTTTGAAAAAGAAACAATAGAGAAGACAATTTTAAGTTTAAAATAATAATAGCTCTGGGATCAGAATCTGAAATGACTTAAATTGTCCCAACCTGATGGCTTTTTATTCTCTGTTCTACAGAATAATTAAGAACAGCGGTTATAGTAAAAACTATAGAAAACACTTGTGCCTCTACATTTTCCTCTTTCTCACCAGCCTCTGTCTCCTGGCTTGCTGTCCCTTGCTCTCTTTCTGTCATTTGTGCCTCTACATGTCCCTCTTTTTCTTCCTCTATCTCCATCTCCTCATCTGATCTGTTACTTTCCACTCTCTGTCCATCTAGGAACAAGGCTCAATTTACTATTTCAGCATTAATCTATTATTTTAACCATCACTACTACTCTTGCACCTAATCAATAAGTCCACCTTAAGTATTGATACAAAACCTTAAAAAACTGATACACTGGAATAAAGTGATTAATATTATTATTACTGTTGTAGTTGTCTAAAATTGAACACCTTTGCAATGTAAACAAATGACAGGCTACATTTGTTATTCATATCCTTCACACTGCACTTTGATGTCAGGTATATTATGCATTTTTTATTGACATTTATATTTGTACATTTATTTCCAGAGATATATTATTGAGTTTACAGGCTAAAGTGGTCTTAATGTTTAAACACTGTTGCTATTGTTGAAAAAATATATATATGTTTATGTCACATTTAAAATATAATTATATTTTAATTAATTTCTAAATTGTTTTTATTTTTATAATGATAATCGTCATGTTCTCCCCCTGCACCCGAGCCCTGTTTCTTTGAAGCATGGAGGACCTCAAACAACGATCTGACAAACAAGAGACGAAAGACAGGGCATTAACTAGGCCATTGGAATGGGCTGCAGCCCATGAATGGTATATGGCCCAGAATGGTAAGACTGGGTAATGCCCACATGAAACAATCAACATGACGAAACCTGAGACAAGCAGGAAACAGTGCATTCATGAACCATCACAAAGATTGACTAACTGATTGATTTATTTAAAATAAAACTTATTTACCTAGTGTTCATTAACTTGGTAAGATTAGCTTCCTTATGCAGCATCAGTGTGGGCGGCAGATGGGTTGGTCAGTCTGATCCAGACACTGTATAAATGAAAGGAGAGTAAGGAGAGCAGAACAAACTCCTAACAGGAGACTCACTCATGGCCTATGAGACAGAGCATCATGAGATTCAATATTGCTTTCCTGCCATCAACTCATCATGTATCAAGGGAAAACACTCCATTCATGAATACAATATCATGTATGTGATTTTTTCATTGCTGTCAGCATGGACTGTGTTTTTGAACCTGCTGGTGATCATCTCCATCTCTCACTTCAAGAAGCTTCACACTCCAACCAACCTGATCATTCTCTCTCTAGCTGTGGCTGACATGCTTATTGGACTAATTGTCATGCCCATAGAGGCCATAAACCTGATTGAGACGTGTTGGTACTTTGGAGATACTTACTGTGGACTGTTTACAGTGATCCTTGAATTGCTTATTTCTGTGTCTCTCAGTAATTTAGTTTTAATTGCTGTTGATCGTCATGTGGCTGTGTGTTACCCTTTATTGTACCCACAGAAAATAACCATGACTAAAACTTTATTGACTATCTGTCTCTGCTGGTTTTGCTTTTCATCTTATTTCACTTACTATGCAATTAATAATGGATTTTTTAGCATTTCACACAGAACAGACGTGTGTTACGGCAATTGCTCTGTTATACTAACTTTTGCATGGAGAGTCTCTGATCTGATTTTGTCTTTTTTGTCCCCTTGTATCCTCATCATAACTTTATATTTGAGGATTTTCTATGTTGTACATCAGCAAGTGAAAGTCATAAACTCTCTGATGAGGAGTGGTAAATGTGTAACGGAAGGATCATTGAGGAGGAAATCTGAGAGCAAAGCTGCTCTGACTTTAGGAATCATTGTCACAGTTTATCTGCTTTGTTGGATTCCGTACTATATCTGTTCTATATCAATAATCACTTCCACAACCATAAATGTTTTGATGTGGGTTGTGTATATTAACTCGGGTCTGAATCCTATGGTCTATGCTTTATTTTACCCCTGGTTTAAAAACACAGTTAAACTCATCTTATCTCTAAAAATATTTCAGCCAGCATCCTCTCTGGTCAATATTTTAACAGAACATTAATTGTAATTAAACTGATAAAGCCATCATTCTGAGAACAATTTAACATAAAATGCAATTGTTATAAAGTCCTAAGGTAAATAATTATAATATGTTATTCTTTTAATTTACACTAAATATAGTTTAATATTGTATAGTTTGTTTCATTGAGTGTCATTCCTTTATAATTATACTCTGTTCAAATGCAGATTTTATCAGAATTTAACAATTAGGCAAGCTTATTTTAACAGTAATTTTTCAGTTGTGTTGCATTAGCTTATTAGAAAAATAAAGTAAGAATCACATAACTCCAATCTAATGAAATAAATTATTATATTATGTATTTTATGCTTCACTTTTATCAGTCGTGCAGAATCCGAGTTGAAATAAATCAAAAACACAATGACAAAAAAAGTACAGCCATTTAGAAATACTGTATTTGGAAGTGTCAAATGTATTATCATGGTGGTTCATCAAAACCAAAATCATAAAGAACAATTTCTAATGCTAACATACAGTTCTAACGTTTTCGTTTGATTTTAATGTGGAGACATTCATTAAACAATTACTTATCATTATACTCTTGTGTTTTATTCTATGTTCTTATCATGGCCTTATTTTTTTTATTTGGATGAGATGATTTTTAACATTGAAACATGTTAACATGTTGATAGCTGTGTTTGTGTTTAATGTTTATTAAGCAGAATTTAAGTTGTTAATAGCTGAAAATATTATCCTGATACACTCGATGAAAGCACACATTTCTCATTCACATCACCCTGTTTATGGACGCTGCCAAGTATCATGAAACATTTTATTTTATTAAACATTTTATTAAAATATGCATTAATGTGCATACATTTTCAGAATGGAAAGTTTATCAATGGATTAGCCAGATTTTGTTGGCATATTTGTTTGATTAGGGGATGTTAGATATTCCTTTGATCTCTTCTTAAATCAGAAGATAGTTTTGTTTTGTTTTGTGTGTGTGTGTGTTTTTATAAAATGTGAACAATCCCCATTGTAAAAGCCATTCAGAGTATGGATAGGAATAAGTCTGAAAAGATGTAAGTTGTATTTAACTGTTGCTGAAGTGGATATTTCTGACTCAGTGCATGAGAACAAAATATCAATAAAACTAATTTTGAGAAAATGGCTCTTAAGAGAAGTACTGAAATTTAAATCTAAATTTAAATCAGATGCAATTAGGTAATGCGCAGTAAACACACTTAAAAGTAAATTTTTGGATGTACTCATTCACTACTTTGAAACAACACTTTACAAAAAAGACAAATAGGCCCAAATCTCAAAATTTACATTATTAAATTTACTGCTTTCCTGCCATATATATTTTTTTTATTATTTATTTTTTTGCTGTCGCAAGGTACTGTGTTTCTGGTGATCATCTCCATCTCTCACTTCAAGAATATTCACACTCAAACCAGCCTTTTTCTCCATTTCTCAGTAATTACATTTGTATTGCTGCTGATTGGTATGTAGCTGAGTGGTATGTAGAGTGGGGCGGGGCCGAGAGACGTGGGCACGAGGAGTGAGGCCAGGTGTAGTGATTGGAGATGCGCTGCACCTGCGCCCCACCACTGGTCTCGAGTCCCACGTAGGAGATGGAAGGATATAAAACTGGAGCGAAGACCGTGAAGGACGAGAGAGGACCAGGCCTGGGACATTATTTTATGTTTTGCTCTTTATTTATGCGCACCAGTCGTCCATGAGGGGCTGGTGTGCTGTTTTGTGTTTATTTGGAGTTATTAAAGTTTAATTTTGTTTGTGCGCCGGTTCCCGCCTCCTTCTTCCCGATGATTATGGAGTTAATATCATTACACTGTTAATATATCCACAGGAATTAACAATGACCAAAAGTTTAGTGAGCATTTTTCTCAGCAGGTTTTGCTCCTCCTTCTATAACACTACAATTGTAATCAGTGATGGATACTTTGATTCTTCAGTGCAGCTTCATGATACATTTTTAATGGAGAGTCACTGAGCTTCTGGGTTGCACAACAACAAGTGAAAGTTATAAACTCTCAGATGAAGGGTGGAAAGCATGTTTTGGATGGTTCAGTGAGAAAGAATTCTGAGAGCAAATCTGAGAATGTGACTTGGTCATATTAAAATCATATTATTATGTAGAGAAGGAGTCAGTTGATCCAAGCTATATGGAATTTGTATTTAAATGTAAGTTTCCAACAATTATAAAAATATGTCTCAGTCAAAACTACTTGTGCATTTAATACAGTATTCAGCAGAGGTGTCAAGTAACGAAGTACAAATACTTCGTTACTGTACTTAAGTAGAAATTTGGGGTATCTATACTTTACTTGAGTAATTATTTTTCAGCCGACTTTTTACTTCTACTCCTTACATTTTCACGCAAGTATCTGTACTTTCTACTCCTTACATTTAAAAAAAAATAGCTTCGTTACTGCTATTTCATTCCGGATTGTTATCGTTCAGAGAGAGAGAAAGAAAAAAAAAACCCTATCCAGATAAATTGCGCCATCCGGATGGAGTGAATTTGATTGTGGTTGGATGAGAAGTATACACATATACCATTCCGACACCCTATTGGTCCATACGCGATCCATCACACCTACACATGACACAAGTCACATCACACTGCATAGACAGTTTTGGGTTCGTTTATCAAAAAATATATTTCTTAAAAGTAGGTTGGAACCAGTAGTATCCGATCGCCTCAGAGTCAGTCCGCTTAAATTTCAAATGAAACCGGCGTCAGTCCGGTCTCCTCCCGTCTTTCAGCACGCTCTTCAATCCGCCGACCAAGGTGGAGCAGCGCGAACTCAAACAGAGACAGAGGACACAAGGTGTGTGTTTACCGATAGATTGTTAGAATATCTGTATCTGTGAAGTTCTTTGTCATAAATACAGTTTACAAAAGGTCACGATCAGTCGGTTTCTCATCTAGTGTAAAGTTTTAGCTTGTCACCGCTAATCACGAAACAGCTGTTTCCTTACACTTATTTAAATATACTTCATTTAATCATACGTACATACACTGCTGTGCAAAAGTCTTAGGCAGTATTTTCACTTAAAAGAATGGTGTTCGGCCAGTCATTTATATATTTTGCTGTAGAGTGTCACTGTCAGTATAAAATATCAGTTTACAATTCCAAACATTCATTTTGCCATCGTCAAACTGCTTGTGCATTCAAAATCGCACTAGATTATTATTAAAATTAATGGCAAACTACTGTCCTACTGACACATTGCAGCAAAAGATATAAATAACTGGCTTAAAACCCTTTTTTGGGGTGAAAACACTATTCTTTCTTTTCCATAAGACTTTTTCACAGTACTGTATTTTAAAAACGAGATTGTTGCTACTTTATAAAGAATGAGCATACAGTCATTCACAGAACTGATTAAAGACAGTGACAGACAGCACTCATCTTAACTAAATATCAGAGTGAGTGACAGATATACAGTAGAAACATTATGTGTACTTTTGTATTAAATAATGACCCAGATTGTGAAATACATTTATTAGCCTTAGATTAAGGGAAGCACAACTTGGGAAATGAGAGCATCCAAGGTGAAAGCTATGGATTTATTTTAAATATTTGTAATGTTCTTTAATGTTATCCATAGTTTTTTTTGTAGTTCTTTTTTTTTTTTTTTTTTAAGTATCGGTTCAGGCACGTTGAGGCGCCAGTACCATTTTAAAAGTATCGAAAAGGCACTGGACCCTACTTAAAAGTTATTATTTATTTCTCACTACTGGCTCATTTGCCAAATGGGTGCTTTCTCTTCGTCCTCCACAAATTAAGCTACTGTAGGTAGTTGGGTAGTGAGACGTTTTAATAAATTATCGTTTGCGATTAATGACGCAAATGACAATGTTGTGATATCTAGGCTATAGAGCATCACAGTCCCACCCACAGCTGGTGCCGGAACTAAAAATTCAATGCAATTTCTGCATTGACATTTGGGGTATAAGCCATTAAAACGTAACCATACATGGTAGACTTAAAACCAGCTACGGCTGTACTAAGCAACAGTATATGCTCATATAAACGTAAAAAGATCATGGGGGCACTAACCTTGTTTTGATCTAAATGCCTTTTATTCGCTATGTCTTGGCTAAGTACTTCATTACCCACAATCCTGAACAATCCCACAATCCCACAGTGATGCATCTGATTGGTGGAGCTCGTATAACCGTCTGGTTAAACCCCTCGAAGGTCCGTGAAGACTGAAGATCATTAATAAAAAAATAAAATAAAATAAAAACCTGTATTGCGTTTTTGCACGGTAGACTTATCAGTGCAATCATGATCTCCTTGGCTGCCATTGAGAGTTTTGCAGGGAGGTTGGTAACTTTAGTTAGCATTATCGTCCACTTTAGCTAGGCTACTGTAGCCTCCATATGAAATGAGTCATATCAAGCATTTTATAATGCCACTGTCAAAACAATATTTAGCCTAGACATACCTTTTTGTGCATTTACTGAACATTTGTGTAATGGCAACGACATGTGTTGACAACTGAGCAGTGATTGCAGTCAGATACAAAGCACTGCACCATTGCTGACGTTATCGTTAACCACTTTCACACACGCACACAATATAAAATACACGATGATAAAATAAAAATCAATACACAATACATATATAAAACACTATTTATTTACACGATTAATACTGAAAGAACTGCTATTACTGCACATTCACTATATAAAATAAAATTCACTGGAGGAAAAAGTTCGCGCGAGCGGCCGTCATCAGATTTGGATGTCGCTCAAAAGGCTCGTTGCCTCGTTCGCAGTTGTGGCTTCAGTCGAATTCAATGGGGCGCGGTGGTTTATGGGATGAGTAGTTCCTGCGCTCGAAATGAAAATATGTACACAGTCTTGTACCTTTGACTTTTTTTGGATTTTGTCTTAATTTTTTCACTTGAAATGATATGTTATATGCTTATGAGTTCAGCCGTAGCTGGTTATCCTCACACATGCTCTAAAACTCTTTAGATACAGATTTTTCCGAAAGTGAATGGGAGAAATGAATGGGAAATTTACTTCCGGCACCAGAGCTCTCTCGGGCTGTGGGTGGGACTGTGAAGCTCTATATCAACTTTGTAACTCGTTACCCTCCGAACACTGGACATAGCAGACGTATGTACCGAATACAAGAAGCTATCAATCAAGAAGGTATCAGGATTATGAGTTATTTTTCATTTTTAGTTTTTGAATAATCACTTAGATTAATCATTCATTTTGACAGCACTATAATGTTTATTGTAAACCACACAAGAGTAATTGTTTCTTAGCCTGCACCAATGTTCTTGTCCATTGCCCTCACAGAGTCCTGCAGCTAAGCTTGGATGTACATTTACATTCCATTCAAGGTTATTGATGACATGCCTCTGAAGTTTGACTTTTTGCACCATAACAATACTTATTGGCAACTAGTCATCATATCTCTAGCTCTTTAATGTATTTGCATTGTACTAAAATGAGTTCATTTTCAATGGGCATATATGCGGCTGAAACAGGTAGCCTAGTGCCTCCCAATTTTTTCAACATGAACATTTTAATATAACATTATAGTCATTATGGCCTTTAGAAAATTTTTTTTTTTTTGAGGAGGTGGGGTAGTGCACAATAGGCCCCTGTGGCACGGCCCAAGCTTTTGTTCTTAATGGCATTTTTTTTCCTTACATTACTTTTACTTTTATACTTTAAGTAGTTTTTTAAACCAGTACTTTTACACTTTTACTTGAGTAAAAAGCTTGAGTTGATACTTCAACTTCTACAAAAGTCTTTTTAAACCCTAGTATCTATACTTCTACTTGAGTAATGAATGCCAATACTTTTGACACCACTGGTATTCAGACAAAATGTTAAGACAATTATCAACTTATGATAATTCATGAACTAAATAATGGTGATTGGCTAGTCAGGACTCGGTACTTTAACAAGCTGAGAACAAGCAGAAGGAAGTTTCCATCATTTTCAAGCGCAACTTTTTGAAGTTCTTTAAAAAAAGGCAACAGAAGGTGATTTTTCTTTCATTATAATTTAAAGACATTCCCTTGAGATAATGTCATTGTGCTTTATGTGTGAGGGACTGAGAGATGATAGTAGAGCTGACATTATTGAGTCAATGACTTTTCAAAAAACAAACAAAAACACGTCTTGAGAATCCAATCGCGATGAAGCCTTAGAATACAGTTATGATGCCCTTATAATTCAAGCAATTAAAGAAAAGAGACCCATGTATGAGTTTTATATTTTTATATTCTTTGCACAAGCAATGTACTTGTCTAAATATCTGCACACATATATGCTAATAATTTTATACAACAATGTCTAGCAACACGGTGTTTCATTCCTTGAATGAATCTGTTTTTGAAAGAATCATGTGAGCAAGTGATTAAACAGTCCATTCACTTGTTTAATTTCTAATTGAATCTGATGTTTTGAATCAATCGTTTGAACCATTCAAATCAATCACTAATTTAATAAAACAGGGATTTGCTGCCACCCACTAGTTTTTTTTATTATTGTCATCTTTACTCATCCATGACAGTCCTAAACCAGCCAAGGTGCTATTGCAAAAAGTCTTGGTCAGAATTATTGGCAACCTTGGTAAATATGATCAAAGAAGGCTGTGAAAATAAATATGCATTGTTAATCATTTTGATCTTTGATTTTTAAAAAAGGTAACATAAATCTAACCTGTCATTGGAGAAAAAAAAAAAATATATATATATATATATAGAGGAATAATGTGAACAGAACACCTGGTGGAGGTAAGAACTCTTGCTGCGGAGTTTTGAACATGCTGTAACCTTGCAATAAGTTCAGACCAAGAAATAGTGCATTGCAATAATCCAGACATGAAGTGATTAATGAACGAATAAAGTATTCAGTGTCGGCTAGAGTTAGAGAAGATCGAAGACATGCAATATTGTGAAGATGGAAAAAAATAAGTTTTAACAACAGAAGAAATGTGAGAGGCAAAAGAAAGAGATGAGTAAAATAAGAAACCAAAATTACGGACAGACGAAGAAGGCTTAACATGAACACCGTCATTAACAAAGGACAGGTCCATCCTTCTTACTGATGTACAGAGCCAATTATTAGAATATCCATTTTGTTATTATTTAGTTTAAGGAAATTCAAAGACATCCATTGATTGATATCCCTGATGCGTGCAGTAAGTGAGTCATGCAATGATGGCCTATCAGAGCAGGTGGTTAGGTAAATCTGAATGTCCTCAGCATGACAACGAAACTGAAGTCCATGTGCCTCTTTAGATGGTCTGGGGGATGAAGAAACAACCAATAGGTACAAATATATACACCTCAGAAAAAGAAAACAAACAAAAAACTATTCAAATTAACCCAAGATTAACCCTTATCCATGCCAAAAGAAAGAAAGAAACAAAACAAAACCACTTCTAACTTACATTATACCTCTAACCTAACTAAAGAAAAAGAAAGGAAGAAAGCAAATCTTCAGCGCCAAGCACCATATACTTCCTTATTCTCAACTAATAGAAAATAAACATACAGGGGCTGGTGTTCACCTCTTACAATGGTGTCTAAACAGATTGAGTTACCTAAATGTTGCACAATGGAAGTTGCACTACACCTTCCCTTTCCACCCTCCTCTTGGGTAAAGAGTAAACGTCATAGAGCACAAGCTCATCAAAGCTCAAAGAACAACGCCATTTGAGTCACAAAGTGATAAAAACAAACAAAATGGCAAATCAAGAAGAGGTAAGGATCAAAAGAAAATAAACACAAAAATATAGAACAAAAATACCAAGGAATTTGGCATAAACAAAAATAATAAAACAAGTCAAAAACGAGTAAAATGACAGCAATGCAGGGAGTAAAAGACGTCTCCGTTCACTTCATTCAGTATTTCAATACTGGATAAGCCGGCTTTTGTTTCTTTTGTTATTGCCCCCGCCCTCCGAGGGAAGCGTGGCTACTTAATATGCAGCGCTCTGGCCGGCTCTAGCTGATATCAAAATTCAATGAAGATGGACGCTGCAAAGATGATCGCAGACGAGCTGAACCGTGGCCGTTACACTGAAAATGTTTTGAAGTACTTCTTTGACAAGCCGTATGCTTATGAACAAGCGCTCAGTGATTCTGAAGACGATCTGAGCGGACGATGAAATATAATATATAATATCCCTAATCTACAACTGAGCGAAGATGACGACTAGGAAGAATGTATTGGACTGGCGTCAGACGAGTTGGACCGTAAGATATCAGAGGCTATATCGATAGTAACATTTGATGGGGATAAAGACAGAGAAATGGGGAAAATCCGTAACATTTAGAGGCAAACAGACGCACAGTCAAACTTCGGAGATGGTTACATCCACAAAGAAGACCCTGACAAAGAGAAAGTGTGCCCGAACGACTTATTTCATTGGAGGCATCGAGATTTGCAAGAATACTATTCTGTTTCTTATGGGGTGAGTTTCCATAAACATCAAAGTTTGTCGTTTTGTGTTCAGTGAGAACAGGTGAGAACTGCACGATCTTTAGAGGCTATTTTCTGCTTTTTGAGCTTTTTTAAGTGCCTACCTTCAAATGGCCACAACTTCTCCAAATATTATCAGATTTCCATGTGTTACACATCGTTGGAAAGCTTGGAGACTACACTTTCAGAATCTGCAAATAACTCAAAATGCCCCAGAACCAACTTGTGTCCCTACTTTCCGTGATTGGTCACATATATAAATGATAAACAGTAGTGGGCCAAGAACTGAGCCTCGAGGAATACCCTGGGAAAACACCCTGTTGAGGAAATCTTCCACATAAAATTCCAACCACTGACCAGCCTGCCACAAACCCCACAGCATGTTCTCAGCAGTCATCCTATTGGGTCCAATATACTGTCAAATTTAATTTGGAACCAGGGCAATTCATGACTTCATTCATTACCCTTATCTACCTCACTTTCTGTCCTCTCCTCTTAACCGGACTGATAGCACACATGTGACTGACACAAGCAAATATTGGTTGCACTTATTTTACAGTATGTGTACTTACATGTACTTATAGTGTACTTACAGTATGCTTATATAAGAAAGTTCTGGTAATACAGGGTAACTACATGGGGTAAGGTTAGGTTTAGGGGTAGGTTCAGGGTGAGTCCCTAGTATTACATAGTTATTGTAATTACTATAATAAGTACCTAGTATGTACATGAGGAACAGGACTGTAAAATAAAGTGCTACCCAAATATTATCAAAGTTATTAATTACCAAGTATTACTGTCGGTACTATGAAACCACATATGTCATTAATTAGGTAGAGCCAGCACTGATGTTGCATACCCAAACGCATGTCAAATTCACAACACATGTGGACATTGAGTTTGCTGCATTCTTGCTGCATTCTAGCTTAAAAATAGAACTCAGAACACTACAGAATATATTTAATGAAATTGCAAAGAACAACATTAGAGACCTTTTAGGCAAATAAGAAAAGTTTAGAAAATATTTTTGGTTCATTATGAAACTGTGTTGGAAAATATTCTAATAATCTAGATAATTAACGACAAAATAAAAATTACAAAAATAAAAAAACTTCAGCGTTGAAAGAGTGGGGGAATATAATGTAATTATGCAGCATCTGTGTGGGCGGTAGATGGGTGAGTCTGATCCAGATACTGTATAAAAGAAAGGGCAGTAAGGAGAGCAGAACAAACTCCCAAAAGGAGGAGACTCACACATGGCCTATGAGACAGAGGATCATGAGATACAATACTGCTTTCCTGCCATCAACTCATCATGTATTAAGGGAAAACACTCAAGTCATGAATCCAATATCATGTATATGTTTTTTTCATTGCTGTCAGCATGGACTGTGTTTCTGAACCTGCTGGTGATCATCTCCATCTCTCACTTCAAGAAGCTTCACACTCCAACTAACCTCATCATTCTCTCTCTAGCTGTGGCCGACATGCTTATTGGACTTTTGATGCCCTTAGAGGCCATGAGGCTGATTGAGATCTGCTGGTACTTTGGAGACACTTTCTGTGGACTGTTTTTGGCAATAACAGGGCTGCTTATTTCAGCATCTCTTTATAATTTGATTTTAATTGCTGTTGATCGTTATGTGGCCGTGTGTCACCCTTTACTGTACCAACAAAAAATAACTACAACTAAAACTTTTATTATCATATGTGTCTGCTGGGTGTGGTCTTCAGCATACAATATTTCTTTCATAACAGATAACGGATATTTTGATCCATCAAGAAGAACACATAGGTGTTATGGAGAGTGTCCCTTTATGATTAACTCTGCCTGGAGTATGACTGATCTGTTCTTGTCCTTCCTTTTTCCTTGTACTGTGATTATAATTTTATATCTGAAGATATTCTATGTTGTACATCAGCAAGTGAAAGTCATAAACTCTCTGATGAAGAGCGGTAAATGTGTAACGGAGGGTTCATCTATGAGGAAATCTGAGAGTAAAGCTGCCCTGACATTAGGAATCATTGTGAGTGTTTATCTGCTTTGCTATATTCCATACTATATCTTGTCTCTAACAGTGAATACAATAATTTATTTCAAAATAGTAAGATTTCTAATATGGATAGTGTATATTAATTCAAGCCTGAATCCTCTGGTCTATGCTTTATTTTACCGTTGGTTTAAAGTGTCAGTTAAACACATCTTTATCAAAGTATTTCAGACAGTATCCTCTCTCACTGACA
Source organism: Carassius auratus (assembly GCF_003368295.1). Classification (NCBI taxonomy): domain Eukaryota; kingdom Metazoa; phylum Chordata; class Actinopteri; order Cypriniformes; family Cyprinidae; genus Carassius; species Carassius auratus. Next base: position 14,651,125 of record NC_039277.1, on the reverse strand, counting down.
TTTTTAACAATTATAATCAGAGTTTAAAATAGATCACAATTGTTGTGAGGGTTTGATCCCCTCACCTCCTTTTTCTTTACTGATAAAGCACAAACTAATGTTTAAATCATAAGTCCTAGTCCTGCGCTTTGTTGTTATTGTTCTTGTCATGGCTTTGATGTTCATAAAGTAGACATAATTATTAACAATAATCAAGCACATTTTTCAATTTATGGCTTAAATCAACTTTTGATTGTGCTGTAGTATGTCTAAATGCTCATTTAAATAAATAATATACACATTTCTTTAGCCAGTTTATAATTTGACAACATCAATATTTTCAATATCTGAGGAACTCTATTTGTTTATTTCACAATTTTAATACACAATTCAGTGAAAGATCATCTCAACATCTATAAAACATGCAAAACATGAATAATACAAATTATAAGTTTTCACATCATTGACATGAGTTTTATAATATCATTCATGATACCTGAATGACGTGTTAATAAATATGAAGTTAAATAATGCTGTTGAAAACTTCAAGGTAAAATGCATTTAATGTTTGCATAAATGTTTATATTGGTCTAATAAATTAACATAATTGCTAATAATTAATTAAGGAAATAGATTGGAGTACAAACCTAAGGAAAGCAAACTAATTATAAAAATATTATTATTATTATTATTATTTTAATTTTTTTTTCCTACTAGACTGGTATTTCATTTATTTTAGACTGAATAGGCTCTGTGGATTAAATTAAACTCTCTGACTAGAACTTGGGCAAACTGAGTGGCAGTCACTGAGTTGGTTACAATTAACAAAATGTATTAATGATTAAAAGAGTGTTATCATCCAATCATTATCGATATTTACATATCTAATAGTTGTACATTTATCTCTGTCATTTGATCTGCATTGTCCTGCAAAATCTAGTGACCAACAGGGAAGTATCCATGTGGTCACCATAAAAGTGTGCCTTTAGAATGTGCAACAGCACCTAATTTTCACTCTAAAACATGTAGTGCTCATGTTTATTTTATTGAATCATGGCCTTTTACATTTTTAATAATCACATTAAAGACCTCTTCAAATTATAATTAAGATGTTTGTTATATAATGTAAGACTTTTTAAACCACACAGGAACTTCTTTTTTTTTTCACACACACTCCTAAAGAAATTTTACAGACTCACACACATCTATTCTTAGCAGAAAATGTGAGTTAAATGCAATCACTGTTGAGTTCTACTGCTGCAGTCAGTGTGCTAGAGTCAGTGGCTGTTGGAAACAGTGATACTGTACTACAGAGACTCAGTATTACAATACAAGTCTTAAAGCCACAGTCCATAATCCTCTTTGTCGCCATCTCTGTTTAATATCTGCAATTGCAGCAGGCATATGGAGTGAGAATCATGCCAAAACCTCACACACATACACAAAATGTGTTTTACTCACACCCAACGATTCACAAACAAACTCAGTGTGGTTTGCAAATACAAAACATCACTCACAAACTAATGCATTTTGTTCTGCAAATAAAAAACGTAGCTATCAAACAAATACAGTAGGTTTTACATTAACAAAGAAACGTATGTCTTCAATGACAAAAATATCTTCCAAGTACAAACTAAAGTCTTTCAAGTACAAAACAAAATTCTTCAAATACAAAACAAAATCCTTCAAGTACAAAACAAAATTCTACAAGTACGAAAAACTGTCACGTGACTTTTGGCACAAATTTTTCGCCTTGCTGATCCACACGCAAATGCCTTCAGATCCACACACATGCTGGTAAACTGTCATCTAATTCGCACTCCACAACAGCAGGTGGCGCTGTTAGCGACTTGCTCTGCGCCGGCACCGACATGGAAACAGGCTAGCGTGAGGGATGTTTTGAACACGATGAGCGGCCAACTGGTGAGTTTCCAGTCATTGCTGGTGAAAAATCAGCCTGAAGGGGTTGTTTTTCGCTATAACAACCGCCTCGCTATACACGATCCCACTTATTACATTGCTACCTACAAAATAAATAAATAATTTGACAAAATGTATTGATTTAAAAAACGATTGTATTGCTTCCGCTAAAGAAAATAGTCCGTTCCGCGTCCATATCAACAGTCTGTTTTTCATGGCAAGGGTGTGTTTAGACCTCCAAATCAACCCTGGTCTTCTGCTAGTGTCTAATAAAATATAGAGGCTTTATTCCATATCAAATCAGTCAGAATCCAGGAAAGTGGTTGCAGCAACATCTCAGATGAAGAGTTTTTCTATATTATATTTGGGTCCCAAAACCAAGGCCTGTAAAAATATTCATATTTTTTTGTCAGTCCTTACGATTGTCATTTTCATAGCATCAAAAACACTATCAGAGAACCATGTTTGGTCATTAATATCTTAAAGTGTTATTCATAGCCTCACCAAACTTTGCAGGATGGAAGACAAACATGTTCTTAGTATAACTGAACCAAAGTTTTTACTTCATGTCCATTGAGATTCTACAAGGCCCTAGATTTGGGTAAATGGCTAAACCTCTGATACTGAGGGTATTATAAACTCATTTTCTGCATCCGTATGATATCAATCATTACATTTTCTTAATCATAATCATGTGTCATTATTTGAGGTCTCTATCACTAATGATATGTAATAATTGATAGCCTGATTGCACTGTAAGTCGCTTTGGATAAAAGCGTCTGCTAAATGCATACATTTAATTTAAATTTAATTTAATGGTCATGAAGATATTAAGAATGAACCAAAGTGTAGTTTTAGGTCATTTTACTGGTCATGTTCAGTTACACCAGTATTTTTTATCTCATACATTTTTCCTCTTTTCCCCTCTCTCTAGGAACTGCTTGCACAAACAATGTTAGAGAGAATCCACACAACGGCTCCAGCATATTGTCTGTCAGCAACCCCTTGACCTGGATTACCTTGAATTTGTGTGTTTTCAGGAGGCTGTTCTTTTTAGTGCTGCCTCTAACCAGGTTCTCATCCCAAAAGGCATTTTAGATGCACTCACAGAGCTGCACAAGTTGGTTAAAGGCGCGGTCACACTAGACTTTAAACGTGCAAAATTATTTCGGACACCGCTGCGAATATGGGCGGGAGCAATAAAACGGTCTTTCCTCAATTATCACAACATGGATTAATATGTGCTTGTACTGTGTCTTTTGCGACGGCGTCGAAAGCGTCTTATTATATTGTACTCTCTGTATCTCTCTCTATATAAATATATACACCCTAAGTGTTTTTATAAATTATAAAACATCCACATTCAAATGTATCATCTGTTCCGGTTGACACTACAAACCATGCAGATTCTATATTTTATTTTGTATAATCTTTTAAATATGTATTATATAAAATAGGACGCTGCGCTACAGCTAAAGTTACATAGCGCTTCCTTCATTTTTGAATTTCTGTACAGAGAGGTCACGCAGTGACGTATCGATCTTCTACTGGTCCCACATCTTCACGTGATGCGAATTCGCAGGTCAGAGTTCACCAAACTTGAACTTTGGAATGCAGCGAAATGTGAAATTTTTTGCATGAGCTTGCGTTTCCGGTCTGATGCATTCGTATGCATATGAATGGAAGTCAATGGAGAGAAAAGTGCAGTGTGACCGCCCCATAAGAAAGAGAAATCCAGGTCCCCATAGTAAAAAAAAAAAAAAAAAAAAAAGAGAAAGAGAAAGATTTTGTATTTTTTTTTCTTGGTTGTTCCAACCCCCCAGATGTTTTAAGATTGTATTCACACTACAATAAAAGATAATACAATCTACAAGTGTTTGGTTTGAACATTCATTACGACATTAAGAGAGCTGAAAGTCTTAAAGTCCGCTGCTAGCACTGCTTGAGGAAAGCTATTCTTCCTGCTGCCACTGGCAGTCCTAACACGGGGCATGTCTGCTGGTCTGATTTGATTAAACAGAGAAAAATCAAACATTAGAGCACCTCACTGATTTAGAAATATTTATTTCAGTTACTGTAACATCTTACAAACCAGTTATTAGCAGGGGCACTGTTCTGTAAATAAGTGTTCTTTTTGTATTTGTGCTGCATTATCATTGAATCAGGTCCTTTGCTGAGTACATTTTTCTGTAAGCCTAGTAAATGCTGGACATACTCCACAGTAAGTAGGTAGATGTCTGAGCCATGTGATTGAGAGTGTCCCAGGGGATTTATGGCTGCCCTTAGTGCTGCCATTTGTTCATCACTCAGTGTATCGCCCATCTCAGGAAAAGTGACACCATGGTGTGGCCCATCAGGCAGACCACTGTCCTCCCAGTCCAAATGTGGTAGGCACAATACCTGAAAAGACATGTCAAGTGTTTATGTAGGGCAGTGGTTCTCAAACATTTTTACATCAAGGACCCGGACCACATTTGATAACATTTTGTAACAAATTTATAAAGAAGTTTGTGGACAAATAGTCTATTTCTAGAAAAAGTCAGAATTAAAAAGTTGTGTGTATTTATATACCCCCCCCCCTTTAACCTCCCTCAAGGACCAGTGCCAAACCCTTTGCCAAGTTTATTCTTACTGATTGAATATACTTTAATTCAAATAAAATCTTCGCACATACTTCATACATACAGTTCTTTTTAGCAAGGTTTAAGGGTTATTAACAAGCAGGTTATGTCCTAATTTTCAGCTTTAAAAAAATTGCGGCACCCATGTATGCTGACAGCCTGCTGGTATGATATGGATGCAGAAAATGAGTTTATAATACCCTCAGTATCAGGGGTTTAGCCATTTACCCAAATCTAGGGGCCTTGTAGAATCTCATCAGACATGCAGTACAAACTTTGGTTCAGTTATACTAAGAACATGTTTGTCTTCCATCCTGCAAAGTTTGGATGAATGAATAACACTTTAAGATATTAATGCCCAAACATGGTTCTCTGATAGTGTTTTTGATGCTATAAAAATGACAATCTCAAGGACTGACAAAAAATATGAATATTTTTACAGGCCTTGGTTTTGGGACCCAAATATAATATAGAAAAAACTCTTCATCTGAGATGTTGCTGCAACCACTTTCCTGGATTCTGACTGATTTGATATGGAATAACGCCTCTATATTTTATTAGACACTAGCAGAAGACCAGGGTTGATTTGGAGGTCTAAACACACCCTTGCCATGAAAAACAGACTGTTGATATGGACGCGGGACGGACTATTTTCTTTAGCGGAAGCAATACAATCGTTTTTAAAATCAATACATTTTGTAAAATTATTTATTTATTTTCTAGGTAGCAATGTAATAAGTGGGATCGTGTATAGCGAGGCGGTTGTTATAGCGAATAACAACCCCTTCAGGCTGATTTTTCACCAGCAATGACTGGAAACTCACCTGTTGGCAGCTCATCGTGTTCAAAACGTCCCTCACGCTAGCGTTTCTTCTTCTCTCCTGTTTCCATGTCGGTGGCGGCGCAAGTCGCTAACAGCGCCACCTGTGGAGTGCAAATTAGATGAAAGTTTACTAGCATGTGTGGATCTGAAGGCATTTGCGTGTGGATCAGCAAGGCGAAAAATTTCGTACTTGTAGAATTTTGTTTTGTACTTGAAGGATTTTGTGCGTGAGTAAAACACATTTTGTGTGTGTGTGTGTGAGGTTTTGGCATGAATCTCACTCGATACAGGCACGGCTCCAGTGCTGATCAATCAGCAAAGCTGATTCTGTGATTAATAATACCGGTGAATCTCCATCACAGGCTTTTAGATTGAGCGACATTTAATACACAGTGCTGTAGACCACTGACAAGCTGCACTATATCATATTCATTAGATGAATCCGATTGGATTATGAATGTGATATTGCGTAGCTTGTCAGTGTTTTTATTAATCCCATTTATGTTTTTGTTAATACAGCACACAGCACTAGTCAACTAAATGAATATAACATGGCAAAGATGAATGCACTTTTGAAAGCTGAATCAAATGTCATTTTGTAATTTCTGTGATCTAATGTGATGTTGTTCCTTTTCTTGTTCATGATGAAATGCTTTTTTATTGCTGTAAATAATTTATAGCATTAACAAGATGACCTGTTGAATTAATTTCAGAAGCGATGACTGATGGATGTATTTTTAGTCCTGTGCCTGTATATATTTATTATGATATAATATAATTAGTATTGACCAAGTATGAAAGACCACACAAGCTATAATTCATTCTGGCACACATTCTCCACTCACATACATATATTATTGCTTTCACACACATACATTCTCCTTACACATACACTTCTACTCTCTCTCATGCACATACATTCTCCTTTCACATACATATATTTCTACTATCTCTCACACACATACATTCTCCTTTCACATACATACATTTCTACTGTCTCTCACACACATACATTCTCCTTACACATACATACTTTTTTTTTGTTTTCACACACATGCATTCTCCTTTTACATATATATATTTCTATCTTTTTTGGTATCCATTACTTCCTGTTTAAGCAGGAAGTCATTCTCAGACCAGGAAATACATGAGCAAGACCTGCTCAGCTCATCCTCACAATTTTACAGTTATGCTATTCAAAGTCATCCTTTTTTTTCCTTTTCAAGTACATATTCTAAGTTTTGAACTTGAACATATCATTATGTAACCTACGTGTTTTAAAGATCTGTGTACAAGTGTTAAGACACTGATGTTGATCGTATTAAGAGGGCTTAACACTAAATAAATTTTCTACTGGTCTGATTCGGCCAGTGTTTTTTTTTTTTTTTTTACTTGCCCTGGCAAAATGTTCACAGGACTTGCCACAATCAATCAATCTATCAATAAGACTTATTGTTTTCAATGTTGACTGTAACATTGTATTGTAATAAATGATAACCATTTTGCACAAATAGGTACAATAGTTAAAAGATTATATAAACCATGCTTTTTCAGGTCTTTCAGGTAGGCCTAACTATTCCAGTTAAGGATGCACTGATCAGGATTTAATTTATTTTACAATAAAATGAGCCGATTCCCATTCTCGTTGTCAATTTATTTAATTCTTAATCTTTTTTTTTTTTTTTTTTTTACATTTATTAAATGTTTACTTTGCTCTGTTACTGGGCAAACTAACCTTGAGCAAACAAACAAACAAACAAAAAATATATGCAACATGAAACAAGTGCAAAAAACAAAAACATCAGATGCGCTGAATTAATATTTTATTATTAATATTTATTATTATTAGTTTTATTTCCTTAATTATATGTGTCTATGTTTGTACTTTCTGTACTGGAAGCTCCTGACGAAATTTATTCTGTGTGTAAACACTTGGCAATAAAGCTCTTTCTGATTCTGCCGAAAATGCTAATTCAATCTCTGACAGCAGGTGGCGAGTTATTGCTGCACGCAGAGTGCAATGGGCTCGGTGCACAAGATGGCACCGGTGAGCTTCAGCGATGCGAGTCTATGCATACATACTTCCGGTCTTGCTACGCTCGCATTTACTATAAGGGAAACTTACAAACGAAACTTGGCTAGATGTATATATCAATTATTTTATTTATTTAACAGCAGATAGTGGCATATCAAAAACATGGGGAAACATCCTCCCTACATTTTTGAATACTTCTGTGTGGAAATTCATCAAGATACAATGTGGAGATTGCTATATTTTTCTGTTGATTATGCGGATCAGCGTCGATGTCAGGTTAATCAGTCCACATGGATTTCTTCTTTCAATCACAAACCACTCAAATATGCAATACTTTACATTTTCGAAGAGCTGATTTTGTTCTGACTGTTATGTAAGATCAAAGTTTCTGACTGTCAAACGAGACAAACTGAGAATGGGCATGTCTTGTGATAGCTCACGGATCTGTTCATCAAGGTCCCACTGAATGGGATTGACAAATAACTTTGTTGGCAAAATGGGTTCTGGTTCTTCTATGGTTCCACGGGATGGTGGAGGCAGGAAAGGGTATCTGCTATCGTGTTCTTTGATCCTGGGCGGTAGGATATCTGGAAATGAAACCGAAATGAGTCCATCGCGCTTTATGATGGTTAAGTCTCTTGGCTTCCTTCAAGTACTGGAGGTTCTTGTGGTCAGTAAGTACAAGAAATGGATGTCTGGCCCCTTCCAACCAGTGTCTCCATTCTTCCAGGGCGAGTTTCACAGCCAAAAGTTCCCCATTGCCAATATTGTAGTTTCGTTCAGCAGGGGATAATTTTGGGGTAAAAATGCACAAGGCATGGGTTTGGATGAGTTTTTGGGGTCCTGTGACAGGATAGCCCCAACGCCTGTCGTTGAAGCATTCACTTCTACAACGGACTTCCTTTCAGGATCTGGATGCTGGAGAAGAGGAGCAGTGGTAAAGGCGGTCTTAAGTGTTTGGAAAGCATTTTCAGCTTCTGAGGTCCAGCAAAGGGTCTTCGGCTAACCTTTCAAGAGTAATGTTACTGCTGCTGTTATCATGCTGTACTGGTTTATGCATCGACGGTAAAAGTTTAAAAAACCCAGGAATCTCTGTAAATCCTTGATTGACTTAGGAGTGGGCCAGGAGGTAATGGCTTGGGTTTTATGGTCATCCATCCTGACTCCTTCCTTGCTGAGGTGGTAACCCAAGAACTCGACGGAAGTCTGGTGGAAAACGCAGTTCTCAGTTTTCAAGAACAGGGAGAACTCTCTGAGCCACTGGAGCACTTGAGAGAACTGACGTCGATGTTCAGTTTGACTGTGGGAGAAGATGAGAATATCATCGATGTACATGAGAAAAAAGCGGTTCAGGAACTCTCGGAGGACTTTATCCATGAAACTCTGGAGTACAGTGGGGGCATTTACTAGGCCGTATGGCATTACAAGATATTCATAGTGACCTGCGGGGGTGATGAATGCCGTCTTACATTCATCTTCTTCCCGAATTCTGATCAGATTAAATGCACTCCTGAGGTCCAGTTTGGTGAATATGCAGGCTTTGCGGAGTTGTTCAAGGGAGGATGGGACTAGAGGGAGTGGGTAACTAAATTTCACTGTGATTTTATTTAGGGTCCATCCTAAACCTCCATCCTTCTTCGGGACAAAGTAAAAGCTGGTGGCAGCTGGGTAGGTGGAAGGTCTGATGTGCCCTTCTCTCAGAGCCTCTTCGATGTATTCTTGCATGGCCGTTTGTTCAGGGATGGACAACGAGTAGATCCGACCCTTGGGAATGGTTTCACCTGGGATTAAATCGATTGCACAATCCCAAGGTCGGTGTGGTGGTAACTTGGAGGCTGCCGTAGGACTGAACCCATCTGCAAAGGATGAATAACATGAAGGAATGTTAACTAACAGATTTCCTTTGGGGCTTTCAATGGATGTATAATTTACGGACACAGGTTAGGGTTGGGTAGAGGGTGTGAGGCTAGTGGCTATGCAGTTGCAACCCTATGGATCAAGAAATGCTGCGTGATCAGCTGGGGGGACAAGCCTGGCTGCTTGCAGTGCTTAACAGATTGTTGCTGGAGGATGAGATCACTCTGAAAAAAAAAAAAAAAAAACTGTGAATTTAACGTGTCAAGTTCAGCCCACTGTACATAATGCTTCACTCCTCTCTGGTATGGATGCAAGTGGAAACCAACCACAGAGTGCTGTTCGAGCTGTTTTGGCGAATTTAGGGAACTTTTGACGCTCTAGCGGATAATAAACAGAACTGCTTGCATCTTGCGGAAGAACATCGTAGCCGGAACTACTTCTCTCTGTTTATGTCTATGAAGAATCACAAAGGTTCTGGGTTACTCCGCCGCGGTACCCCCGAAGCAATCTAAAATAGTCCGAATATAAACACTTATTATAGGTGCACCCTAGTGATTCAGGACAAGCTAAAAACACGGTTTGGAAAATGGATTCATGGTGTACTCGCTTATTATATAAATTTTTCTACACATTTTGAACACAAATAAAGTTAACTGTAACTGCAAATCGCAATAGGACCACTGGGAGGAGCCAGAGGAGCTTGATTTTTTTCACAGATTATCTGTCTCATATTCTACTGTCAGGACATAATGACAGGTTTAACAAATATGTAAAAAATATATATTTACAAAAGTTACCTACTGCAGCTTTAAAGAGATGCAAAGATTATAAAGCACCAAAACCAAATCAACATTGCTACCACTGTGTATCACATAATCACTTAGCTAATGATAGAGACTGTCCTACTGCATCTGCTATTTGCAATAAATGCAAAAAACGTCGTCATGAACTCAGAAACGTATTATCAAATGCATTCAGCCGAAGATTGGTCATGAAAACAGTGCAAGAAATTTCTGTGCCAGAAAGGACAGTGCTTAATTTTAACACTTCCGCGGATGATAACATTTACTGTGAAGTTGAAATAGCAACACCAAAATCTATGCTCATAAAGTGAAACTTTATATAGCATCTGAAAATCACTGATATGCACAGTACTTCAATGCATGCAATTCAAGTGACAAATAGGGTGCTTGATTGTGCGGACGAACATTTAAATGTGCAAGGCAAGTGTGTAAAAGGAATCATAGCCTACATAAGGTGCAAGTGGAAAACACCATTAAACCTGTGCAGCAAAAAGTCTGCCAGCTTCCAATCTGGAAGGATGTGTCAGGATGTGTTAAATGAGATACAACGGCTCCTAAAAACTGGAATCATGAAGATCATAGATGCGAGCCCCTGGGTTTCACCATTAGAGGTGACGAAATAAAGAAACAAGGAGGAATCCATATGTGTGTGGATTTACACGAGCCAAATAAAAGTATAATTGTGGATTCACACCCACTACCACATATGATGTTTTAATAAGAAGATTCAGGAGGAGCGCGTCAGATACATAGCCTTCTCAACACAGGTGGACCACATTCAAGTAATCAATACATTAGTATAAATATCGCTGACTTACCTCTATCCATTGACGGTTTATCAGCATCCCTCCTTCACCCCATCTCCTCACTTCGAGTTCACTTTATAAATAGATGGGGAAGGGGGGTACTTTAGGTTCGGGCCATTCCCGAGCTCGGAGCCATTCCCCGGACAGCACGCCAAATACGCATTCCATACCTCAGCTAAATATATATGAGCATGAACTCGTGAAATGCAAGAGCTGTTTGCGGAGTTGAATGGTGCTACAGTATTTTTTGAAGATTGACTTACAGAGTGTTTATCATCAGTTGCCTCTAGCTGTGGAATGCAGAAACCATGGCTGTGTTTCTATGGCGCAAAGGGACTGTACCTATTTGCATAGGTTCCCTATGGTCTCGTGTTTTTGGTTGCCAGGACAAGACAACCCTGCACAGATTACCAAAAAAAAAAAAAAAACAGCATTAAGGGACCAGTGGATAGAGTTTATTTTTTACAGATCATCAACGGAGTTGTGCAAGTGTTTGTTCCCTGCATTTCGGAGATGCTTGTTTTACAAACAAGGCCCAGTTTGACGCCGAATTTGCATATCGTTTATTACTTAAGGATGATGCAGTCCCAACATCAAGTAAACAACAAGCGATGTTGGCATCAAACTGCGCTTCCCACATGTACACCTTTAAAGAAAAAAAAAAAAAGACGACATAAAGTGGAACTTAGTCATTTTCCAAAATCACTAAGCAAATATATACAGTTTCAATACATACCACATAGAGACGTCCTGCTGTAGTTGTTCCTGCTGCTGCTCTTGTTCAATTTCAGCCTCGGGATCTTATTCTGGATCATAAATATACGGCTGAATCTGACTGTTAGCCATGGTTGTTTTGGATGATGGTTTTTTCATCATGGTAATGTCACAGCTTCCAGATGCTCTCAACGCAAAAGCCTACTTACGCTCGTGATTCTTTAGTTCCGCCCACACGTCATGCCTCCAGTCGCTCGTGTTTTTCCGAAAAAAAAATGGAAATATAAATATAATAAAACTAAAGACTTTTTGGAGATATGAAGGATGCAGTACTACTCTATAGGTACTCAAAATTAACAGGAGATTGAGTGAAAATGAGCATGAGCAAAATATGAGCAAAAAATGAGCAAAAATATGCACACACTCTTAGGAAATCTGCCAGGTTGCCAATGCTATCTTGATTATAACATGTTATGGTGAAACCAAGGAGAAAAATGATCGATGTCTAAAGGCTGTCTTACAGCGCCTCAAGAATGCAAACCTGAAATTGAACCTCAACAAAAGTACATTCACCCAGCAGAATTTGTAATACTTGGGCCACACTATTTCAGCTGAAGGTTTATGCCCTAGTATGCAACTGTTGTTGATCCTTTAAGGCGCCTGCTAAAAACGGCTTCACAAACAAGCATGAACTGCCCAGCTGAGGCGGAGGACAGTTTTCTAAAGCTGAAAACACTACTCACTATGTGTTTTCGTTGTGGAACGCTGAAGAACGTGCCTCTAGGGGATAAGATTCACTCTCAGAACAGATCATTAAGCATTATTAACTCTACAAAAGGCATGAATCACGCTAGCATACATATTGCAAGATGTTTAGCTAGACTGCTTTGTTATCAATATGATGTGGTGCATAGGGCTGGACACAAAAACTTTATAGCTGACTGCTTGTCTAGAATGCCAGTAGAATCACAAGATTATGAGCAAAATGCTGAACCTGCATTGCATGGTGAAATAGACACTGTGAAAGGCCCCATACCTCTCTCACTTTTGGAAGAACAAAGTGATTGCTGCCCTTAACTTGCTCGCCTAAAAACCCAAATGCAAAGTTGGTGGCCAAAGAAACAAACAGACGCTCCTGTGGAGCTGTGTCCTTACTATCATTTACGACATGAACTTTCTGCTAAGGCTCCAGTCCTGCTACTTGGTTCTTGTGTTCTGGTACCAGTATCACTTCGCACTACACTCATGCATCTTGCATATGAAGGACACCAGGATATCATGCGAATGAAACAATGACTACGCGAACTGTAGTGGTGCACATGGACGCGATGGTCAGTGGCCTCATAAAAACATGTACTGCTTGAAAAATGAATGATAAGTCAGCTCACACACATGCAGCCCCAATATAGCCAGGGGAATTGCTGTAAGGCCCTTTTCAAAAAGTAGCTGTTGAAGTAGTAGGACCATTCAACATTGCTACACACGATTATTGTTATACCATTACGCTACTGGACTACTACAGTAAATGGCCTGGGGTGGCTTTCACTCCATCTGTCACCACAGCTACATTAGTGATATTCTAACTTCAGTATTTGCTAGCGAAGGTAACTCTGCATACATAGTTACTGACAATGGCAGTCAGTTCTGCTCATTAACATTCCAGGATTTCATGAAGGACAATGGAATTACACACATCCGCACTAGTGTGTATCATGCTCAAGCAAATGGTGCTGTTGAACGTTTTAATAGAGTCCTCAAGAATTGATTATAAACTGCTGCCCAGTTGCACAAGCCTCGGAAACAAGAAGTAACTGCATTCTTAAAGGTCTACAGAGTGACACCACATGCAACTACTGACAAAACTCGTTTTGAATTGATGAGAGTGAGACAAATGCACATAAAACTGCACATTCTTCCTAGTCCACACTCCTAGACCACACTGGATTCTGCCATTAGGCAGTATGTCAATGCCAATTAATAGAAAAGCAAGGTTTACACGGATGCCTAACATCTTTTCCAACTGCCGATCAGCAGTCCGGTTCGAGGTTACTTTGCTGCTTCCCAGAAGTTACTCAACCAGAGGTTGAGGACATCATCAAGGGGATGAGATCCTCTACCTGTGCCCTTGATCCCTTCCCAACAGCTCTGGTGAAAGCAAATATTTCTGTTATCAGTCCTTTTATTACTATGATAATAAACCAATCAATTCAGTCTGGTCATGTACCATTTGTTCTAAAAACGGCTATAATCAGACCACTACTCAAGAAACCTACCCTGGACCCTCAAACTCTTGCTAATTATAGGCCGATATCCAACTTACCATTCCTTTCAAAGGTTTTGGAGAAAGTAGTTGCCAGGCACCTTCACGATCACCTCAAGTACAACAACCTTTTTGAAAAGTTTCAGTCTGGCTTTCGTTCCGCCCACAGCACAGAAACAGCCTTAGTGAGAGTGACAAATGACCTGCTAATGACAGCTGATGCGGGTTCACCATCACTCCTTGTCCTCTTGGACCTCTCTGCAGCTTTTGACACCGTTGACCACGGTATACTTCTTAAACGGCTGCACCACTCTATTGGTCTCAATAACACCGTCCTGCGCTGGTTTGAGTCATATCTCACAGATTTATTTATTTAGGAAATAAGGGTATGGATGACTCATAACTTTCTCCAGCTGAATAGTTCAAAGACAGAAGCTATCCTCGTTGGTTCCCCTCATCAGATCAGATCATCTTCCATAACCTGCATTACATTCTCTGGCCAGGATATTCCCCTATCATCATTAGTCACCAATCTTGGTGTCAAGTTTGATCTTCATTTAGCCTTTGAGGCGCATATTAAACATCTTTGTAAAACATCTTTTCTCCACCTCAGGAATATAGCCAGACTCCGCCCCACACTTACCCTACATGATGCTGAGAAACTCATTCACGCCTTTGTCTCCTCAAGATTGGATTATTGTAACGCTCTTCTCATCGGGATTCCTAGCAAGAGCATCCAGAAACTCCAGCACATACAAAACAGTGCCGCTCGGATCCTGATGAGAGTGCGTAAATATGAACACATCACACCAATTCTTCGATCTTTGCATTGGCTTCCCATTTCTGCCCGGATTGAGTATAAAGTCTCCCTTCTCACACATCAGTGCATCCATGGCAATGCCCCCAGTTACCTTCAAGAACTCCTAACTCCACAGACTTCAGTACGTTCCCTCCGCTCCACAAATACCCACCGGCTCCGTCCCCCTAAGACTAAGTCCCGTACAATTGGGGACAGAGCCTTCTGTGCCGCGGCCCTTCGGCTCTGGAATGCTCTTCCTGAACACTTGAGGGCTCCACAAACGACAAATGGTTTTAAAAAGGACTTAAAAACGTATCTTTTTAAAAAGTTTTTCAATGTTTAAAACTTTTTTTCATGTTTAATTTTGTTAGTTTTAGTTGGCAGTTGTTTTTTAACTTAATTTTTAGATTGTTTTTTTTTTTTTTTTTCTGCTTTTATTGTAGCACTTTGAGATTTTCTTTAAAATGTAAAGTGCTTTATAAATAAAATGTATTATTATTATTATTATTATTATTAGTGCAAAAATTCCTTCCTTTCGGCCAGGAGATAAAGTATGAGTGAGAAAATCATTCCTTGTAAAGAAATCAGACTCAAAATTATCACAACATCTCACGGTGAATAAACAAACAGGAGCGAGTACTTACCTTCTCAGTCATGGGAGATGTTGGAACAAAGTTTGTTTCTCCAAGTGTGCTGGAAAGTAACAGAGGATTCCTTCAAGGGCTCTCTAGCAGATACAAATACATGCCCAAGGAGTGTGAGTATGAAGAGGAGTGGTAAACTGATATTTACTACTGACACTACAGCGAAATAAGAAGTTAAAGAGGTTTATTATTACTGTTTTTTCCCTGAGACATTCAACATCATTACATCTGCCGGTGTTGCATGCTTTATGTGTGCGCTTGACCGCTTATTAGGCTATGTAAGCAATTAAAGGCACATTAGCATGATTTAAATGATTTATTAATAAACGTGTGATTAGTTGACTAATACTTAAAATAAACGACTGCTAGTCGACCAGAAAAATATTTAGTCGAGGGCAGCCCTAATGAAAACATGATGAAACAGGAGGAAAAAAAGTCATTATGCAGCATCAGAGTAGGCGGTAGATGGGTTGGTCAGTCTGATACAGACACTGTATAAAATGAAAGGACACTAAGTAGAGCAGAACAAACTCCTTACAGGAGAAGATTCACTCATGGCCTATGAGACAGAGGATCATGAGATTCAACACTGCTTTCCTTCCATCAATTCATCATGTATCAAGGGAAAACGCTCCAGTCATGAATACAATGTCATTTACATGTTTGTATCAATGCTTTCAGCATGGACTGTGTTTCTGAACCTGCTGGTGATCATCTCCATCTCTCATTTCAAGAAGCTTCACACTCCAACCAACCTGATAATTCTCTCTCTAGCAGTGGCTGACATGCTTTTTGGACTTGTGATGCCCATAGAGGCCATGAGGCTGATTGAGATATGTTGGTACTTTGGAGACACTTTCTGTGGACTCTATACAATATTTATTTGGATGCTTCTCTCATCATCTCTTAGTAATTTAGTATTAATTGCTGTTGATCGTTATGTGGCTGTTTGTAACCCTTTACTGTACCCACAGAAAATAACCATGACTAAAACATTAATAAGCATCTGTCTGAGCTGGGTTTGCACTTCAACTTATAGCACTGCCTTTGTAATTTCACTCAGAACATACATTTGTTATGGAGAGTGTTCTGTTATCATGGGTTTTTCTTGGAGAGTCACTGATCTGTTAATTTCTTTTATTTTTCCTTGTCTCCTGATCATATCTTTATATTTGAGGATTTTCTATGTTGTACATCAGCAAGTGAAAGTTATAAACACTCTGATGAAGGGTGCCAAATGCGTAAATGAAGTGTCAGTGAGAAGGAAATCTGAGAGCAAAGCTGCTCTGACATTAGGAATCATTGTCACAGTTTATCTGCTTTGTTGGATTCCGTACTATATCTGTTCCATTTCAGCAGTTTCCTCCATAGCCATACATGTTTTGACATGGGTCATGTATATTAACTCAGGTCTGAATCCAATGGTATATGCTTTATTTTACCCCTGGTTTAAAAAGACAGTTAAACTCATCTTATCTCTGAAAATATTTCAGCCAGCATCCTCTCTGGTCAATATTTTTACAGAACATTAATTGCATTTAAACTGATAAAGCGATCTTTCTGAGAACAATTGGTGGTTAATTAATCATAAATAAATAATTTCTAATCAGTGATTTAATAACCACAAACATCTGGAAATCTGGATTTTATGTTTGTAATTGAAACATGGCTAGAAGTTAGCTGCAGTACAACAGTCCTCAATGAAACAACCCCTCCTAATTGTCTACAGGACTGTTCGATGAGGTGGAGGTGTAGCAGCTCTATTTGAAGATGTCTATCAATGCAAGCAAGTGTCATTTGTTCAGTACTTGTCTTTTGAATAGTGGGATTTTGTTGAAAGGTGTTCCACGTGTTCTTTTTATCGCCATTTACAGGCCTCCAAAATACTCTCCAGCCTTTGTTGAAGAGTTCACAGAAATGTTCTCAATGATTTCATCAGAGTTTGATCATTAGTATCAGGAAGGCGATTAGCACATACTCAAGATATGCAGAGGCCAGACAGATTCGGCAACAATATCAGAAATAAGATACTATGTTTATTTTTGTTGCAATCTGTAGCTAAATTTAGTAAGAAACAGTGCAGCACCTAAAATTTCAACCTTCTATATTAACACACTGCCCACATCTTTTTTTCAGAATTGTGCTAAACTCTTTAGAAGCAGATCTTTTAGAAGTGGTGAATGCCTCACTTCTTTCTGGGACTTTTCCAAACTTGCTGAAAACTGCAGTTGTTAAACCCCTCCTGAAAAAGAACAATCTTGATAACGCCATTCTGACCAATTATAGACCACTATCAAATCTTCCTTTTATATGCAAAATTATAGAAAATGTTGTTTTTAATCATGTGAACATATTGATCTTAAATGGATACCTACAATTTTCAATCTGGTTACCGACCGCATCACAGCACAGAGACAGCACGCTCATTGAGATAATAAATGATATTCGCTTAAATTCTGATTCTGGCAAAATATCAGTGCTGGTATTACTACATCTCAGTGCTGCGTTTGACACTGTGGATCATAACATACTACTAGAGAGACTGGAAAACTGGGTCAGGCTTTCTGGGATGGTATTAAAATGGTTCAGGTCATAATTAGAAGGGAGAGGTTATTATGTGAGTATAAGAGAGTATAAGTCTAAGTGGACATCCATGACATGAAGAGTCCCACAAGGCTCAATTCTTGCACTGCTCTTGATTAGCCTGTATATGCTCCCACTAAGTTAAATAATGAGAAAGAACCAAACTGCCTATCACAACTATGCTGATGATACCAAGATTTACTTAGCCTTATCACCAAATGACCACAGCCCATTGACTTCTTCTGCATTGATGAAATAAACAGTTGGATGTGCCAGAACTGTCTTCATTTACACAGGGAAAAAAACTGAAGTCATTGCATTTGGAAACAAAGTTGAAGTTCTCTGTGTGAATGCAGACATTGACTCTAGGTGTCTAACAACTAAAAATCAAGTCAGGAATCTTGGTGTGATTCTGAAGACAGACCTTAGTTTCAGTAGTCATATCAAAGCAGTAACTAAATCAGCATATTATCAGCTAAAAGAATATTCTAAGAAATAGATGTTTTGTTTCCAGTCAAGACTTAGAGAAATACATTGCAGATATGCACAATGAATATAAACCTAACAGACCACTCAGATCATTAGGATCGAGTCAGTTAGAAATACCAAGGGTTCACACAAAATAAGGAGAATCTGCTTTTAGTTATTATGCCATCCGCAGTTGGAATCCGATTCCAGAAGAGATCAGATGTGCTTAAACATTAGAAACTTTTAAATCGAGACTCAAAACTCATCTGTTTAGCTGTGCATATATTGAATGAGCACTGATTGCACTGTATTTTATGTATTAAACTGTATTTAATGACACCCTGAAATGATTTTGTCTTAAATTCATTTTAAATAAAATTTACAAGTGCGCTGCACTTTTGCTTTTAATTATTTTTTAATTTGTGTAAGCAAATTTTGGGTTATTTTAGTGGCTTGATTCATTTCTATATTAACCCTTGTGCATTATTAAAATTCACTACCATTTCGTCATGTTCGGGACGAAAACATCCACTCAATGAATCTGCTGTAAAAATGTATCAGATTAATTTTTTTAATCAATTTTTTTTTTTTTTTTCATAAATCTGTTAATCCACTTCAGTCCTGATCAAAACTACTAAATGTTTTTTTTTTTTTTAATAATCCAAGATTTTAACTCTTTATTTGCCAAGTTCATAAATGATGTCACTGATTTGGGGGAAAAACACACAAAAAGACTTATTTTCAATATAAAAGTAATTGTGGCTGGATTTTTTTTTTTTTTTTTTTTTTTTACTATAACAGTCTTGGACATGTCAACGATTACTTTGAAGCATTTTTAGTTTTTGTGCAGCATTAGATTTAATTTTTTTCTCCCTCATTAACTGTTCGTGGCTGTTTTTGCCCCATTGACTTCCATTATAATGACATTTTTTGATTGCAAAGCCATGACACCATATAATCATGCATTCTTGATTGTTTGTGGTTTTCCTTTTGGGAAGAGGTAAAAAATTGTATTTTTACAGTTGATCACTAGGTGGGACCATTAACCCTTTAGATAGGCCTGTGCCTAAAAAGCTTATAGTTTCTGACTTGTATATGAAGCTTTATGGAGTATAACAACATATTATATTGTGTGTGTATGTGTGTGTGTTTGAGAAAGAGAGAGAGTGTGTGAGAGAGACCTTTGCCCACTTACCTTGATGTATTTGAGAAAATCAAAATTTACACCTCAGCTCTGAGAACTACATGGAGTAAACAAAAGTGTATTTATGCACCTGCTGCCCTTTGATGGTGTTGAAAGTTTTTGGTTGTTAAGTGATGACGTAAGAAGCGCTGTTTCCGGGTCCAGGCCTCAACTCGCTTCACTTGAAAATACGACCTCAGCAGCCCGTTTATGAGCACTGTTTATTCATATTAATAGTTTAAGCTAAATGCTTTCAAACTTATAGTATACAGTCTCCGTGCTCACAGCGTCCAAAACACAAATAATGTTTATATATGTTTGTGGCGAGTGGGACAAGGAGTGAGACCGGCGGAATGATTGGGAAATCAGCGACACCTGCGCCCCACCTCCAGTCTCGAGTCCCACGTAGGAGATGGAAGGATATAAAACTGGAGCGACGATAGTGAAGGACGAGAGAGGACCAGGCCTGGGCTTTTAGTTGTGTTTGATTTTATTTTCGCGCATCAGTCGTCCGTGAGGAGCTGATGCGCTGTTTTGTTTGTTTTGTGATTATTAAAGTTTCATTTGATTGTGCGCTGGTTCCCGCCTCCTTCTTCTGGATGAATATGGAGATTTTATATTATTACAATGTTTTTTTATATTGATATTTTCATTGTCTGGCTATCTGGGACTTAAGGAGTTAAAGGTTAAGATTATAACTTTTTCGCTAGTATTCTATCCATTGTGAGTTTATATTAGCACCTTTTGTTGTTTTCTCGTGATAACTGATAGAGCGTTTGGATACGGAAGCTGCAGCTTATTTGAAGTTGGTATTGCAGTTTGGTTCATACATTATGTTCATAAATTTGATGCAAAGTAGATTTTTTTTACATGATTTTAAGGTTTTAAACTGGCTTTACAATCAAGAAAAGACGAGCATTTCACACAAAGGCCATCCATACTTTTCACCATCAAAAGGCAGCAGGTGCATGAACACACTTCTTTTTTATTGCTTACTCCATGTAGTTTTGAGGTGCATATTTGGATTTTTTCAGATACATCAAGGTAAGTGCACAAAGGTCTCTCTCACACCCTTCTCTCTCTCACACTATAATTTGCTATTATACTCCATATACAAGCCAGAAACTAAGCCTTTTTTTTAACAGGTCTATCTTAAGGGTTAATGGTCCCACCTAGTGATCAACTGTAAAAATAACAAATTTTACCTCTTCCCGAATGGGAAAACCACTAACTGTGATGATAATGGAGGGGGGGGGGGGTGGAGAGAGAGAGAGAGAGAGAGAGAGAGAGAGAGAGATCAGATGTGAGTGCAATGATAACTGTCCTTTAATGAAATAAAGTCTGGCCACAGGTATTCCAACAAAGGCGTAGAAGAAATAGACAAACAGAAGATGACCCGTAGACTGGGTAGCACAAATTAACTGAGACGACCTCTGTGGCAGGGGTGACCAACAGACTGGTGAGGCGGAGGCCCTCGGGACTCACGAAGGAGCCGGCGGTCGGTGCTCGCAGAGCAGGGAAGCCGAAGCAACTTTCAGCAGGTAAGGTTCTGTGGGTGCAAATGGTGAGCACAGAGTAATTCCAGCAGTGGTAGAGAACTACTAACCAAACCCCGACAGGGCAGGACAGGAAAGGACAGGACAGGACAGGACTAATGTGCAGATGCCAATGGTCGATACTCATAGGTGACATCAAACAATCTGACAATGAGACAGGAAAAAGAGAGGGTAGAAGTAGCCAAGATAATGAGACAGGATGAGAAACAGGTGGAGGGAAATTACCCAAATGGAAAGTGGAGAAAGTTAGTAAAGAAATGGAGAGTGAAGGGGAAAAGGAGAAGAGAGTTACCAGCAGAGGGAGACAGAGAAAGAAACAAGATCATGACAGGATCATGACACAAATGATCGCCGCGGACGCCATATGCCCCAGGAGCCTCTGAAACAGTTTCAGTGGAACCGCTCTCTTGCCCTCGAATTTTCTCAGGCAATTCAGAAGTGACTGCCAGGCTCGTTGGTAAGCTGCGTGAACATGGCGACGGAGTCTATTTCCATACCGAGAAAAGAGATCCTCTGCACAGGGGGAGTTTGCTCTTTTCCCAGTTGACCTGAAGACCCAGTCGGGCGAGGTGTCTGAGCACCAGATCCCTGTGCTCGCACAACCGCTCTCGAGAGTGAGCTAGGATGAGCCAGTCGTCGAGGTAGTTGAGGATACGGACACCTTGTTCCCTGAGAGGAGCTAGGGCTCCCTCCGCGACCTTCGTAAAGACGCGGGGAGACAGGGCCAACCCGATTGGGAGAACCTTGTACTGATATGCCTGCCCCTCGAAAGCAAACTGAAGAAACGGTCTGTGTCGAGGAAGAATGGAGACATGAAAGTACGCGTCCTTCAGGTTGATCGCTGCAAACCAATCCATCAGACGAATGCATTCGAAAATGCGCTTGGGCGTTAGTATCTTGAACGGGAGTCTGTGCAGAGCTTGGTTCAAGGCACGCAGGTCCAGGATTGGCCGTAACCCACCTGTCGTCTTGGGTACTATGAAGTAAGGGCTGTAAAAGGCGGACTTCATGTCGGCTGGAGGGACCGGCTCTATCGCGCCCTTTGCCAGCAGGGTCGCAACCTCCGCGCGCATGACAGGGGCATCTTTGCCCACCATCGTCGCGTGGACACCCCAAAACCTGGGGGGACGCCGGGCGAACTGAATCGCGTAGCCGAGCCTGAGCATCCGGATGAGCCAGCGGGAAGGCCTGGGGAGCTCTAGCCAGGCTCCCAGGAACCAAACCAGCGGGTTCAAGGGGACTACAGGCGTACCAACAGTGGGGCAGCGTGGTGGAGCAGACAGCCCCGGCATGGGAGGCATAGCGTCCCTTAGTGGGGGCGGAGTGAGTGCACTCGTCTGACTCCAAATGGCAAAGAGGGCATGAGAAGGCGAAGCGTTCTTGAGCCGTCTTTGCATGGAAACTGGCAAGGGGAGAGGAGAACGCGAGCGGCGAGGAAGCACGTCGCCAGCTGTCGTTTGTGGCCTCTTGGGACCCGGAGGTAGAGGAAACAGCTCTTTTAGTGAAGGTTTGGGTACCACCGGCCAGTGGCGGAACAAAAAGAAAATGAGAACAAAGGATTCTCCCCCGACCCTCCTCCGGGGGAAGGAGTGGTCCTGCCAACTCCGGGTCGCCCGTCTCAGGAACGCCGCTTGGCCTGGCGATTGGCAGGTTTATGGGCAGAGACGGGTTGCGCTGCCTTTCTGCAGCCATCTCCTCGCTGCGGCCGGGGGGAAGGCTGCTGCTGTGGCCGAGCAGGAGTGGAGGAGGCTGCAGGGGGGCGCCCTCGGTGACGAGCAGGCTGAGGTTGCGGCGGGGTGGAACCAGCAGTGGGCCGCCTGGGCAGGATGTGTCTGATGGCCTCAGACTGCTTCTGGGCGGCAGAGAACTGCTGGGCAAAGCTCTCTACCGAGTCACCAAAGAGGCCATCCTGGGAGACCGGGGAGTTGAGGAGCTGAGCCCAATCAGACTCCCTCAGGTCTGCCAGGTTCAGCCATAGGTGGCACTCCTGGACCACCAAAGTGGACATCACCTGACCCAAGGAGCGCGCAGTGACCTTCGTCGCCCGGAGAGCGAGGTGGTTAGCAGTGCGCTCCTCCTGCAAAACCCCTGGGTCAGCACCGCCCTCGTGCAGATGCCGGAGCAGCTTGGCCTGATAGACCTGAAGTGAGGCCATGGCATGCAGGGCAGAAGCGGCCTGGCCCACAGCTCTGTAAGCCTTGGCCACAAGCGTGGATGAGAACTTACAGGCCTTGGAGGGCAGCTTGGGACCACCACGCCAAGCGGAGGCGCTCTGTTGACACAGTTGCATCGCAACAGAACGCTCCACCGGGGGAAGCCCAGCATACCCCTTGGCCGCCCCGCCATCGAGGGAAGTGAAGGTGGAGGAAGAACCAGAACGGTTTTGGGCAGTTAAAGGTGCCTTCCATGAACTAGTTACTTCCTGGTGCACTTCCAGGAAGAAAGGAACCAGAAGGGGGTGCTGGCGATCCGCATGAGCAGCCCCCAGGAACCAATCATTCAGCCTTGAGCGCTCGGGACAGGGTGGAGGATTCCACTCAAGCCTGATGCTCTCCGCTGCCCGGGAAAGCATGGCCGTCAGCTCGGGATCGCACATGGACAACGCTGGCACTCCCGAACCCTCATCTCCCGAGGACTCAAGCCCGCCATGTGATGCGGCGATCGACATACGGTCCTCTTCGCGAGCCCCAAATGATATGTCAGGAGCCTGAGAGGGTCCAGCAAACTCATCCGGGAACTCAACCGGTTGCGGCGTATGTGAAGGGGGTGTGGCCCGAGGAGGTTCGCTCGTCGGAGAAGCCCACACAGTAACCCTCAGATCACCCTGGCCACCAGCCGAAGTAGCCCTCTTACGAGAAGAAGAGCTAGAATGGGGTGTGGCAGAGGGGACTCTATACCTTTTAAGGTTATCGAGTCTCTATCTCAACGCCGAGATGGTCATGTCCCCGCAATGAGAACATGAGCCATCCACGAACGCAGTCTCAGCGTGCTCGAAGCCCAGACATGTGACACAGCGATCTTGACGAGGAGCGATATATCGACCGCACCCAGAAACACATGGTCGAAATGACATCTTTTAAAAGACGCAAATCGGCCCGTATCTCTTTTGTGAGAGAAACTGTCTCTTTTAGAGGTGTTGAAGCGCTCAGGGGAACGCGGGAGCTGTCGCAGGAAACCCAGACAAACCGCTGAATCGCGCCGTCACACCAACACCAGCTCTTGCTTGTAAACACTGTGCTCGGCTCCGAAGCGAAAGCTTGACTGCGAGTTGCTCGCGTTGCTCCTTATATACCCGCTCTGCGGGGCGCAGCTCACGATGCAAATTCCGTAGACCAAGGTACTTTGTGTACCATTGGCTCGTTTTGTACCACTCGAAGGTAATTGGGCTCTCGGGCGAAATCCCATTCGTAACGTCGAACGTGACCGACTGAAAGGGAACTGCCAGATTCAAACAGCTTTCGCGCGTTGGCTGGTGCTGAGCCAGAGATGGACGCGCTCAGAGCTTGTCATATATCACAATTAATATGCAGTGTTTTCAACCACATAATGTTTATTTTAGGTTTCATACATTTAAATATATATATAATTACTAGTAAAACAATACATTGGTAGTTTGTAAAATACACACTGATGTCTATGGAAGCAGCAAAAACAATCTATTCAAGTGTAATTTGTCGATGTGTTTTATTCAGATATCAGACACACATAGCAGAACAATAAAGTTTACTCTATTCTTCGTCCAGTTCAACAGCCACTTACTTTCATGTATTTCTGGAGAAACTGGGGAATTCAAGTGCTGTACGTTAAATCCAGCTGACAGGACTCTAAACTGCAGCGCTCATCTCGTTATAGATCAAGATAATTTATAAAGGTTTTTAAACGAAGAATCGGAATATCAGATAGTTGACATGGTCAGCAAGTTTGTGTATATATTTTAATAAAAAATGAAAAATTAAATAATACGAATACCGATACATCTGTTAGTGGCTGCAGTGTGTCACGTGACAATCATGACGCGTCGCCATGGAAACAAGGGGTCAGTTAAAATATTTGTAACTTACAATTACATTTCCAGCCATGAGACCATGAGCCCTAAAGTGGTTATAATGTTTTCATTTGCAAAGCCTTTTATTTACATTTGCTTGTCAAATTACTGAATTCATATTAATCATATTAATTAATAAAGTAGTCTTATTATACCTTTTCACTTTTGGAATTTTAGTCAGTCTGTACTGTGTATGTTTGGGCATACCAAAGATCTTAAAACTTACAAGCGAAGTCGTGGTTAGAACGCTTGGTTGAGTGTAGAGCCATGCCCGCCCACTCCTGTATGACCAGGCCCACGCGCTCCTGCTCCACTCTTACCCACGCCCACAATGTTTGTGTCCACTCCCGCCCACTCCCGTGGACTTTATCTCAGAGCTTGTGAAAAATGTACACATATTAGGTACTAAAACTAAATATTCGTTAACATCCAGAATAACAAATTTTAAACATGACTCCATTTAAATAATGTGAAGTAACCAATGTTAAACCAAAGCACCACACATGACAAAAACTTTTTTTTTTCTTTTTTTTTTTTTTTTAATTAGCGTTATTAAACATAAACCGTTAAAACAAAACAACGCAACTAGCGGCAGCTCAGTTTTTAAAAGCAGACTAGGCCTACTGCATACATGTACCAAATGATTAACTAGGAAATTTCAAAGCATAGTGTTAGAAATCTTTTAGGTAAATATGAAAAGTAGGACTGCCTCCATAATAGTCGACTAACCTTTAGTTGATGAGAGTTTTATTTTAATTTTATTTGTCACTTAGTCGCAGAACAAAAAATCTACAGAAAGTGATACAGTCGCAACTAACGCAAGACGATCAACCAATGAGAAATATAGGTGTGCTGGAAAGTTTGGGTTTTCAGGGTCATAATCCAACCTGGTATCATGCCAAAATGTGAAACAGACATGTTCGTCCACTGAAGAATACGTGTGAGTGTCACATTTTGCCTCCACTAAACATGAAAATGACACATATGTATGAAGCTGGAGTTACTACTGCAGTGCCAGCAGGGGCGATAATTTCCCAAATGCCAACAACTGCTCACGGACCATAGACAAGCAATATAGTGCATTAAAGATGGATTTAGATGACTTCAGAATGCTTACAGGTAAGGTTTCCACTAGAGGCTGACATTTTTTCGGGAATTGCGCATGTCATGGAAATTCATTCGGGATTAGAAACAAAATCTAAGTCTAATGTTATCCAACAGAAATGTGTGCTATTGAACCGTGTGTGGAAGCTGAACAGCCGCACGCTCACAGTAGGAGAGATGGAGGCACTGATGCGGACACTTGCTCTTAAAATACTCCCTAATTTTTGGTCATACAGATAAAAATAATACATCTTTAGAATCTGTAAAGACTCTACATGTATTTATGTTCACTCAGAATAACAACGAAATGTTGAGCTACTGTAAAATTATTCAAGCAAAAACAGAATGCGCTTTCTGCTGTCTTGGTCTGTGAACTTAAGTGAGAAACTTCGAAACTCTGGATGATTTACATGAAATTGAATGTGTGTGTAACGAATTTACTACATGATCATCGGGAAGAAGGAGGCGGGAACCGGCAGACAATCAAAATGAAACTTTAATAATCAAAATAAACACAAAACAGCGCAACAGCCCATCGCGGACGACTGTCGCGCACAAATAAAAACCAAACACAACTAAAACCCATGCCTGGTCCTCTCTCGTCTTTCACTTTTGTCACTCCAGTTTTATATCTTTCCATCTCCTCCGTGGGACTCGAGACCGGTGGGTCGAGCAGGTGTCGCTCATCTCCAATCACTCCACCGGCCTCGCTCCTGTTCCCACGTCTCTCGGCACCGCCCCACTCGTCACACACCCCCATCGCCCCTCGCAGGCTGGGGGGTACCATCGAGACTGCACTCTACTAACCTAGAGTGCACGGGGGTGCTCACGGGGACCTGCGGGAACCTGGGGATAGGACAGACGAGGCGAGAGAAAAGGAGATGGAAGGAGGAGCGACAGACGAGAGAGGGGAGAGAGGAGAGAAAAAAATAATTCTGGTTCTCAGACGCACTGCTGCTCGGCCCTCCACCAGCTGGGTGATCTCCTCCGCGGTGCCTGGCGGTGGCACTGGACGGCCAGCTCGATGGCATGCTGTGATCTGTAGGCTGCTGTATTTATTTCATTTTATTTTATTTTACTGAAGCCCTAACTGACAGGTTCCCAAAAACCCAAGGAATGGGAGGTAATGGGAGTTATTCTTCTGGGATTGAGATGGCATGGGATTTCCCCCCAGTTTTTTTGTGAGATTGGGACGGGACGAAATTTTTTTTTTTAAAGAGTCGGGTGGGAAAGGTTTGAAAATCCACTCCCATGTCACCCTCTAGTTTCCACCCATCTCATAAAATAGTTGATCGTCCCACATTTATGAATTAAATTAATAATTTGATATTTACCTGCCGTGGGAAAGGGATTGTGTATAAAGTCCACACATTTGCCATAGTAACTGTTGCTCAACCATGTCCTGTAGTCAATCCCTTAGAGAATCAACCATGGTTTTATTTCAGTAAAAGTGTAGTTACCATGTTTAAATACTATAGTGTTTTTGAACCACTATAGTAAATTGTATTATACTGTATATCAGTGTTGTAGTCGAGTCACCAACTGTCGAGTCTGAGTCGAGTCTCGAGTCTCATTGTTCGAGTCCGAGTCCAAGTCCGAGTCACCAAAGAAGAGTCCAAGTCGAGTCCAAGTCGAGTCACCATTTCCAGAGTTCGAGTCCGAGTCGAGTCTCGAGTTCCGTATTGGAATTTTTTTTAAGTTTTTTGAGGAAACAATAGCAACCAACTGAGTTGGTAGGCATTTAAGTCCATTATATGAAGAAAACATCCTGAAATGTTTTCCTTAAAAAAACATAATTTAAGAAAAAACACCATGGATATCCTGGATGGCATTGGGAGGATTAAATGATTAGGAAATTTTCATTTTTGTGTGAAATAATCCTTTAACACTGTATTACAGAAATACATTCGGCGAAAAAAAGAAACGTGCATTTTACAGGACACTGTATTTCAAAGATACTTAAAACATACAATCAATCCAATATGCCAAGAGAGAGAGAGAGAGAGAGAGTGTATGTGAGAGAGAGAAAGAGAGAGAGAGAGAAAGAGAGAGAGAGAGAGCGTTTGTGTGTGAGTGACAGAGTGATTTAGCGTGAGTGCGTTTGTATGTGTTCAAGTAAATGTGTGTGTGTGATGGCACGCGACTGATCAGAAAGCAATGTATAACGATAAGGGCCATTCAAATACCGCGTCTTTTGCGCGCTAAGTTAGTTATTTCCAATGAAGGTGCGCGATATGCGCGCTCATAACGGCAGCATCCAGGCGCATCCTCACCGCATCGAGTTTAAAACATCTCAAATTTTCAGAATGCCGCAAGCGCACCGCGGGTCATGTGACAAGAACTAACCAATCAGTTTCATCCTTTCCCGCAAGTGCCCAAGCGCTTTGGAAAAAAAGTAAAGTGAAAGTAAAGTGAGTGACGTCAGTGAGTGTGTTGTCAAGCCAAGAGAGCGAGCGGTAGTGTCTGTGAGGGAAAAGAATAGATCCCTGCCGGTCTTTGGCTCAAAACATTTTTTTATAACATTTTTTTGTCAAAAACAACGTGATGAATGCTCAAGTCCGACTTTGTATATCCTCGAGTCCGAGTCCAAGTACGAGTCATCAGTCCACGAGTCTAAGTCGAGTCACGAGTCCAGAGAATGGAGTCTCGAGTTGGACTCGAGTCCAAAGAATAGTGGCTCGAGTCGGACTCGAGTCCGAGTCCAGGACTCGATTACTTCATCACTGCTGTATATATTATAGTATTCACAACACTGTTAATGAATGCTACTGCATACTGTAGTATTAACTATAGTGATCTGATAAACTATAATAAGTACTTTAGTATTATTTAGCTTTTACTACAGTAAACTGTAGTGTATTGTAGTATAATATACCCTGTTGTATATAGAGGGCGGTATTGCCCTGAAAGACAGCGGAGACCAGGAACCTAGAAAGGACCTCTACAACCCTGAAAGACAGCGGAGATCAGGAGATCTAGAGCCCCAGATACAGATCCCCTGTAAAGACCTTGTCTCAAAGTACCACCAGGATAAGACCACACGAAACAGATGATTCTTCTGCACAATCTGACTTTGCTGCAGCCTGGAATTGAACTACTGGTTTCGTCTGTTCAGAGGAGAACTGGCCCCCCAACTGAGCCTGGTTTCTCCCAAGGTTTTTTTCTCCATTCCATCACCGATGGAGTTTCAGTTCCTTGCCGCTGTCGCCTCTGGCTTGCTTAGTTGGGGTCACTTCATCTACAGCAATATCGTTGACTTGATTGCAAATAAATGCACATACACCATTTAACTGAACAGAGATGACATCACTGAATTCAATGATGAACTGCCTTTAACTATCATTTTGCATTATTGACACACTGTTTTCCAAATGAATGTTGTTCAGTTGCTTTGACGCAATGTATTTTGTTTGAAGCACTATATAAAGCACTAAATAAAGGTGACTTTGACTTTGTTGTATAAAACTTAGGACAGTACTGGGGTAAAGTAATATATATTGTTTATACTACTATAATGGTTATATTATCACAGAAACTATATAATTACCACAACAAATTAATTCAAGTACTTTACTATAGCATTGTTCAAAAACATGATAATATTTTCTATAAATTACTATAGTATTTTTTTTGCAACACTACAAATTAAAACAAAAAAAACAAAAAAACATAGTTGTTATAGTTTAATTATGGTAACCAGAAATTAACAATGGTTTAACCATTGTGTTTGTTGTACAAGTGTGGTTATACAAATGGTAATCAATACGCCAAAAATAAATAAATTAATTAATTAATAAAATATAAAACCTTGGTTACTATACTATTACTGAAATAAAACCATGGTTAATTTTTTTAAGGGATTGACTACACATGACATGGTCGAGTGGCAGTAACTATGGTAAAAATATGGTAAATGTGTGTACTTTTTACATGATCCCTTTTCCATGAAAGGCAAATATCAAATTAATAATTTAATGTGGGAAGATCAACTATTTTATGAGATGTGTGGAAACCTTACCTGTAATTCATACAAATTCGTGTGACCTCACTCATATGATTTTGTAGACCCCAGTGATGGGTATTTTTAGGGGCGAGGTTAGGTGTAAGCAATTCATACAAATTCATAAAAATTGTGCAACTCATAAAATACGTACGATTTATCACAAATTGTATGAATTTGAGGTTGTACAAATTCATACGAATTAGCCACCTCGTAAAATATGTATGAATTGGCCTGAGATCAGGCTGGACTATTACACATTTTGGCGTGATACCAGGTTCGATTATATCCTTGAAAACCGTAACTTTCCAGCGCACTCACATCTCTCGTTAGTTGACACCCTGTGTCAGAATCCGAAGGTGAGTGAATCGGATGGCCCTCTATGTTTAAAAGCGACGGAAAGGGGTAACTTCTGCCTCGAATGTCGACGCCAGAGGGCAATGACCAAGCATCGATACGTGACGATTAGGGGTGAGACCATGTTGTCAAATTTAACAATTCAAATCCGAAAAAAATATCTATCTATTTACATATCTATCTATCTATCTATCTATCTATCTATCTATCTATATATATATATATATATATATATATATATATATATATATATATATATATATACACACACACATATATTCTCAGATTATGTCATCTGTATGTCATTTGCATGCAGGTGCATCCACTGATGTGAAGATGACAAGTCAGTGTCACCGAATTCATCTCTTAAACTGAAAACACCAATTTATCGCTTTATGGGTGCGTTTGAGTGCTTATTAGGCTATGGAGGCAATTAAAGCATCATTAACATGATTTAAATGGTTTATTAATAAACGTGTGAGTCGACTAATGCTTAAAATTAATGACTACTAGTCGACCAAAAAAATCTTTAGTCGAGGGCAGCCCTAATGAAAGTAAAAAATATATATATATTTGTGGTTCATTATGAAATTGTGGTGGCACAGATAAGAGTATTGAGGGCCACTATATTCTATATATTTATAATTAATGACAAAAAATATATAGTATACTATATAGTATACTATATATATATTGGTTGAAAGTGTTGGAGGAAAAAAAAAAAATAATTATGCAGCATCATGGAGGGCGGTAGATCAGTTGGTAAGTCTGATCCAGACACTATAAATGAAAGGACAGTAAGAAGAGCAGAACAAACTCCTAACAGGAAAAGACTCACTCATGGCCTATGAGACAGAGGATCATGAGACTCAATACTGCTTTCCTGCCATCAACTCTTCATGTATCAAGGGAAAACGCTCCAGTCATGAATACAATATCATTTATCTGTTTGTATCAGTGCTGTCTGCATGGACTGTGTTTCTGAACCTTCTGGTGAAATACCTAGTGGGCCGCGGACCACAGGTTGAAAACCACTGCTCTAGGTGAAAGAGAAATCTTGTCTGTGCTTGACCATCAGGCCACAGGTGAGCTTAGGGTGAAATATTTTATGGCCTGTCACTTGAGGCAGGGTTTCCCCAGCAGCCGGCAGCATCGGATTGCATTCGTTTAGAAAAGTACGGGCCCCTTGAATTTCTCAGGAAATCTAAAAAAGACTTGTGAAAAATACATAGACATGGGCTTCTTATACTCACCTAAAACCCAGAGAAGGATTTGGAAGAAGAGATGATGGAAAGGCTGACTTTGGCGCAGAGAAAGCCATACAACAGTAATTTGTGCTTGGCGAGGTTTCTCCTTGAAAATACGGACAGCATGTTAGATGAATTAATCAAGAACAAGAGAATGTGAGCTCATATCATAATACGAGTGGATTTACCACTCATTGACTCGTGATCATTTGGCATTTCCCCAGGTTACTGATCAGTGATTCATCAATATTAAGGTCGCTTCTCTAAATCCTCTCTCACGCCGTATATGCATCTGTGGATCACGTGTTTGGGTATTCTGTTGCATTCATGTCTCCCCCCCACCCCCCACCCCCCTCTCTCTAATGCTTGTGCAATTTAAAAAAGACCATATTGCCCAGCACTAACCTATACTGAATTGGTAAATTTGAAAGCACCCAATAAACTGAACAGATCTTATGTTTCTTTCTAGATGTTCCTAATGGATTACATACTTCAAAATCATCTATATATAATCCCAAAGCTACATTTAAATCTTCTGAAGAAAGCAACTGATGCTCTTTACAATATAGGTATTCCCTGTGTGACTTAAATTTCCCACTCTGGAAAATATTCCGTCTTCTGTCTGCATAAGTTTATCTAGAACCTCATTATGGTTTAACAGCACTGAAAATGTTTGCAAAACAGGAATATAAACACGCTTTCTTGAAGATGACACATCTAGAACATATTCAACAGGTTGAATCACTTGAAAGTGTTCCTTGTAAAAAATTGTCAGTTTGTATTCTGTGCTAAAAGGGCCACTCTTTGTCAGAGAACTGAATAGATTTGCTTTCACAATTATCTCTTTTATGGCACTGATAACTGTATCACTGTATAACTGTTGTGCTTGCTCAAAACATCTTCACTTGTATTTGATGCAAACTCTTCTGCAAATGTGAAAATGCTGGAAAGATCATTTACAATTTCCAGGGTTGCTGCTTTGGAAACATGAAGAACTGTTTGCAGTAGAATAAAGAATGAAGCTAGTTTTAGATGTGGAAAATCTTGCACATTTTCTTCACATAGTAAAGATAGAGATGATTTATGACCTAACACTTGACATAAACATCAATATCTTGTGAAGCTTGATGTTCAGAAACTCATGTGTAAAGTAATTTGGAACCAAAGAGGATTGTCACTTATCACACAATTTTCACAATGCATTTACATCATTAAATAAATCTGCAAACAAATCTTAGAGATTATTATTAGTACAAACTTCTCATTTGTGAGCCATTTTTATAGTGAGCTTTAAAGGAAGTTCACCCAATAAAGAACATTGTCATAATTTACTCAATTTTATGTTGTTTATTTATTTTGTGCAATACAATAGAATATATTTTGAAAATGGCTGAACTATGTATACAAGTATGATTCTGGGTAAACTATCACTGTAGCTGTGCTCCTTTTTAAATTTTATTTCACTGGTCAATGTTCTTGGACTTCCCTGTGGATATAACATAATGTAAAATCAAAATATTTAGATCCATACCTTGATTTTTGGCTCTTGTGCACAGTAATTTGACTACCAAGTTTGGGATTATTAAAAGAAAGTAATTACATCATTATACAGCATCAGTGTGGGTGGTAGATGGGTTGGTCAATCTGATTCAGACACTGTATAAATGAAAGGAGAGTAAGAAGAGCAGAACAAACTCATAACAGGAGAAGATTTACTCATGGACTATGAGACAGAGGATCATGAGATTCAGTACTGCTTTCCTGCCATCAACTCATCATGTATCAAGGGAAAGCGCTTGAGTTATGAATACAATATCATGTATGTATTTTTTTCATTGCTGTCAGCATGGACTGTGTTTCTGAACCTGCTGGTGATCATCTCCATCTCTCATTTCAAGAAGCTTCACACTCCAACCAACCTGATCATTCTCTCTCTGGCTGTGACTGATATGCTTGTAGGGCTTATTGTCATGCCTGTGGATGCCATCAAGCTAATTGAGACATGTTGGTACTTTGGAGACACTTTCTGCGACGTGTTTATGATAATCATGGTACTGCTAATCTCAACATCTATTTGTAATTTAGTTTTAATTGCTGTTGATCGTTATGTGGCTGTGTGTCACCCTTTACTCTACCCAAAGAAAATAACAATGACTAAAACTTTAATAAGCATCTGTCTCTGCTGGTTTTTCTCTTCAACCTACAATATTGGCTATTCACTTAGTGGCAGATATTTTGCAGCTTCCCAAAGATCAGATGTGTGCTATGGAAAATGCTATTTAGAAATAAGTTTTTCTTGGACATTAACTGACCTTTTCTTTTCCTTCTTGTTACCTTGTACCCTGATTATAACTTTATATTTGAGGATTTTCTATGTCGCACATCAGCAAGTGAAAGTTATAAACTCCTTGATGAAGAGTGGTAAATGTGTAACAGAAGGATCAGTGAGGAGGAAATCTGAGAGCAAAGCTGCACTGACATTAGGCATAATTGTGACAGTTTATCTGCTTTGGTATATTCCCTATATAGTGTCTGCAACAGGTACTACAGTAATATCTCCTGCCACAGTGACATTTCTATTATGGAGTTTGTATGTTAACTCCGGTCTGAATCCCCTTATTTATGCTTTATTCTACCGCTGGTTTAAAATAACAGTTAAACACATCTTAACGTTTAAAATATTAGAGCCAGCATCCTCTCTTGTGGACATTTTTAAAGATTATTAATTATTTGTGTAGAAGATAAAGAACAATTTTTGTTCTTTTTTTTATTTGGCTAAGATTATTTTTAACATTGAAACATGTTAATATGTTGATAGTTTTGTTTATGAGTATAATGTTCATTCACTCTGTGGGCTGTAAATATGTATCATACAGTATATTGGTCAAGACAGACAGACTGTATTCAACCATGTGACCACATATTCTCTTTTACTGTGCATACAGAACAGAGTTATCAAGATCATGATAAATGCTTTGCAGAGTGTGTGGTTTTGAATATATCTATTTAATAATTTAATTTAAGTTCAGTTTTTTTGCAGTAGGTTTTGACACTGCTGTATTACCTGTCAATAAATTGTATGTGCTTTGTAAATAAATTGGTTGATTTAAAGGTGAGTGTGGTGATTAATTTAGTTTTAGTTATCTGTATAAAGGTAAATTGAGGTATAATTTATTTTTTTAACAAAGTTTACAGTAATTTACATTTTAAATAACATTTATATTTTATAAATGTAAAACAAATGTTAAAATGTTAATAATAAATATAATAAAAATAAAAATATATAGCATTAAAATTATATTATGAGCTGTAAATCTCAATCCTACCTCTAAACTAAACTGTAACAATTTATAAAAAATATGTACAGTTTTTGTACAGTTGCTCCAACAACAGAAACATGAGCAAAGCATTAAATGAACAGTACCAAAATGGCTGAAAAAATAGATTTGAATTTTGTACTTATGTATTATAAAAATTAAAATTGTATTCAAATTTAAAATGCATAATTTCAGTTATGCTTTTGCCTTCTCTCCTGAGGCCACAAGAGGGTGCATCGAGCAAAATATTACTAATGCAAGTTTATTCAAAGCAGTGGAATACATGACTGTGAAGCAGGGCTTGAAAATGAAAAAACAAAAAAACAATTAAATCGGTTCACTCCAAGCAGAGTGAATCGATATTTTAACGTTTCTGTTCTGCGTTCCTCTGATATTATAACCGTTCCGAAACCGGTTCGGGTGGAAGAAATACCGGTTAATAGCATTATTTTTTAAAAACAATATTATTTGCCTAATAATAATAATAATATAATAATAATAATAAAGTATAGCGTTTTCTTTACTCAAAAAGAAAAGGAAAAAATAGAGATCTAACGCTTAGTCACAGCCAATAAGTTACAGCATCATCATCTCTAGATTTTGGCCAAATGTGAGCTACTTAAAAAAAAAAAAATAAAATCTATCAACACTTTGAAGACAAATTGTTTGTAAGATATTTAACAATGTTTGCTTCATTGTAAAAAAACAAAAAACAAAAAAAAAAAAAAAAACGTTATAAGATTGTGTTTTGAGAGTTAAAAAAAAAAAAGTTGCGGCTCACATCGCATTTTAATAGCCCTATTACTTCCCAAATAATAAAGACTAAAATGCCTGTAGTCTAAAACAAAATGTTTAAAAACATTATAAAAACAGTTATTAGTTTAGGCTATAAAGACGTCAATCCAAAAACATTAATCTAAGTTAAAGCTGATCCCTACCTCTCTCTTTTTCGGCACAAATCCAAATATTACCATGTTCCCGACGTATCTGGATGCTAAAATTTTATTTAATATAAAGAATATAGAATAATAGTAAATGTATAATAAGTAATGCTGTATATACGTCCAAAAGTTGGACTCCAAATTTAATTCTAAGAATTATTTTGAGGTTAATAGCAAATGAAAACTGTTCAGCTTCTGGGAAATTTGAGAAACTCCGCTAGGCTATTTTAGTTCCCTTCACTCCACAACAAAATAATTTAAATTAACAGTATTTAGAAAAAAAACAAGAATTAAAAATGTAAGAAGCTATAGCAATATTAACAACAAACTAAAACTAATTAATTTAGGCTAAAACGAAACTGAAACCAGCGGGTCTCTCATTCCACACAAAATCAAAGTTTTCGTATTCGCGATGTATTTGAATGAAAAATGATTATACAAAATACCCTAGTATTTATTGAAGCCTAATGTTTGTCAAAATTTTGTGTCTGCATTATGTCTATTTATGGATGAAATATATATTTTTTTCTCTCTAAAAAACGTATCGGCTATACAAGTTCTCTCTCTCTCTTTCTCTCTCTCGTGGTGGATGCTGGGAGGTCCTGGGTTAGAGTGGTGTTGGGCGGGAGTGAAGCTGTGATAGTTTCACCTGTTTTTTTCTCTTTCTTTTCTTTTTCTATATTTTTGTTTTGTTTATTTGTTTGTATGGTTTGTTATTAGTTTATTATTTTTCTCGTGGAAAAAGTGGGAGTCGTGTGAGAGGAGGATGGCGTTCTTGGATAAAAATGGTAGATAATAGAGTCAGTGCTGCTCGACTAGATAGGATATATATGTCTAATTATCTTAGTAGTCGGAGTATTGATTGTTTTATCACTCCAGTAGGGTACACAGATCATCATTTGGTTTCTCTTTTTATAAATATGTCCAAGTGTACAAATAAGTCGTCTTATTGGCATTTTAACACTAAATTACTTCAGGATCTTAATTTTTGTAAACATTTTGAGATTTTTTGGCAACAGTGGAGATCGTGTAAAGGCACGCTTTTAGTGCTTTTTTTTTTTTAATTTGGAGCACAAAGTGGCACAATAGAAACAGATGTCATGTCTTCGCCTTCCTGATGGGAGGGTGACCAGTAATATTACAGAGATGAGGCATCATGCAGTGGATTTTTATTCCACTCTCTATGCTGCTGAACAATGTGACACTGACTGTGCCGAACAGCTAATACAAGATTTGCCTTAAATAGACTCAGACTCTAAGACTGATTTGGACACTGAACTTTCTCTTCAAGAGCTCACTACTGCAGTTGGTCAGCTTGGCATTGGAAGATCTCCCGGTATTGATGGGTTGCCCTCCGAATTTTACAAGCATTTTTGGAACTTTATTGGACAAGACTTATATGAGGTTTTCTGTGAATGTAGAAAAGATGGTTGTTTGCCTATATCTTGTCAACGTGCTGTGTTATCTTTATTACCAAAAAGTTGAGATTTATCTCTTTTAAAACATTGGAGACCTGTTGCATTACTGACCACTGATTACAAAATTATGTCTAAGTGTCTTGCTAATAGATTAAAAAAATACCTAAACTTGATTGTACAAAAAGATCAAACGTATTGTATTGTATATATAATGTCATTGAGACTTATCTATGATGAGCAGGTGCGCTGCACAAGATCCCGGGTCCTATGCATAGGCCCTCAAGGGCCCTCTCTTCCTCCTTTATTAGATAGAATTCATGCAGTTACCAAACATGTCAGACTGGGTCAGGTTCTGGAAGTCCCAAGCAAGGGGCCCTGGTAATCAGTCCTGGTTTTAGCCCCAGTCCGACGGTCCTGATGATGAGTTCACAGCTGAGCGAACATTTCATTTGCTGGCTTCAGTATCATATTTGCATATGCCGGAGTCTACTGGAATTCGTGATTGGTTGACTGCAAATTTCAAATATTAAATGGAACGATAAAATAACGTTATTAACCGGTTAATGGCAATTTCAAATTTTCAATTCTGTTCGGAACTATTCAATTTGATTTCGTTTCTGTTTTTGGTTCTCTTCCTGTCAAAATTTCGTTCGTTTCTGGTTTTCGGTTTAGTTCCTTGAACACTATAAAGTCTCGAGAGATGTTTTTAAAAAGTTGAACTTACATAAATTTTACATGGCTTTCTAAACATGCTGCTCTCTTGTGCAATATCCAAGTGAAATGGTGATAGAAAATGTCCCTCTAGAAAATGCACGAAATATGCGTTCTATGTGAACAGCTTGGTTTCAGTTTTGATGTAAACAAGATCTTCTCCACATTGATGTTTGCTTTTTTCCCACAATATTTTGAAAGAATATCGTAGCAGCACTGCATCTAGTTGCTTCAACTGGATAGGCTAACAAAAGAAAATTATAATGCAATGACAACCACACGCATCTTGTGCGCCACTGATAAAGCCCAAAATATAGGCCGTCCGTGTCCACTCACTGTCTGCATTATGTCGTTTTCATCATCAAGATGGCTCGCGACCAGCCGCGCACACACAAAGTGAATGATGAGACAGAAGTGGTGCTGCGTGTCGAGCTCGTCCGCCTTTTGAAAGCTATGCGGACGCTGCTAAGCGCTAGACTGAAGACGGAATGTGAAGTATACCCACGGCGGGCCTTAACCCTTAGGGGACTAAGCCCTTTTTGGTCCGTTTTCTCTATTTTTACATTTCGGCTTATAAACCATATGTAATGAGGATGGACCACCATGTATTTGGTATCAATGGATTCAGAAGACCCTAAGCTACCATAAGCATGCATGCAATATGTCTAAAAGGAAGTATGAGTGAAAAATTGTACAATAAACTAGAGAATTACAAAGACGAAAATGAGATTTTTGTCATTTATTACTGAAAATCCTACCTCACACAACAATAGTTAAAAGTTTTTGACCCAAAAATATATTTTTCAAACTCTTTGCTTGACAGAAATGGGTTAATGTTCAATCAAATGTGTAAAGATCAATTAAATAATTAACTTTATTTACAAACAGTCCTAGGCGTTTATTTTTTATTTTTGGGACTAAGCCCTTTTTGGTCTGTTTTCTCTATTTTTATATTTGGGCTTATAAATCATATGTAAAGGAGATGAAACACCCTGTGTTTGGTATCTATGGATTCAGAAGACCCTAAGCTACCATAAGCATGCATGCAATATGTTTATATAAAGGAAGTATGAGTGAAAATTTTTACAAAAAACTAGAGAATTTCACAAACGAAAATTAGATTTTTGTCATTTATTACTGAAAAACACACAATATAGAACAGTTTTTGAACAAAGAAAATATATTTTTTCAAACTCTTTGCTTGACAGAAATGTGTTATTGTTTAATCAAATGTGTAAAGAACAATTAAATAATTAACTTTTTTAAAAAACAGTCCTAGGCATGCCAGTGAGCAAAGCAAGGCCTCTCCAGGCCTTTCCAGTAATTGTTCCAGAGCTTGTTCTGCCGTAAATCTTTTACTGCTTGCCATTTTGATAAAACAATTCTGTAATAATGCTGTATCTCTCTCGAA
This sequence comes from Carassius auratus, assembly GCF_003368295.1. Taxonomy (NCBI): domain Eukaryota; kingdom Metazoa; phylum Chordata; class Actinopteri; order Cypriniformes; family Cyprinidae; genus Carassius; species Carassius auratus. The sequence goes on along the minus strand of NC_039277.1, from coordinate 14,611,523 downwards.
TTTATCTCTTTGTGCTCGCTAACACTCCGATCACTTTCTGCTTTCTCCACGTGATGCGGATTCTCCGATCGCTCGAATTTAGCTCTTTGTGCTCGCTAATACTCCGATCGCTCTCTGTAACACTCCGATCGCGTTCTGCTTTCTCCACCCTGATGCTGATTCTCTGAACGCTTATTGATTACATGTCTTTTACTTTAGTCCAGCCAGCTTTTACAAGGCTACAGCAGAGCTACAGAGTCCTCTGAATCGCTAGAAGACATAACCTTCCTCTGATTGGGTTAGAAAAAGACTCCTCCCAGCGGCAATTTTTCCATTGGCTGTTGCGTGTTGAATCTGCCTAGCACAATCTTTTTCATTGGCCTGTTTACGCAGTGGTATTGCGCAATAAGGGAAGTGTTTAATATACAATATACTGTTTTCAGCGGAATCTGAGGAAGACGGCAAAAAAAACCGCATCTCTCTAGCATTAATAGTTTTTGAGATAACTACACATTTGTAAAAGTATGCAATTTTGGGCGGTACCGCCTAATCCGTCCCCAGAGGGTTAAAGCAGCCTCCTTAACGCACAACTAAAATGTGAATGCAACGTTTTTGCATTCGAATGTGGAATATGGATTTTTAAATTTGACGAATATTCAAAATTCTAATATTTTTTTTTGACAGCCATTATACAGACTGTTCATTTAAGTCACTAAACCAGTTCACAAACAAATGCAAGTGTGGCCAGAGGGGTCATCAGAGGCTCTTCAAGACTGTTTTGACAACACTATATGTTTATGGAATATGTTTAAGCAGGCTGCCACATACAGTAACACTACAGACCTCCAAGAATACTCAGAGACTGTCACTGTCTACATCACAAAGTGTATTGATGATGTAACAGTCACAAAGACCATCACTGTCCAGGCCAACCAGAAGCCGTGGATGACAGGGGAGGTCTACAGACTCCTGAAGATGAGGAACATTGCCTTCAGAGCTGGAGATGAGGGGGGCCTGAAGACAGCTAGGGCCAACCTATCCCACGGCATCATGAGGCTAAGAGACAGTACTCCAGGTAGACACCCCTTTGATTCAGCAGAAGCAGAGACACTCAGAGCCTGTGGCAGGGGATACAGACCATTACGGACTACAAGCCCCCTCCGTGGACCTGTGACAGCACCATCTCCCTGCTGAATGAGCTGAATGCCTTCTTTGCTCACTTTGAGGCACAAAACAGCACTACTGCACAGAAGATTCCACCTCCTCTCAGCGACCATGTGATGACATAGTCCCCGGACAGCATGAGGAGATCCCTCAGGAGGATCAATGCACGCAAAGCTCCTGGTCCTGACAACATTCCTGGGCATGTACTGAGAGACTGTGCAGTGGAACTCACTGATGACTTCACAGACATTTTCAACCTCTCACTAAGTCAGGCTGTTGTCCCCACATGCTTCAAAGCTACCATCATCATTGCAGTCCTGAAGAAGCCATCTCCATCGTGCTTCAATGACTATCATCCACTTGCACTCCTATTCTCACAAAGTGCTTTGAATGGCTAGTCTTGCACCATATCAAATCTGATAATGATAATGGACACCAGCAACACATCCAGCACCATCACACTGAACACTGGGGCCCCCCAATGATGTGTGCTAAGACCCCTCCTCTTCACTCCGCTGACCCGCAATTACACACCATCACATAAATCCGATCTCTCTATTAAGTTTTTGCAAATGACACAACTGTAGTGGGTTTCATTAACAACAGAGATGAGACTAACTACAGGAGTGGGGTGAGTCACCTGGTCGGGTGAATGTTGAGAAGACAGAGATTGTTGTTGACTTCAGGAGAGTGCAGACTCAACATGCTCCTCTGATCATCAATGGTGCGACTGTGGAGAGAGTGACCAGTATCAAGTTCCTGGGTTTCCACATCACAGAGGGCCTCTCCTGAACTGACAATACTGCAGCACTGGACAAGAAAGCACAGCAGCATCTCTACTTCTTCCGCAAACTGAGAAGAGCCAGAGACAGAGCTCCAGCCCCCATCATGTGCACCTTCTACAGAGGCACCCTCGAAAGCATTCTGACGAGCTGCATCACTATGTGGTATGGTGCCTGTAACGCGTCCTGCCGCAAGTCACTTCAACGCATAGTGTGAGCAGCTGAGAAGATCATTGATGTCTCTATCACCTCCATCCAGGACATTTATGGAACCCGTCTCACCTGCAAAGCCCTCTGCATTGGCCCCCTCCCTTCTTTTGCCAACCTCCCTCCAACACACATACACACACACTTTCTTCAGAATTGGTCTGCTCACTACCTCATCCAACTACCTCTTCAATCAGTTTAAATAAAGAACTGCTCTAAGAGCTTTTATTCACTTTAATCAGACTGAATAAGCTCTTTTCCACTACAGTCATGTTATGTTCAGTAGTTTTTGTGAATACTGCTCAAGAGTAATGGCACAGTAATACTGATGTAATAAGGATCACAGTCACGTTTTTCTTGAATAATTTACAACTGCTTTAAAAGTTGTTTAACAAATCACAATCAAGGACCAGTGATATAAAGAGTTATTATCATTATTTTAATTATTTTAATTATTAGTATGTTATATTATATTATTGATGTATTCTTCCTCATGCAGCATCAGAGAGGGCGGTAAATGGGTTGGTCAGTCTGATCCAGACACTGTATAAATGAAAGGAGAGTAAGGAGAGCAGAACAAACTCCTAACAGGAGACTCACTCATGGCCTATGAGACAGAGGATCATGGGACTCAATACTGCTTTCCTGCCATCAACTCATCATGTATCAAGGGAAAACACTCCAGTCACGAATACAATATCATGTATGTGATTTTTTCATTGCTGTCAGCGTGGACTGTGTTTCTAAACCTGCTGGTGATCATCTCCATCTCTCACTTCAAGAAGCTTCACACTCCAACCAACCTGATCATTCTCTCTCTAGCTGTGGCTGACATGCTTATTGGACTAATTGTCATGCCCATAGAGGCCATAAACCTGATTGAGACATGTTGGTACTTTGGAGACACTTACTGTGGACTGTTTACAGTGATCCTTGAATTGCTTATTTCTGTGTCTCTCAGTCATTTAGTTTTAATTGCAGTTGATCGTTATGTGGCTGTGTGTTACCCTTTATTGTACCCACAGAAAATAACAATGACTAAAACTTTATTGTCCATCTGTCTCTGCTGGTTTTGCTTTTCATCTTATTTCACTTACTATGCAATTAATAATGGATATTTTAGCATCTCACACAGAACAGACGTGTGTTACGGCAATTGCTCTGTTATATTAACTTTTGCCTGGAGAGTCTCTGATCTGATTTTGTCCTTTATGTCTCCTTGTATCCTCATCATAACTTTATATTTGAGGATTTTCTATGTTGTACATCAGCAAGTGAAAGTCATAAACTCTCTGATGAAGAGTGGTAAATGTGTAACGGAAGGATCAGTGAGGAGGAAATCTGAGAGCAAAGCTGCTCTGACTTTAGGAATCATTGTCACAGTTTATCTGCTTTGTTGGATTCCGTACTATATCTGTTCTATATCAATAATCACTTCCACAACCATAAATGTTTTAACATGGGTCTTGTATATTAACTCGGGTATGAATCCTATGGTCTATGCTTTATTTTACCCCTGGTTTAAAAACACAGTTAAACTCATCTTATCTCTGAAAATATTTCAGCCAGCATCCTCTCTGATCAATATTTTAACAGAACATCAATTGTAATTAATCTGATAAAGCCATCATTCTGAGAACAAATTAATATAAAATGCAATTGTTATAAAGTCCTAAAGTAGATAATTATAATATATTATCCTTTTAATTTACACTAAATACATTTTAATATTATATAGTTTGTTTCATTGAGTAACATTCCTTTATAATTATACTCTGTTCAAATGCAGATTTTATCAGAATTTAACAATTAAGCAAGCTTATTTTAACAGCAGGTTTAAGTGGAAAAAATGTTCAGTTGTGTTGCATTAGCTTATCAGGAAAATTAAGTAAGAATCACATACCTCAAATCTAATGGAATAAATTATTATAAAGACATATCTTATGTATTTTATATTTCACTTTTATCAGTCGTGCAGAATCTGAGTTGAAATAAATAAATAAAACATTTTATTTAGTCATTTAGAACTATGTGTAAGTGTCAAATGTATTATCATGGTGGTTCATCACAAACCACAATAATAAAGATCAATCTAATGCTAAAATACAGTTCTAAAGTTTTGGTTTGATTTTAATATGGAGACATTCATTGAACAGTTACTTATCATTATACTCTTGTGTTTCATTCTATGTTCTTATCATGGCATATTTTTTTTATTTGGATGAGATGATTTTTAACATTGAAACATGTTAACATGTTGATAGTTGTGTTTGTGTTTATTGTTTATTAAGCAGAATTTAAGTTGTTAATAGCTGAAAATATTATCCTGTTACACTTGATGAAGGCACACATTTCTCATTCATATTACCCTGTTTATGGACGCTGCCAAGTATGGAGATTGAGATCATTGAATAATACATGTTTTATGAAATATTTTATTAAAATATGCATTCATTTGCATACATTTTCAGAATGGAAATTTGATCAATGGATTAGCCAGATTTTGTTGGCATATTTGTTTGATTACAGAGGGGATGTTAGATATTCCTTTTATCTCTTCTTAAATCAGAATATAGTTTGTGTGTGTGTGTGTGTGTGTGTGTGTGTGTGTGTGTGTGTGTGTGTGTTATTTAAATAAAATGGGAACAATCCCCATTGTAAAAGCCATTCAGAATATGGATAGGAATAAGTCTGGAAAGATGTAAGTTGTATTTAACTGCTGCTGAAGTGGATATTTCTGACTCAGTCCATGAGAACAAAATATCAATAAAACTAATTTTGAGAAAATGGCCTTTTAAAAGAAGTACTGAAATTTAAATCTAAATTGAAATCAGACGCAATTAGGTAACGCGCAGTAAAAGCACTTAAAAGTGAATTTTTGGATGTACTCATTCACTACTGATGGAAATCTATCATGAACATACACAAAAAGGCAAATAGCCCAAAATCTCAAAATTTACATTATACCGACAGAGGATCATGAGACTCAATACTGCTTTCATGCCATCAACTTGTCATGTATCAAGGGAGAAGCTCCAGACATTAATATAATTCCATGTATTTTTTATTATTATTTTTTTTTATTTCTTTTTTATTGCTGTCAGAAGATACTATGTTTGAACCTGCTGGTGATCATCTCCATCTCTCACTTCAAGAAGATTCACACTCCAAGCCTGTTTCAACTTCTCTCAGTAATTACATTTGTATTGCTGCTGATTGGTATGTAGCTGATAATGTAACCACAGGAATTAACAATGATCAAAAGTTTAGTGAGCATTTTTCTCAGCAGGTTTTGCTCCCCCTTCTATAACACTACAATTGTAATCAGTGATGGATGGTTCAGTGAGAAAGAATTCTGAGGGCAAATCTGAGAATGTGACTTGGTCATATTATAATCATATTATCATGTAGAGTAGGAGTCAGTTGATCCAAGCTATATGGAATTTGTATTTAAATGTAAGTTTTCAACAATTATAAAAAATAATTTCAAAAATCTCAAAAATACTTGTGCATTTAATACAGTATTCAGACAAAATGTTAAGGTACCTTAGAAAAGTGTCAACAAAAATGACAAAAAGCATCCCCTTTGTGACACCACCATCACCCCTAACTATCCCCCTTACATTAATAATGTTGTGTTTTATGTAACATTTATAATGCAAATTAAATGTTAAAATTATCTACCTATGATAATTCACGAACTAAATAATGGTGATTGGCTAGTCAGGACTCGGTACTGTAACAAGCTGCGCACAAGCAGAAGGAAGTTTCCATCATTTTCAAGCGCAACTTTTTGAAGTTATTTAAAAGAAGAAAACAGAAGGTTATTTTTCTTTCATAATAATTTATAGACATTCCCATGAGATAATGTCATTGTGCTGTATGTGTGACTGTGAGGGACTGAGAGATGATAGTAGAGCTGACATTATTGAGTCACTGAATTTAAAAAAAAACAAACAAAAACACGTCTTGAGAATCCAATCGCGATGAAGCCTTAGAATACAGTTAGGATGCTCTTATAATTCAAGAAATTAAAGAAAAGAAACCCATGTATGAGTTTTATATTTTTATATTCTTTGCACAAGCAATGTACTTTTCTAAATATCTGCACATATATATGATAATTATTTTATACAACAATGTAGAGCAACACGGTGTTTCATTCCTTGAATTAATCTGTTTTTCAAAGAGTCATGTGAGCAAGTGATTAAACGGTCCAGGTTAGTCGTTGGCACCAATACATGATGGCTGCCTCCGTGACGTGCTCTGCAGTTATTTTTGTGTTTGTGTTAGTTTGTCCTGTCTTTAGTTATATTCCTGCAATCAGTTTACCAGGGACGAATTGCTGGACATTCGGCAACACACATATCCCGATATATTACCGGTTTTCTACTATTCTGATGTTTTGCTGGACATTCTTGTCGACGGGGCGGTTGCGCTGATCACACGCTTCAAGAGGACACGCAGACGGGGAAAATCAGCTGGCGCACTCCTGAGGCTCCATCTGCCGGACAAATTTGAACTGAACTTTTATATAGCATCTGAAAATCACTGATATGCACAGTACTTCAATGCATGCAATTCAAGTGACAACTAGGGTGCTCGATTTTGCGGACGAACATTTAAATGTGCAAGGCAAGTGTGTAAAAGGAATCATACATAAGGTGCAAGTGGAAAACACCATTAAACCTGTTCAGCAAAAAGTCTGCCAGCTTCCACTGTGGAAGGATGTGTCAGGATGTGTTAAATGAGATACAACAGGTCCTAAAAACTGGAATCATGGAGATCATAGATGTGCGCCCCTGGGTTTCACCATTAGTGGTGATGAAAAAGAAACAACAATCCGTATGTGTGTGGATTTACACGAGCCAAATAAAAGTATTATTGTGGATTTACACCCACTACCACATATGATGTTTTAATAACACGATTCGGGAGGAGCGCGTCAGATACATAGCCTTATCAACACAGGTGGACCACAATCAAGTAATCAACACATTAGTATAAATATCGCTGACTTACCTCTATCCATTGACGTTTTATAAGCATCCCTCCTCCACCCCATCTCCTCACTTCAAGTTCACTTTATAAATAGACGGGTAAGGGGGGTACTTTAGGTTCGGGCCATTCCCGAGCTCAGAGCCCTTCCCCGGACAGCACGCCAAATACGCATTCCATGCCTCAGCTAAATATATATGAGCGTGAACTCGTGAAATGCAAGAGCTGTTTGCGGAGTTGAAGGGTGCTACACTATTTTTGCAGATCAACTTATAGAGTGTTTATCATCAGTTGCCTCTAGCTGTGGAATGCAGAAACCATGGCTGTGTTTCAATGTTGCAAAGGGACTGTACCTATTTACATGGGTCACCTATTGTCTTGCTTCGGTACCCGCTGCATTTAAAAAAAATATGCAAACACTCTTAGGAAATCTGCCAGGTTGCTAATGCTATCTTGATTATATGATATGTTATGGCGAAACCAACGAGAAACATGATCGATGTCTGAAGGCTGTCTTACAGCGCCTCAAGAATGCAAACCTGAAATTGAACCTCAACAAAAGTACATTCGCCCAGCAGAGTGTGTAATACTTGAGTCACACTATTTCAGCTGAAGGTTTGTGCCCTAGTATGCAACTGTTGTTGATCCTTTACGGCGCCTGCTAAAAACGGCTTCATAAACAAGCATGAACTGCCCACCTGAGGCGGAGGACTGTTTTCTAAAGATGAAAACACTACTCACTATGTATTTTCGCTGAGGAACGTTGAATAACATGCCTCCAGGGGAGAAGATTCACTCTCAGAATGGATCATTAAGCATTATTAACTCTGCGTAGGGCTGGACACAAAAACTGTATAGCTGACTGCTTGTCTAGAATGCCAGTAGAATCACAAGATTATGAGCAAAATGCTGAACCTGCATTGCTTGGTGAAATAGACACTGTGAAAGGCCCCATACCTCTCTCACTTTTGGAAGAACAAAGTGATTGCTGCCCTTAACTTGCTCGCCTAAAAACCACAATGCAAAGTTGGTGGCCAAAGAAACAAACAGACGCTCCTGTGGAGCTGTGTCCTTACTATCACTTACGACATGAACTTTCTGCTGAGGCTCCAGTCCTCCTACTTGGTTCTTGTGTTCTGGTACCAGTATCACTTCGCACTACACTCATGCATCTTGCACATGAAGGACACCAGGATATCATGCAAATGAAACAATGACTATGCGAGCTGTATTGGTGCACATGGACGCGATGGTCAGTGGCCTCATAAAAACATGTACTGCTTGTAAAATTAATGATAAGTCAGCACGCACACATGCAGCCCCGATGTAGCCAGGGGAATTGCTGTAAGGGCCTTTTCAAAAAGTAGCTGTTGATGTAGTAGGACCATTCAAAATTGCTACACATGATTATTGTTATACCATTACGCTACTAGACTACTACAGTAAATGGCCTGGGGTGGCTTTCACTCCATCTGTCACCACAGCTACATTAGTGATATTCTAACTTCAGTGTTCACTCGCGAAGGTAAATCTGCATACATAGTTACTGACAATGGCAGTCAGTTCTGCTCATTAACATTCCAGGATTTCATGAAGGACAATGGAATTACACACATCCGCACTAGTGTGTATCATGCTCAAGCAAATGGTGCTGTTGAACGTTTTAATAGAGTCCTCAAGAATTGATTCTAAACTGCTGCCCAGTTGCACAAGCCTTGGAAACAAGAAGTAACTGCATTCTTAAACGTCTACAGAGTGACACCACATGCAACTACTAACAAAACTCATTTTGAATTGATGAGAGGGAGACAAATGCACATAAAACTGCACATTCTTCCTATTCCACACTCCTAGACCACACTGGATTCTGCCATTAGGCAGTATGTCAATGCCAATTAATAGAAAAGCAAGGTTTACAAGGATGCCAAACAGTGCCAAAATTCCTTCCTTTCGGCCAGGAGATAAAGTATGAGTGAGAAAATCATTCCTTGTAAAGAAACCAGACTCAAAATTCTCACAACATCTCACGGTGAATAAACAAACAGGAGCGAGTACTTACCTTCTCAGTCATGGGAGATGTTGGAACAAAGTTTGTTTCTCCAAGTGTGCTGGAAAGTAACAGAGAAAGTAACAACTTCAAGGGCTCTCTAGCAGATACAAATACATGCCCGAGGAGTGTGAGTATGAAGAGGAGTAGTAAACTGATATTTACTACTGACACTACAGCGAAATATAGAAATAACTGACTTAAAAAACATTTTTTTTTGTTGGTGAAAATACTAGTGGCCTTAGACTTTTGCACAGTACTGTGTGTGTGTGTTGGTTTTTGTGGTTTACAAGGACTTTTGACCTGAATACGCACCAGCATTACAGGGACATTTGGGTTTATGAGGACAGGGCCCATGTCCTTATAATTCCGACAGTGTATATGCCTTTCTCTATGTCCCAGAAGCTCCCTCTCAAATTTGCATATTTTACACTTGTGTAAGTTTGGAGGCCGCTGATTGGCTAGATCGGCACCGGAGGGCGGGAAATCGCGAAAACAAAATGGCGGCGGTGGGCGGGGCTACATTCTGCCGCTAATAGCTCCGTACAAGTAAGTTAATGCAGTTTGGTAATTATTTAAACAATTTTTTGCTATAATTTATCGATTGTATATGATTATATAAATGCATAATGATCGTGCAATTAAACATATTCCTTAAATATCATCATATAAAGTATGAATGTGACTTCAAAGCTGTAATTACTCAGTTTAATATCAGTATATTGATGTAACGCTATTAATGTAACGTTTCATAGATGGTTATTTAAATATATTATTATTATTATTATTATTGTTATTATTATTATTATAAATCCCGTATACTCGTGCTCTAATCAGCGAGGCAAGGGTGTCGGTTTGTAACTTCCTGTTTGGACCGGACGCAATCTGTGCACCTGAAGTGAAGACATCTGCGGTGTGAAGCTGTTGGAGACAACTATTATATGAAAGGTGAGTAATACTGCTGTTAAATCGTTTCTCTGAGAGTTTGTGGCTCAGTTTGGCTTGTTCGTGAGTGTCTTCAGTGCTCTTTAGAAAGCAGCTAGCGCGTGATGCTAATGGCGCTAGCGTGTTTACACTAAGTGTCCTCTATTAAGAGTAACATCAAACAAGAATCAACAATGCTTGTCAGTTTAACTTCTTTTCGTTCACAGTATAACTGTAAATGTAATAGAACAGTCTAGCCATCATAATAATCTGTTGTCATGGCTACAGTCTGTGAAGGGGAGGGGCAGTTATGTTTAATATTATTACTGTTCAGCTTGGTTTAATTAATAAACACAGAGATGTGCTCTTTTCACTTCCCAATACTTACTGTATATAATAAGTAAAATCACCTTTATTTGTATAGTGCTTTGTAGAATACAGATATACAGAATACATCATATTACACATATATTCTGTTCAGTAGAACTGTCATTATTCGTTTGCATATTAAGTTGAAAACAAACAAACGTAATATTGTCAGATGGAGGCCAACAGTTCTTATTGTTATTAAAGCAGACACAGAGGATGGCTGAAGGTGCGAGGCGAAGGAGAAAGCTGAGGCCATACAGTGTTCACTTCAACAGAAAGACCAGAATGGGCTCAAGGGCAGGTTCATCACTGATCTTAAAGGTGAGTTGATTTATTTTGTCATCATATAGTCACCATTAAGTTGTCTCAGTCCTGTATATCTTTTGTTGGGCAAAATAAGACATTACTAACCATTTGATGGTTTGTAAATGATGACAGGATTTTCTTCCTATGCCTTTAAAATGTCTCGTGTACTAAATCTGTCTCTGGTTGATGACGTGTGGTTCTCGTGATGGTTTCACCTCTCTGTTGTTTTAAAGTGTCTCGTTTACACCCGTGTTACGAGGACCCTGTTTTATGAGGACCATCATAAGAACATAGTCTTGAGTGTGTGTTTACACCTGTGTTACGAGGACCCTGTTTTATGAGGACCATCATAAGAACATACACACAATGTGACATCAAGACTATGTTCTTATGATGGTCCTCATAAAACAGGGTCCTCGTAACACAGGTGTAAACATACACACAATGTGACATCAAGACTATGTTTACACCTGTGTTACGAGGACCCTGTTTTATGAGGACCATCATAAGAACATACACACAATGTGACATCAAGACTATGTTCTTATGATGGTCCTCATAAAACAGGGTCCTCGTAACACAGGTGTAAACATACACACAATGTGACATCAAGACTATGTTTACACCTGTGTTACGAGGACCCTGTTTTATGAGGACCATCATAAGAACATGGTCTTGTGTGTGTGTTTACACCTGTGTTACGAGGACCCTGTTTTATGAGGACCATCATAAGAACATGGTCTTGTGTGTGTGTTTACACCCGTGTTACGAGGACCCTGTTTTATGAGGACCATCATGAGAACATGGTCTTGTGTGTGTGTTTACACCCGTGTTACGAGGACCCTGTTTTATGAGGACCATCATAAGAACATATGAGAATCTCAAGGCGTTTCTCAATGTCAAGGAAGGATCCTCGGAAGCCAGAATTTCGAGGATGCTACGTCATCGACATCCGTCGAAGGACTGTTCCAATGTCGAGGATCCTCGGAATTTCAACCAAGGACTGAGTCCTTCGTTCGAAAAATATCCCATACACAGGAAAGGATGCATATGTGTAGCCTTCGCGCTCTCAAATCACCCACAATCCTAGAGTCGGAGTGTTAACGGTTTTTATTTACGTTACCAAACATTTGTTATAACTGTAGTAAATATATAAGTAAAGTTTGCCAGTACAAATTACTACCATATTAAGATTGTAATTTATACAAATACAAATTACGTTATTGATGGCTAACTGAACCGGACCTGTCATTTAACAATTGTTAGCTTGGTTGCGTCACCGGCATTTCTTTTATAAATAACTAGTTAAGTTGTCCAAAGTAATTTAACGTTAATATTATACCATTATACCACAGCGTTCTTCAAACTGACCTTTTCACTGACGCAATGACGTGCATTTGCTAGCCTGTTCCATTTACGTGTTCTCCGAATGCTAAAGAGGAGCCTCACCTAGCCTCTGAAGGAAGTGACTTGGAAGGACCAGTCCTGCTAAGGAAGTATCCTTGACATTGAGAAACACCTTCAGTGTGGCGTTTGTTTGACAAAAGCCTTGTATTTGAAGACCCTAGTTATCACCATGACATTGGGCTGTGTGAATGTGAAATATTAGGCTAAATATGGATCATTCACATCTCATTGTGGCCATGTGATATTCAAAATGTCTAATTGTTACCTTTAGATTAAGTATATTGTAATATAAGTTGGTAAAAAGTCGTTCCCCTTGTTTGAAATTTACTGTCAGGCATTATACTACTGTATTCTGCAGTTTTATCATATTTGTGTCATCATCATCATCATCATCATCATTATTATTATTATTATTATTATTTTGGCTTTTTTATTTAAATAACATTCTCCAAGATTGCATATTATTTATTCAAAACTTTCAGTATTTTCAAATGATAACTGAGTAGAATCAGTGTCTAAAGAACCTAAAGAACTCTGAACAGGGCACAGCAGCTATAAAGGTATCCAAGAAGTTCTTGAAATAATTGTGGTAGTCCTTAAAAGAGTAGAACAGATTACGTTGTCCACATGTGTTTCTAAGAGACATTGTTTGCTGCATTATTGTGGATGTTAAAAGTGAGTCTTGGTTTCATGCTGTATAACTAACACAGACACTGTGTCTCAAATCACCAGTTTTTCTCATACACAGAAATGCTTGAAATAAGCTGTCCACATTTGTCTAGTTACCAATGTCCCGGTAATAACAAGGTTACAAATAGACCAGACTTTTTTCAAACTAATAACACACTGAGACTCTTCAGTCAAGTCAAGACCATGTTCTTATGATGGCCCTCATAGAACAGGGTCCTCGTAACACAGGTGTAAACACATACACACAACCTGACATACTTCAGTATACATGCATGTAATGTAATACTTACAAAGTCATGAACATTAACTTGGGTAACACTTGAAAATTTAAATATTGGTTTGAAATATTGTAATCTTGTAAATTACATTGATAGAAGCAAGATTATAAATTAATTTAATGTTTTAAATCAGTATTTTATGCACTCATTTATTGTCACAGATATCTAATTTGATGTTCTTTTCTATATTGTGGTTGAACCGTCCACTCTTGAAGTCAATACTCTGTCCCAGTCAGAAGACACAGACGTAGAGAAGGTTCTGCGACTGATTGATTGATTGATTTTAATTTAAATTTGATTTTTTTATTTCATGTGTCAGTGATCAGTCAGTGTTTATGGACTCCAGTATATGTGCATTATCAATTTGTACAGTCCCTGAATCCTTTGTCTGCAGTAGAATGTTTATTTTTTTTATTTCTGTTTCCTTAATTTCAGGTGACTCTGAAGAAGGACCGGTTACTATTGGATGATCAGGACTGTGTTGAGTAGGTAATAAAATGTGCATTGCATATTTTATGAAATGTTAGATTGATGTTGTAAGAAATCGTCTCTACATGAGCCTTGCTTTTTTCATTGTTTTCAGATGTCACCTGTCAAAGAGCATGTGTTGAATGAGGAGCAGAGCTTTTTTGTCCCCGCTGAAGGAGTTAAGGAGGTATTCACATGTTTCAGATGAACTGTTATTTCAGTGCAACAGTGAATGCTCTGAAGTCTGATGTCTTCATGGGCTGTGATATACTTAGCTGTTACCAAATGTATGTAATTTAATGACGTGTTTTCAATTTCAGTAATATTAGTCGATGTCTGAATCAGGAGTGTCCAGACTTGGTCCTGGAGGGCTAGTGTCCCGCAGAGTTTAGCTCCAGCTTGTCTACACACACCTGCCTGGAGGTTTCTAGTATTACCTGCTTCAGGTGTGTCTGGGGTTGGAGCTAAACTCTGCAGGACACCGGCCCTCCAGGACAGAGTCTGGACACCCCTGCTCTAAATACAGATTTGTAGTAATATATTGACCAGTACCTTTTAAGGTCTGTAACGTAAATGTTCTTTTATGATTTTAAATGATCTTATTAACTAAATGACCACAACTTCCCTGTCATTAAAATACATTAAGTTATTATTGAAAGACAGTGTAGCTCTTAAAGTATCACATGTATGTTTTAGGAGAACATTGAGATTGAAGGTACGTCCATCCTAGCATGCGTAGCACAGCGGGTCTTTTTAACTCACAGGAATGTTTAAGGCAACTCTTCTCTGAAATATGTCTTGTGTTCACTGTAGAATGTAGTGTCTTTAGGAATGGTTTATAAATGGTGTGTGATTGTGTTTGACTTCTGAATGCAGATGTTTTTCATGTTCTGAGTTTTATTTTTCATTGAAGATGAGATCAACATGACAGATTCTGATGACGCTGATCCTGAAGAAAGTGATTCTGATGATGAGGCTCTTGCTGGAGCTGCGGGAGACTCCAGTAATGCTGGTATGTGTCAGCTAAGTGTTTTTTAAAAATAATAAAAGTTAAAAATATTATTGGGTAACGCTTTATTTTAGGGTCTCTAAACTACAGTGGTGTGAAAAAGTGTTGAATCCCTTCCGGATTAATTTTTTTGCATGTTTGTCACACTTTAATGTTTCAGATCATCAAACAAATTTAAATATTAGTCAAAGGTAACTAACATAAAAGTAAACACAACATGCTGTCTTTAAATGAAGGTTTTTATTATTAAGGGAAAACAAAATCCAAAACTACATGGCCCTGTGTGAAGAAGTCTTAGTGGTTTTTGCTATCCTAGGAACTACCAAAAGTCCAGTGTTTTGTGACCTTAGGGAGCGTGATGGATTGTAGTGTGAAGGCTTGTTAGGTACGCAGGAGCTAAACCATTTAGGGCCTTATAGGTAAGTAATGATAATTTGTAACTGATATGGAACTTAATAGGTAGCCAGTGCAGAGACTGTAAAATTGTGGTAATATGATCATATCTTCTTGACCTGGTAAGGACTCTAGCCACTGCATTTTGGACGACCTGTAGCTTGTTTATTGACGAAGCAGGACAACCACCTAGAAGTGCATTACAATAGTCCAGTCTAGAGGTCATGAATGCATGAACTAGCTTTTCTGCATCAGAAACAGATAACATGTTTCGTAGCTTGGCAATGTTTCTAAGATGGAAGAATGCAGTTTTTGTAACATTGGAAATATGATTTTCAAAAGACAAATTGCTGTCTAATATAACACCCAGATTTTTGACTGTAGAAGTAGTAACAGTACATCCGTCTAGTTGCAGATTGTAATCTACTAGATTCTATGTACTGTTTTTTTTGGTCCAATAATTAATATCTCTGTCTTATCCGAATTTAATAGGAGAAAATTATTGGTCATCCAATCTTTTACATTTTTAACACACTCTGTTAGCTTAGATAATTGAGAAGTTTCATCTGGTCTGAGTATCATCAGCATAACAGTGGAAACTAATCCCATATTTTCTAATAATATTACCAAGGGGCAACATGTATATTGGAAATAGAAGGTGACCTAGGACGGATCCTTGTGGCACTCCATATTTTACTGATGATAAATGAGATGATAAACACCCCATTTAAATAAACAAAATGGTAGCGATCGGACAGGTAGGATCTAAACTATCTTAGAGCCTGCCCTTCAATACCTGTATAGGTTTGTAATCTATCTATGAGGATGTCATGATCTATGGTGTTGAACGCAGCACTAAGATCAAGTAAAACTAGCAATGAGATGCAGCCTTGAGCTGACGCAAGAAGCAGGTCATTTGTAATTTTAACAAGTGCAGTTTCTGTGCTATGGTGGGGCCTGAAACCTGACTGAAATTCTTCATACAGATCTTTTTTTTTTGCAGGAAGGAGCTCAATTGAGCAGACAAAACTTTTTCTAAAATTTTAGACATAAATGGAAGATTTGAAATAGTTTAAATAAATAGATTTTGAAATAATTTGCCAGTTCACTAGGATCTAGTTGTGGTTTCTTAATAAGAGGCTTAATAACCACCATCTTAAATTGTTTTGGGATGTGACCTAAAGATAACGATGAGTTAATAATATTGAGAAGCGTTTTTTCGCCTACTCTTTCAGTAATTTACTGGGTACAGGATCTAATAAACATGTTGTTTGTTTAGATACAGTGACAAGTTTATTTAGCTCTTCCTGTCCTATAGTTGTAAAGCACTGCAGTTTATATTTGGGTGCGATGGATGAAACTGAAGTGTTAGACGCTGTAAAATTGACATTTGTTATTGTATTTCTGATGTTATTTATTTTATTAGTGAAGAAATTCATAAAGTCATTACTATTAAATGATGGAATATTAGAATCAGGTGGCGTCTGGTTATTTGTTCATCTAGCCACTGTGCTAAATTTGTGGAACAGCACTGGAGAACCTTCCCAGGAGTGGCTGGCTGACCAAAATTACCCCAAGAGCACAGTGACGACTCATCCAAGAGGTCACAAAAGACCCCACAACAACATTCAGAGAACTGCAGGCCTCACTTGCCTCAGTTAAGGTCAGTGTTCATGACTCCACCATAAGAAAGAGACTGGGCAAAAATGGTCTGCATGGCAGATTTCCAAGACAAAGACTAAAGTCTCGTCTCAGTTTTGCCAGAAAAAATATTGATGATCCCCAAGACTTTTGGGAAAATACTCTGTGGACTGACGAGACAAAAGTTGTGTGTCCCGTAATGTCTGGCGTAAAAGTAACACCGCATTTCAGAAAAAGAACATCATGCCAACAGTACAATATGGTGGTGGTAGTGTGATGGTCTGCTTCTGGACCTAGAAGACTTGCTGTGATAAATGGAATTCTGCTGTTTACCAAAAAATCCTGAAGGAGAATGTCCGGCCATCTGTTCGTGACTTTAAGCTGAAGCAAACTTGGGTTCTGCAGCAGGACAATGATGCAAAACCCACCAGCAAGTCCACCTCTGAATGGCTGAAGAAAAACAAAATGAAGACTTTGGAGTGGCCTAGTCAAAGTCCAGACCTGAATCCTACTGAGATGCTGTGACATGACCTTAAAAAGTCTGTTCATGCTTGAAAACCCTCCAGTGTGGCTGAATTACAATTCTGCTTAGATGAGTCGACCAAAATTCCTCCACAGCGCTGTAACAGACTCATTGAAAGTTATCACAAACACTTGATTGCAGTTGTTGCCGCTAAGGGTGGCCCAACCAATTATTAGGTTTAGGGGCAAACACTTCTTCACACAGGGCCATGTAGTTTTGACTTTTGTTTTCTCTTAATAATAAAAACCTTCATTTAAAAACTGCATGTTGTGTTCACTGGTTTTCCTTGACTAATGTTTAAATTTGTTTGATGATCCAAAACATTAAAGTGTGATAAACATGCAAAAAAATAAGGAACCAACACTTTTTCACACCACTGTATTGTCTTATTAGCGTGCATATTATTATTATTAGTAGTAATTAAGCACTTATTAATGCCTTATTTTAAATGACCTTATTCTACATTCCTAATCTTACCCAATACATTAATGTAACAACTGCCTTATTTACTAATAATAAGCAGCAAATTAGGAATTTATTGAGGGAAAAGTTGTAGTTAATAGTTCATAATTGTTCCCTATTCTAAAGTGTTACCTTATATTGTATTAATCCAGCATTACTAACAGAATATTACTCAAATTAGGGATGCATCAGTTTTGTATTGGTGTATTATCTGGCTATACCAATATGTTGATACTTAGTGTTTAGGCAAAAAACTGATAAATGACTGTTTCAAAAATAAACGTTTAACAGGCCAATTCCATAAGAATATATATACTGTATATATATGTCTTTTCTGTTTGAGTTACTTCTGAGTTTCCTGATCATTATATGACTGTTTGTCTGCAGGTGTTCAGAAGATGCCCATTGAGAGCACCACTGAAGTTCCTGAAGGTACCAGAGGTTTAAATTGCAATAGCACCATCAATGTAAGTACATGAGCTCTCGTAGAGTTACAACTCACTAAAGTGTGTATTCTTCTGTACAGAGAGTGAGAGTGAGGCAGAAACTGAAAACACACGGAGAGGGCAGAAAGTGTCCTGGTCAAACACTGAAGTTACAGCTGTAATCAAACATTTTAAGGACCACAGAGCTAAAGGAAAACTGGCCACAATGACTGAAAACCAGCAGTGTAAAACTGCTGAGGATCCTGTTTTGGTGAGATGCAGTGCACAGAACATACAGGATTTTGTAAGAAATCGAGGAATTATCTTAAAAAGGAAAACCCAAAGCAAGTGATGTTACAGTACATCCTGTGTCTTGATGCCATTCTATTATCATGAGCACTTTGGTTGTTGTTTTTATTTCCAATAGTGCAAAACTGTTATAGCAGCAGTTCATACAAATATCTCCATGTAGAAAACAAGTTCAATTGTTAGTTTGTCAAAAACTTTTCATTCTGGAAGTGAACGATTCCTTTACAGATAAATCAGTTTCTCTACACATCTGCAGCATGTATTGTGTGCTCAGAGTTAATCGCATGTTTACTTTTTCATTCTGGAAGTGAACCATTCCTTTAAGGATAAATCAGTTTCTATACACATCTGCAGCATCTATTGTGTGCTCCGAGTTAATCTCATGTTTACTGTGTGTTTAGTAGGGATGCACTGATCATGATTTTTCATAGACGATACCGATATTTATTTATTTTTACAAGCAAACTGGCCGATTCCGATACAGATTTCCGATTATTATTATTATTATTATATTATTTTTTTTAAGCAACAAACAAGAAAGGAAAGTATGCATAAACAAGATGTTTATTTGGTATTTAATAGGCCAAAGTGGCTTTTGGCTATTGAAAACAATAACTGTAACCATCTGAAATTAATGGCAATAACTGCACAGTAAGTAGCCTACATTCAATACAAACATAGATGCTACAGACATCAGCATTTAGCTTTTGTTTTTGGATTGGGTTGAAACTACATAGAACTGGCCTTAAATTAAAAGATTAACTGTAACCATGTGAAATTAAAGGCAATAACTGCATAGTTCTACAGTCCAAACAACACAATCAACACACATTCAATAAGAGGTTTCTTAATCAGCATATAGTATTTTAGTTTTAAAATTTGGTTTTAAATTTAAAACAAGGTCTTTACCAATGAGACTAAATAAAAGTATGCTATATAAATATTATTCCAAAATGTTAAAATCAAATAATGTTGGTGCGAATAAAGCACAGATGCAAAGTGGTTCATTCATCCAATTAAAAAAATAAATAAAATAGGGTAATGATTCACATCTGTATATTTTTTTTTACTTGAGCCAATGAAAAATAAAGAACTATTCTCAAGTTAAAAAATAAAATTGTGAATCATTACCCAAAAATATTTTAATTGGATGAATGAAACCCTTTTTTCAGTGTGCTTCAGCAGGTGATTTTTAAATCAAATTAAGTCAATGTAATTTTAAGGAAAAAGGAAAATAATCCTATACAGAACTGACGTTTACTTCTGACTTTTCAAATGTGTATGCAAGTTCTACTTTACAAAAAAAAACATTTCAGTTTTGTCACAGTTTAATCTGTGTCGTTTCTCATCCAGCTCGCAAGAAGTTGATCCTTCACTGTCTTCGCTTGTGCAGGGCACGGAAAGGTACGATACGCTCGAGCAGCTTCAGTGAGCACAGGAAAGGCTTTTATTTGTGCAGCAGTACACCAGCGGCTGTTCGCTTCCTGCTGTCTATTCCTCAGATGTGTAGCTCGTGTTGCCCGTGTCCAGCACACAGATTTTGAAATACTTCCACACAAATTACATGATAGCGAATGATTACAATGTAGTCTGTGCACGCGGGCGCACTTACGGAAAAATCGGCCGATCGTGTATTTTAAGCAAAAACCGTCCGGTTCCGATTTATGGCCGGTCAACGGTGCATCCCTAACATTTAGTGAGGTACTTACAACATGAGGCATGGCTTTTGATTTATAGTTTTTTTTTAAGTTGGTAAATTAGACTTAATTATTTGTTGTTTGTTTTGATTTGTGTGGCATTCCTTTTTTTATAGAAAGATTACCCATTTTAATAATTGGCGAATTTTACGTTTTTTGTTTATTTGTTTTTATGTTACAAATTTAAGTCATTATTAAAGTACTTCTAAAACACATTGGTGTCTGTAATGTTTTGTATTGTGTTAAAGATCCTGTACTCTTTAACCACCTCAGTCTTGGTAATGCAGCATAGTGACATGTCTGTGTGTTGTGTACGATCAGGTTCCAGTAAATCACATTTGTCCCTGTAATGTTGGACGATGTGCAGTTGTGTATTGTGTTAAAGATCCGGTACTCTTTAACCACCTCAGTCTTGGTAATGCAGCATAGGGACATGTCTGTGTGTTGTGTATGGGGTCAAGTACCTGTAAAACACATTGTCCTTGTAATCCAGAAAACTGACATGTTTTGTGTATTGTAAAACGAGTGTCCTCCTAAATCAATCTGACCCTATAAATCCCAATTATGTAATGGGCGGGAACATTATAGGAGGGGCGTGACAGTCCTTGTGTACCACCAAAATATCATATTGTCATATTATCCATTCTATTGTGTGTAAAGAAAATCCAAAGTGATATTTGTGTTCTGCAGAGTAAAACAAAATTTTTGATAGTTTTATCATCTCTGTAGGACACCGGGAAAGGGGTGTCCCCTTAAACCACCATCCAACTGGTTTGGCCATCAAAGTACTGCTAAACCACAAAAACCAGTATGTGTGTGTGTGTGTGTGTGTGTTTATTCTCAGATTATGTAATCCGTATGAAACTTGCAAGCAGGCGCATCCACTACTGTGGAGATGTCAAGTCAGTGTCACCAAATTCATCTCTTAAACAGAAAACACTGGTTTATCAATAGATTTTTAAGACGTTAATGAGGTTTATTATTACTGTTTTTCCCTGAGACATTCAACATCATTACTTCTGCCGGTGTTGCATGCTTTATGTGTGCGCTTGAACCGCTTATTAGGCTATGTAAGCAATTAAAGGCTCATCAGCATGATTTAAATTATTCATTAATAAACGTGTGATTAGTTGACTAATACTTAAAATAAACGACTACTAGTCGACCAGAAAAATATTTAGTCGAGGGCAGCCCTAATGAAAACATGATGAAACTGTGGTAGAACATATTAGACTAATGAGGACCATCGTAGTCTAGATAATTAATTGCAAAATAAAAATTTAAAAAATAATTTTTTTTTACAAAAAATATAGCAGGAATACTGTATAGGTCATAAATTGTCATATCTAGGTTGAAAGTGTCAGAGGAAAAAAAAGTCATTATGCAGCATCAGAGTGGGCGGTAGATGGGTTGGTCAGTCTGATACAGACACTGTATAAAATTAAAGGACACTAAGGAGAGCAGAACAAACTCCTTACAGGAGTAGACTCACTCATGGCCTTTGAGACAGAGGATCATGAGATTCAACACTGCTTTCCTTCCATCAATTCATCATGTATCAAGGGAAAACGCTCTAGTCATGAATACAATGTCATTTACATGTTTGTATCAGTGCTTTCAGCATGGACTGTGTTTCTGAACCTGCTGGTGATCATCTCCATCTCTCACTTCAAGAAGCTTCACACTCCAACCAACCTGATAATTCTCTCTCTAGCTGTGGCTGACATGCTTTTTGGACTTGTGATGCCCATAGAGGCCATGAGGCTGATTGAGATGTGTTGGTACTTCGGAAACACTTTCTGTGGACTCTATTCAATATTTATTTGGATGCTTCTCTCATCATCTCTTAGTAATTTAGTATTAATTGCTGTTGATCGTTATGTGGCTGTGTGTAACCCTTTACTGTACCCACAGAAAATAACCATGACTAAAACATTAATAAGCATCTGTCTGAGCTGGGTTTGCTCTTCAACTTATTGCACTGCCTTTGTAATTTCACTCAGAACATACATGTGTTATGGAGAGTGTTCTTTTATGATGGGTTTTGCCTGGAGAGTCACTGATCTGTTTATTTCTTTTATTTGTCCTTGTATTCTGATCATATCTTTATATTTGAGGATTTTCTATGTTGTACATCAGCAAGTGAAAGTTATAAACGCCCTGATGAAGGGTGGCAAATGCGTAAATGAAGTTTCAGTGAGAAGGAAATCTGAGAGCAAAGCTGCTCTGACATTAGGAATCATTGTCACAGTTTATCTGCTTTGTTGGATTCCATACTATATCTGTTCCATTTCAGCAGTTTCTTCCACAACCATAAATGTTTTGACATGGGTCATGTATGTTAACTCAGGTCTGAATCCTATGGTATATGCTTTATTTTACCCCTGGTTTAAAAAGACAGTTAAACTCATCTTATCTCTGAAAATATTTCAGCCAGCATCCTCTCTGGTCAATATTTTTACAGAACATTAATTGCAGTTAAACTGATAAAGCCATCTTTCTGAGAACAATTGGTGGTTAATTAATCATAAATAAATAATTTCTAATCAGTGACTTAATAACCACAAACAATCTGGATTTTATGTTTGTAATTGAAACATGGCTAGAAGTTAGCTGCAGTACAACAGTCCTCAATGAAACAACCCCTCCTAATTTTAATTTTATGAGTGTCTACAGGACTGTTCGATGAAGTGGAGGTGTAGCAGCTCTATTTAAAGATGTCTATCAATGCAAGCAAGTGTCATTTGTTCAGTACTTGTCTTTTGAATAGTGGGATTTTGTTGAAAGGTGCTCCACGTGTTCTTTTTAATAAGATACTATGTTTATTTTTGTTGCAATCTGTAGCTAAATTTTGTAAGAAACAGTGCAGCACCTAAAATTTCAACCTTCTATATTAACACACTGCCCACATCTTTTTTTCAGAATTGTGCTAAACTCTTTAGAAGCAGATCTTTTAGAAGTGGTGAATGCCTCACTTCTTTCTGGGACTTTTCCAAACTTGCTGAAAACTGCAGTTGTTAAACCCCTTCTGAAAAAGAACAATCTTGATAACGCCATTCTGACCAATTATAGACCACTATCAAATCTTCCTTTTATATGCAAAATTATAGAAAATGTTGTTTTTAATCATGTGAACATATTGATCTTAAATGGATACCTACAATTTTCAATCTGGTTACCGACCGCATCACAGCACAGAGACAGCACGCTCATTGAGATAATAAATGATATTCGCTTAAATTCTGATTCTGGCAAAATATCAGTGCTGGTATTACTACATCTAAGTGCTGCGTTTGACAATGTGGATCATAACATACTACTAGAGAGACTGGAAAACTGGGTCAGGCTTTCTGGGATGGTATTAAAATGGTTCAGGTCATAATTACAAGGTAGAGGTTATTATGTGAGTATAAGAGAGTATAAGTCTAAGTGGACATCCATGACACAAAGAGTCCCACAAGAACAATTGGTGGTTAATTAATCATAAATAAATAATTTCTAATCAGTGACTTAATAACCACAAACATCTGGAAATCTGGATTTTATGTTTGTAATTGAAACATGGCTAGAAGTTAGCTGCAGTACAACAGTCCTCAATGAAACAACCCCTCCTAATTTTAATTTTATGAGTGTCTACAGGACTGTTCGATGAAGTGGAGGTGTAGCAGCTCTATTTAAAGATGTCTATCAATGCAAGCAAGTGTCATTTGTTCAGTACTTGTCTTTT
Organism: Carassius auratus; assembly: GCF_003368295.1. Classification (NCBI taxonomy): domain Eukaryota; kingdom Metazoa; phylum Chordata; class Actinopteri; order Cypriniformes; family Cyprinidae; genus Carassius; species Carassius auratus. The sequence goes on along the minus strand of NC_039277.1, from coordinate 14,587,718 downwards.
GAATATTGGGATTTTGTTGAAAGGTGCTCCACGTGTTCTTTTTATCACTATTTACAGGCCTCCAAAATACTCTCCAGCCTTTGTTGAAGAGTTTTCTCAGAAATTTTCTCAATGATTTCATCAGAGTTTGATCATTAATATCAGGAAGGCGATTAGCACATACTCAAGTTATGCAGAGGCCAGACAGATTCGGCAACAATATCAGAAATAAGATACTATGTTTATTTTTGTTGCAATCTGTAGCTAAATTTTGTAAGAAACAGTGCAGCACCTAAAATTGTCAACCTTCTATATTAACACACTTCCCACATCTTTTTTTTTTTTTTTTTTCAAATTTGTGCTAAACTCTTTAGAAGCAGATCTTTTAGAAGTGGTGAATGACTCACTTCTTTCTGGGACTTTTTCAAACTTGCTGAAAACTGCAGTTGTTAAACCCCTTCTGAAAAAGAACAATCTTGATAATACCATTCTGACCAATTATAGACCAATATCATATATTCCTTTTATATGCAAAATTATAGAAAATGTAGTTTTTAATCATTTGAACAACATGATCTTAAATGGATACCTACAATTTTCAATCTGGTTACCGACCGCATCACAGCACGGAGACAGCGCTCATTGAGATAATAAGTGATATTTGCTTAAATTCTGATTCTGGCAAAATATCAGTGCTGGTATTACTAGATCTCTGTGCTGCATGTTACACATATCGATCATAACATACTACTAGAGAGACTGGAAAACTGGGTCAGGCTTTCTGGGATGGTACTCAAATGGTTCAGGTCATAATTAGAAGGGAGAGGTTATTATGTGAGAATGAGAGAGTATAAGTTTAAGTGGACATCCATGACATGAAGAGTCCCACAAGGCTCAATTCTTGCACTGCTCTTGATTAGCCTGTATATGCTCCCACTAAGTTAAATAATGAGAAAGAACCAAACTGCCTATCACAACCTGCTGATGATACCAAGATTTACTTAGCCTTGTCGCCAAATGACCACAGCCCCATTGACTTCCTCTGCATTGATGAACTAAACAGTTGGATGTGCCAGAACCTTCTTCATTTACACAGGGAAAAAAACTGAAGTCATTGCATTTGGAAACAAAGTTGAAGTTCTCAATGTGAATGCAGACCTTGCTAGGGGTCTAACAACTAAAAATCAAGTCAGGAATCTTGGTGTGATTCTGAAGACAGACTTTAGTTTCAGTAGTCATATCAAAGCAGTAACTAAATCAGCATATTATCAGCTAAAAAATATATTGTAAAAATAGATGTTTTGTTTCCAGTCAAGACTTATTAAGAAATGCATTGCAGATATGCACAATGCACAGGCCCGTCGCAACAAGGCAGGCAAACCAAGCAATTGCTTGGGGCCCCGAGCTGGCCTGGGGCCCCAAGACAACGACTGGTTAAGAATAAAATGCAGCGACACTGTGTGAGCGCCCCTTTGATCGTCAATTTAGTAACGTGTAATGACACTGTTATCGCGATCCCCCTCAAGGGGGCCCCTCTCAGTATTCGCTGACAGCAGCCAGCCAACCACGTGATCTCTGCTACCGGCAAAATACGAAACCTCCTCGGCAGTCATGAAGTGGAATTATGCTTTAGGAAGCCAGAATAGAAAGAAGAGAAAGGAAGAGGAGGATAAGAAAAAACAAGATAGTGGTAAGTGATAAAATAGCTCTAGCTTTTCAGTCTTGTACTAATGGTGTAATTTTGCAGCAGGTAACTTAGGCTAGCAAAAATATGTTTGTTAGCTACCTGCCTGACGGCAAATACTGCTTGTAACGAACAGTTAGTGCAACTTTTTTTTTCGAATGGAAGGAATATGGTTACTGTAAACTTATTTTTTTAAAGGGATAAAGAAGACGCAGAACAGAAATCGCATACTGCAAGGAGTCAGCAGTGTTTTGATTTGAGGGTGCGGGCAAACGTCGTGGCGTTTGTCAATTGCAAGATAAAGCTGGTAACGTTAACCATACTACAAAAAACGCGGATGGAATCGCAGAATCCAGTCATAAAAACAAAATTTACAGTTTAACGCAGAATGACACGTTATTTGCCAAATTTTGGATTAATTAATTAAAAATAGGTCATTGCACTTGCATCAAATCACGATATGGACTAATATCTGTAAATATTAAGCCGGAACAGTCTGTTTAAATATGAATCCTGCATGTTCTGCGTGTCTCTGTTAATGGGAGCAGAAGCGCGTCTTCCTTCATTACAGACACTAAAGCGCGCGTGACGCTCACTGTAATTTCAGCATCTACGGTCTCTCTAAATAAGAACGTGAACACATGAACAACATCTCCAGAACTGCTCTGACAGTCACTTCATGAGCATTTGACCGATACACAGAGCTGTAAAAGTACCTCAACCCGTCAAAATAAAAGTCCTGTTTTAGACAAGTATTTGCCAGAGATGTATATTGTTCTGCAGAATGTACATAGCCTACTACTAAAAAAAAAATCAAACATTTGATTCAAAATTTTTAAGGTTTAATCACACAAAATTTATTCCATGTTTTATTTTTAATATTAAATCCCCTTTGTTTACCAAAAACTTTGCTTAATTTTCAATAATTAAAAGATAAATTAATGTTTGGTGTTTAATGCTTAATGTGCATCTCAGAAAATGCTTTATTTAAAACCCCAACCGAATGGGACTTAAATGCACTTAATTCATCTTTCAACTTTATTGTCATTGTTCACAGTACAAGTACAGACAGAGAAACAATGGATAATAATTTAATGTTTATTTTTAATGTATCCATTGCATTCTATGCATTTAATAATAAAAACATTTTTTTTTCTAAAAAAGGAAACTAGTTGCTCATTTTAAGAGACCCAGAAGTCTTATTTTCTCTTGCATAATTAATATTGCACTTTAACTGAGCAAAAACACATTTTATCTAATTACTCGATTAATCGATGGAATTTTTGGTAGAATACTCGATTACAAAAATATTCGATAGCTACAGCCCTAGATGAAAAGCTAAACCATCAACTTCATCCTCAACATCAACAGATGCATCTCTTCTCAGTGCTGATGTTTCCTCTATATAGCACAAGGTACCACAAGCTCTATAATTATAGCTGATATCCTGCACAGCCCAGAGTTTAAACTGATAAGTGTGTGCTGTCATATTATTAGAAAAAAACAGTGCAAATCATTATTGAATTTCCACCAAATTATTTTTTTCAAGCAGTATTTTCACTGTAAACCTTTTTTATTTAAATAAAGTGTGGGTGAACTTAAACTGTATGGCTATGCTGTGGTTCCTGTAGGCTTTGCGTGCGTGCGGGGGGTCGGGGGGCCTCTATGTCCATTCTGCTTGTGGCCCCCAAATTCCTTCAAACGGCCCTGACAATGCATATAAACCTAACAGACCACTCAGATTGAATAAGTTAGAAATACCAAGGGTTCACACAAAATAAGGGGAATCTGCTTTTAGTTATTATGCCATCCACAGTTGGAATCAGATTCCAGAAGAGATCAGATGTGCTAAAACATTAGAAACTTTTAAATCGAGACTCAAAACATATCTGTTTAGCTGTGCATTTATTGAATGAGCACTGATTGCACTGTATTTTATGTATTAAACTGTATTTAATGCAACCCTGAAATGATTTTGTCTTAAATTCATTTTAAATGAATTTTTTAATCTGTTTCAAAGTTTTGAAATTCCTTGTTTTATTTTTGTGATTTTTTTAAATAAATATTTTACTTTCTTTTATGTAAAGCCCTTCGAATTACCATTGTGTACGAAATGTGCTATATAAATGAATTTGCTTTGCCTTGCCTAACTTTTCAAGTAAGTTGAAGTAATGTTTATTGTTTCATATAACTGATAACTGCTAAACATCACCTCATGTAGGCCGATTGTTTTATGATCCAAACAAAGGCTAAAATTATGCAAACCATAATTGCCTAGATAGATTTGAAAGCTCACACATTTTTGCTTTTAATTATTTTTTTAATTTGTGTAGGCAACTTTTGGGTTTATTTTAGTGGATTGATGAATTTCTATATGAAATTCTTAATTCTTAATTCACTGACTCTGCAGTAGAAAGCAGCAGCTGATTCATCAGTCTGTTGTGTGTGTTTGCCTGTGTTTGTTTTGCACTCACGAAATGACTGATGCACCCGAGGATCATCTCTGTGTGTAGCTCAGGTGTTAACAGCACCCTCAGGTGCACATTATATAAATAACAAGCCATGATATCCATAACAGGGCTTCAGAGTTTACCATCAGAGGATTACTTCTGAGTAATCCATTTCTTGATAAAACAACAAAAGCACTGTTTGTGTGTGTGTGCGTGCGTGTGGGTTGGGTTGGGGGGGGGGGGGGGGGGGGGAGTTGGGGGCATGAGGCCTAAAGTGGTTATAATGTTTTCATTTGCAAAACCATTTATTTACATTTACTTGTCAAATGTAAATTTAAAAGCAGGCTAGGCCTACTGCATACATGTACCAAATGATTAACTGGTAAATTGCAAAGCATAGTGTTAGAGACCTTTTAATGTAAATATGAAAAGTAGGACTGCCTCCATAATAGTTGAATAACCTTTAGTCGATGAGAGAGGCTTGGTCGACCCAAATTTTATTTGTCACTGTAACGAAAAGGCTGAGGCTGAGGCATAATGTAAATCCATTTGCAGAAGTTTATTAAAGGAAGATTGTACAATCAGAGTTGTGTTACCAGGCAATGTGTCAATACCGTAAGGGCAGTCCGATCTTTTAACATACACAGGGTTATCCAATAGGCAGAGATGAGTAGGCAGGCGAACAGGTCAAACACAAACATCAGTCCAATCAAGCAATATATCCAAAGGGGCAATCAAAGAGACGTGAACGAGATAACAGGCAGAATCGTGATCAAACAGGCAGTCAGAATACTCACAAGGAAACCGCTCGGTAAGGCAGGTTAACTGGCAATACTTTGCAGTGAAGTGACATGCTAGCACATGTTAAATAATCCCAAACAGGAAATAACTGTTGTAGCAGAGGGAGTGGTGAACAGTCAATACTCCAGTGAGGGCTCCCTCTGCTGGCGTGGCTTTACAGTCACTTAGGCCCAATCCCAATTCTACCCCTTAGCCCTTCCCCTAACCCTTTGTTTCGCGCGTTCACATGAAGGGGTAGGGGTGTCTCGATTCTCTTTTGGTTGGAGGGGAACGGGTAAGGGGAAGGGCCAGATAGCCCTTCAAACTATGATTTTTCACAAACGAAGGGGTATTAATTATCTCGGAAACATGGCTGCAACAGCGAACAAAAAGACACATAAATGTAAGCTTTTTGGCATAAATAAAGATTTTAGGGAAAAGTAATCATTTGTTTACATATTAACGGTCATGTTACTCAAAGAAATGTTTGCAAAAAATTTGCTACTATTTGCTAAAGTCATATCATTACAGAATGCTTGATATTGCCATATATGTCTGATCAGGGCGATAACTGCCAAATACTAATCCCTCCAATAATTAGAAATCGCTAAACCATTTTCTCAAATATTGCCTATTCGAGAGAGAAAGAGAGAGAGAGCAAGAGAGAGAGAAATGGAAGTTGTGTGTATTCGAGTCTGTGCGTTTATCTTTTTAGAGTGAGTTTACTTAAAAACAGTGATTGTATCCTCTCGTCGCTGGAAAATATAATTTAGCGATTCAGTATTTAAACTTTATTTAATAAAAGTGATGGGGCAGTGCTGACAGGAGTTTATTTTCTCCTGGATGTGTGAGCTGCACGATTTCCGGTATGTTTGTGTGTCAATAAGCAGCTCATTAATACAGAACAATAATTAAAGGCTCTAATGTACACCAGCACATGTGTGTATTGTAAGAGCTCATCGACGAATGATGGAGTGTGACGTCATGGTAGTGGTGTCCCAATCCTTAGGGGATTATTTTCTCCCCTACCACTTGAAACTCTGTTTCAAGGGGCAAGGGGAAGGGGTAGGCGGAGGGGTAGGGGAAAGGGGAAGGGGTATAAAATAGAATTGGGATCGGGCCTTAGTCACAGGAAATAAAAATCTACAGAAAGTGATACAGTCACGTAGTCTGTGACGGAAAAATCGTTAATGGTTGGATTTTGTGGCAATACAGTAAAGTTACATCTAAATGCTGGCCTATCATTCACTGACCTCAAACAGGGTTTATCATCTGGACTATGTTAGTAGTAGCAACTTTTCATGGTCACTCAATCTAATGTTAACCTAGGAAAATGTGCACTATTCAAGTGTCTGTGTGGAGTCTGAAATCTGAACAGTAGTGCGCTTACAGCATGACATAGGAATGTGCCGGTGCATTCACTTGCTCTTAAAAACTCCATCATATTGGTAATACAGATAAGAGTAATACATCTTTTGAATCTGTAAAGCCTCTATGTTTATTTGTGTGCACTCACTCACTATAAAAACAAAATATTGCGATTTTGTAAAATAATGGATGCAAACAGGATGCACTTTCTGCCAACTCGGCCACTGTGAACTTGAGTGAGAAACTCCATATATACTTGGAGACATGAAAACAATATATATGTGTATATATATATATAAAGTACAGACCAAAAGTTTGGACACACCTTCTCATTCAAAGAGTTTTCTTTATTTTCATGACTATGAAAATTGTAGAGTCACACTGAAGGCATCAAGGGCTATTTGACCAAGAAGGAGAGTGATGGGGTGCTGCGCCAGATGACCTGGCCTCCACAGTCACCGGACCTAAACCCAATCGAGATGGTTTAGGGGTGAGCTGGACCGCAGACAGAAGGCAAAAGGACCAACAAGTGCTAAGCATCTCTCGGGGAACTCCTTCAAGACTGTTGGAAGACCATTTCAGGTGACTTCCTCTTGAAGCTCATCAAGAGAATGCCAAGAGTGTGCAAAGCAGTAATCAAAGCAAAAGGTGGCTACTTTGAAGAACCTACAATATGACATATTTTCAGTTGTTTCACACTTTTTTGTTATGTATATAATTCCATATATAATTCCACATGTATTAATTCATAGCTTTGGTGCCTTCAGTGTGAATCTAACATTTTCATAGTCATGAAAATAAAGAAAACTCTTTGAATGAGAATGTGTGTCCAAACTTTTGGTCTGTACTGTATATATATATATATATATATATATATATATATATATATATATATATACATATATATATATATATATATATAGAGAGAGAGAGAGAGAGAGAGAGAGAGAGAGAGACATTGAAATGTCTACTTTCAAATGCAACACAGTCTTGCCTCTCATCATCATACATTGACGCTTGGTCATTGCCATTTGGCGTCAATATCCAAGGCAGAAGGTACCCCCTTTGCGTTGCTTTCAAACGTAGAGGGTCATCCAATACACTTCCGTGTAAATCCCTCACCTTCGGATTCTAACGCAGGATGGTCAACCAACGAAAAATATAGGTGCGCTGGAAAGTTTCGGTTTTCAGGGTCATAATCCAACCCGGTATCATGCCATAATTTGAAATAGACATGCTGGTCCACTCAAGAATACGTGTGAGTGTCACATTTTGCCTCCTCTAAACATGAAAATGACTACTGGAGCACTAGTAGGGGCGATATTTTCCTAAATGCCAACAACTGCACACGGACCATAGCCAAGCAATATAGTGTATTAAAGATGGATTAAGATGACTTCAAAATGCATACAGGTAAGGTTTCCACTAGAGGCTGAAATTTTTTTCGCGAAGCCCGCATGTCATGGAAATTCATTCCGGATTAGAAACAAAATCTCAGTCTAATGTTATCCAACATTTTTAAAATGTATGACTACTAGTCGTCCAGAAAAATCTTTAAACGAGGGCAGCCCTAATGAAAGTAAAAAATAAATAAATAAATAAATAATAATAATAATAATAATAATAATAATAATAATAATATTATATATATATATATATATATATATATATATATATATATATATATATATATATATATATATATATATATATATATATAGTAAGATTACTGTGTAGGTCCTATGTGATCACATAAAGGTTAAAAGGGTTGGAGGAAAAAAAAATGTCATTTTGCAGCATCAGAGTGGGCGGTAGATTGGTTGGTCAGTCTGATCCAGACACTATAAATGAAAGGACACTAAGGAGAGCAGAACAAACTCCAATCAGGAAAAGACTCACTCATGGCCCATGACACAGAGGATCATGAGACTCAATACTGCTTTCCTGCCATCAACTCATCATGTATCAAGGGAAAACGCTCCAGTCATGAATACAATATCATTTATCTGTTTGTATCTTTGCTGTCAGCATGGACTTTGTTTCTGAACCTGCTGGTGATCATCTCCATCTCTCATTTCAAGAAGCTTCACACTCCAACCAACCTGCTCATTGTCTCTCTGGCTATGACTGACATGCTTATTGGACTTGTGATGCCCATAGAGGCCACGAGGCTGATTGAGATGTGTTGGTATTTTGGAGACACTTTTTGTGGACTCTATTCAATATTTATTTGGATGCTTCTCACAGCATCTCTTAGTAATTTAGTTTTAATTGCTGTTGATCGTTATGTGGCTGTTTGTCACCCTTTACAGTACCTACAGAAAATAACCATGACTAAAACATTAATAAGCATCTGTTTGAGCTGGGTTTGCTCCTCAACTTATAACATTGCCTTTATTATTGATAACAGTTATTTTGAAATTTCACGCAAAACAAACATGTGTTATGGAGAGTGTTCGGTTTTGGTGGGTTTTACTTGGAGAGTCACTGATCTGTTCATGTCTTTTATTTTCCTTGTACCCTGATCATATCATTATATTTGAGGATTTTCTATGTTGTACATCAGCAGGTGAAAGTTATAAACACCCTGATGAAAGGTGGCAAATGTGTAAATGAAGGTTCAGTGAGAAGGAAATCTGAGAGCAAAGCTGCTCTGACATTAGGAATCATTGTCACAGTTTATCTGTTTTGTTGGATTCCATACTATATCTGTTCCATAACAGCAGCTTCTTCCACAACCATAAATGTTTTGACATGGGTCGTGTATATGAACTCAGGTCTGAACCCTATGGTCTATGCTTTATTTTATCCCTGGTTTAAAAAGACAGTTAAACTCATCTTAACTCTTAAAATATTTCAGCCAGCATCTTCTCTACTTAATATTTTTTCAGAACATCAATTGTAATTAAACTGATAAAGCCATCATTCTGGGAGTAATTTAAAAATAAAACTGCAATTGTTATAAAGTCATAAAGGTAAATAATAGTTATAATTTACATGAATTACATGAATTTTAATATTATAGTTTGTTTCATGGAGTATGATTCCTTCTATGTGAAAATTTAACTGACAAAATGTTCAGCTGTGTTACATTAGCTTATTAGGACACTTGAGAAAGAATCTCAAATCTTTTATCAGTTATGCTGTATCTGTGTTGATATATATCAAAAACACAATGACAAAAAGAGGACAGTCATATAGAACTATGTGTAAGTGTCAAGTATATTATGGTGGTTCATCACAAAGAGAATAATTAAAATGGCTTACAGCACACCTCAGATTAAAACCTGAATCTGAAACAAAGTAACTTCAGATTTATCCAAAAGGCATTTAAAGTTTGGAGTTACACACAAAGGTAAAGCCTAACAATAAAAAATATTAAATATGTATTTTATTCTAACTTTTCAAGTAAGTTGAAGTAATGTTTATTGTTTCATATAAACTAATGTGAATAAATAAATACTGTAACTGCTGAACATCACCTCATGTAGGTCGATTTTTTTATGATCCAAACAAAAGGCTAAAATTATGCAAACCATAATTATCTAGTTAGTTCTGAAGCTCACACACTTCTCCTTTTATTTATAATTTAAATTTTGTACAGCACTTTTGGATTGTTTTAATGGATTGATTAATTTATGTGTGTGTGGGGGGGTGTGTGTATGTGTGTGTGTGCATGTGTGCAGGGGCGCCACTAAGGGGGAGTGGGTGGGGGGGGCGTCTGTTGTTATGCGTTAGGACAATTCTATTTTTTGGGGCCCCAGAGATCTATTTTATTAGTAATATAATAGAAATTATAAAAGTATATACCAAAAAGTTACAAATAAAACAAAATTACGTCTTATTTCTGCATTTCCTGAAAAATTACGTCCTACTTTGCCATGAGTCATTAGGTGAGATCAGATTGTTAACGGTCAAATTAGAGATGTCTTCGAATTCGAGGGGAGTGCAAACCGAGCCAGACAATTTGGTCAGTTGCATTTTAAACACATTTTAGTTTTGCAATAGAAAATCTACAAATTCACACTCTGATTACATAGAGCAGGAAGCGAGTGGGGTTGTCATGGAAACCAAATACATTGCACGCAAATTACAGCTGTGCTTTTAAACTTAGTGAAAGTGACATACAGCCAAGAATGGTGACCCATACACAGAATTTGTGTTCTGCATTTAACCCATCCAAAGTGCACACACACAGCAGTGAACAAACACACACCCGGTGCAGTGGGCAGCCATTTATGCTGCAGCGCATGGGGAGAAGTTGGGGGTTCAGTGCCTTGCTCAAGGGCACCTCAGTCGTCATATAACTGGGCCAAGACTGGAACCTACAACCTTAGGGTTAGGAGTCAAACTCCACTAGACCACGACTTCCCCAATAAACACCTTTAAAATAACACTTAACAATAAAGGTGTTTAAAATAATACACTAACATGTCTGTCAAAACAATCTCAAAGCAGGCTATTATTAAGCAAATCAAGGAGTGAATTACTCATCCCCTGTTAAAAAAATAAATAAAATAATAATACTTTAGCTGGGTTTCCACAGTTAGGGTCATACTTATCTACAGTGTATGGAGCTAAAAGTTTTTGTGTTAAAGGGATAGTTCACTTTCAAATTAAATTTTGATATGTTTTAGCTTACCTCAAGGGCATCCAAGATGTAGGTGTCTTTGTTTCTGCAGTAGTTTCCATTTCAATATTTTTAGGTCAAACCGTTCTTGTCTGTGACTCATATAATGGAGGTCTATGGTCACCACCTCAAAGAGCATGCACAGAGGAGTCCAAATTAAACAATTACCCATCGTAAGTACACATTGATGACCTAAGACACGAAAAGAGCGGTTTGTATAAGAAAATGAACAGTATTTATATAGTTTTTACCTCTTGTACACAACCACGTCCAACTGATCTGAAAGTGTGCGTGCTTCCTGATGTCGTGACTCTTGTGACGTTTGTGCGTACTCTGGCTTAGTCTGCGCAAGCGCGGAAAGCGCCGGAAGTGATCTCTCCTCGTGTACGTTAGTGATGCGCTGGTAAGGTTTTTTTCCAACCCGCGTTTCCCGCTTTTATGAAATTATTTGGCCCGCCCCGCAAATAAAATAAAATTTCTTGATCCGACCTTTCGCCCCGTGCACAGGGACACACATCTTTTAGGTGAGCGAATCGTTCTCGTTGACGTAATCCATCGGCCTTTGACAGTAAAAGACTCATTTCTCGTTCAGTGAAGTTCTTCCCACAGCAGTGCACGAGTGCGACGCTATTAGCAGCGCATGTGCAGCTCGTGAACAGCTCTGTGAATTGTTTCATCCTGTCAAAAAGAGTTACTCAAAAATTGATGGAGCATGTGACTTGTTGAATGTAGTGAATGAATATGATATTCTCGTAGGTGAAAGAGTTGAATGAACTGATACATCTCGTTCGTGAATTAAATAAATGAGAGTATACAGGTTCAGTCGGCCAAGCGCATAAATCTCGATCAGCAATCAGCAGATACAAAGCGCAGTTATTGGTGCACATACACTTGTTTTCATATTTGGAATACAGACAATAAATCCACGTTTAATCCCAGATAAAACCTCGTGCTTTGATAATCTGAACAATTTATTTAGACTATTTATTTAATGCGATCATGCAAACACTTTAATAAAGCCAAATCAGTTTTTGTCACAAGTAAATACTTTCTTTGACTTAAGACATTACACATAAGACACTCTTTTTCACCAACTGCTGGCGTATTTGTGTAATATGAAGAAATGGTCACTGAACGAATCAGTGAAAGAATCATTTTGGTGAACGAACTGGAAATCAACGAATCTCTGGAAAGAATCAAAATTTCCACCACTAAATTCCATGCAACATAAATGGATTTTTAAAAATTTCCTCTCTCCACATACTCTTTCGTTTTTGCATCTGCATGTTAGTTAATTTTTGGATCACTGACGCTTGCTTCAGTTGCCCTTCAGCAATGACTTTGGCATCAATGACAAATGCAACTTTGCAGTTTTGCATATTTTGTTTCTCGCATCAACTTGCATAATAATTTATACTGTTTTCCTATTTGGATTATAATAATCATTGCTCATCCAGTGCCATGGCTGCTGATTTGCTACTATCTCTGTGCTCTCTGAACAAAAATGTTAGATGTAACAACTAGATGGTTAATTCATAATATTATTATAAGACCCGGCTAACCATTTAAAATCTATGAACCCGCACGGATCCCGGGTTGAGTCCTCTGTGTAAACCTCTACACCATGGCATGGAGGGCAAAAGCCACCTCCCCCCAAGCCTAAGCCTAAGATTAACTTATCAATTTTCAATAAAGTTATCACTTATAATTCAAGGAAAAATATTCTCTTGACATGAAAACATTATACTGTCATTATGAAATTTTGTCACAAAAAAGTAAAGAGCTTGTAGCTAAAGATCAGACATTTCATTGACTTGTAATGTGAGCGTTTTAGAGGCAATCATGAATATATATTGGTTTTTAATAATTGAACTAATAATACATCAAACTACAAATCACAGAGTGTGGAGTGCCACAAGGGAGTTGTTTGGGGCCACTTTTATTTTCAATATTTACTAATGATTTACCTTTAGTTTTAAACAATGCTTCCATTGCTATGTACGCAGATGATTCTACCATATATTCATCAGCGTTTATGTCAAGAGAGCTTGAAGAGACTCTAAATGAAGAGCTGGTGCATATTAGGAGATGGGTTAATATAAATAAATTGGTACTTAATATAGAAAAAACCAAATGTATTGTATTATGTTCTAAAAGGGTAGGGAGAGTAGAGCCAAGACTGCAATTAAAACTAGATGACATAGAAATAGAACAAGTTACAGAGGTTAAGTTACTTGGTGTATTGATTGATAGCCGTATGTCCTGGACAAAACAGATTGATGAAATGTTGAAGAAAATGGGGAGAGCGATGGCTGCAATTAGATATTGTAAAATATATTTACCAAGACATTTGATTAAACAATTAATGGAAGCTTTGGTTCTCTGTCAGCTAGATTATTGTACAGTCATATGGTCCAATACATCAGAATGTAATCTCAATCGATTACAGGTGGCTCAAAATAAAGCTGCCCGTATAGTGCTTAATTGTTCATATAGAACTAGAGTTTGTGATATGTTGAGTATGTTAAACTGGTTACCAGTTAAAAGTAGGTTATATTATTCTCTTCTTGGTTTTGCAAGAAAGGTTATAACAACAAGGACTCCTGTTATTTTATTTAAGAATTTTAAGTTTTCTCAGGATGGACACGAATATGTCACACGTCAGTCATCAGTAGGAAGATTTCTCCTGCCTGTTTATAGAATGGGAGCCGGACAGAGAACATTACACTATAGGGCCATGGTAGCATGGAATTCCTTACCTAGTTTTTTGGTTCATGAAGCTAGTAAGATTGTCTTTAAAATTAAATTGAAATTGTATTTATTTACACAAGTTTTTATATGATTTTTTTTTTTTTTTTTTTTACTTCTGTTTTGTTAAAAAGGTGTTATATAAGAAAAAGTTTTTTCACCCTATAAGTATACATGGGTTCTTAGTTCATGAGTTTGATTTAAATTTTTTTACCAACTTAAATCAAGGAATATTTTCAGTTCATCTTTTACAAAATGTCTTTGTTTATGGTTGTATGTTGTATGAATGTATGCTTATTTTGTAAAAATTGATATGTAATAAGTGATTTTGACCACAGGAAGAACAGCACTCATATGTATATGAAATAGCTGATTGTTGGATCAATAAATAAACAAACAAACAGAGTAAATACGCGTACAATACAGACTGTAAACTTTGTACAAGACATAACGGAATCCAAATGAGGGAGAGAGAGAGAGAGAGAGAGAGAGAGAGAGAGAGAGAGAATGAGTGAGAGAGGATGAGAGAGAGAGGTGAGAGAGAGAGGTGAGAGAATAGGCGTGATCACAGAATAAGCTCAGTTATGCAAACTCACAGACAGTAACCCTTGAAAGACAACAACGAATCAAAACACCTTGAAAAGGTAATAGACAAACTTTAAGCAGTATTTAAATCTCAATAGAGAATGATACTTGCATGTGACCAGCGTGCGTGTGAGCGTGGTCCTTTGTGACTCGCCAGACCAGCGTGCGTGTGAGCAGCGTGAGCGTGGTCCTTTGTTCTTTCATGTCTTCCGGGGCTGCTGCGGAATCACGCGATATTTGAAAGTTCCAACAAATTCAATGTTTCAGAATTTGTCTTCCTCTTGTGGAGAGGTGAATAGGTGAAACTAAAACAATGGAGATGAAAGCTCCCAAAGGAGCCATGAGAATGGCTGTTCTCTCAGCCGCCGTACTGAGATTATACGATAGGAGAGTGGACCAAGGCCACGAAGAAGGACGAGCGGTGTCAGAGCGCAAGAGGAGAAGAGCCAAGAGGAAGAGAGCGAGGAACTTCCTGGGTCAGTCCTTATGGCTAGACTGGTTCACACCTCTGTTCGCGTGAACAACCAATGAAAGTCAGTTTTCTGAAGTGGGAAAAAGTTCCTTTGTCTCTGGGGAAACACCCACTCTAATAAGTTCTGGCTTATGAGATTTCAGCAGTGATATTCTAGCAAATTCGTAATTCCACATTAATATATTTTACACACCTTTCATATAAGTGGATAGTTGGGTCACAACATGACAATTCCAAAGATACCAAAAAATACATATATAACTGATAGAAACACGACGTTATATTCATATGCAGAATTACACACATTTAAAGTTTGATTAACACACGATAAAACTGCAGATACTCCAATTTATATGGAGAAGCATCTACTGCACAAGAAGGCAATACTCAATACATTTAGAATACATTGAGAAAATAAAAGGGTACAGTTCTCTTTTCTAAGAGTTAGCTTTCCTGTCCTGTTTGTTAGGTCATAAAGTTTTACGACCTGCTAAGGGGGTAGGGTTACAACTCATGATTCTATTTCAGAACATTACAATTAGGAGAAACATTTCCAATTTATAAGTCAGCAATTTATAATCCTCGCATAACAAGGATTAACCATTTAATGCAACGCACAAACATATTCAAAATACATATTAAATTATAAATAATTTAAATCCATTTAGTTCAGAGAGAGTGGGGTTTATATGCCTGAATTCAAAATCTACAAGCTTTGGGTTTGCATTGTTTTAGATTCAACGAACCGTGATTCATTAGTTCAGAACCCATGAATCGATGACCTGCATCCGTTACAAACCCTTTTATAAAGTGCTTTTAATTGTACAAACAACTGCCCTATAATAAGGAACAGCATTTCATAACATCTATGTAATCTGAAGTGACCTGCATATTAAAGCATAATAGTGATTAATAAAATAATAGATTAATATTAATTCAGTAATTTGACAACTAAATGTAAATAAATGGCATTTCAAATGAAAACACTAAAAACACTTTAGGCATCTCATAAGGGTCTCATGGGTGTAAATGTCTCTATCTTTCTCTTTCACACACAGTGCTTTTTTGTTGTTGTTTGTTTAATCAAGAAATTGATTACAGTAAAGCCTGAAGCCCTGTTATGGACATCATGGCTTGTTATTCAAGAAATGTGCATCTGTTAACACCTGTGCTACATGCAGAGGTGATCCTCAAGTGAATCAATCATTCATTCATTCATTTGCAAACACACACAGCAGACTGATGCAACATCTGCCGATTTGTACTGCAGAGTCAGTGATTTAAGAATTAAATAATAATATAATATAGAAATAAAATAATTAAGTTTTCTTTTCTCTTTGGAGCGTTACAAGATGTTTGTGCCTAGATATGATCCCTAAAGTTGCAAAGACTAAAGTCTCACACCCAAATAGATATTCTTTATAAAAGTTAAGACTCCTGAAATGCCTTGCTTAAACCTGCCACCAAGTCTAAGTCACTGTGTGGGAAGATTTGCATAACACCGTACAAATGTTCACACAAAGAAAGAAGGCATAGGCCTAACTTTTATTCTCGCCATAGTATTGTTGCTTCTGCTGCCTTCACGTGGAGATGCTGTGTGTTTCGTTGTGAAAGCGAAACTGCTTTGTTTGGCCTTCCAAAGGAGGAAACAACTAGAAATAAGTGGTTACGTTGAATTTACAATTTACTGTTCAAGAAAAGTTCAACCCAAATATTCAGATGTGTGCAGCGCATGTTGCGGAGGACAAAGACATTTCATTACACCAAACACACAAAATAATGTTATTTTCAGCAACGTCATATGACCCCTTTAATAAATCTACTAAAATAATCCAAAAGCTGCGTACAAAAATGTAATAATAAATAAAAGGAATAGTGCGTAAGCTTTCAGAAATAACTAGGTATTTATAGTTTGCATAAGTTTAGTATTTGTTTGGATCATAAAAAGGCAGCCTACATGAGGTGATGTTTAGCAGTTAAAGTATTTATTTATTCACTTCAGTTTATATGAAACAATAAATATTACTTTACCTTATTTGAAAAGTTACAATAAAATATTGAACATGTTTATTGTTAGGCTTTACCTTTGTGAGTAGCTCCACTCGTTAAATGCCTTTTGGATTAATCTGAAGTTACTTTGCTTCAGATGTTTTAATCTGAGGTGTACTGTACCCATTTCAATTATTCACTTTGTGATGAACCACCATGATAATATACTTGACACTTACACATAGTTCTATATGACTGTCCATTTTGTTTTTGATTTATATCAGCACAGATTCAGCATGAATTCCATTAAATTGAAGATTTGTGATTACATTTTCCTAATAAACTAATGCAACACAACTGAACAAGTTGTCACTAAAACTTTTGTTTTTTGATCATGTGTAAAAATTAGTTTGCATAAGTGTTAAATTCTAACAAAACATGCATTTGAACAGAGTAAAAGGAATGATACTCAATGAAACAAACTACATAATATTAAAATGCATATAGTGTAAATTATAACTATGATGATTATTTACCTTTATAACAATTGCATTTTTTTTCTCAGAATGATGGTTTTATCAGTTTAATTACAATTGATCTTCTCTAAAAATGTTAAATAGTGAGGATGCTGGCTGAAATATTTTCAGAGTTAAGATGAGTTTAACTGTCTTTTTAAACCGGGGTAAAATAAAGCATATACCATAGGATTCAGACCTGAGTTAATATACAAGACCCACATTAAAACATTTATGGTTGTGGAAGAAACTGCTAATATGGAACAGATATAGAATGGAATCCAACAAAGCAGATAAACTGTGACAATGATTCCTAATGTCAGAGCAGCTTTGCTCTCAGATTTCTTTCTCACTGAACCTTCATTTATGCATTTGCCACCCTTCATCAGGGTGTTTATAACTTTCACTTGCTGATGTACAATATAGAAAATCCTCAAATATAAAGATATGATCAGGATACAAGGAAAAATAAAAGTCAAGATCAGATCAGTGACTCTCCAAGCAAAACCTATCATAACAGAACACTCTCCATAACACATGTTTGTTTTGTGTGAAATGTCAAAATAACCGTTATTAATTACAAAAACAGTGCTATAAGTTGAGGAGAAAACCCAGCTCAGACAGATCATTATTAACGTTTTGGTCATGGTTATTTTCTGTGGGTACCGTAAAGGGTGACAAACAGCCACAAAACGATCAACAGCAATTAAAACTAAATTACTAAGAGATGCTGACATTACCAGCCCTGTTATTACCAAAAACAGTCCACAGAAAGTCTCCCCAAAGTACCAGCACATCTCAATAAGCCTCGTGGCCTCTATGGGCATCACAAATCCAACAAGCATGTCGGCCACAGCCAGAGAGAGAATGATCAAGTTGGTTGGAGTGTGAAGCTTCTTGAAGTGAGAGATGGAGATGATCACCAGCAGGTTCAGAAACACAGTCCATGCTGACAGCAATGAAAAAAACATATACATGATACTGGATTCATGTCTGGAGAGTTTTCCTTTGATACATGATGAGTTGATGGCAGGAAAGCAGTATTGAATCTCATGATCATCTGTCTCATAGGCCATGTGTGAGTCTTCTCCTGTTAGGAGTTTGTTCTGCTCTCCTTACTGTCCTTTCATTTATACACTGTCTGGATCAGCCCACTCTGATGCTGCATAATAACATTATTTTCCTCCAACACTTTCAACTTAAATGTGACTGATGTGATCTTTAGACATTATTATTATTATTATTATTTTCCAATAAATTATTTGGACAGTTTCATAGTGAACCAAAAATATTTGTTAAACTTTTCATATGTGCCCAAAAGGTTGAATATACATATTAATTATTATAATTTGTGTGTGTGTGTGTGTGTGTGTTCCAAAGCAAAGCACACACAAAGTTTATGCAAGAAGCTCAATATGGTGTTTTCAGCACGGTTCCTAAGAAACTCGATGTCTGCATGTTTTGTGAATTTAACATGCATCTGATATACCAAATTAATGACATGTGGTTGCATAGGGCCCCATGTCATGGGTTCAGACAGTAATTCTTGTTATTAATAACTTTGATAAACTTTGTTTGTATCAGTGTTAAAGTTGAAGTAGGTAACTTTTGTAAAAATGTATTTGTGAAACCTGTCATTATGTCCTGACAGTAGAATATTGTAGGGTAGTAGAAATAGATAATCCGTGAAAAAATCAAGCTCCTCTGGCTCCTCCCAGTGGTCCTATTGCCATTTGCAGAAATTCATCTGCTCCCGGTAAGAAACAACCAATCAGAGCTGCGGTCCGTAACTTTTTTTTTGTGTTCAAGATTTACAAAATGTATATAATAAGCAGGTATACCATGAATCCATTTTCCAAACTGTGTTTTTAGCCTGTCCTGAATCATTAGGGTACATCTATAATAAGTGTTTATATTCAGGCTATTTAAGATTGTTTCGGGGTACCGCAGCGGAGTAACCCAGTACCGTTGTGATTCTTCATTGACATAAACAGAGAGAAGTAGCTCCGGCTACAATGTTCTTCCGCAAGACGCAAGCAGTTCTGTTTATTAACCGATAGAGCGTCAAAAGTTACCGACTGCAGCTTTAATGTTTGAAAATGAAGAAGCGGCACTATCAGTCCAGTGAAGAGAAGGAAAGAAAGTGAGGAAGATAAGGGTAAGTGATGAAGTTTGAACATATATTAGTGAAATGGCCAAATGTTATCTTATCTGTCTCAGGGCTCCAGACTGTGGCTAAAACGGTCGCAACCAAAAACATTAATTTGCGAGTGAAATGTTTTTGCTGAGACTGCCATTGGCATTGGCGTATTAGACTGAGACGATACGCATCAAAGTTTAAGTGAAAAAAAAAAGACTTTCAAACAGTCCTCATCTCTGCCAAACGCCAGCGTTGATGGCACACCTGCTAAAAGAGCAGGCTACAGTTGATACAGTTAAGATCGAAAATGACAGACATAAAAAGTAAAATGTTTAAGTGCACAAAAACAGTGTCTATTTTGAGCCGAACATGAGCAAACTACAACAGGTAAAGCTGTCAGCTGTATGGAAATGAACAATATTATTAAAGGTCCTGTTTTACGCGCTTTTTAAAAGCTTTGATTGTGTTTACAGTGTGCAATATAACATGTGTTCATGTTTCGCGTGTAAAAACACAGTATTTTTTACACAATTCACCTATCTGTATGCCAATGTTTTCACTGTCATAAAAACGAGCTGATGACTTCCTTGTTCTATAAAGTCCCTCCTCCAGAAATACGTAACGAGTTCTGATTGTGCCAGCGGTTCCTGTGTTGTGATTCGACAGCACTTGAGCGCGTGTGGCCCTCCTCGAAACGCGATTGGACTAGCTTTGAGAAGCAAGTGGGCAGAAGCATGTGCTGGAGATGTACTTATAATCACAGGAGTGTTTTTACTGATGAGATACGCATGAAAATCGCATTTGTTTTTTTGCACTGCCCTAGTTAACAAAGCTAAACAGCGTTGCCCTTTGTGTAATAAGTTACAGAAACTGTTAAACGCACCAATTTAAATAATAAAATACACTTACCTGTTGTGGTCCATAAACAACGCCTTCTCCAGACAAAGAGGGAACTGCTCCATCTTTCAGGAATAATCTTTGTGCGAATCCGGCATTAAACTGATTGAGAAGTTGTCCTCAGCAAGCTGTCCTCAGCAAAATGTGCTGCACATAGTTTTACATGTGGATTATATTTTTAGGGAACCGAGTTAAACATAAATTGTAACCATTAATCTCCAAGTACAATGTCCCTGGGAAGGCCAAACAAAGATGATTGGACTCCGAGATGAAAGTAACAGCGTTTCAACGATATGGCGACAAACACAAATGCAGCTCTTCCTTCTTCTCCGTTGGAGCGCAACAAGGCCACGCCCCCCTTTTTGTGAATTCATGTGAGCGGAGGTTAGTCAAAAAACTGTTTTAGTGACGTTATTACTGCAGGAACTAGATGGCTGTAGTCCAAACAGGTAGTTTTTTTGTAGGCAAATTCTGTTAAATAAAATATCTCGCTTGGCATTGAACTTTGAGCTTTAGAATTTTACAGATATTATTTATACTCTAACAACAACATTACACACTAACTAAAGTTTAAAACATGGGATCAAGAAGAAGGGGACCTTTAATAGTTCTAGTTTATAATCAGTACTAATAAGGGCCCGAAGATCACTGGCATCCTATGGTTTTCTGGCCTTGATCTGTATGCACAGAGATTGTTCCAGATTCTCTGAATCTTTGGATGATATTATGCACTGTAGATAACGATAACTTAAAACTTTTGGCAATTTTTCTCTGAGAAACTCTTTTCTGATATTGCTCCACTATTTTTGCTGCAGCATTGGGTGAATTGGAGATCCTCTGCCCATTTTGACTTCTGAGAGACACTGCCAGTCTGAGAGGCTCTTTTTATACCCTATCATGTTGCCAATTGATCTTATAAGTTGCAAATTGGTCCTCCATTGGTTATGTACATTTAACTTCTCCGGCCTCTTATTTCTACCTTTACCAACTTTTTCAGAATGTGTAGCTCTCATGAAATCCAAAATGAGCCAATATTTGACATGACAATTAAACATATGATATGTTATCTATATTCTGTTGTGAATACAATATAAGTTAATGACATTTCTAAATTATTCAGAAAAATGTTACTCCCAATTTGCACAGTGTCCCAACTTTTTTAGAATCGGGTTTGTAGATGGATAGCTAGATAGACAATGAACAGATTAAAAAATATTTTTGGTTCATTAAAAAACTGGTTGTTACAGTGTATGGTCTGTGTTTCCCTGGGTGTCCACTAGTGGTCTCATTTCCCCATAGGCACCCCACTGCAGTCACTACATTTCCCACAAAGCCTTGTCCCTTTATCAATGTTAATTGCACACCTGTTAATTGTACTCAGCTGTCTCCAGTTTCATCGTCTTCACCTATCTATATAAACCGGTCTGTCTTCTATCTGTGTCATGGAGTCCTTGTTTTCCGTCACCAGGTTTCTTCGACTCTGGAGGGTCAACTGGGACCTGACTCGACTCTGGAGGGTCACCTGTGGCTGTCATCTTGTGCAGAGGTGCTGGGCCGGCGGCCATCTTGTGCAATGGCTCAGGGCTGGCGGCCATCTTGCGCAGTGGCGCCACTGCGGAAGATGGTTGCCAGCCCAGCACCACAGCATAAGGTGGCCCCCATCCCAGCGCCACAGCACAAGGTTGCCCTCATCCCAGCACCACTGCACAAGATGGCCGCTGGCCCAGTGCCTCTGCACAAGGTGACAGCCACAGGTGACCCTCCAGAGTCGAGTCAGGTCCCCGTTGACCCTCCAGAGTTGAGTCAGGTACCCGTAGACCCTCCAGAGTCAGGTCAAGTCATCATTGACCCTCCAGAGTCAGGTCAAATCACCATTTACACTCATGAGTCAAGCACTACCACAGTTAGACCTCAGAAGTCAAGTCACCAATGATCTTCATGGGCAAGGTCAAGTCACCGGTGTTCTTCATGGGCAAAATCAAGTCACCAATGATTTTCATGAGGAAAGGCAAGTCACCCGTTGATTTTCATGAGCAAGGGCAAGTCACCAATGATCTTCATGAGCAAAGTCAAGTCACCGTTGATCTTCATGAGCAAAGTCAAGTCAACATTGATCTTCATGATGGAAGTCGTGGCCTAATGGACTCCCAAACGAAAGGTTGTGGGTTCGAGTCCCGGGCCGGCAGGAATTGTGGTTGGGGAGAGTGCATGTACAGTTCTCTCTCCACCTTCAATACCATGACTTAGGTGCCCTTGAGCAGGCACCGAACCCCCAATTGCTCCCTGGGCGCCGCAGCATAAATGGCTGCCCACTGCTCTGGGTGTGTGTTCACAATGTGTGTGTGTGTTCACTGCTCTGTGTGTGTGCACTTCGGATGGGTTAAATGCAGAGCACAAATTCTGAGTATGGGTCACCATACTTGGCTGAATGTCACGTCACGTCACTTTTTTCACTGTCACTTTTTTCACTGTCACTTTTTTTTTTTTTTAAATGAGCAAGTTCAAGTCACGTTTGCTCATGATCCTCATGAGCAAAGTCAAGTCACTGTTGATCTTCCTGAGTCCAGTCAAGTCTCAGTTGATCTTCCTGAACCCAGTGAAATCACCAAGGATCTACCAGAGCCTCTCCACATCTCTGCTGAGCTACCAGAGCCTCTCCACGTCTTTGCTGAACTACCAGAGTTTCTTCACATCTCTGTGGAACTTCCAGAGCCTCATCACGTCTCAGCCGAACTTCCTGATTGCTCGACTTATCCTGTCATGGCCATGGAGTCCATCCCGGAACTCACTGCCTGCCCTGTCATGGCCATGGAGACCATCCACCATCTCCTCAGGGCCACGGAGGCCACCCTTAACCTGTTCATGTTCTCTATTTCAGTCTTACTTAACCAGACTTGCTCTCCTGTGCCATCAATCCCACTGTGGTGGTGGTCTTCGGCATCGCTTTGGTGGGCTTCTCTCTCGACTGCACGGCTGTGGTGGTCTTCTGCGCTGCCCTGGTGGGCCTCCGTCTCGACCGCACGGCTGTGGTGGTCCTCTGTGCCGCCCTGGTGGGCATATGTCTCGACCGCACGGCTGTGGTGGTCTTCTGTGCTGCCCTGCTGGGCTTCTGTCTCGACCGCACGGCTGTGGTGGTCTTCTCCGCCGCCCTGGTGGGCTTCGGTCTCGATCGCACGGCTCCAGTTCCACCTGCTCCACTCTGGATTCCTGCCCTGTCGGCTCTGCCCTGGGCCCCTGAACTTTCTGTTCCCTCCTGGCCTTTTTGTTTTGTTGTTGTCGTTGTTGTTTTTTTCTCTCTGATTCCCTCTATGGACCTGGCCCTCTGTCCTTCCCCCTGGTCCTCCGCCTGTCCAGCTCCCTCCTAGTCTCCTTGCAGTTGTTGATTTGTTTTGTTCTTTTACTTCCTTTCTCTGTTTCCTGCTATGGACCTGGCCCTCCATCCCTCCCCCTTATCCTCCACCAGTTCACCTACCTCCTGGTCTCTGTGTTCCTCTGTGTCAGTTGTTTGAAAAACTAAATCCGTTGCAAAGAGTGATCTATTTAAGCCCACCGAAATGCTCGAGTGCAGACGATGCAGACACATCAATTTTAGGTAAAATTTTTTTTTTAAATAACACAGATTAAATACAATAACTCATGCACGTTTAAATTCCCCACTGCCATAATGTTAACAGTTTTATTAAAATGCTACCATGCATGTCCTATGTGACATCTGTTTATACATTGTTTATCAACAGTAACGTTATTCATATGTATATTGTTTGGATTAACTAGACGAGTAGACACACATGAATGTTTATTCATAACCGTACTGAAGTAAATCTTGTTAGCTAATTGTCTAGCTAACAAGCTTACACATATATATATATATATATATATATATATATATATATATATATATATATATATATATATATATATATATATATATATATGTGTGTGTGTGTATAGATTACATCTGGGGAGAAAAGAAAGGATGTGATGTTCAGAACATGGTAACTAAAGTAATTATCAAAGAGGGGAAGAGATGCACCCCATTTGGCCAGGGGTGTTTTTAAACCACAAACAAGGTTTGAGAGAAAAAGAAAAAAATCATTATGAAAATATAATTATATTTTCTTTAAAATGTCCTTCCTAACTTCAGGCCTTATTATCATGGCATATATAACTGTGATGTTCTGTAAAACAACAAACTTTAAAATACTTTGTTCTTACTGGTGAAGATCAGATTGTCATCTCTGTTTTCTCTCAGGTACATCACAGTGTAAACTTCACAGTTAACATCACTCTCATCAGCGTAGTCCATTTCAACAACAAAAATATATCTCTATATAGTGGTTATTTTGGAAAAAATCCCAGGTATTTTGAGCAGTAGGATTATTAAAAAAATATATGTGCTAATTAGAGGTGGGCATAGATATTTTTTTAAAAATCTGGATTAATCTCACTGTGATCTTGAAATTAATCTAGATTAATCTAGATTAAAATGGCTGATTCGAATTCTGCCGACGGCATTCAGAATATGTGTGTTACCCAAATTAAATTGACAAACAGTAAGTCTTTGAGAAGGGGTTTATCAAGCTAGGTGGTGCATTAGAAAAGGGGCTCATCTCCTGTTTCCAAAATGCATCACAAAGTGCTTGAAAAAGCTTTAAACTAATTCCAGTATGTGTGAAACAGGCGTGAGCAGGGCTGTAGCTGGGGTCAACGGGGTTGTACTAGTGGGCCCTGTTTGAAATTGTTTAATTTGTATGTTCGTTTATTTTTATTTATTTGTGCTATTTACACAATGTTTAAGTTTTTTTCAAGTTTGTAGGTGTCAAGGTACAGAAACCAAATAATTAAATGTAAAATAGCACTGGATAGTCTTCAATGTAAAAATGAAATATCATTTTCAACATTTCTCACATTATTACAGTTTTGCTATATATTAAAAAAAATATATATATATGGAGTCTGAATAATTTTTGGTTTGACTGTTAAAACTAAGTACTTCAGTCAAGAGCAGTGAGTGATTTTCTTTCATTTTTTTAGGATTAACATTACAGCAGCCAGCATCTAAATTAGGCGGGGTCACTTTAAGAGACAATGAACGCATCCAATATAATACACATCCCATTTTTTTTCCTCAACTGTTTACCTTCACTTAAGAAATAACTGACAGTTTTTTAATTTCCAAGGTGGATATTTTGACATATTTCGTATGTATTTGTCGGCACAAGAGCAAAAATAAGCTAATTCGATGTTCAAGTGTTTTGATCAGTATTAGTATAGACCCAGCTCCCAACCCAACTTTGAGAATAGATTAACGCCGATATTTTTTATATCGCTCGATAAGAGTCTCACGTTAACGCAGCACGTTAACGCCGATAACGGCCCACCACTAGTGCTAATATAAAATTTAATTAAGTAGCCTATATAAAATTGCAAACCTTTATCTTTCAGTACTTTTTTACTTAAGTACATATAAAATCGAGTACTTTTGTACTTTCACTTGAATAAAATTGAAAAAGGAATACTTTTACTCTTACTGGAGTAATATTTTATTATATGTATCTGTACTTTTACTCAAGTACTTGATTTGTGTACTTCGTCCACCACTGCAATTTTCATAGTCATGAAAATAAAGAAAACTCTTTGAATGAGAAGGTGTGTCCAAACTTTTGGTCTGTAGATATATTAGCAGGAATACTGTGTAGGTCCTAAATAATCACATCAAGGTTAAAAGTGTTGGAGAAAAAAAAAAGTCATTATGCAGCATCAGAGTGGGCGGTAGATGGGTTGGTCAGTCTGATCCAAACCCTGTTTAAATGAAAGGACAGTAAGGAGAGCAGAACAAACTCCAAACAGGAGAAGACTCACTCATGGCTTATGAGACAGAGGATCATGAGATTCAATACTGCTTTCCTGCCATCAACTCATCATGTATCAAGGGAAAACACTCCAGTCATGAATACAATATAATTTATGTTTTTGTATCAGTGCTGTCTGCATGGACTATGTTTCTGAACCTGCTGGTGATCATCTCCATCTCTCACTTCAAGCAGCTTCACACTCCAACCAACCTGATCATACTCTCTCTGGCTGTGACTGACATGCTTGTTGGACTTGTGATGCCCATAGAGGCCACAAGGCTGGTTGATATGTGTTGGTACTTTGGAGACACTTTCTGTGGACTCTATTCAATATTTATTTGGATGCTTCTCACAACATCTCTTAGTAATTTAGTTTTAATTGCTGTTGATCGTTATGTGGCTGTTTGTCACCCTTTACTGTACCTACAGAAAATAACCATTACTAAAACATTAATAAGCATCTGTCTGAGCTGGGTTTGCACCTCAGCTTATAACACTGCCTTTATAATTAGTAACGGTTATTTTGATATGTTACACAAAACAAACATGTGTTATGGAGAATGTTCTGCTTCGGTGGGTTTTGCTTGGAGAGTCACTGATCTGATCATGTCTTTTATTTTTCCTTGCATCCTGATCATATCTTTATATTTGAGAATTTTCTATGTTGTACATCAGAAAGTAAAAGTTATAAACACCCTGATGAAGGGTGGCAAATGCATAAATGAAGGTTCAGTGAAAAGGAAATCTGAGAGCAAAGCTGCTCTGACATTAGGAATCATTGTCACAGTTTATCTGCTTGTTTGGATTCCATTCTATATCTGTTTCATAACAGAAGTTTCTTCCACAGCTATAAATGTTTTGACATGGGTTGTGTATATTAACTCAGGTCTGAATCCTATGATCTATGCTTTATTTTACCCCTGGTTTAAAAAGACAATTAAACTCATCTTAACTCTGAAAATATTTCAGACAGCATCCTCTTTGGTCAATATTTTTACGGAACATCAATTGTAATTAAACTGATAAAGTCATCATTCTGAGGACAATTTCACCTAAACTGCAATTGTCAAAATCATAAAGGTAAATAATCATAATAGTTATAATTTACACTACATGCATTTTAATTTTATATATTTTGTTTCATTGAGTATCATTATTTTATAATTATAATCTGTTTAAATGCAGGTTTCGTCAGAATTAGGCAAACTTATTTTCACATAGTGAGTTTAAATGACAAAAAGTTCAGTTGTGTTGCAGTAACTTATTAGGAAAATTGAGCAAGAATCACAAATCTTGTATCAGTCATGCTGAATCTGTGTTGATATTGACAAAAAGAGGACAGTTATATAGAACTATGTGTAAGGGTCATGCGTATTATGGTGGTTCATCACAAAGTAAATAATTAAAATTGCTTACAATACACCTCAAATTAAAACATCTGAAACAAAATAACTTTACGTTTATTGAAAAGGCATTTAAAGGTTGGAGCTACACACAAAGTTAAAGCCTAACAATAAACATATTAAATGTGTATTTTATTTCAACTTTTCATAAGTGTAAGTAATGTTTATTGTTTCATGTAAATAAATACTGTAACTGCTGAACATCACCTCATGTACTGTAGGCCGATTATTTTTATGATTCAAACAAAAGTCAAATATTATGCAGACCATATTTATCTAGTTAGTTCTGAAGCTCTCACACACATCACCTTTTATTGATTATTTATTAATGTTGTGCACCACTTTTGGATTATTTTAGTTTATTGATTAATTTGTATATTAAATTGCTGAATAATCCTTAAATCACTGACTCTGCAGTAGAAAGCAGCAGTTGTTGCATCAGTCTGTTCTGACTCCACACTGATGATGTTTTTTACTCTGATGAAATTGAGTAAAATCTTGTATCAGTCATGCTAAATCTTTGTTGATATTGACAAAAAGAGGACAGTCATATAGAACTATATGTGTAAGGGTCATGCGTATTATGGTGGTTCGTCACATAACAGAGCTTCAGAGTTTGCTGTGATCAATTTCTTGATAAAACAACAAAAGCACTGTGTGTGTGTGTGTGTTTGTGTGTGTGTGTGTGAGAGAGAGAGAGAGAGAGAGAGAGAGAAACAGAGACAGAGACATTTTCAATCAATCAATCAATCACCTTTATTTATATAGTGCTTTAAACAAAATACATTGCGCCAAAGCACTGAACAACATTCATTTGGAAAACAGTGTCTCAATAATGCAAAATGATAGTTAAAGGCAGTTCATCATTGAATTCAGTGATGTCATCTCTGTTCAGTTGAAATAGTGTCTGTTTTTATTTGCAATCAAGTCAATGATATCGCTGTAGATGAAGTGACCCCAACTAAGCAAGCCAGAGGCGACAGCGGCAAGGAACCGAAACTCCATCGGTGACAGAATGGAGAAAAAAACCTTGGGAGAAACCAGGCTCAGTTGGGGGGCCAGTTCTCCTCTGACCAGACGAAACCAGTAGTTCAATTCCAGGCTGCAGCATAGTCAGATTGTGCAGAAGAATCATCTGTTTCCTGTGGTCTTGTCCTGGTGCTCCTCTGAGACAAGGGGCCCTATTTTAACGATCTGAAACGCAAGTGTCAAAGCGCGAAGCGCAAGTAACTTTGTGGGCGGGTCTCGGCGCTGTTGCTATTTTCCCGGCGGGATAAATGGCTCTTGCGCCCGGCGCAAATCTAAAATGGGTTGGTCTGAAGTAGCTTCATTATTCATAGGTGTGGTTTGGGCGTAACATGAAATAAACCAATCAGAACTTCATCCAACATTCCCTTTAAAAGCAGGTGCGCAAGTTCCATTATGGATTGCTATTATTATGGCGTATTTACCAGGCGCACGCCAGGAGCGGTTCACAGCCGAGGAGACTGATGTTCTTGTAAGAGCAGTGAAAGACAGAGAAGTTGTGCTGTATGGGGATGGGAGAAACCCACCCAAAATAGCGTCGGTTAAACAGGCGTGGGAGGAAATAGCCACAATTGTTTCATAAATTTTTTTTTTTCCTGGTTCTTGACGGACAAACAAATTTGTCAGATGTCCTTATATACATATATGTCTTGCCACTATCGGGCAAACAGGTCTGATCCTTAATTACTACAGTTAGCCTGAATAATTTGTAAGCAAGATTTCACAATGATTTCCGTCATCTCATGTGTTAATATTTTTTTTAGTGTAACAATTTATGATTTGCAAAAATAACTGTTGCATCTGTGTAGATTACATGAGCAAAGTGTATGCGCGTTGTGCACGCTATACATTATGGTCAAGCTTGCGCCCTTAAAATAGCAGAATGAACAACGCGCAACGCGCCACTGACTTTAGACTAGGTTTTTTCTGGTCAGTGGCGCAATTTTTTAATGGAACAGCAAAATAGCACCAGGGATTGTTTGCGCCGGAACAAGCCTCCTTTTTTGCGCTGAACCGCCCAGGGAGCGCAAGTTCATTCACTAGTTTAGCGACGTGCTTCTGTGGAGGGAAAAGCGCGCTTTGCGCGGGTGCAAAATAGGAATGACACATGCGTCGGTGTACAAAGTCAATTGCGCTGGGTGCAAGATAGGGCCCAAGGTCTTTACAGGGGATCTGTATCTGGGGCTCTAGTTGTCCTGGTCTCCGCTGTCTTTCAGGGCAGTAGAGGTCCTTTCTAGGTGCTGATCCACCATCTGGTCTGGATACGTACTGGATCCGGGTGACTGCAGTGACCCTCTGATCTGGACACAGACTGGATCTGGTGGCCACGGTGACCTCGGAACAAGAGAGAAACAGACAAATATTGGCGTAGATGCCATTCTTCTAATGATGTAGAAAGTACGGTGTTATGTGAAGTGTTCCGGTTCCAGTTTACCTAATTAATGCAGCCTAAAATTCCTTTAACGGATTTGGATATTAAAAGCATATTAGTATGTTATGTGTATGCCAGGTTAAAGAGATGGGTCTTTAATCTAGATTTAAACTGCAAGAGTGTGTCTGCCTCCCGAACAATGTTAGGTAGGTTATTCCAGAGTTTAGGCACCAAATAGGAAAAGGATCTGCCGCCCGCAGTTGATTTTGATATTCTAGGTATTATCAAATTGCCTGAGTTTTGAGAACGTAGCGGACGTAGAGGAGTATAATGTAAAAGGAGCTCATTCAAATACTGAGGTGCTAAACCATTCAAAGCTTTATAAGTAATAAGCAATATTTTAAAATCTATACGATGTTTGATAGGGAGCCAGTGCAGTGTGGACAGGACCGGGCTAATATGGTCATACTTCCTGGTTCTAGTAAGAACTCTTGCTGCTGCATTTTGGACTAGCTGTAGTTTGTTTACCAAGCGTGCAGAACAACCACCCAATAAAGCATTACAATAGTCTAACCTTGAAGTCATAAATGCATGGATTAACATTTCTGCATTTGACATTGAGAGCATAGGCCGTAATCTAGATATATTTTTGAGATGGAAAAATGCAGTTTTACAAATGCTAGAAACGTGGCTTTCTAAGGAAAGATTGCGATCAAGTAGCACACCTAGGTTCCTAACTGATGACGAAGAATTGACAGAGCAACCATCAAGTCTTAGACAGTGTTCTAGGTTATTACAAGTAGAGTTTTTAGGCCCTATGATTAACACCTCTGTTTTTTCTGAATTTAGCAGTAAGAAATTACTCGTCATCCAATTTTTTATATCGACTATGCATTCCATTAGTTTTTCAAATTGGTGTGTTTCACCGGGCTGCGAGGAAATATAGAGCTGCGTATCATCAGCATAACAGTGAAAGCTAACACCATGTTTCCTGATGATATCTCCCAAGTGTAACATATAAAGCGTGAAGAGTAGCGGCCCTAGAACTGAGCCTTGAGGTACTCCATACTGCACTTGTGATCGATATGATACATCTTCATTCACTGCTACGAACTGATGGCGGTCATATAAGTACGATTTAAACCATGCTAATGCACTTCCACTGATGCCAACAAAGTGTTCAAGTCTATGCAAAAGAATGTTGTGGTCAATTGTGTCAAACGCAGCACTAAGATCCAATAAAACTAATAGAGAGATACACCCACGATCAGATGATAAGAGCAGATCATTTGTAACTCTAAGGAGAGCAGTTTCAGTACTATGATACGGTCTAAATCCTGACTGGAAATCCTCACATATACCATTTTTCTTTAAGAAGGAATATAATTGTGAGGATACCACCTTTTCTAGTATCTTGGACAGAAAAGGGAGATTCGAGATTGGTCTATAATTAACTAGTTCTCTGGGGTCAAGTTGTGGCTTTTTTATGAGAGGCTTAATAACAGCCAGTTTGAAGGTTTTGGGGACATATCCTAATGACAATGAGGAATTAATAATAGTCAGAAGAGGACCTATGACTTCTGGAAGCACCTCTTTTAAGAGCTTAGATGGTATAGGGTCTAACATACATGTTGTAAGTTTAGATGATTTAACAAGTTTATACAATTCTTCCTCTCCTATAGTAGAGAATGAGTGGAACTGTTCCTCAGGGGGTCTATAGTGCACTGACTTTGATACTGTAGCTGACGGCTGAATGGTTGCAATATTATCTCTAATAGTATCGATTTTAGAAGTAAAGTAGTTCATAAAGTCATTACTGCTGTGGTGTTGGGAAATGTCAACACTTGTTGAGGCTTTATTTTTCGTTAATTTAGCCACTGTATTGAATAAATACCTGGGGTTATGTTTGTTTTCTTCTAAAAGAGAAGAAAAGTAATCAGATCTAGCAGTTTTTAATGCTTTTCTGTAGGATATGCTACTTTCCCGCCAAGCAATACGAAATACCTCTAGTTTTGTTTTCCTCCAGCTGCGCTCCATTTTTCGGGCTGCTCTCTTTAGGGTGCGAGTATGCTCATTATACCATGGTGTCAAACTGTTTTCCTTAACCTTTCTTAAGCGTAAAGGAGCAACTGTATTTAAAGTGCTAGAAAAGAGAGAGTCCATAGTTTCTGTTACATCATCAAGTTGTTCTGAGGATTTGGATATGCTAAGGAATTCGGATACATCATTTTCTCCCATGAATCCCATGAGGCCTAAATTGTTTATAGTATTTTCATTTGAAAAGCCATTTATTTGTTTTAGATAGATGGTCAGTAACCTACTTTACTTTTTACTTAAAGGGTTAGTTCACCGAAAAATTTAAATGGTAAATTTAAGGTAACACAAAGCTGTTTTATTTGCTCTAAACAATCATGCTAAATTAAATATGCGGAATTTTAGGTTTTTAAAGATACTTACTGTGTTAGCTTGGTAGCTGTTTGAGACACTTGCAGTAAGCTAGATCTACATTAGAATTTATAAATAGAAGCTGTAACTGATGTTGCTAAATGGCATGCAATTCATTTTATATTACTGTTACTGTAAAGATTTAGGCTACTAAACTTTACTATATTTGATACTGTACTTTACTATCCATCCTAAATAGTAGGGGTGAAATAGCAAGCATTCCAATATAATTTTTGAAAAAACACAGCGATGGTAAAGCGATTGCTGTAGTTACATCATCTCCCACAATAAACTAAACTGACCAGTCTTTTAAACGAGGTCGACAAGTAGTAAAACTAGACAGCTGTACAATGACGTTGCAGTTATGGAGCATTCAGCTTGAACACCAAGGGATTCTGATAATTCAGCTTCACCTCTCACACAGTTTAACATTAAATTACATTATATTTGTCAGCTCGTTGTTATCGTACTCATACGTCACACGTCCTGATTTTGCTTAGTTAGATGTGTTCCTAGGTCAACATATTTTGTTGACCCTGGAACAACATTTTCATCCAAAAATGTAATCTTGATCATATCCCTACACCTAAACCTAACCTTAACCACGAGTAATCCCTAAAATCAGAGGAAATTATACATGAATGACACTGATGTACAAGCACCAAACAGTGAGGGTAAGCATAAACTTCACAAAATCTATAAACTTGTTTGTCAAATCTGATTGGTTAATCACAATGTTGTTCCATGGTCAACAAAGATGTTGTCCCAGGAACATGTCTCACTTGGTAAAATCAGGTTCTGCCTCATACGTCAAAGCTGATTTAGGCGCAAATAACTTGAAAACGAGAGTGAACATGAAAGCAAGTTATTTTTTATGCCACAATTTTCCCACTCAGTCCCAGTCACACACAACCACTCGCGCGCACACACACACACACAAACACAAACACACACACACACACACACACACAAACTTAATTCGGTACAGATATTTCAACATTGTCTGTTGTGATAAATTATATTTTAAATAAGAGAGGATCAAAATATCCTGCAATTAAATAATTCTAAAGTTAACTACCACCACATTTTGTCAACTTAATGAAATAATGTAGCCTACGTTAAATAAAAAAAAAAGAAGTAATAGTTGTCTAGTTTTAGATTTTCTGCTTTAGTTTGCTGACTATAAACTAGCTAGGCTACATAACGGGCCAAACTGGATTAGCAATGGTCTAATATAATCAATAAACATTGATAGTATATACAAATACATGGATGATTACTTTTAATATATAATTTTAAAAGTCATTACACAAATAGGAACAAATATTTACTTACCAGATTTGATGATAATGGAAGATAAATCTGCAGAGTGCCAACAAACTCTCCAGCAGCCAGCATTGCAGAGGAACAAGGCCTGTTTTCTCGCTTCACATGATCCAGCGATAAATAATGAAAACTTATACCTTAATGGTTCAGCATATGTTTTTAAGTTGAGGCGTCACATACTCTAGCTAAGTCAATTTACAGACTAGTTGAGATAGTGAAAACTTAACATGTTAAGTTGAACAAACAAATTCCGAAACTACAAGTTGTATAAACTTACAAAATTACTTTGAACAAACTAAAATGCGGAATCATTTTTTGCAATGCATCTTATTATGCTCGTTCATGTTGGCCAGCCACACAGCCAGAGATGGCGCTCCTGGACCACTAACTTGGACATTGCATGATCCAGGGACTGTGCGGCCACCTTCTTTGCTCAAAGAGCAAGCTCTGTATATCCAAATGCATTGTAACATTTTGTGTAATTATTAATAAAAAAAAGTACAAAATAAACATTATTATATTTAATATTATATCAATCTTATTAAATGAATACATTCTGTAAAAATATAGTACAATCATGATACACAAGGCAAGAATGTTAATGAACTCATGTTAATGAACCTTATTATAAAGTGCTTTTAATTTTACAAACAACTGCCCTATAATAAGGAACAGCATTTCATAACTTTCATGACTGTGCGTTCACCTTCTTTGCTCAAAGCGCAAGCTCCGTCGCAGCATGCAGTTCATTTATACTGCCCAGTCTTGAACCACCCTTTTTTGCCTGATGGACCTGCAGTAACAGGATGGTAGAGGTCTACATGGGTCCAAACATTTGTACCTGAATCAGAAGAGAAATGTAAATGTGTTACACTGAACAGACCCAGACCTGCCTATTATTTTGAAAGTTGAACCCAGAAGCATGCAGAACTGAGAAATGTCAAAAATGTACTACCTGGAATCAATGCAGAGTGTCGGTTATTTGAAAGCTCGGCCCAAACATGGCTGGGAAGACACAGACCCGACTGAACCTTATCGACACATATTCCACAGCAAATTGATACTAACAGGTCGATAAACAAGTTGCAAAAACTTTTGTCTTACCTAATGTAAGAAGCATTCTACCTTGTACCTGACTGTGATGTACACAATCCTCCTCGCCAAGAAGTTCCATCCTTGTTATTCCTCTCTTGCCAATTGAAATGCTTAATCAACTCATTATTCCAGCTTCAAAAGTCCACTTGCTGTCATGGGGACGGATGACAAATGCAACTTTGCAGTTTTGCATTTTTTGTATCTTTCATCAACTTTTACTATTTGGATTATAATAATGATTGCTCATCCAGTGCCATGGCTGCTGATGTTAGCTTTACTTATTTGCTACCATTTCTGTGCTCTCTGTGCAAAAATGTTAGATGTAACAACAAGATGGTTAAGTCATAATATTATTATAAAAATTGGAGAAATCATTTAAACCATTTAAAATATATCTCCGAACCCGCACGGATCCTGGGTCGGGTCCTCTGTGTAGACCTCTACACCATGGCATGGAGGTCAAAAGCCACCTACCCCCAAGCCTCTGTAAGCACTGCCAGTTAAGCCTAACGAATACTTACAGGCCCAAAAAGGGAGACACGGATCACCCGGCATAGTGATAATGGCCACAGGACACAGTTGCATGGCCACCAACTGCTCCACCTAGGGAATGTCCGTGTACTGGGTGTAGAGGGTGATGATAGCACAGTGGATAAGATGCATGCCATTGGTTGGAGAGACCTGAGTTCGAATCCACTTGTTGACACCAATGTGTCCCTGAGCAAGACACTTAACCTCTAGTTGCTCCAGAGGCGTGCGACCTCTGACATATATAGCAATTGTAAGTCACTTTGGATAAAAGCGTCAGCTAAATGAGTAAATGTAAATGTGTACCCCAAAGCGGCTCCACCATTATTGGTGGTGAGAGCGGTCGAGCTACAAATATCTGTTATGTGCAGTAAACGTTGCCTTCCATGATCTTATAAGCTCCTCCTGCACCTCCGTGTAGAATGACACCGCAAGAGGGTGCTGAGAACCTCCACCGAGAAACCACTCATCCAGTCATGACAAAAGGGATACAGATTCCACACAATCCCAACATTCTCAGTGGCCTGGGAAAGCATAGCCATTATCTCTGGGTCCGGTTCGGACAACACTGTCCCCGAAGAGGGGGACGCAGCCAGGTCATCATCCCTGGAGTTAGATGGCTCGCCCACCAATGCAGCAATTGAAATATGGTCTCGAGGGGCCATACCAAAGGAAACTTTCTCATACACACAGTGCTTTTGTTGTTTTATCACAAAATTGATTACAGTAAACTCTGAAGCCCTGTTATGGACATCATGTCTTGTTATTCATGAAATGTGCATCTGATTCATCTGATGTGGAGATGCTGTGCGTTTCGGTGTAAAAGTGAAACTGCTTTGTTTGGCCTTCCAAAGGAGGAAACAACTAGAAATAAGTGGTTAAGTTAAATTTACAACACTGTTCAAGAAAATAAACTCAAATATTCAGATGTGTGCAGTGCATTTTGCGGAGGACGAGGACATTTCATTACACCAAATATACAAAATAATGTTATTTTCAGCAATGTCATATGACCCCTTTAATTAATCTATTAAAATAATTCAAAGGCTGCATATAAAAAATAAATAATAAATAAAAAGGAATAGTGTGTAAGCTTTCAGTAATAACTACAGGAGGTAATTATAGTTTGCATAATTTAGCCATTGTTTGGATCATATAAAAAGAAGAAGAAAAAAAAGAAATCAGCCTACATGAGGTGATGTTTAGCCGTTACAGTATTTATTTATTCACTTCAGTTTATATGAAACAATAAATATTACTTTACCTTATTTGAAAAGTTACAATAAAATATTGAATATGTTTATTGTTAGACTTTACCTTTGTGTGTACCTCCACCTGTTAAATGCCTCTTGGATTAATCTGAAGTTCCTTTGTATCAGATGTTTTAATCTGAGGTGTAATGTACCCATTTTAATTATTCACTTTGTGATGAACCACCATGATAATATACTTGACACTTACACATAATTCTATATGACTGTTCTCTTTTGGTCATTTTGTTTTGTCCAAATTGAAGATTTGTGATTCAATTTCCCTAATAAGCTAATGCAACACAACTGAACATTTTGTCAATAAAACTTTAGTTTTTCCATTCATGTGTGTCAAATTCTGACAAAACATGCATTTGAACAGAGTATAGTTGTAAAGGAATGATACTCAATGAAACAAACTACATACGTAATACTAAAATGCATATAGTGTAAATGATAACTATTATGATTATTTAACTTTATACTTTTTTTTTTTTTTTTTTGTGAAATTGTTCTCACAATGATGGCTTTATCAGTTTAATTACAATTGATCTTCTCTAAAAATGTTAAATAGAGAGGATGCTGGCTGAAATATTTTCAGAGTTAGGATGAGCTTAACTGTCTTTTTAAACCAGGGGTAAAATAAAGCATATACCATAGGATTCAGACCTGAGTTAATATACAAGACCCACATCAAAACATTTATGGTTGTGGAAGAAGCTGCTGAAATGGAACAGATATAGAATGGAATCCAACAAAGCAGATAAACTGTGACAATGATTCCTAATGTCAGAGCAGCTTTGCTCTCAGATTTCCTTCTCACTGAACCTTCATTAACACATTTGCCACCCTTCATCAGGGTGTTTATAATTTTAACTTGCTGATGTACAACGTAGAAAATCCTCAAATATAAAGATATGATCAAGATACAAGGAAAAATAAAAGACATGATCAGATCAGTGACTCTCCAAGCAAAACCTATCATAACAGAACACTCTCCATAACACGTGTTTGTTTTGTGTGAAATGTCAAAATAACCATTATTAATTACAAAGATAGTTCTATAAGTTGAGGTGCAAACCCAGCTCAGACAGATGATTATCAATGTTTTAGTCATGGTTATTTTCTGTGGGTACTGTAAAGGGTGACAAACAGCCACATAACGATCAACAGCAATTAAAACTAAATTACTAAGAGATGCTGAAATTACCAACCCTGTTATTACCAAAAACAGTCCACAGAAATTGTCCCCAAAGTACCAGCACATCTCAATCAGCCTCGAGGCCTCTACGGGCATCACAAGTCCAATAAGCATGTCGGCCACAGCCAGAGAGAGAATGATCAGGTTGGTTGGAGTGTGAAGCTTTTTGAAGTGAGAGATGGAGATGATCACCAGCAGGTTCAGAAACACAGTCCACGTTGACAGCAATGAAAAAAACATGTACATGATACTGGATTCATGTCTTGAGCGTTTTCCCTTGATACATGATGAGTTGATGGCAGGAAAGCAGTACTGAATTTCATGATCCTCTGTCTCATAGGCCATGAGTGAGTCTTCTCCTGTTAGGAGTTTGTTCTGCTCTCCTTACTGTCCTTTCATTTATACAGTGTCTGGATCAAACTGACCAGCCCATCTACCACCCACTCTGATGCTGCATAATGACATTATTTTGCTCCAACATTTTCAACTTTAATTTGACTGATCACTGATGTGATCTTTGGACATTTAAGACCTAAGACCTGTACAGTGAGATATATATATATATATATATGTATACATATATCATGCATGCATCCATAACATGCAAATACTTAATTAATGACATGTGGTTGCATAGGACCCCATGTCATGGGTTCAGACAGTAATGCTTGGTAAAAATAACTTTGATAAACCTTATATGTGTCAGTGTTAATGTTTGAAAATGAAGAAGCAGCACTATGAGTCCAGTGAAGAGAAGGAAAGAAAGTGAGGAAGATAAGGGTAAGTGATGTTTGAACATACATTGTTGAAATTGCAGAGTGGTTTCTTATCTTATCTGTTTCAGGACTCCAGACTGTGGCTAAAACGGTCGCATTTGCAAACAAAAACATTAATTTGTGAGGGATATTTTTTGCTGAGACTGCCATTGGCATATTAGACTTAGACGATGTGCTTCAAAGTTTTAGTGAAAAAAAAATCTTTCTAGACTTTCTAACAGTCCTCATCTCCGTTGATGGCACATCTGCTAAAACAGAAGGCTACAGTTGATACAGTTAAGATAAAAAAATGACAGACATAAAAAGTAAACGTTTAAGTGCACAAAAACAGTGTATATTGCGTGGTGAACTTGAGCAAACTACAACAGGTAAAGCTGTCAGCTGTGTGGACATTAACAATATTATTAACAGTTCTAGTTTATAATCAATACTAATAAGGCTTATCAAGATCTTTTGTCTGAATGTTGTGACCTATTAAAAGTTATATTTTCAGCCTGGTCGGCCTCTGCGCTCGTCATTGTCCAAATAACTGAGATGACCAATCAAAGCAAAGTAGGCGGGGTTTACTGTTTTTTTGGGGGGTTTTTTACGTCTTTGACACATATATACACTCATCTAAGCAATTTTGAGCATGGCATGGTTGTTTGTACCAGACGGCCCGTTTTTCACCCACAACCATTTCTAGGGTTTACAAAGAATGGTGTGAACAGGGAAAAACATCCAGTATGTTGCAGTCCTGTTGGCAAAAATGCCTTGTTGATGCTAGAGGTCAGAGGAGAATGGGCCGACTGATTCAAGATGATAGAAGAGCAACTTTGACTGAAATAACGACTCGTTACAACAGAGGTATGCAGCAAAACATTTGTGAAGTCACAACACACACAACCTTGAGGCGGATGGACTACAATAGCAAAAGACCCCACCGGGTACCACTCATCTCCACTACAAATAGGAAAAAGAGGCTACAATTTGCGCAAGCTCATTAAAATTGAACAGTTGAAGACTGAATTTTTTTTTTTTTTTTTTTTTTTTTTTGGAATCCGTGATACTTTTTTCTTTGGTGAATAAAAAGTTGAAAAGAAGAGCATTTATTCAAAATATAAATCCTTTCTAACAATATACAGTAAGTCTTTATCCATTTAACTTCCTTGGTGAATATTCAAAAAATAAAAACAAACAAGAAGAATTTACTGAACCTAAAATAATTATATTATCTTTTTAACTTTTTTATTTATCAATGAATCCTGGAAAACTATCACAGGTCCCAAAATATGAAGCACAACAGTTTCCAGCACTGATAATTATTTTAAATGATATTAAAATCTAAAACAGTTATTTTAAATTGCAATTAATTTTCACAAAATGTTTTTTTTTTCAACTGCTCTGATCAGAAGGGTTAGTTCACCAAAAAAATTTAAATGGTCATAATTTACTCTGCCCCATGTTGCCCCAGACCCATACAAACTTTGCTAATTTCTGGAACAAAAATAAATATATTTAATATTCTCTTAATTTTTATCCTCCATTGCTAGTCTGGGAGACCAGTATTTTCTTCTGAACAGAGACATTCTCTATCATATAATTTAAGATTTATTCATATATAAATATCCAAATGGATTACTTCTACAATAACTCTGTATTAATGATGTTTTGAAAATACAGATTATCTAGACTCTCAATGGATCAACTAAAAACTATGATCAATTTTTAAATATATTCATTTGTGTTGTAAAGACAGAGACCAATAATATTATAGGTTTGGAATGACATGAGGGCAAGTAAATTATTTTTTGTGTGAACTATTCCTTTAAGAGGGAAGACCAAGAATGATGACTCTCCAAATCAGACAATTCCAAAGTTGGTTTGAGTTATGCACTGAAAAACACAAACATCAAAGGTTTTCATGAAATATGAGCATGTAATCACACACTGTAAACCTGGTAAGTTTTTAAGTTAATAAAGGTTAAAATTGTTATGACAAGAGGGGCATGGCTGAGAGCCATGGGAGCCAAGCCAAGCCAAGCCTCACTTCCATGATCCCACACCATTCATCACAATGATAGTCTGTTACGACTAACTCGGAGCCATAACAAACGATAGGAGATCATGACACAAACAAACGGTACAAAACATACATTTATTGTGTATCCAACACAATTTAAACAACAAAATTCAAATATGGGGTGTGTGAATGTCAATATCAGTAGTGTAAGGCAAATGCATGGATGTATGTGTATGAGTGCAAGTGTTGAGTGTAACAAAAGACACAAGCTTAAATAAACTCAAATGTGCATCAGTGAACAATGCTGGCGTCCCGAGCGAGGCATGGACCTGAATAGGTCAACCCCCACTAACAAGACAGGGACCCATAAAGGTACCCTCAAGGCATATCTTACCTAACACATTGGTGACCGGGACAATGCGTCTGCCACCACATTGTCTCGCATTGATATGCCGAATGTCTAAGGTTTAAGACTGGAGATGAAGAGCCCAGCGCATCAACCGTTGGTTAGGAGTCTGTAAAGTGCTAAGAAAAGTTAGTGGATTATGGTCAGAGAAAACTACCACTGGACCAGAGCCCAGATACACACTAAAATGCTGCAACGCCCAAATAAGCGCAAGTGTTTCTTTTTCTATGACAGAGCAGTTTAACTGATGACGATTAAATTTATTAGAAAAGAAACATACAGGTTTGTTAATCCCCCCATCATCCTTCTGCAGTAACACCGCACCAGCCCCCACCATCCTGGCATCCACCTCCAGAAGAAATTCACGATCCCATCGAGGAGCCACTAGAACCGGAGCATTTGAGATTAGAGCTTTAACCCTCTCAAAAGACTGCTGGCATACCAGAGACCACACATACTTGGCTTTTCCTCTCAGAAGATCAATTAAAGGTGCAACCACTGTAGAGAAATTCCTACAGAAACACCTATAGTAGCCCACCATACCGAGAAATCTCATAAGCTCCTTCTTTGTCATTGGTGATGGAAAGTCATCAATTGCACACACTTTAGCATGCACCGGTCTCCCCAAACCCTGACCTACAACACGACCCAAATAGACCACCGTGGCCTTAGCAAATTCACATTTTGCCAGATTCACCGTTAACCTAGCGTGAGCTAGACGCATAAACAAAGCTTTAAGACGCTCCAGATGCTGTTCCCAGCAATCTGCATATACCACCACATCATCCAAATACACTGCACATCCTTTCAGGTCACGCACCACCAAGTTCATTAGGCGCTGGAAAGTTGCTGGCGCATTTCTCAAACCAAAAGGCATGACATTATAAGAGTACAGCCCATCTGGTGTAATAAAAGACGCAATCTCCCTTGCCCTTTCTGTCAGTGGCACCTGCCAGTAACCTTTAAGTAAATCCAGCTTAGTCACGATCTTTGCCCCCCCACTTGATCAACACAATCCTCCATACGAGGTAAAGGGAAGTCCAGCTTAGTAACCGTATTCAGTTTACGAAAATCTGTACAAAACCGAGATGTATTATCTGATTTTGGGACCAAGAGACAGGGTGATGCCCAACGTGATGGCGTATCTCCAAATAGGCAAGGAAAACTTCTTATCAGCCCAACCAACTGTGTCTGCTGACGTGACTCTAGATGACACAAAACACTTTCCAATTTATCCAAAGCTTCCTTATTTTTCAGCCGACCAGACATCATTACCTCATCAGGCTCTGCTAAATCCCCCACCTTCCCTACAACTGAAGAAGAGCATCTAGCCAAACAAACAGGATGAGTTTTGGACAACTTTAACTCCCCCCGATTCCCAGATGACTCACGCGAAACATAAGGCTTCAAAAGATTAACATGACAGAGCCGAGCCTTTGTCCTACGAGCTGGAGTAGAAACTAAATAGTTTTGTTCAGAGAGTTTCTTTAATACAGAAAAAGGTCCCGAAAACTTTGCGTGCCATGGAGAAGTAATTATAGGCAAAAGCGCTAAAACCTGGTCACCTGGGAGAAACTCTCTGTGCTCAGTTTGTCCATCATAACGTTTCTTCATCTTAGTTTGTGTCCTAGCCAAGTTTTTCCTAGCCACCTCCTGGGACATATAGAGCCTATACCTGAACCCATTCACAAAGTCCAGTAGGTTAGTTGGTGGCTGAGCTTCCTTCCAGTTGTCCTGAAAAAGAGCCAGGGGACCCCGCACTTTATGACTAAAAAATCAAATCATTAGGGCTAAAACCTTTGCTTTCTTGGATTACCTCTCTAGCAGCCAGCAACATCCACGGTAAAGCCTCTTCCCAATCACCCTGCATCTGAACACACAAGGAACGCAACATGGACTTAAGCGTTTGGTGAAACCTTTTCAAAACACCTTGGCTTTGGGCATGATAGGCTGATGAAAAGTTATGAACTATGTTCAACTGTTTCAGCATTTGAGCAAATAATTTTGAACAAAAATTTGACCCTTGATCTGACTGAATGATCCAAGGAACCCTAAAAATAGTATATCTGCAGGATATCTAGTGCTTTGACACATCACGGTCAATAAATACCTGGCACCTGATTTTGATGGCGGTAACGG
This sequence comes from Carassius auratus, assembly GCF_003368295.1. NCBI lineage: Eukaryota > Metazoa > Chordata > Actinopteri > Cypriniformes > Cyprinidae > Carassius > Carassius auratus. Next base: position 14,544,657 of record NC_039277.1, on the reverse strand, counting down.
CCCAACACAGTCAATAAGATGTTCAAATGGTTGACTTACAGCTGGTATTGGACAAAGTGGCACAGGCTTCAAAACCTGGTTAGGCTTACTAGTCAAATGACAGGTGTGACACGACTTAATATATGCAGACACATCCTTTTGCAAGGCCAAAAAAAAATACAGCAAAACCCGGTCATGCGTCTTCCGGACACCCATGTGTCCAGATTGATCATGAGAAAGCTGCAAAACAATATCCCGATATATTAAAGGAACAACCACTTGATAAATCGAATCACCAACAAAACCCTCAAACTGCGGCGTCCATTTTCGCATCAAAATATTATCATGCAAAAAATAACAACAAGAAAGATTTCTGACCTCAACAGTAGAACAAACCCCATCCATACAAGGCTTCAAAGTGTTGTCAGCTCTCTGCTCCTGCATCAGCTCATCATGGGAAACAGACCAGGGGACAACGGGTAACAGTAGAGGAGGTATAGAGGGAGTAATCATGATCCAAACGCTTTGAACGAGTTACTGCACAGGCACTGAACACGTCAGGGAATTGTACCTCACTCTCATCAGGCTTACTACACACCTAAGGAGTCAACGTCACTTTGTCAGGTGGAGATACATCAGCCCATACTTTATCACCGGCTATGTCATTACCCAGGATCATAGCAATGCCATCCACAGGCAATGCTGGTCGCACACCAACAGACACCTCCCCCTGGAAGAGATCACAATGCAGCATCATTTTGTGTTGTGGTACTTTCAAATCATTTAAACCCATTCCCACTACGGGAATGTCAGAGCCCATAAAGGTGTCATTTGAAAATGGCAATGTTGTAGCTATAATAAATGAGTCAAACGCACCGGTGTCACGCAAAATTTTTATGCGCACTTGCTCTTTGCTTCCCATTAATGAAACAAATCCCTCCTTCTCCAGTGATTCCAGTTAACTCATTGTCAGTGATAGATGCAGAACACATCACCGGATTAGTCCTAGGAAACTCTTTCTTCGGACGAGACTTAAGAGCATAACAATCATTTTTCCAATGTCCTCGCTTATGACAGTAATTACAAATTTTTTCTGAGTCCCCTGGAACACGACTTCTCTTATCTTCGAATGGCCTATTTGCCCTTGTTTCATAAGGGCCAACACCACCTCTTGAAGTATGAATCAAGAAATAGTCGTCAGCCAGTGCAGCAGCTTCCCCAACAGACTTAACTCCACGCTCACCAATATAAGTGGCAATGCACTCCGGTACAGAGTTTTTAAACTGTTCCAAAATAACATAAAATTAACTCACGCAGGCTTTCAAAAGAGTCAACCCCCGCCGCGGAGCACCAATAGTCAAAATGCATAGAAAAACTACGCATAAACTCTAGATGTGACTTGTCTCCACTTCTCAAACCTCGAAAATGCAGTCAGTATGTTTCTGGGACAAGTTCATAAGCTTTTAAAACAGTAATTTTGACTACAGAGTACGTACCACAGTGCTGCTTAAAGCTGAAAAGCCTGTTTTGCTTTTCCTGTTAATACACTCTGTAACATTAACATGCGCATGGAGTCAGACCAACCTCGAGCCTCTGCTAAACGCTCAAACAAAGAAAATAATGTCTCTGGGTCCTCCTCATTAAACCTGGCAACTAACCTCAAATCACTCAAGTCATCTAGCTTTATGCGGCTTACCTGCGCCCCCATGGGTCGGTCCGCCCAGAGTGCCTCACCCTCCAATTTACCATCTCTAATCAGGGCCAGTTTTTGTCTCTCCAAATCTAACTTCTCTCGCTCCAAATCCTGTCTCATACGTTCCATCGCCTGCTCCTTCTCCTGCTCAGCTTTAACACGTAACAAAAGCAATTCCTTCTGCTGTTCAAATGATAAGCCAACTGGACTTATACTTTCCGACAGAGATGCTTCAACCAGATTGTCATCTTTAACTGGCATTAAAACACCAATTTCCAACAATTTCACTTTCAAATAACTTCTAACACAATCTTTAGTTTTCCGGGCATCTCCTATATCAACCTTATAATATTCTGCAATCCTGATCAATTATTTTTTAGTGCAAATATCTAAACCACATTCGACTGGTGATTCAATAAAATCTTCCACTACTTCATCCATGGCTAACAAATTCACAAAATAAAGACAAGCTTAAATGACAATTAATCAGTGTACACGGTTTTTGAACCACAAACCAAGGACGGCGTTTCCCCGCTAACTACCTAGCCAAAAGCGCTAACTTACTGAACCCTAGTCTCAAAAATTATCAAAAACTTAAATAAACTCAAATGTGCATAAGTGAAGAATGCTTGCGTCCTGAGCGAGGCATGGACCTGAATAGGTCAACCGAGCAGCGTTCAAGCTTTGAGCCACCGGAACAGAGCAGGAAGCGAGACCCGAATCCAGCAGTAAATCTATTTAAACACCATTCTCAGGTGACAGCAATCAAGTCTGAAATAGAGGAGGAGCAAGAGAACAAGCAAAAACAGGCCAAGGGCCGTAACATAGTCATATACAACTTAAATTTACAGCATATTCATTCGGATCGTTACAGCTCGGTGCCAGTTAGCAACAGCATAATGTACTTATCAAAAATACTCAAATGCTTGCATATACATATTCAAACATCTTGCAATCTATATAGCATTTAAAATTAGCTTTCCATCCTCAACCTAACCACAGGCTCTACTCTTCACCACAACGGTATCACTACAAAACCAACATAACAGAAACATGTAAATCCTAACATAACACAACATTTAAGTACTAAATTATGTCTCTCTATGTTAATCTTGTGTAAAAAAACACAAAATAACACTTAATTTCTAAATGTATTTGTCCTTGTTGGCTGATGCAAAGCATGCTGGGAACTAGAAAATGCAATAATTTTAGGTTCATCTTTCTACAACAGCATTTTGAGTTTACAGAACTTATTTAAATTAAGTCCAATGAGCTTCATTATTTGATTGAAATTGAAATTAAATTAATATTCACTGTTCAGTTTTACAGTGCACTGTTGTTGTATCAAAATGTGAAGTAAACCGGTAGGAGACAACAGAAGCATTTTCCTAAAAATAGTCTCAAAAGAATAAAGTTATCTTGTCTCTTGCTTTCAACATCTACAAAAACAAACATTCTTTTAGTGTTAGTAAAAAAAAAAAAATAATATATAAAAAAAAAATCTTAAAAATCGTCTTTCCCTCTCTTCTGAAGAAGCTGAGAAAAATCACCGCCTCCTCACAAAAACAGGCTTCTGTGTCTTTAACTCCCGGCTCGGACACAATGAAGTCACAAGCTCAACAAGTCTGAAATATTACATGCAAAACATTTCTTTTAACAATTACCACTTCAACAGCCTCAAAATAATTATGTTAGTCTTTAATACATAACACTGTTTCCTTTCAAACTAAACTAAACTAAAGGACATTCAGTTTAACCTCTAAAAATAAGATAACAAATTAACAGGTGTAATCATAACCATCTATTAATACCTCAAATAGTGCAGATATTGTAAAATCTTATGCAAATATGACCTAATACACTCACAGACGTTATATTAAAAGTACCGCTTCCTTTCACTAAAATAGGCGGTCAAAACCTCAGTTTCCGAGGCAAAAACTTTTCAATATAAGCTCTTTTATTTCTGCTTTTCATAAACCTCAAAATACTCCCGGACATAAACAATGAATGATAACTTTACATTTTGAATCTTTACTTACCTTAATGTCTTTCATTCGCTTCTCGCTGAGAAAATGGAGGCTTCTCACACTGGAGACATCTGATGTGAACATGACGTGTGTGCTCTCTTTCACATCCATGCTCCCAACCCAGCCCCGCTGGGTTATGATCAAGACTGATTTTCAACCCAACATCTTACCCAGCGGTCTCAACCCAGCATTTGGGTTGAAAAAACAACCCCACATTTTTTTAGAGTGTATATATTCTTAGAATATATATTCTAAGAATATGTCTTTATGTTCCATGACCCATTGATCATTACTTCTGCCAGTGTGCTGTGGCATGCTTTATGCATGTGCTTGAGCGCTTACTGGGCTATGTATGCAATTAATGGCCCATTAGCATTGTCACGATCGTCAGCTGGAGTGAGTGCCCATGAACTTCAGTAGGTTATACACTCAGGATTCATTCATAACTCCATTTCCCATAATCCCGTTCTTAGGACTAATCACAACCAGGTGTTCCCCATTACAACTCCCACATGTAAACTGTGTTTGGACATTTAAACATTGCAAAGTCTTGTTTTGCCCTGTCTGACATTTCCGAGCGTTTTTTCCTTGTGTTTGTTCTTCTCGTGTCTGATCTTGGATTGTTTAACCGACTCTGATTCTCTGCTGCCTGCCCTGATCTCAGCCTGTGTCCGTTTATGATTCTTGATATCCCTGATATACCTGACGCCATTCCTGAATTCTGCCTGTTTGACCATTCTTAAATAAAGCACTGCATTTGGATCCAAATGACTCTGACTCCCTCCGTAACAAGCATGGTATAAATGGTTTATTAATAAATGTGTGATTAGTTGACTAATGCTTAAAATAAACGACTACTGGTCAACCAGAAAAATGTTTAGCTGAGGGCAGCTTTAATGAAAAGTTAATATATATATATATATATATATATATATATATATATATATATATATATTTATTTATTTATATATATATATATATATTTATGGTGTATTATGAAACTGCGGTTGCTCAAATTAAACTATTCAGGGCCACTACATTCTAGATAATTAATGGCATTTGTTTTTTTTGTTTTTTTTTTTACAAAAATATAAATTTATTACAAAAAATATAGCAGGTATACTGTGGTCCTAAATGATCACATCAAGGTTGAAATTGTTGGATGTTATGTCATTATGCAGCATCAGAATGGGCGGTAGATGGGTTGGTCAGTTTGATCCAGACACTGTATAAATGAAAAGACAGTAAGGAGAGCAGAACAAACTGCAAACAGGAGAAGACTCACACATGGCCTATGAGACCGAGGATCATGAGATTCAATACTGCTTTCCTGCCATCAACTCATCATGTATCAAGGGAAAACGCTCCAGACATGAATACAATATAATGTATGTGTTTGTATCAGTACTGTCAGCATGGACTATGTTTCTGAACCTGCTAGTGATCATCTCCATCTCTCACTTCAAGAAGCTTCACACTCCAACCAACCTGCTCATTCTCTCTCTGGCTGTGGCTGACATGCTTGTCGGGCTTGTGATGCCCATAGAGGCCACGAGGCTGATTGAGATGTGTTGGTACTTTGGAGACACTTTTTGTGGACTCTATTCTATATTTATGTGTATGCTTCTCACAGCATCTCTTAGTAATTTAGTTTTAATTGCTGTTGATCGTTATGTGGCTGTTTGTCACCCTTTACTGTACCTACAGAAAATAACCATTACTAAAACATTAATAAGCATCTGTCTGAGCTGGGTTTGTATCTCAGCTTATAACAGTGCCTTTATAATTACTAACGGTTATTTTGAAATGTTACACAAAACAAACATGTGTTATGGAGAGTGTTCTGTTTTGGTCGGTTTTGCTTGGAGAGTCACTGATCTGATCATGTCTTTTATTTTTCCTTGTATCCTGATCATATCTTTATATTTGAGAATTTTCTATGTTGTACATCAGCAAGTGAAAGTTATAAACACTCTGATGAAGGGTGGCAAATGCATAAATGAAGGATCAGTGAGGAGGAAATCTGAGAGCAAAGCTGCTCTGACATTAGGAATCATTGTCACAGTTTATCTGCTTTGTTGGATTCCGTACTATATCTGTTTCATATCAGCAGTTTCTTCCACAACCGTAAATGTTTTGACATGGGTCTTGTTTATTAACTCAGGTCTGAATCCTATGGTCTATGCTTTATTTTATCCCTGGTTTAAAAAGACAGTTAAACTCATCTTAACTCTGAAAATATTTCAGGCAGCATCCTCTATGGTCAATATTTTTACAGAACATCAATTATAAGTAAACTGATAAAGCCATCATTCTGCAAACAATTTCACAAATACTGCAATTAGCATAAAGCCATAAAGGTAGATAATTATAATAGTTATAATTTACACTACATGTATTTTAATTTTATTTAATTTGTTTCATTGAGCATCATTTTATAATTATACTCTCTTTAAATACAGGTTTCATCTGAATTTAAAAATTCACATAGTAAGTTTAAGTGACAAAATGTTCAGTTGTGTTGCAGTAGCTTATTAAGAAAGTTGAGCAAGAATTATCAATCTTGTATCAGTCATGCTGAACCTGTGTTGATATAAATTAAAAAACACAATGACAAAAAGAGAACAGTCATATAGAACTATGTGTAAGGGTCAAATGTATTATCATGGTGGTTCATCACAAAGAGAATAATTAAAATGGCTTACAGCACACTTCAGACTCATCCAAAAGGCATTTAAAGGTTTTAGCTACACACAAAGGTAAAGCTTAACAATAACAATATTAAATATGTATTTTACTTTTCAAGTAAGTTATGTTTATTGAAGCAATGCTTATTGTTTCAAATGAACTAATGTGACTAAATTAATACTGTAACTGCTGAACATCACCTCATGTAGGCCGATTGTTTTATGATCCAAACAAAAGGCAAAAATTATGCAAACCATAATTATTTAGTTAATTCTTAAGCTCACACACTTATCATTTTATTTATTATTTAAATGGTGTACACCACTTTTGAATTATTTTAGTGAATTGATTAATTTATATATTAAATTATTAAATAATCTTAAATCACTGACTCTGCAGTAGAAAGCAGCAGCTGTTGCATTAGTCTGTTGTGTGTGTTTGCCTGTGTTTGTTTTGCACCATAATTTTATGTGAAATTTTTGTACAGTTATCTTGGCCAGGACTCACTGAAAGAAGAGATTTCTGTTATTTCAATGGGACTTCCCTGGAATAAAAATGATGCACTTGAGTATTCTCTGCATGATGGAAAGGTGTAACACCCTCAGGTGCACGTTTCATACATGATTTATCTAATGTTCTGAGTAGTGTGTGGTAGTCAGTCACCGCACCGGTGTGGATATTTCTTTGCATTTAGAGATTCTAGCCTACATTTTGGAATTTTCATTGGATAATGTCATCTGAACAAGAAAAAATAGGTAATAAGTCTGCCACATTTGTTCTGAACAACTGAGGAAAACAGCATTAAAATAAGTTACACTACAATGGTAATTAAATCTAACATAATTAACAATCATTTAGCTCATTTCATGTCAAATCATGCAAATTATTATTATTGTTATACTTTATTCTCAAATGATTAATGTTAACAACATTGCTGATAGTGTGAAAATATCTTGAAAATCTTGAAAATACAAATCTTTTCGAGTGAAGTCAAGAATGATTGGTGCATAAAGATAACGGTAGAGCATAAAAATACATATAGATACAGATTAAATATAAAATACAACTACACAAATAAGGACATTAAATTTTTTTTAAGTTAAAGCAGCACAAGGCACATGGCAGAGTGGAAACAATTGAAGTAAACAAACAGTGCAGATAAATTGATTGTAGTTCAAAAGATCTTATTGAGTCTGATTAAGTTGACAAAAAGCTAAGAGTTCTTTATTTAAACTGACTGAAGAGGTAGTTGAATGAGGTAGTGAGCAGACCAGTGCTGCACAAATTGTCTGGTGCAGGTCACAGTTTTTTTTTTTAAATTTAATTCAATTAAATGTGAACTCCTACCAGGGGCGATTCTAAGATTTAGATTTTAGGGGGGCTCAGCCCCCAATAAGGGTATGATTAAAAAATATTATTTTACTATTAGGGTAGGGTTGTATACTACTAACCTTATTGCAATCCACTATTCCATTGTATTCCCTGTATTTCATATATGGGAGTAGGAGTACTGACTGAGCCATATATAACACTGTAAAAAAAACTAATACAGTTTTTTAGATGTGACCAGTCACTGGAAAATTTTGAATTGGGAATGTAGATTTTTACAATAAAGACTTCCTGATTCAGTATTAGGACATTCATGTTTATCCTTTGATGATACCACTGCTTTTTCTTATGAAATGTACGTGGAAATTGGCAGAAAATTAAAACAACATATGGGTTCAATGACTGCAATGAATCTTGGGAACACAGTGGTATTGTGTGTGTGTGTGTGAGGCTGTCTGAACAAATCTTCTTTTGTTCATTTGCAGACCTACTCCCGCACGACAAAAGAAAAAGTTGTATATCCATCTACAACGAAATATAAATTATTATATTTTATTATTATTATTATTATTATTATATTATTAATTTTTAGCTTTTTAGCCTTTATATTCAACAATACGGTTGGTTATACATCAAGTCAGCCCCTGAAAATTTATTTCATTTCAAATCATTTAACTAGCCAGCTAATTTTCATTAAGAATATAGACAAAACATGTATTAATGTAATTGTCTATTGATAATATGTTTAATCTGTTCTATATTTATTTATATTTATTAAAAATAATATCATTATCAATTTGCCACTTCTATAAATCAATTACTTAAAAAAAAAAAAAAATCACAGATCCCTTTACTCTTACTCTAATATATGTATCATGGTACACTAATGATTAATTATTACTTAATACAAAATTATGTTTAATAATAGAAAACAAAATAACTCCACATGATGTTTCTCTCTCTGTGCCATTTAGTACTTTCAGACAATGATGTGTGTCGTTAATAATTTATTTTGCATGGCTGCATAATGTAATGCCGAAATACACAATAATATGTTTTCAATTTCAAAAAGTAAATTAAAATAAATCATGATCGTTTTCTAAAGTATGTTTTCATGGGTGTTAATCGCTTCATTTTTGTTGGAAGAAAAAACATCTCTCACACTGTGATAAAGGCTGAAAGTGAACGCAGCGAAGACGTACTGGTATTGGATGCGAGAACACACACACCACACGCACACACGCACGCACACACACACCTTGTACTCTCTGATGTTCGCTCTGCTCGGCGCCCCTGTGGATTGAAAAACGCGCTGAATCCATGCAGACTCAGATAAGGGGAGGAGCCGGAACTTGATGCAGCTTGCCACCGTCTCAAATGAGTTTTTAAAGGGGACTGAAGCGATCACTAATTAATTAATCAAATAATTTTTTAGGGGGGCTGGGCATAAGTTTAGGGCTGAAGCCCCCCTAAAAAGGGCCTAGCGACGCCCCTGACTCCTACCAGTACCACTAAAATAAGAAAATATTATAATAAGCTTACCATTGTGAATCGGGCTAAAGTAAGGCGGTATACTGTAAAAAAAAAACTTTGCCGTTAAAAAACAGTAATTTACTGGGACCAGGGGTGACAGTTAATTTACAGCTTTCAGCCATGAATTTACAACTCTGTTTTTTTACAGTGTTTTACTTTAATTCTACCATGCAAATTAACTCCACTCCCACTGCTTCAAACAGTTCATTTTAAAAACCAGCATTCTTAGTAATGTGAACTTATTTCATGTAAGTCCAATTAAAATGATTATTTCTTAATATAAAACTGCAAACACTTAATGAGCTGGCTCCCTATCAAACATTGTATAGAGTTTAAAATATTGCTTATTACTTATAAAACCCTGAATGGTTTAGCACCTCAGTATTTGAATGAGCTCCTGTTACATAATAATTCTCTACATATGCTGCACTCTCAAAACTCAATTTGAGAATACCTAGAATATCAAAATCAACTGCAAGCGGCAGATCCTTTTCCTATTTGGTGCCTAAACTCTGGAATAAACTAACATTGTTCGGGAGGCAGACACACTCTTGCAGTTTAAATCTATATTAAAGACCGTTCTCTTTAACCTGTCTTACACATAACAATCTGATATGCTTCTAATATCCAAATCCGTTAAAGGATTTTTACATATATGGACCAGATGGTGGATCGGCACCTAGAAAGGACCTCTACAACCCTGAAAGACAGCGGAGATCAGGAGATCTAGAGCCCCAGATACAGATCCCCTGTAAAGACCATTTTCTCAGACGACCACCAGGACAAGACAAATCTTCTGCACAATCTGACTTTGCTGCAGCCTGGAATTCAACTGCTGGTTTCATCTGGTCAGAGGAGAACTGGTCCCCCAACTGAGCCTGGTTTCTCCCAAGGTTTTTTTCTCTTCACTCTGTCATCGATGGAGTTTTGGTTCCTTGCCGCTGTCACCTCTGGCTTGCTTAGTTGGGGTCACTTCATCTACAGCGATATCGTTGACTTGATTGCAAATGAATGCACAGATACTATGAAACTGAACAGAGATGACATCACTGAATTCAATGATGAACTGCCTTTAACTGTCATTTTGGTGTGATAGTGCCTTTTTGCATGTGAATATAAAGACCAGAGATATGGCTATTGACTTTAGATCTAGTCATTCCTCATCAGCTCAGCCAACTATAGTTAAAGGTCAGACAATGGAAAGGACTTATAAGTACGGGTACTTATAAGTATCCTCGGCTTATTATTGACAACAAACTGCGTTTTGATTCTCATGCCAAAGCACTATGCAAAAAAGGCCAGCAAAGATTGCACTGTCTTCGGAGGCTTTCTACTTTTAATATTAGTAGGTCTCTTATGACCTTGTATTACAGATCTTATATTGAATCTGTACTTTGTTTCTCTATGTGTTGTTGGTATGGTAATCTAAATGTGAAGCATCGGAACTCATTGAATGGCATTGTTAACCAAGGAAGTAATATTATTTGTTTTAAGCAGACTAGGTTATCAGATATTTTTGAGCAGTTTGTCTTACAGAAAGCCAAAACTATTCTTGGAGATTCGTACTCATCAGGTGTTTCATGAGTTTAAAATGCTTCCTTCTGGGTTACGTTGTAGTATGCCTAAACTTAAGAGTAACCGGTATGGATTTTCTTTTATTCCTAACGCTGTTAGACTCTTAAACCTGTGAGAGTGTTGTTTGTATGTTTATTAATTGTTTTCAGTATGATGGTTGTGTGTTGTTTACAGATTTTATGCTGCATCAAAAATTGCCACTTGGGCTTACAATAAACTTGAACCTTGAACTTTGAACCTTGAGGACAACAGGAAAATAAATCTTTGAAGGACTTCCACATTTACGCTCCATTTCCAAACAGTTTTAATGACAAATAAATGTATACTCTGAAAGCTCCAGGAGACGTGTGATTATATTATTGGATGCTCGAAATTGAAGAGAAGAATGCAAATTCTAAACAGCTTATTGTACAGGTAAGTTAATCACTGTTCTAATCTAATGCACTGCTGCACTGTAACACATACACATAGGCTACAGACAGTAGCTCATAGTTACACGCTGATTTTGTGTGCAATCGTATATTTCTTAACTAATCCCACAGCATCACTAATACTAGAGAGACATTGCCATGCAAATCACATGCAATCACTCTCACTAATGCATTCATATTAATGTTATCTTTACTGTGCTACGTTATCTTTCTGATTTAGAATGAGCAGAAATCTGTGATGAATAAAATCACCCAAAGGCAAAATAACTGATAAAATGAGCTGTTATAGGAGCATTCACCATGTGGGCAGCGCTGTGTCATATGCCATAGCAGTGCAAAAGATTTTTTTTTTTTTTGTTCATTAAAGACGTCATCAGCAACTAGTCGACTTCGACTCGTCTTTCATCACATGAATGTAAGGATATGCATGGGAGACAAAGGTAGGTGAAATCAGTACAGTGTTTATTAGATATTCAAGTGCTTGGTGAATACTTCGTGTTTTCAAGTGCTCTGTGAATACTTTGTGTCTTCAAGTGCAGGCAGTACGATGAACACAGGGGACTGGATCGTAGACAAGTGAGTACATTTGATTCAGGAGTGTCACAGCCACAGTCACAGATCGCTCGTATTTGTTCTCTTCCTTTACAGAGGTCGAAGTTAATACCAGCTGGGGATATACACAGGAGACTACAGAGACCACTGGATCACAGGTAACGATGTGTTCTGGGGTCCTGGGGCCAGCAGAACAAGGACACAGGTTAGTGTTACAAAAGGATGAGTATATGTTACGGCTGGTTGGCAGTGAAGTGTCAGGAGCTCAGGAGACCAGTGAGTAAGGTCTGTTCCTGTTGGAAGCTTGACGTAGAACTGAAGTTGGGGTGAGTGTTTTATAGTGCTCTGATTGGATCATTGATTCGAAGCAGGTGTGGCTGGTTAGAACTCAGGGGACCGTGAGCATTGTGGATTGGCTGAAACCGGGCTTGCATGATCCCTGACACTAACCCCCAGGAGAACATCCTGCGGTGGTAAGGAAGATGGGCTGAATAAGCTTTGTTTTTGGTGAGGGAGGAAACCATCTTGGTGGTGGAGGGGAGGGTGGTGGTGAGTGAAACTTTTAGAATTTTTAGAATTGCATGGAAAAACAGTATGTCCAGCTATAGACAGGCTCTAAAAACTGCTAGGGCAGAGCATATCCACAAACTCATAGAAAATAACCAAAACAATCCAAGGTTTTTATTTAGAACAGTGGCTAAATTAAGAAATTACCAGATGCCACCTGATTCAAAAAGTGGCGAATGTAGATTGTACAGCGTCTAACACTTCAGTTTCATCCATCGCACCCAAAGACAAAATGCAGTGCTTTACAACTATAGGACAGGGAGAGCTAAATAAACTTATCACTGTATCTAAACAAACAACATGTTTATTAGATCCTGTACCCACTAAATTACTGCAAGAGTTGTTACCTGTAGCCGAAGAGCCACTTCTCAATATCATTAACTCGTCGTTATCTTTAGGTCACATCCCAAAAACATTCAAGCTGGCAGTTATTAAGCCTCTAATTAAGAAACCAAAATTAGATCCTAGTGAACTGGCAAATTATAGGCCTATTTCAAATCTTCCATTTATGTCTAAAATTCTAGAAAAAGTTATGTCTGCTCAATTGTGCTCATTCCTGAAAAAAAAAAAAAAAGATCTGTATGAAGAATTTCAGTCTGGTTTCAGGCGCCATCATAGCACAGAAACTGCACTTGTTAAAATTACAAATGACCTGCTTCTTGCATCGGATCAAGGATGCATCTCATTGCTAGTTTTACTCGATCATATTGCTGCGTTCGACACCATAGATCATGACATACTCATAGATCGATAACAAAACTATACAGGTATTCAAGGGCAGGCTCTAAGATGGTTTAGATCCAGGGCCTTGCAGAGACCTTTGGAGGGGCAGGTGCTCAAAGTATAAAAGGGGCACATGGAACAAGGCTTTAAATAATGCGGTTCAAAATAGCAATACAGCAATATATTGTGAAGCATTCCTTGCCGATTTGCGTATCGATATGGATGATTATGTATTGATATGGCAGCAAATGCTATGATGCAGTTTTTAAAAAGAAAAAGAAGAGACAATTTTAAGTTTAAAAGTAAAAAAATAAAAATGATTTCCACCTAATAATAGCTCTGGGATTAGAAACTGAAATGTCTTAAATTGTCCCAACCTGAAGGCTTTTTCTTCTCTGTTCTACAGAATAATTAAGAACAGCTGTTATAGTAAAAACTACAGAAAACACTCTACATTTTCCTCTTTCTCACCATTCTCTGTCTCCTAGCTTGCTTACCTGCTCTTTCTGTCACTTGTGCGTCTACATTTGCCTCTTTTTCTTCCTCTATCTCCATCTCCTCATCTGATCTATTACTTTCCAGTCTCTGTCCATCTACGAACAAGGCACAATCTACTATTTCATCATCAATCTTTTATTTTAACCATCACTACTATTCTTGCACCTAATCAATAAGTCCACCTTAAATATTGATACAAAACAATAAACAACTGAGTCATGCTATGAAAGCACTGTACAACTTATATAGGTTTATGTTTTATTTATTTTTCCTTTTTATTCAAAACAATTCCAAACATGCTTAATATATCAGGAAATATCTCGATTCTCAATCGTATAAGTAAACGTGTTTTGCACCTTTATAGATTGTTATTTGATCAATAAATGGAAAGGTAGTGTAATCTATTAACTACACATAAAACCCTGACTTTTTACTTAAGTGCCATATCATGCCATAACATATTTTTAATACGACTGAATTTGCATTTAATGTAAATTTTAATAACAATATTGTAAGTTACTTATTTTGACACTTTCATTTTTCAGAGAGTAAAGAACATTTACATTATCAAATAACATTTTCATTCAGTTTAGCGAGAGTTACAGCACAGAAATAAGAATCCAATATATGGTGCAATAATGACAAAAATGTTAAAATGTAATTTACATTTGAAATTATTTTTGTTATAATATATCTGCCGACATTTGGACTGCCAACCAATCAGCAAACAGCAGCTGACTGTGACCCCAGCAGTCTATGATATAAACAGATAATTTTTGATTGCACATTGCTAGCTAGCAATAGGTTGCAGAGCTCCTTTCTTAATTTTTTTTAAGCAAAAAACCTTGGCTTGATGGACAGCCAGACACAAGGCCTAACGTTACACCTGATGAGGATGTTTCTCCCTCCCCGGACCCCGGGCCTTACATCAGCAGACAGTGTTTCCAGATTGGGAATGTCCAAGTATTGTACCAGAAGTTCAAAATTATCGTATTTGGAAGAAAATTATTACATTTAACAATTAACTACATTTTGACACGACCTGCAAATTACCATGAGGAGTATGGTTGGACGGAAGCAGTGCGACAAAAATACTATCCCATAATTTTGCACAGTAATCTGACAATAAATGTGGCACACCCAGATTTTCATATGCACACCCAGAGTCTGTTTTCTGGCTACACTACTGATATATATATTCTCCGAATATGTATTCTGTATGGAATTTGCATGCAGGCATATCCACTACTTTACAAAGTGTTTACAAATTAATCTCTTAAACTGAAAACACTTTTATCAAACTAGTTTATCAATAGTTTATCAATAGATAGTTTATCAATAGATTATTAAAATGTTAATGCAGTTAAATATTACTGTTTTTCCATGACCCATTCATCATTACTTCTGTTGGTCTGCTATGTCAAGCTTTATGCAAATGCTTGAGCTGTTATGCAATGTAGGCAATTAATGTTTAATTTGCATGATTTAAATGGTTTATTAATAAACGTGTGATTAGTCAACTAATGCCTAAAATGAATGACTACTAGTCAACCAGAAAAATTGTTAGCCGAGGACACCCCTAATGAAAAGTTCTAGAAAAATATTTTTCGTTCATTATGAAACTGTGGTGGCTCAAATTAGTCTATTGAAGGCCACTATATTATAGATAATTGATGGAAAAATAAATATACTAAAATATATTACAAAAAAAAAAAAAAATGTAGCAGGAATACAGCGTAGGTCCTAAATAATCACATTAAGGTTAAAAGTGTTGGAGGAAAAAAAAAATCATTATGCAGAATCAAAGTGGGCGGTAGATGGGTTGGTCAGTCTGATCCAGACACTGTATAAATGAAAGGACAGTAAGGAGAGCAGAACAAACTCCAAACAGGAGAAGACTCACACATGGCCTATGAGACAGATGATCATGAGATTCAGTACTGCTTTCCTGCCATCAACTCATCATGTATCAAGGCAAAACGCTCCAGTCATGAATACAATATCATTTATGTGTTTGTATCCGTGCTGTCTGCATGGACTATGTTTCTGAACCTGATGGTGATCATCTCCATCTCTCACTTCAAGAAGCTTCACACTCCAACCAACCTGATCATTCTCTCTCTGGCTGTGACTGACATGTTTGTTGGACTTGTGATGCCCATAGAGGCGACAAGGCTGGTTGATATGTGTTGGTATTTTGGAGACACTTTCTGTGGACTCTATTCAATATTTATTTGGATGCTCCTCACAACATCTCTTAGTAATTTAGTTTTAATTGCTGTTGATCGTTATGTGGCTGTTTGTCACCCTTTACTGTACCTACAGAAAATAACCATTACTAAAACATTAATAAGCATCTGTCTCAGCTGGGTTTGCACTTCAACTTATAACAGTGCCTTTATAATTAATAACGGTTATTTTGAAATTTTACACAAAACAAACATGTGTTATGGAGAGTGTTCTGCTTTGGTGGGTTTTGCTTGGAGAGTCACTGATCTGTTCATGTCTTTTATTTTTCCTTGTATCCTGATCATATCTTTATATCTGAGAATTTTCTATGTTGTACATCAGCAAGTAAAAGTTATAAACACCCTGATAAAGGGTGGCAAATGCATAAATGAAGGTTCAGTAAGAAGGAAATCTGAGAGCAAAGCTGCTCTGACATTAGGAATCATTGTCACAGTTTATCTGCTTTGTTGGATTCCATACTATATCTGTTTCATAACAGCAGTTTCCTCCACAACCATAAATGTTTTGACATGGGTTGTGTATATTAACTCAGGTCTGAATCCTATGATCTATGCTTTATTCTACCCCTGGTTTAAAAAGACAGTTAAACTCATCTTAACTCTGAAAATATTTCAGCCAGCATCCTCTCTGGTCAATATTTTTACAGAACATCAATTGTAATTAAACTGATAAAGCCATCATTCTGAGAACAATTTCACGAAAACTGCCATTGTCAAAATCTTAAAGGTAAATAAATTATAATAGTTATAATGTACACTACATTCATTTTAATATTATATACTTTGTTTCACTGAGTATCATTATTTTATCATTCTAATCTGTTTAAATACAGGTTTCATCAGAATTCTGTTCAGCTCAGAAAAATGTTCAGTTGTGTTGCATTAGCTTATTAGGAAAATTGAGCAAGAATCACAAATCTTGTATCAGTCATGCTGAATCTGTGTTGATATAAATCAAAGACACAATGACAAAGAGGACAGTCATATAGGACTATTTGTGTATCATATGGGTCATATGTATATGGGTCATATGTATTATCATGGTGGTTTATCACAAAGTGAATAAGTAAAATGGCTTAAAGCACACTCAGATTAAAACATCTGAAATAAAGTTACTTCAGATTAATTCAAAAGGGATTTAAAAAGGTTGGAGCTACACAAAGGTAAAGCCTAACAATTAAAATATTAAATATGCTTTTTTTTTTATTCAAACTTTTCATAAGTTGAAGTAATGTTTATTGTTCAATATAAACTGATTTGAATAAATACTGTTACAGCTGAACATCACCTCATGTAGGCCATTTTTTTATGATCCAAACAAAATCCAAACAAAATGCTCAAAAAGCTCACACACACTCACACACTTCTCTTTTTATTTATTATTTAAATGTTGTACACCACCTTTTGATTAATTTAGTGGATTGATTAATTGATATATTAAATTGTTAAATAATTCTTATATCACTAGGTGAAATTACATGGACACTTTTTGCTTCCATCGGAATGAATTCATTCTGATTGACGAATCCGAACGTAGTGTTTACATGAATAAAATGGAAGGACACTTATTTATGACACTATATATAGGAAGAACAGCTCATTCCACTCGTCATACATCATTACGCTATTTCTACATCACTGTGCATGCGCGTGCACAAAACTACTTTCCAGTTTTGGTTTTCAAGTGATTCAAGTGTTTACATGTCCTCTCGCTCGGATTACAAGACGAATAAATCACTTCTTAGAATCCGATCAAAATTTTAGTCGGAGCTGGTCAATTCAATGATTGATGTGTTTACATGTAAATGTTTTATTCTGATTGTGCTTCTAGTCCTATTACAATCAGATTACTGAGGTCCATGTAGAAAGCATCAGTTTGCTGTGTGTGTTTGCCACTGTTTATTTGTTTTTTACCTTTAATAATTTTATGTTAAATTTTTGTACAATCATCTTGGCCAGGACTCCCTGGAAGAAGATTTTTTTTTTTTTAATCACTATTGTGCTTTAATATGCACTTCAGATTATATATATTTCACTAGCTCATGCTTACATATAATTAGCTGAGGTATGGTATGCGTATTTTGCGTACTTTCCGGGGGAGGGCTCCAAGCTCGGGAATGGTCCCCATCTATTTATAAAGTGAACTCAAAGTGAGGAGATGGGGTGGAGGAGGGATTCTGAAAAACCGGCAAATTTGATAGAAGTAAGTCAGCGATATTTATACTATGGGATTGATTACTTGATTAAGGTCCACCTGTGTCGATTAGGCTAAGTATCTGACGCGCTCCTCCCGAATCTTGTTTATAAAAACATAATTTCACTAGTTCACACTTACATATAATTAGCTGAGGTATGGTAGTGAACTACGTGGTTGTAGACGCACGGTGAGCCCGGCTGATGAGGAGGAGCAGCATGGTTGTGGTGCCCGACCGGGAGGACCCTACTGGCTGATAGCCCCTGCTATTCAGAGGGCGAAGGGCCTAATCCTGACCGAGAGGGCCCATGAAGCTTCCGACAGGAGATTGAGACTCAGGATGATGGACGTCTGGGTCCTCTCGGATTGGCAGATAAAAAGCTTTGGGCTGGCCGACAAGGAGGACTCATCCGAAGGACATCCGAAGGGAGATCCCATGGCATCGGATGGATGAGACTCGCTTGCGGCCAGCAAGTATAGGCCCAACCAGGAGAACTCTCGCGAGACATCTGAAGGGAGCGCACGCATTAGATGGGTAAGCCTCACCGGACGGGGAGAGTGGAAAGGAAAACCCGACTGGGAGGACTCTCGCAGCATCCGATGGGGGATTTAACTCAGAGCATCGAACGGGCAAGCCTCGTCAGGCGGGGTTAAAAGATGGGAGGATAGCAGAGAGTTTTTTTTTTTGTTTGTTTGTTTTTTTTTGCAGGATTTGACAAGAGGTCGAGACTCGTATCGTCGGAGGGTTAAGCCTCCCCTAAAGGTAAGTTGCGTGGCCGAGAGACTCTTACCGACGTCCGACGGGAGCACACGCATCGAACGGGTTAAGTCTCACCGACTGTAGAGTGGAAAGGTAAGGTTGTCTAACCGGGAGGCTCTTGCCGGCTTCCGAAGGGAGCGCACGCATCGAATGGGTAAGCCTATCCAGATGTGAGACAGAAAAGGTAACATTAAGTGGCCAGGAGGCTCTCAACAGCATCCAACTGGGACTTCCTGTTCCCGGAAACAACTGGGTAAGCCTCGCAGGCCATAGGATGGAAAAGGTAATTTTGTGTGGCCGTGAGGCTCTCGTCGATGGCTTATGGGAGTTTGCTACTCACGGCATGAGATGGGTAAGCCTCGACGACCATAGGAAGGAAGGAGGGTTTGTTTGTGTGTTTGGTACTTGCAGCATCAGATGGCTTGCTTATTGGGTAGATCGGTTTCGCAGCCTAGACCACGTGTAATGGTAGTGGTTGACTGGCCAGGAGGCTCTCGCCAGCATCCGATGGGAGCACTCGCATAGAAAGGGGAAGCCTCACTGGCCAAAGGATGGAAAAGGTCAGGTTGTCTAGCCGGGAGGCTCTGACTGACGCCCGATAGGAGCTTAGCTCCAGGAATCGAACGGGTAAACCTCTCTGGCTGACGGACGGAAAAGGTTGTCTAGCCAGGAGGCTTACCTTCGTAGTACTCGTTGGTGTTCAATATGTAAGTGTCGCTGAATTAAATAATTCTTTTTTTTTTTTTTATTGGGTTCATCGGGCATTAATCAGGTAAGCTTCGCTGGTGGTCGGATGGAAAGTCCAAGATTGCTTAAGCGGGAAAGCTCTTGCAGCATCTGACAGGAGTTTAATACTTGCGATGTCATACGAATAAGCTTTGCTGATAGTTGAACAGAGAAGGCAAAGGTTGGCTCCACCGGGAGCACTCTTGCAGCGCCTGACAGGGAGTTCAATACTAAGGATGATTTGGTTGTCTACGAGGGTAGACGCTGTGAGGCTTACTTGAATAATTGTTTAGAAAATCCAATGAGCTGCTTCCAATAACGAGTCAGAAAAATTTTGATGCAGTCATTGTATTCTAAATTAAATGTGCAAAAATAAATTGGATTTCCTGTGCCAGTGTACCCCAAATAGGTGCCATGAATCAGCGATTTGGTCATTGTAAAATCGTCATATTGTCAGCACATGAGATCGATGGTACATATCGACGATGTAATCGGAGTGGAGTAAGAGAAAGATTCTTTATTCTTGTCTGAGCTTACTATTTGCCATTTTAACCATGCAGGTGCACGAAAAAGCCTATGGAATCACCAATAATTGAAAAATATACTTTCGGACGTACTGATAAACTGGCATTAAATATAAAATACTATATTTAAAACAGCTAGTTCATGTAGTCGGCACTACTGTCATCTCGCTTGTCCTGTGAATTTTTTTTTTTTTTTTTTTGCATCTGCACACAGAAGTTATCAGTCTAAATTTTCTGCAAAATCAGTCAATGGTGCAAAAACAATAGTAAATTTAATTTAAAGTCCAACGATTTAACCCTAATATGGATGTAAACGAACGCCTTAATTATAAGGTATTCAAGAACAGGTAAGTTCATATATTTGGAGTGAGTTCGGTTGAACTGATGCCTTGGTCATATGCGCTCTGGACCACGTGCCTCACGATGGGACCGACGCACTGCCCCCAAAACAAGAATGAGATGCCTTCTAACGTAACTGTGGCATTAAACTTAGTTAGTGAGAGCTCGTTTAAAATATGGCACGTATCGGATTACCTATTAAAGTAAGATGTAATACCTTATATCTGCAAACGATGTATGTCTATTTGTGAATGGAGACTTCTTCGCCACCTACTGGCTCACATCATCCTTTGAGAGCACAGGCAAACGTGAAATGCATTGCTGAGATGGGATAACGGAGCGGTTTGATAGCTGAAGTATGGTAGGCCGCCTAATAATGATAATAGAAAACGTTGATTGGAGAATGAGCCTAATATCGTCTTGGCTATCATTGATACATTATACTATCACCGTAACCTAAGATGCATGGCATACTTTTTAAGCGGAGGTGATGTTTTTTTTTTTTTTTTTGTGGGAGCAGACACTGCTGCGGCAGTGAGGAGATACGGGAAAGTCTCCTGCGGGAGCATACACTGCTGCAGCAGTGAGGAGATACAGGAAAGGCTCCTGCAGGAGTAGCCACTGCTGTGGCAGTGAGGAGATACAGGAAAGGCTCCTGCGGGAGCAGACACTGCAGCAGCAGTGGGGAGATGCGGAAAACAGAGAAGTAAAGGGGAGGATGGGAAGAGGAGGAGAGATAGCTGCTTGGGCCACCTGCAGAGCTTGCTTCGGCTGCTATAGATGTTGGCTGCGGGAAGAGTAAAAAGGGTAAGTGATATTTGATGGGGCAAGCTAAAAATGAATGGGTAGCCTACTGTGTTGCAAGCTTAGCAATTGGTTGCCTGGTTTGACAATTCCTCAAGCCTTGCCCACATTATTATGTTTCTGTTGGAAAAGCATCTTTCCTCTCATTTGGCCTCCGGCCTTTTTAGACAGTCTCCAGAGCAGATACATTTGGAATGCTGTTTTCACGTTGTAGTATGGACCATGCAAACAGAGGCTTTTGGAAACGATGAAGCATGTTTAGTCTTGTAAGACGTTGTACGGAAAGACATGTTTATAGCAGTAACGTTAACCCCTTACCAGTCACCCTCCATTTTTGGCTTGGAGACAGAAATTACATACCCAGAATAAAAATGTTTCTGCTCACGATTCTTTCTGACTAGATACATGATCAACATTTGTCCACAAGCTGACACTTGGATTTACAGTTCAGGAATCGGAATCGTTTTCCTGACATAAATTGCTAAATAACTGTAACTGAAATTACGTTTTATCGAAATATTGGTCAAATATCGAAGCCAGAGTCTTTAGACTTTCAACTGATGCACGGTTCATCCAGATCAAGTAAGAGAGTGATGTTTAACGTGCTGTGAAAGTGAAACGATAATAAACTGGGGCCACTGGCAATGCTTGCAAGCAAATGGGTTAATAGCAGTTATGTGCTATTCACTTCAAAGTGGTTTCTAAAGATATTTACCTGATTTTCGTATTATGGTCCTAAAAAGGCAACAGTAATTTTACTCACATTTGCTTTCCTTTGTCAAAACACGAGAGTAGTTGCATTTTAGATTAATTTTGAGTGATCACGCCAGTGAATGGTGAAATAGGTCCCTAAATAACTTGGTCCTGCCAGAATACTTGCATGGAAATTAAAATTTAAAATTACATTTAAGCATTTTGCAGACACTTTTATCCAGCGACTTACAGTGCATTCAGGCTATTTTTTTTAACCTATCATTTATAGAACTTATGTCTGTATCATTTCAGTGAGGTTTAAAAGTGCGTGGTAAGGCAAATGTAATGGACTTCTGTTCAATCAGATCACTCCTGTTGGTTTTGGAATCTTAGATCTTCCGAGGTTATCTGGCAGAGGTGGAGACATTATTGTGATTTACTACCTGCAATTCAAGATAAGCCCTGTTTCTATTTCCCAGATCTCATCATTTGAATGCCTAGTTCTGAGTATTTCTGCTCCTACATCTACCATCATTGCAACAGTCTATAAACCACCTAAGACATCACACAAAGCTTTTACATCAGAATTTGCTGAGTTTCTGTCTATGTTGAGCTTGAAGTTCCATAGAATTCTTATTGTGGGGGACTTTAATATACATGTGGACCGAAGTGATTCTGCGTTTGCCAAGGAATTTTCATCGCTTCTTGACTGTCTTGACTTCTCACAGCTGGTAACAGGCCCAACTCATTGTAAAGGCCATACCCTGGATCTTGTGATATCAAATGGTTCATTTGTATCACAGTTATCATCTGTTGACATTGGATTGTCTGATCACACAGCTGTTTTCTTTAATCTGGAGATGCATATTTCAAGTGTGCCTACAAAACGAACTGCAACATTCCGGAAGTGGAAGTCTATTGATCAAACATTTTTTTCTAATTCTGTTGTATCCACTTTAAGTGACCAGCATTCAACATCTTTGGAGGAGAAAGTTTCACAGTTTAACAATGCAATGGTTACTTATCTTGACTCTTATGCTCCTCTAAGGTCACGTCAGATTACTTCTGACCGCACTGCTCCTTGGTATAATGATAATTTGCCCACTAGGAAGGCTGCATGTCGTAAAATGGAGCGTAAATGGCGTCTTACTGGCTTGAATGGTCATTATTTGGCTTGGAAGGACCTTCTGGGTGACTACAGAGCATTAATTGAGACTGAAAGATCTTCTCATTTTTCTCAGACTATTGAAAACAATCAAGGAAACCCCAGACATTTGTTTCAAACTATAAATAGACTGCTGCCACCACCTTGCCTGTTTCTCAACAGCTATGTGATTATTTTCTTAATTTAATTTCTTAAATTTAACTCTAAAATTGATAGTGTTCGCAAACAAATTTCTGTTGCATCTGCTCCCACTGTCTCACTTCTCTGTTCATCTGGGTTTACTGGTTTTCCTCTCACTAATTTTCCACATCTTGATTCTGAGTGTCTCAAAAGGGAGATATCAAGCATGAAATCTACCACTTGCTTGCTTGATCCCATTCCCTCAAGCTGATTTAAATCTTGCTTCGATGTTTTGAGCCCTATTGTCCTTAGTATTATGAATGGTTCATTGCAGATGGGAGAGGTTCCAGCCACATTAAAGATTGCTGCTGTAACCCCAGTACCAAAAAAAGAAAATACCACTCTGGAGGATTTTAATAATTTTCGGCCTATCTCCAACCTTCCGTTCATGGCAAAAATAATTGAGCGTGTTGTTGTCTTTCATCTACGTAACCATCTCGCAATTAATAACCTGTTTGATCCTCTTCAGTCAGGTTTTCGTAAATTCCACAGTACTGAAACGTCTTTGGTCAATGTTACCAATGATTTGTTGATGGCTTCTGACTCTTGTGTGATTTCCATTCTCATTCTTCTTGATTTAAGAGCAGCTTTTGATACTTTTGATCATAGTCTATTACTCGCCCGCCTTAAACAAGATTTTGGTGTGTCGGGGACAGCTTTGAAGTGGTTTAAATCCTATTTTACTGACCGCTCTCAGTTCGTTTCCATGGGCGGTTTCAGGTCTGAGATTAGCTCTGTTTTCACTGGGGTTCCTCAGGGCTTAGTCTTGGGCCCTCTGCTTTTTAATATTTATCTGGCACCACTTGGACAGTTGTTGCGATCGCTTGGCCTCCATTATCACTTTTATGCTGATGATACGCAGATTTATATACACTCAAAGTCTGGTGAACATCTTGATGTTGATTTTCTGTCCGGCTGTGTTTCTGAGATAAAGGAATGGATGAGTACAAATTTTTTGTGTCTGAATAGTGGTAAAACTGAAGTTATGCTTATTGGTTCCCGTCATCAAATTTCAAAACTGGTTCCTTATCTTTGACTATTGATGGCTCTGTCTTGGCTACTCAAGCTAAAGTGAGGAATCTTGGAGTTATTTTTGATACCAGGCTTTCATTTGATTCTTTTGTCCAGACTACAGTTAAATCATCCCTTTTTTCACCTCAGAAATATAGCTAGATTACATCCTATGCTAAATTTCTCAGTAGCTGAAAAGCTGATGAATTCCTTTGTCATCTCTAGGATAGATTACTGTAACACCCTTCTAGCCGGAGTCTCTAAATCCACACTTAACAAACTGCAATATGTAAAAAACTCGGCTGCCAGGATACTGACTGGGTCCAGGGTAAGCAATCACATCAATCCAGTTTTGGAGTCCTTACACTGGCTCCCAGTCCGATTCAGAGTGGATTTTAAAATTATGATGCTGACATATAAAGCATTGCATGGCTTGGCCCCTTATTATTTATTTGCGTTGTTAACTTCCTATACCCCAACTCGGATGCTGCGTTCTTCACAATCCAACTTGTTGGCTGCTCCTCAAACACGCTTACGATCTATGGGTGACTGGGCCTTTTCTTCATATGCTCCTGTCCTTTGGAATTCTCTGCCTCCTGATCTTAGGGAAGCACAGGGCTACGACATTTTTAAAGGTAGACTTAAGACTTATTTTTTTTTTAATTAGCATTTGATTGTTACTGTTACTTTTATTGTTTGAGCTTGAATATCATCAAAAAGTTGATTTATTTCACTAATTCCATTCAAAAAGTGGATGTATGTAAAATGAGAAAGTATGAGCATATACAGCACTCAATACTTAGTTGGGGCTCCTTTTACCTGAATTACTGCAGCAATGCGGCATGGCATGGAGTCAATCAGTCTGTGGCACTGCTCAGGTGTTATGAGAGCCCAGGTTGCTCTGATAGTGGCCTTCAGCTCTTCTGCATTGTTGGGTCTGGCATATCGCATCTTCCTCTTCACAATCAGGTCAGGTCAGGTCAGTTTGGTGCCCAATTAAGAACAGGGATACCATGGTCCTTAAACTAGTTACTGGTAGCTTTGGCACTGTGTGCAGGTGCCAAGTCCTGTTGGAAAATTTAAATCTGCATCTCCATAAAGTTGGTCAGCAGCAGGAAGCATGAAGTGCTCTAAAACATCCTGGTATACTGCTGCACTGACCTTGGACCTCAGAAAACACAGTGGACCAACACCAGCAGATGCCATGGCACCCCATGTCTGTTGTTCAAGAGTGGTTTGACACAAGAAATGCGACAGCTGAAACCCATGTCTGTGTGTATTGGTTCTTGGACCAGGTCTCTTCAATATTGAACCTTTTCACAATGTTCTAATTTTCTGAGATACTGAATTTGGGATGTTCCTTAGTTGTCAGTTATAATCATCAAAATTAAAAGAACTAAACATTTCAAATATGTCAGTCTGTGTGTAATGAATGGATATAATATACAAGTTTCACTTTTTGAATGGAATTAGTGAAATAGATCAACTTTTTGATTATATTCTAATTAGCGCTTTTCTAGGCACTCAAAATGATTTACATAGTCAGGATGGTATCTCCTCATCCACCACCAGTGTGCAGCATCCTCCTGAATCATGGGACGGCAGCCATGATGTGCCAGAACGCCCTCCACACACCAGCTTACTGGTGGAGAGGAGACAGCGTGATGAAGCCAATCAGTGGATATGGGGATTGTTAGGAGGCCATGATGGTCAGAGGCCAATGGGCAAATTTAGTCAGGACCTCAGTTTAACGTCTCATCTGAAGGACGGTGCTTGTTGAGAGTATAGTGTCCCCATCACTACACTGGGGCGCTAGGGCCCACACAGACCACAGGGTGTGTACCCCTGTTGACCCCACTAGCACCTCCTCCATCAGCAACCTAGTTTTCCCAGGAGGTCTCCCATCCAGGTACTGACCATGCTCAGCCTTGCTTAGCTTTAATGGCCAACCGGTCTTGGGCTCCAGGGTGATATGGCTGCCAGCCTTTGCAGGTGTTTTGAGTTAATTAGCTGATTACAGTGTGGCACCAGGTGTCTTCAATATTGAACCTTTTCACAATATTCTAATTTTCTGAGATACTGAATTTGGGATTTTCCTTAGTTGTCCGTTTTAATAATCAAAATTAAAAGAAATAAAAATTTGAAATTTATCAGTCTGTGTACAAGTTTCACTTTTTGAATGGAATTAGTGAAATCAACTCTGTGATGATATTCTAATTATATAACCAGCAGCTGTATATGCACACACAAAGACATAGTTAAAATGTTAAGGTGCAGTTTATTAAAATTTCTCCCTCACTGAAAATAATACAGTTTAGCAATGCTAGATAAATAATTGTCAATTTGTCTCTTTTTCAAAACTCATGGAACAAATGGAAAACATTCTGAATAGGGTAGTGAAATGAACAATTGCACCCAAAATAAAGAGATATATAAAGTACACGCATTTATTTTAGTTATAACTTATTTTGAATGCAATTAATCAGCCATAATTCTGCACTGTATAGTAATTAGTTTATGGATAAGGACAAAACAAATATTTCATTACAACTTTAAAACCATGTTTTCACAGATAAAAGAGAATAAGGAGACATTAGTAATTTACCATTTACCTCAATCCAATCACATATTTACTGGGTACTGGGATTCACCTCTGCTTTTAAAAACATGAATTTGCTTTCTGTTTCATGTACCAGCACCGACCTTCTTGCTGTGCAGGTAACATTACTAACCCATCTACTCCAAGTGACAAAACAAAATAAATAAAATTGTCCATATAAGTTATGGCAGGCCACATCTTCACTTCAACCTCCCACTGTGTCATACACCACGGGTGTGGTAAATATGTACCATCACAACATTTAATAGTGTTCTGTGTGTGCTCCCGCCACATTACTTCTTAATTATCAGCTAGCAAAACAGAATTTTAACACATTATAAATGTAAGTGCGTTATAGTATTTACTTCCACATTAGAAAAAAAAGGTGGACCTCGTTGTCTAAATTGGTGAAGCTGACTCTTGATGTATAATAGCAAAAGGTGCAAACTGAATGCTGATAAACCTTCAATGAATAGAGGTAAGTCAGCTGCATTCATACCATGGTGCACTCCACCTGTGCTAATTAGGCTATAGTATATGACATGCTCCTCCCAAACCTTGTTAATAAAAGATCATATATTGATCTTCTAGCTTAATTCTATTCAAATTTAAAATACATAATTTCAGTTATGGTGAAGAAAGGTTTTTGGTTTCTCTTCTGAGGCCACAAGAGGTTGAATTGGGCAAAATATTACTAGTCCATGTTCATTCAAAGCATAAGAAAACATGACTGTGAAAAAACTGCATAATATTTAAAATAATGTTTATAAACCATGTATAATTAAGTTGCTTAAAGAACTATAAACAAAACAGCATCATGTATGCATGTAGGGATGACCCCATAATAGTCGACTACCTTTAGTTGACAAGAAGAGGTTTGGTCGACCTAAATTTATAAGTCGCTCAGTTGGAGAAAAAACAATTCAACAGGATTGGGGAGGTCACATAGTCCTTGACGGACAAATCGTCTTTTGAAAAATAATCAGAGCAAACAGGATGCGCTTTTTGCCGACTCGGCCTCTGTGAACTTGAATTGCCTTACAGACATGAAAAAAAAAAAAAAAAATATATATATATATATATATATATATAGAGAGAGAGAGAGAGAGAGAGAGAGAGAGAGAGAGAGAGAGAGAGAGAGAGAGAGAGAGAGAGAGACTGAAATGTCTACTTTCAAATGAAACAATTCAAATCTGAAAAATAATATTTATACACATTTACATTTTTAGATTATGTAATCCACATGAAATTTGCATGCAGACACATTCACTACTGTGAAGATGACAAGTCAGTGTCACTGAATTAATCTCTTACCACTAGTTTATCAATAGATTACTAAAATCTTAATGCACTTACTTACCGGTGTGCTGTGGCATGTGCTTGAGCACTTTTTAGTCTATGTAGGTGATTAAAGGTCATTAATGAACACTGATGTTTAAAATGAACAATTACTAAAAAAATGAACAATTACCAGAAAAATCTTTAGTCAAGGACAACCCTTATGAAAATGAAATATATATATATATATATATATATATATATATATATATATATATATATATATATATATATATGGTTCATTATGAAACTATGGTGAAAGAGATTATACTATTAATTATGATAATTAATGGCAAAATAAAAAATTAAACAATTACTACAAAAAACTCAATGTCAAAATGAAGGGGGGGGGGGTCATTATGCAGCATCAGAGTGGGCGGTTGATGGGTTGGTCGGTGTCATCATTGACACTTTATAAATGAAAGGACATTAAGGAGGGCAGAACAAACTCCTAACCGGAGGAGATTCACTCATGGCCTATGAGACAGAAGATCATGAGATTCAATACTGCTTTCCTGCCATCAACTCATCCTGTATCAAGGGAAAACAATCCAATCATGAATACAATATAATTTATGTGTTTGTATTAGGGCTATCAGCATGGACTGTGTTTCTGAACCTGCTGGTGATCATCTCCATCTCTCACTTCAAGAAACTTCACACTCCAACAAATCTGATCATTCTCTCTCTGGCTGTGGCTGACATGCTTATTGGACTTGTGATGCCCATAGAGGCCTCGAGGCTGATTGAGATGTGCTGGTACTTTGGAGACACTTTCTGTAGACTCTATTCAATATTTATTTGGATGCTTCTCCCAGCATCTCTTAGTAATTTAGTTTTAATTGCTGTTGATCGTTATATAGCTATTTGTCAACCTTTACTGTACCCACAGAAAATAACCACAACTAAAACATTAATAAGCATCTGTCTGAGCTGGGTTTGCTCCTCAACTTATAACACTACCTTGGTAATTAATAACATTTCACGCAAAACAAACATATGTTATGGAGAGTGTTCTGTTTTAGTGGGTTTTGCTTGGATAGTCACTGATCTGTTCATGTCTTTTATTTTTCCTTGTATCTTGATCATATCTTTATATTTGAGGATTTTCTATGTTGTACATCAGCAAGTGAAAGTTATAAACACCCTGATGAAAGGTGGCAAATGCATAAATGAAGGTTCAGTGAAAAGGAAATCTGAAGGCAAAGCTGCTCTGACATTAGGAATCATTGTCACAGTTTATCTGCTTTGTTGGATTCCATACTATATCTGTTCCATATCAGCAGTTTCTTCCACAACCATAAATGTTTTGACATGGTTCATGTATATGAACTCAGGTCTGAATCCTATGGTATATGCTTTATTTTATCCCTGGTTTAAAAAAACTGTTAAACTCATCTTAACCCTAAAAATATTTCAACCAGCATCCTCTCTGGTCAATATTTTTTTCAGAACATAAGATGTAATTAAACTGATGAAGCCATTATTCTGAGATTAATTTCACAAAAAATTTAATTTGTTTAAACTCATTAAGGTGAATAATCATAATAGTTATAATCTTTCTACATCTATTTTAATATTATGTAGTTTGTTTGTAAATCTTTTATTCAGGGCTGCTGCTGGCCAAATGGGTGCCCTAAGCAGGATTGTATTGTTGTGTCCCGCTGTCCCCTTCCTCAAATATTATGAAAAATAAATAAATAATAATAATTACAATTGTAGCTGTAGACAAATATGGATATAACTTTATTAATATAGTTGTCTTACTGATTTTATAGTATCAAGCATTCAGAAATCATACCTAAGAAAATTAAGCAGTTTTACAATGATAAAACTATGTTGTTGTTTTTTTTAAGGGCTTATGTGGCCTTTGGTTCCCTTTGCAGGTGTTTGTAATAACATGTTATGTACATTAATTGTTTATTTGGTATTAGCCTACATTATGTATTTTAACAGTGTTCATAACCAATCATTATTGCATCATTGTCTTTTGTATAATGCATTTTAAGTCTTTTAAAGGATATTGATGGCTTAGGTCTGTTTTTAATAACTAAATTAATAATAATAATAATAATAATAATAATAATAATAATAATAATATCTTAACACTTTTTTGTAAATTATTAATTGAATGAACAAAAACATGGTTAATTTGCATTCTTGTTAAAATCATGGCTAAGTTTTGTAAGTGAACAAGGAAAGTCAGAGAGAATATTTTTACATATATAATTTACATATGATTTAGAGTTAATTTTAATAAATATATATAAAAAAAAAAATAAAGGTGTGCATTATAGTTGATACCTAGATGAACAGATTACAGTTGTTTATATTACTATGATGTCATTCTCAAATGCTATTGACGTTAGAAAAGTGTATACTAATATCGCATGCAACTTTTTAGAGACAGTGCCAAAGTTTTCGAATATTGTACGTCCAATGTCAAATCCACATGCTAAGTTTTATTTTTCTCTATGCAACAGATTGCTGATGTCTTTTCACGGGCATCAGTTATGATCAATTGCATTCAGCCACAAACATGTGGTGCTGGTGCTAGCGGTCGTGATATCATATCATATCAAACGATGCAAATGATTATTTACGGCAGGAGTCGGCAACCTTTTTGGCATGATGTGCCCTGTTTAATTTTTCTGGTTAACCACTTTGTCAACACCCCCCACCCACGTTTTAATGTATTTAAATGGTACATACACATTTTTTAAATGATAAGATAAAGAAACAGTTTGATGCAAATCATTTCTGAATATTTTTTAATAAATTGTTTTTAAACTTACAAAAATAAAAATTAATAGCAGACACACAGTGTGCCATATGTGTGTGTGTTAGTGTTTGACAAGGTCAATGCAATAAAACCATAGACTGTATAAAGATTAAAACAGCTGCTTTAATTTGTAACAGACACGTGTGACGGCTGGTGAAAAGACAGTCCGGAAACAATAGCGAGTTAACAACGTTTAATGAGATGATGAGATATAGTAGAAAGACGATGAGGCGGTAACACTCCAGGGAGACAATAGACGGTGAGAAGTCCAGACGGTGGTGGAGTGTAGGTGAGGAGTCCGGGTCTTGACGGCGTGAGGCAGCAGGAGAGAGTGGCACAGGAACTGCGGGAACAGAGCCGAAGGTAAGTGTCCGTGGCTGAGTGATCGTGCGGAGAGTGGATGAGGTTCTGGGGAAACACAGATTAACGGAGACGCCCACAACTAATCAGTGCAGACGCAGAACACACAGAATCCACCACAAAGTGTAAACAACCCGAGATCACGGTTTACCAACCGTGACAGTACCCCCCCCTCTAAGAACTCCTCTTGGAGTTCCCAGAAGGGCCTACCTGCTGATTGAATTCATTAATAAGGGAGTGATCCAATATGTCCCTAGCAGGTACCCAACTCCTCTCCTCCGGACCATAACCTTCCCAGTCCACCAGATACTGGAATCCTCGTCCCCTCCGTCTCGAGTCCAGAATACGATTAACCGAATATGTCGGTTCCCCATCTACGAGACGCGGCGGCGGGGGAACCGGAGTAGGCTGATTGATACGTGCATAAAACACGGGTTTAATTTTGGACACATGAAAGGCGGGGTGTATCCTCTTGTACGCAGGAGGTAGTTTGAGGCGGACTGTCACCGGACTAATGATCTTGGTAATAGTGAACAGGCCAATAAATTTGGGAGCTAGTTTATTAGAAACGGATCGCAATGGAATGTTACTGGTAGAAAGCCACACTTTTTGACCCAGGACGCATACGGGAGGCTTTGACCGGTGGCGATCGGCCTTGGCCTTAGTGCGCTCCCTCACCCGGAGGAGAGTCTCACGGGCTCTGGTCCAGGTGCGGTGGCAACTCTGGACAAACGTGAGCGGAGGGGACCGCGACTTCAGATTCCAGACTGGGAAATGCTGGTGGCTGGTACCCTACACTACACTGAAACGGAGAGAGGCCTGTAGCTGACACTGGCAACGAATTGTGGGCGTACTCCACCATGGAGAGTTGTTGACTCCAGGAAGAAGGATTCTTGGAGACCAAACATCTCAACGTCCTTTCTAAATCTTGGTTGGCTCGCTCAGATTGTCCGTTGCTTTGGGGATGATAACCCGACGACAAGCTAACTGATGCTCCTAATAACTTGCAAAACTCTTTCCAAAATTTGGATATGAACTGGGATCCCCTGTCTGAAACCACGTCTACCGGGAGGCCATGGAGCCGAAAGACGTGATCTAAAACAGTAACCGCTGTCTCCTTGGCTGTCGGTCATTGGGGCAAGGGAATGAAATGTGCCGCCTTCGAGAACCGGTCCACTACAGTCAAAACGACTGTCATGCCGTTAGAGGGCGGGAGGGCGGTAACAAAATCTAGAGCGATATGTGACCAGGGTCTCGAAGGGACAGACAGCGGTTGAAGGAGCCCATCAGGAGGTCGGTTAAATTACTTATCACTGGCACAAACTGAACAAGCCAAAACAAAATCGCGGACGTCGCGAGCCATACGTGGCCACCAGAATCGTTGTCTAACCAACCCATTAGTTCTACTTATCCCTGGATGACAAGCCATGTTGGAACAATGACCCCACCGGACAACTTCGGACCTTAACTCCTCCGGCACAAATAAGCGGTTCGGTGGGCAACCGGACGGAGGCATTACCCCTTCTAAGGCCGTCATGACCTTCGACTCGACCTCCCATATGAGTGCTGAGACTACTAATCTCTCAGGCAAAATACACTCAGGAGTAACGGGACGGGCGGAGGGATCAAAAAGACGTGACAAAGAATCGGGTTTAACATTTTTGGAACCCGGGCGGTACGATAGGGTAAATTCAAAACGGCCGAAAAAAGTGCCCACCGAGTCTGCCTGGAATTGAGTGTTTTAGCAGTTCTAATGTACTCTAAATTCTTATGATCGGTCCAAACAATAAAGGGAACCCCTGAACCCTCTAACCAGTGGTGCCACTCCTCCAACGCTAATTTGACCACCAACAACTCTCTATTGCCAATGTCATAATTATGTTCGGCAGGAGATAATCGATGAGAGAAAAACGCGCAAGGGTGGACCTTATCATCTGAAGCAGCACGTTGGGACAACACTGCTCCTACCCCCACCTCTGATGCATCGACCTCCACCACGAACTGCCGTGTGGGATCAGGGGCGACAAGGATGGGAGCCGAAACAAAGCGGTTCTTCAGGTTAGAGCACGCAGTCTCAACTGCGTCAGACCCCCTGAACGGAGTACTGGGGGAGGTCAAGGCTGTCAGAGGTGAGGCTAGTTGGCTGTAATTGCGAATAAAATGCCGATAGAAGTTGGCGAACCCCAGAAACCGCTGTAGGGCCTTACGGGAATCTGGAGATGGCCAATCTATCACAGCCTTTACCTTGTCAGGGTCCATTCGTATTCCCTCAGACGACACGATAAACCCTAGGAAAGGGACCGACTGTGCATGGAATACGCACTTCTCCGCCTTGACAAAAAGGCCATTCTCTAATAACCCCTGGAGCACTCGTCTGACGTGTTGAACATGTTCCTGGAGAGATGAAGAAAAAATCAGTATGTCATCCAGGTAAACATATATAAACTGATCTACCATATCTCTCAACATGTCATTCACGAGTGCTTGAAAAACCCCGGGCGAGTTGGAGAGCCCGAACGGCATCACCAAATATTCAAAGTGCCCTCTAGGGGTATTAAAGGCAGTTTTCCATTCATCCCCCTTCCTGATGCGGACCATATGATATGCGTTACGTAAATCCAATTTTGTGGATACAGATGCTCCCTGCAACCTCTCAAAAGCTGAAGACATGAGTGGTAATGTATAAGTATTCTTAATAGTAATGTTGTTCAGCTCTCGGTAATCAATACAAGGTCGCAGAGAACCATCCTTCTTACCCACAAAAAAGAACCCCGCCCCCACTGGAGAAGAGGAAGGACGGATGAACCCAGAGCCTAGGGAATCATAAATATATTTCTCCATGCCTCCCTCTCAGGAATAGAAAGAGAGTATAACTTGCCCTTAGGCGGAGATTTACCTGACACTAAGTCTATGGCACAGTCGTAGGGACGATGCGGAGGAAGAGAAGCAGCCCGGGACTTACTGAACACTTCCTTCAGGTCCAGATACTCAACGGGCATGTTTGGCAAAGCCATGGTCTCCTTCTTTAAGACAGAAACAAGAATAACTGGACAAGCAGAAACCAGACAAGACTCATGACATCTTTCACTCCACAATGTGACAGTGTTAGAACCCCATTCCACTCGTGGATTATGTTTGGACAACCAGGGGTGACCTAATACAATGGGAGCAACAGGGGAGTCCATTAGGAAAAAGGATATGGTTTCTTGATGGTTGCCAGATGTGATGAGTGTGATGTTATCAGTATGGTGGGTGACGAGAGGCAGTTCCTGGCCGTTGAGTGCGGTGACATGGATGGGGAGAGACACAGGAAGGACAGGAATGTTCAAGTGATGTGCCAGTGAAGAATCCATGAAGTTACCTTCGGCTCCGGGGTCCAGAAGGGCGTGACACTCGTGATGTTGATTTCTCCACCGCAGTTTCACCGGAAGGAGGGTCGATGATGTAGGTGAGGACTTCTCAGCGGAGATCCCACCCGATAGCAGCCTCAGGTTTACTACCGGGCTGGGTCCTTTAACCGGGCATGAGTAGATGTTATGGTCAGCATCTCCACAGTATAAACATAGTCCTTGGGACCTCCGCCGTTCCCTCTCCCTCCGGGACAGCCGAGCTCGACCCACCTGCATGGGCTTGGGATCGTCGACAGAACCGACCATGTTCTCTCGACTCAAGCGCCCCCTACCAGGAGAGAATGGAGGTCTGGAAGGACTGTGTTGGCGGCCCAGGCGATTAAACCTGGCCTCCACCCGCAACGCCAGGTCTATGAGTTCGTTGAGAGTAGGGGGCAGCTCGAGGAGGTAGATCTCTTGCTGAACACGGTCGGATAACCCATGCAGGAATCTATCCCACTGCGCCGCCTCGTTCCACTGGCACGCGGCCGCCAGGGTACGGAACTCGATGGAATACTCGGTGACAGATGAATGTCCTTGCCGGAGTTCCGAGAGGCGATGGGCGGCCTCCCTGCCGGTCGTGGCCCGGTCGAAGACTCTCTTCATTTCGTCAGATAGGAGGTGGAACTAGGCACAACACGGATGTTGATTTTCCCACACCGCCGTTCCCCATAAGGCTGCCTTGCCCGATAAAAGGGTGAGCGTGAACGCTACCTTGAATTCTTCAGTGGCGAAAGTGCGGGGCTGCAGGGCAAAATGCATAGAGCACTTGTTAAGGAATGTTCTGCAAAAAGTTGGCTCACCATCATAATTCTCTGGCGCCGGAAGTCGCGGCTCTGGCCGGAAGTGATCCTGGGGAATCCCCAAGGGAACGAATGGCGCAGGCGGTGCGATGGGTGCAGTGGGAGATTTGAGCTGATGGATCCGCTGGGTGAGCTCTGACACCTCTGCCTCCAGCGCTCGGACAGCACGTCCGGTGTTAGAGATGCTCTCCTGCTGCTGATCCATGCGTTGACCACTGTGGTGCATGAAGTCGGTGAGGGTATTGGTGCTCGCTACTTCCATGTTGGGGTGGTGTTGGCACAGTGGATAAGACGCATGTCTTTGGTGTGAGAGACCCGGGTTCGAATCCACTGAGAGGCACCAATGTGTCCCTGAGCAAGACACTTAACCCCTAGTTGCTCCAGAGGCGTGTGACCTCTGACATATATAGCAATTGTAAAATAAAATAAAAGCGTCAGCTAAATCAATAAATGTAAATGTAAATGTTGGTTGAGATCGTTCTGTGACGGCTGGTGAAAAGACAGTCCGGAAACAATAGCGAGTTAACAACGTTTAATGAGATGAAGTCAACAACACTCTGCTTTGTCTTCTCCACGTTCAGAGAGATTGTTGTCACTGCACCACTTGGCCAGGCGGCTCACCTCACTCCTGTAGTTTGTCTCATCTTTTTTTGCTAATGAGACCCACCACAGTCGTGTCATCCGCAAACTTAATAAAGAGGTTGGAGTTGGGTGACGTTGTGCAGTCATTTGTTGTGAAAATGTGTACTATGCACATACATACAGTCAGTACACATAGATTATACATTATACACAGAATGTACATGTTCTACATTATGTAAACATGTATATGCATAAAAATATGCTAAGGTGCAACAGAGTGTACGTGAACTGGATACAGAAATGTAATGGATGTGCTTTGGATGGTATCCAGCGGTAACGTGTAGGGTATTCTAGTAGTGCAGTGTGTATGTATAGTCCAGTGTTGAAATGTTGAACTTAAAGTGCAGTGTGTGGCATAACCATATTGTGGGAGTATGCTGTAGTGTGTATAATTTCTTACTGTTCATCAGTCTGATAGCCTGAGGGAAAAAGCTATCCCTCAGTCGGCTAGTGCGGGATCGGATGCTACGGAGACGTCTTCCTGAGGGCAGCAGAGAGAGCAGTCTGTGGGAGGGGTGGCTGGAATCACTGATGATCCTCCGGACTTTCCTTATACTCCGCCTGTGTTAGATGTCCTGGAGGCAGGGGCGGGTCTACGTGGTGGCCAGGGGGGGCACTGGCCCCCCCTGAAATTCGATTGGCCACCCCAGGTGCCCCCCCTATAAGATGTCTTGTGATTGATTAATTTTATGGCAAATCAGTCTATAGACTCTACTGAAGTTCGGGATTCAAAGAAGTGCAGCGTCTTCAGAGAAACAACGCTCGTCGCGATCTTGGACTTAATTAATTAATTCTTGACCTGGGTCTTCAGTCTGTGATTAACTCACCTCGTGTCTGACAAGTCTTCGGGTTCAAATCATTCCTTAATCACGTGACAGACCCATGCGCTATTTCTGACATTTCTGTCACTGTGTTTTTGTTACTGTTTCTTGAGGATCTGTGATGTTATTATTTTATAAATAAATAAAACCTTTTAATAAATAAAATATTGATTAATTTGTCTTTTTGACTGTCTATCAGTAAATAAACACT
Source organism: Carassius auratus (assembly GCF_003368295.1). Lineage (NCBI taxonomy): Eukaryota > Metazoa > Chordata > Actinopteri > Cypriniformes > Cyprinidae > Carassius > Carassius auratus. The sequence goes on along the minus strand of NC_039277.1, from coordinate 14,507,472 downwards.
AGGCTATATAATAATCTAATAATCGAATAAAGTATTTATAGCCTAGTTTAATTTTTAATCCATTTTTAATAATATATGTATAAGATGCTTGCTCAAAAAGGACATAATGACATAAATTAAAAGCAAACAACATTTTGAATCCTAAACAAGTAACACTACAGTTCTATAGTCTAATCTGAAGGGTGAACTCAAAAGATATAAATCATACAACACGGTCATTTTTGAAGATTAGAATCCACTGTAAAAAAACAAAACAAAAAACAATCAAAGTGATGTCGCCGTCATAGAGACGACTTGTTTTTCCCTAGTCACATTAAAGATTCGTCGTTCAAAATGGACTGCATTTTCAAGAACGACACATCACAAGACACCAAACAAAGAGCTGGTAGGTAACCTTTATGTATGGTTTAAAATGTTTGTATGGTTTTCTCAGATCAATGTTTTTACCCCGTCAGGCTCTGCTCGCGTTGGTCGTGGTTGATTTCAATCGAATGTTCAGTCAACGTTTAATAAAACACAATAAAAGTAAAATACGATGGGGGGCTATCAAACAATAAACATGTCATGTTGATTTGCATATTTTGTATCCGTTTATTTTGTGACAGTGACCACATATAGCAAGATTGCACCAAATGACAATATGCACAGAATGTTCCATAATAATATTTGTCTGGTGACACGTTACTTGTTAATGCATGAGAGTAAGTCAGTTAGAGAGTCAGTTAAATTGTCAGGCCTAACTTAGCCATTTACACATGAAATGTTGTGGATGCATTTAATTTACAATTTGAATTTTTTTTTTGAGATTGAGAAAAACAGACACACATAAGTGTTTCTTTTGAAGGCAGGGAAGAGAGCTGTGGCAAGCCATGAAAAGAAGTAAAGATATAGGGAGTTTCTTTCAATAAAAGGGGGGGGGGGGGGGCAGTGGCGGCCACCCCATTAGGAGGCAGTGGAATTAGTTTGGAATTTGGTTCAAATACAGTTCAAAAATTATATCTTCCAGTACAGTATATTTTCCAGTGTATGCGTAGCTTTTAACTAAATTGACTTACAAAATGATGTTTTGTATTTTTATTTTTTTTAATATTTAATTGATCTAATGTTGTAGTAGCTATTTGATAAAACATTTTTAATTCAAATTAAGTTGTTAACTCATCCACTTTGCCTGAATAGAATGGGTATGTCTTCTTTGATCATTACAAAATTATAACAAACTGTATAAAGCAATTAATCTACATAACTATGTAAGTATATATTACACACATATCAGTTAAATTGCTATCCTGAGGCTGGTTTATACCTGAGTATACCCTACCAGTGTAAGTAGTGTTATAATGTATAGTAAATAATAATTCATATTAATTTATTTATTTGTAAAAAAAGAAAATAAATAAGAATAGTGTGCTGACAAATTAATACATTCAATAGATAATTAAATGTCATTATGCAGCATCAGAGTGGGCGGTAGATGGGTTGGTCAGTCTGATCCAGACACTGTATAAATGAAAGGACAGTAAGGAGAGCAGAACAACTCCTAACAGGAAGAGGCTCACACATGGCCTATGAGACAGAGGATCATGAGATTCAGTACTGCTTTCCTGCCATCAACTCATCATGTATCAAGGGAAAACACTCCAGTCATGAATACAATATCATGTATATGTTTTTTTCATTGCTGTCAGTGTGGACTGTGTTTCTGAACCTGCTGGTGATCATCTCCATCTCTCACTTCAAGAAGCTTCACACTCCAACCAACCTTATCATTCTCTCTCTGGCTGTGGCTGACATGCTTGTTGGACTTGTGATGCCCTTAGAGGCCTTGAGGCTTATTGAGATGTGTTGGTACTTTGGAGATACCTTCTGCGGACTTTATTTAATATTTATTGCAGTGCTTTTCTCAGCATCTCTTAGTAATTTAATTTTAATTGCTGTTGATCGTTATGTGGCACTGTGTCACCCTTTACTGTACCAACAAAAAATAACTACAACTAAAACTTTGATTATCATATGCATCTGCTGGATGTGGTCTTCAGCATACAATGTTTCATTCATAACAGATAACAGAAATTTTTATCCATCAAGCAGAACACATGGGTGTTATGGAGAGTGTCCCTTTATGGCTAACTCTGCCTGGAGTATGGCTGATTTGTTATTGTCTTTCCTGCTTCCTTGTACTGTGATTATAATTTTATATCTGAAGATATTTTATGTTGTACATCAGCAAGTGAAAGTCATAAACTCTCTGATGAAGAGTGGTAAATGTATAAAGGAAGGTTCAGCGAGGAGGAAATCTGAGAGTAAAGCTGCCCTGACATTAGGAATCATTGTGAGTGTTTATCTGCTTTGCTATATTCCGTACTACATCTTATCTCTAGCATTGAATACAGTAATTTCTTTCAAAATTGTAAGATTTCTAATATGGATTGTGTATATTAACTCAGGCCTGAATCCTCTGGTCTATGCTTTATTTTACCGTTGGTTTAAAGTGTCAGTTAAACACATCTTAACTCTTAAAATATTGAAGACAGCATCCTCTCTTATTGACATTTTTACAGATTATAATCAGAGTTTATAATAGATAATAATTGCTGTGGGATTTTGTTCTATGGAGTAAATTAAACTGTCTGACTTGAACTTGGGCAAACTGAGCAGCAGTCACTGAGTTGGTTACCATTAACAAAACTTACTGATGATTAAAAGAATGTTATCGTCCAATCATTATCAATATTTACATAGTCTGATAGTAGTAAATTTTTCTTTGTCACACGTTCCGCATTGTCCTGCAAAATTTAGTGACCAAAAGAGCAGTATCCGAGAAGTCACCATAAAAGCGAGCCTGTAGACCATGCACCAGCGCCTCATTTTCAATCTAAAACATGCAGTGCTCATGTTTATATTATGAAATTATGGCATTTTGATTTTAATAATCACATTAAAGACCTCTTCAAATTATAAGATGTTTGTTATATAATTTAGGACTTTTTAAAACATAACAAAAGATATTTTACAGATGCACACATCTATTCTTAGCAGCAAATATTGAAATGCTAGCACTGTTGTGTTCTATTACTGTAGTCTGTGTGCTACAGTCAGTGGCTGTTGGAAACCGTAATACTGTACTACAGAGACTCAGTATTACAGTACAAGGCTTAAATATGCACAAAGTAATTTTTTAATCAGAAAATCTATATTTTTTTTCTGTTGCTCTCCACAAAGATGGCCTAGGCTGTAAGAAGATCAGTAACACCCTGAAACTGAGTGGCAGTACAGTGGCCGGGGTCATACAGAAGTTTCCCAAGAAGGGTTCCACTTAAAACAGGCCTTGCAAGGGTCGATCAAAGAAGTCGAATCCTCATGCTGTGCATCAGGTACAGAAGCTGACTTCAAAAAACTAATGCACAGGTGCTGCCAGCATTGCTTTAGAGGTTGCAGAAGTGAAAGGTCAGCTTGTCATTGCTCAGACTATAGGCCACACACTGCAACAAGTCAGTTTGCACAGCTGTCATCCCAGAAGGAAGCCTCTTCTGAAGCTGGCTCACAAAAGCCTGCAAACAGTTTGCTGAAGACAATCTGTCCTAGCGCAAGTGTTATTGGAACCATGTCCTGTAGTCCAGCATATTTGGCGACACCCTGGTGAGGAGTACCAAGACAATTGTGTCTTGCCTACAGTCAAACAAGGTGGTGGTGTCATCATGGTCTGGGGCTGCATGAGTGTGGTTGGTGCTGCGGAGCTGCGCTTCATTGAGGGAAACATGAATTCCAACATGTGCTGTGACATTCTGAAGCAAAACATGATGCCCTCCTTTTAGAAACTGGGTAGATTGGCAGTTTTGATGACCCCAAACACCACCAAGATGACAGCTGCCTTGCTGAGGAAGCTGAAGGTAATGGCTTGGCCAAGCATTATATATATTGACACTTTCACAGTTTTGACATGTTCACTTAGGGTGAAACTTCACTTTTGTGAGATACTGTATATATTGTTATAGATATACAGTACCAACACATAAAAACATGTGGTAACACTTTAGTATAGAGACCAGTTCTCACTATGAATTAGTTGGTTATATACTACATATTGCAGGGCTCCAGACAAAAACAACAACAACAACAACAAAAATCCATTGGCTCCTTTTAAGTGCATAGAATAAATGTGTTTTATTATTTATTTATTTTTTAAAATCATTAATATTTCAGTCATACTGTTGTGTGTTTATGTTTCATCTCCTTTTACAAAATCAGTTTTTAAATCTCTCTTGTAGATATTCTGGGGTCAATTAGAAATTCAGTCCCGTCTCTAAATCTTGTCCGCTTAGAAGCCCGAGTGATCTGTCTTAAAAAAAAAAAAAAAAAACTTTTAATGGGTATTATTTTTAGCGCTTGATTACAATTCCTGCAAAATTGTGCCTTGATTTATGTTTTTGAACTTCAACAAACAAGGGCTGTACTATAAATCGCTTGTGATTGCCATGCACATCTCATCAGTAAAGCTGGTACTGTGATTACTTGTAAAGTGAAAGTCATGACATTTGCCAAATATGGTAACCCATACTCAGAATTGGTGCTCTGCATTTAAAGGGGTCATATAATGCTACATGCACTTTTACAAGTTGTTTGAACTGAAATGTGTGTTGGCAGTGTGTGTACACAACCACCCTATAATGATACAAATCCACCAAGTGTTTTTTTTTTTTTTTCTTTTTTTTTTTTTAATCTTATTAAATGTTTTCCCCTTTCTCAAATCGAGCCATCTGACCGTGTGACATCACACGGTCGGGGGCCCCTCCCATGATTATTTGATTGACAGCAGCTTTTCAGCACAGACTGGACCTCAGTCCCGCCCTGAGTGAGCCGAAAAGTGCCCTTGATCTACTTAAATGCGTTTATGTTGGCATGAATCATTAATGATCCAGCCTCACCTAAAGAAGCAGTGAGTATAATGCATTTAAATGATTCACTGCAAATCGCCTTTCCTTTTACAGTGAGAAGTGAACACACACCCAGAGAAGTGGACAGCTATATATCACCCAGGGAGCAACTGTGGGTTCAGTTACTTGTTCAAGGGCACTTCAGCCATGGGTCTTGAGGGTGGAAGAGAGCACTATTCATTCACTCCCTCGAACCTACCACTCCTGCCAGGGCCGAGACTCAAACCTGTGACCTAGAGGATACAAGTCCAACTCTCTAACCATTAGGCCACAGCTGCCCCACATCCTTTCAGATGGAAATTATTCAGATGCATTTAATAATACGATATATCGCGTTCATTGGATATTGCACAGCTTGTCAGTGTTAGTGATTTATTAATGGCATTTAAGTTTCTGTTAATAGAGCATCACAGTCCCGCCCACAGCTGGTGCCGGAAGTAAAATTTCAATGAAATTTCTGCATTGACATTTGGGGTATAAGCCATAAAAACGTAACCATACATGGTAGACTTAAAACCAGCTACGGCTGTACTAAGCGAAAGTATATGCTCATATAAACGCAAAAGGATCATGGGGCACTAACTAAGTTTTGATATAAATGCCTTTTATTCGCGATGTCTTGGCTAAGTACTTCATTACCCACAATCCTGAACAATCCCACAATCCCATAGTGATGCATCTGATTAGTGGAGCTTGTGTAACCGTCTGGTTAAACCCCGCGAAGGGGGGAGACTGAAGATCAATAATAAAAAAAATAAAAATAAAAACCTGTGTTGCGTTTTTGCATGGTAGACTTATCAGTACAATCATGATCTCCTTGGCTGCCATGAGAGTTTTGCAGGGAGGTTGGTAACTTAGCTAGGCTACTGTAGCCTTCATATGGTATGAGTCATATCGAGCATTTTATAATGCCACTGTCAAAACAATATTTAGCCTAGGCATACCTTTTTGTGCATTTACTGAACATTTGTGTAATGGCAAGTTGGCAACGACATGTGTTGACGACTGAGCGGTGATTGCAGTCAGGTACAAAGCACTGCACCATGTTGCTGACGTTATTTTTAACCACTTTCACACACGCACATATATAAAATACACGATGAAAAAACACTATTTATTTACACGATTGTAAATTCACTACATTCACTATATAAAATAAAATTCACTGGAGGAAAAAGTTTGTGCGAGCGGCCGTCATCAGATTTGTAAGTCGCTCAAAAGGCTCGTTCGCGGTTGTGGCTTCAGTCGAATTCAATGAGGCGTGGTGGTTTATGGGATGAGTAGTTCCTGCGCTCGAAATGAAAATATGTACACAGTGAGGCGTGGTGGTTTATGGGATGAGTAGTTCCTGCGCTCGAAATGAAAATATGTACACAGTCTTGTACCTTTGACTTTTTTTGGATTTTCTCTTAATTTTTTCACTCTAAATGATATGTTATATGATTTTGAGTTCAGCCGTAGCTGGTTATCCTCACACATGCTCTAAAACTCTTTAGATACGGATTTTCCCTAAAGTCAATGGGAGAAATGAATGGGAAATTTACTTCCGGCACCAGAGCTCTCTCGGGCTGTGGGCGGGACTGTGATGCTCTATTCAGCGCATTGCACTAGTCAACTAAATGAATGTAACATGGCAAAGATGAATGCACTTTTGGAAGTTAAATGTAAGGGAAATGTAATTTTGGAATTTCTGTGGTCTAATGTGATATTGTTCTTCATCTTCTTGTTCATGATGAAATTTTATTTTATTGTTGTAATTAATTTTGAAATAAAAATTAATGAAAGTTTGAAACAGAAAATAGTGGTTTTCATCTTGCCAATTTCTTGGTAAATATATATATATTTTTTTTTTCTCAAATTAATCAAAGTGGATTTATTAAATTTTGGAGCCAAACACACACACACACACACACACACACACACACATTCTAGCTGATTACTTTTTATTTAAAAATGTAACAAAACACAAAGCTTATTCTAATTATTTGATGGCAAGTGTGCTAAAAATAATATGAAGTTTAGAATCAGAATCAGAATCAGAAAGAGCTTTATTGCCAAGTATGTTTGCGCATACAAGGAATTTGTTTTAGTGACATAAGCTTCCAGTACACAGAGACACCAACACACAGAAAAAAACAAAAACAAAAACAAAAACAAAATGTAGTCAAATAAATAAGTGTATAAACAATTGTGCTATAAATGATAATGGGATAGGATTGAAAAAGATGCAGGGATGTACTAGGATGGAGGGGTAACAAATAAATATAAGGATGTTGCACTTTTGTTTGCATAAGCATAAGTGGGGAACATTTAACTGTTCATGAGGTAGATTGCCTGGGGGAAGAAACTGTTTTTGTGCCTTGCTGTTCTGGTATTTGCGGCTCTGAGACGCCGGCCAGATGGCAAAAGTTCAAAAATGGGGTGACTTGGATGTGAGGGATCCAGAGTGATTTTATGAGCCCTTTTCCTCACTCTGGATGTATACAGTTCTTGAAGGGTGGGCAGGGGAGTACCAATAATCCTTTCAGCAGTCCGAACAGTCCTCTGTAGTCTTTTGATGTCCGATTTTGTTGCTGAGCCAAACCAGACAGTTATAGAAGTACACAGTACAGACTCAATGACGGCTGAGTAGAACTGTTTCAGCAGCTCCTGTGGCAAGTTAAGCTTCCTCAGCTGGCGAAGGAAATACAACCTTTGTTGGGCCTTTTTTACAATGGAGTCAATGTGATTGTCCCACTTCAGGTCCTGAGAGATGGTGGTTCCCAGGAATCTGAATGACTCCACTGCAGTCACAGGGCTGTTCATGATGGTGAGTGGGGAAAGTGCAGGGGGGTTTCTCCTGAAGTCCACGATCATCTCCACTGTTTTGAGCGTGTTCAGCTCCAGGTTGTTAAGACTGCACCAGACAGCCAGCTGCTCAACCTCTTGTCTGTAAGCAGACTCATCACCGTCCTGAATGAGGCCGATGACTGTAGTGTCATCTGCAAACTTCAGGAGCTTGACAGAGGGGTCTTTAGAGGTGCAGTCGTTGGTGTAAAGGGAGAAGAGCAGAGGGGAGAGAACACATCCCTGAGGGGCGCCAGTGTTGGTGGAGCAGCTGTTTGATGTGAATTTCCCCAGTCTCACTAACTGTTGCCTATCTGTCAGAAAGCTGGTGATCCACCGACAGATAGAGCTAGGAACAGAGAGCTGGGTCAGTTTGGTCTGGAGGGTTGTTGGGATGATGGTGTTGAAAGCCGAACTAAAGTCCACAAACAGGATCCTCACATAAGTCCCTGTTTTGTCCAGATGTTGCAGGATGAAGTGCAATCCTATGTTGATTGCATCATCCACGGACCTGTTTGCTCGGTAAGAAACTGCAGGGGGTCCAGTAAGGGTCCAGTGATGTCCTTCAGATAACCCAGAACCAGTTTTTCAAACGACTTCATGACGACAGACGTTAGAGCCACAGGTCTGTAGTCGTTAAGTCCTGTTATCTTGGGTTTCTTTGGGATGGGGATGATGGTGGAGCGTTTGAAGCAGGAAGGTACTTCACACAACTCCAGGGATCTGTTGAAGATCTGTGAAAAGATGGGGGCCAGCTGGTCAGCACAGATTTTCAGACAGGCTGGTGTAACACCATCTGGGCCTGGTGCTTTTCTTCTTTTGTTCTTCTTGAAGACCTGGCGCACATCATCTTCACAGATTTGAAGAGTTTACACATTAATAGAATACAGCATTTAGACTAAAGATTTTGATCAGAAGAAGCCTTATTACTACTGATTATAAACTAGAATTGTTAACAAAATTGTTAATGTTCCACACACCTGACAGCTTAACCTTTTGTAGCTCACTCATGTTGTGTATTTTTACTTTTTATGTCATTTTCGATTTCAACTGTAACAAATGTAGCTTGCGCTTTTAGCAGGTAAACCATCAACACTGGGGTTTGGAAATATTACAAGTTTGAAACTTAACAGGAAATTATGGACATTTTTGGGAATTCATGGGAATTGGAAATTTTGGGAAATGTTAAAAGCTCTAATATACAAACACAAAAGCTGCCCATAACCCCTGGTCTAGGGACCTGTTTTGTTTATAATAATAGCATAGCAAAATATATTTTGGCAAACAATACAGTGGATCTGCCCTTCTGCTTTGGAAAGCATCAAATGATTACAATGCATTTTTACAGGGGTGAGCAATGTAGCCAAACACAGACATGTTTGTCAGTTTTTTTGTACAGTGCTGAGTTCTATAATACTCATAACTTCTTTCTAACTGAGACATTTTTTAAAAAGTTTAATCGTGTGGTCATGTTCAAGTTTTTTTTTTATTCATTTATTTAATTATTATTTTTATTTTTATTTTTGCCATAAACAATAATTTATTCAGAATTTAAATTAAACTGGTTTTTAAAAGTGAGTTTTCATGCTTGACAAGCGGCCATGTACGACAAAGACAAAGCTAACTACTACACTACATAGGAAAATATAATAATTTCAGAAGCACAGATATGATTGTACAACTGATCTGGTCTGTAAAAAAGCACTATAAAATTAAACAAACTAGTTAGTTTTGAAAGCTCACACACTTTTTCTTTTATTACATTTTTGTAAACCGCTTTTGGATTATTTTAATGGATTGATTATACATTTTTTAAATAATTCTTAAATCACTGACTTTGCAATAGAAAACAGTAGCTATTGCATCAGTCTGTTGTGTGTTTGCCTGTGTTTGTTTTGCACCTTTATTGCACCTGAATGATTGATGCACTTGAGGATCACATCTGCATGTAGCACAGGTGTTAACAGCATGTATATGTATAATATATGTCATTGGAAATTAGAGTAGTGAGTATACTACACCCCCTTCAAAAATTTGATTAATGAGTTTGGCCTTTTGACCTCTACCCCTCCCAGACCACCCACATGGCTTTGTCCTTTTGACCTTTACCCCTCCCCCACCAGCATGGCTTTGACCTTTTAATGGTCACAGCTGTTGTTACAACATGTGATATGACATCTGTTTGTAATAAATCATGTTCATATGTCATCAGCCAAGAAATTACTCAATATTTACAACATCCGTAAATAATCGGCAGCTGTGATATGTCATCTGTTTAGTAATATATCATGTCATTAGGGATTATACCAATGACTAGTGTTACAGTCATCTGTTTGTAAAATCCAGCGGCAGGTGTCCTCTAGGTGAAAGAGAAATCTTGTCTGTGCATGACCATCAGGCCACAGGTGAGCTTAGGGTGAAAGATTTTATGGCCTGTCACTTGAGGCAGGGTTTCCCCAGCAGCCGGCGGCATTGGATTGCATACGCTTAGATAAATACGGGCCCCTTGAATTTCTCAGGAAATAAGAAAAAGACCTGTGAAAAATACATAGACATGGGCTTCTTATACTCACCTAAAACCCAGAGAAGGATTTGGAAGAAGAGATGATGGAAAGGCTGACTTTGGTGCAGAGAAAGCCGCACAACAGTAATTTGTGCTTGGCGAGGTTTCTCCTTGAAAATACGGACAGCGTGTTGAGATGAATTAATCAAGAACAAGAGAATGTGAGCTCATATCATAATACGAGTGGATTTACCCCCAAATATAATCTGCTGACTTTATAAATCGTTTCACAGGGATATAATACAACTTTTAAAATATAAACCTGATAATTAAATGTAGCTAAAACAATCAATAAAGAAGTTGTATAATAAAAGTTTTAAATAAAAATCATAATAATTAAATAGAAATAAAACATTCAATAAAAAAGATGCATAATGAAGGTTTTAAATAAAATCTTAATAATTAAATGGAAATAAAACAACCGATAAATAAACTGTATAATGAAGGTTTTAAATTATATATATTTTTAATGTTTTTAATGTTTTTGAAAGAAGTTTCTTCTGCTCATCAAGCCTGCATTTATTTGATCAAAAATACAGAAAAAAAACTGTAATATTGTGAAATATTATTACAATTTAAAATAATAGTTTTCTATTTGAATATACTTTTAAAACAATAATTTATTCCTGTGATGCAAAGCTGAATTTTCAGCATCATTACTCCATTCTTCAATGTCACATGTAACATCCAGTCTATCACATGATCATTTAGAAATCATTCTAATATTCTGATTTATTATGAGTGTTGGAAACAGTTCTGAATAAAAGGTTAAAAAGAACTGCATTTATTCAAAATAAAAAAAAACATTTCTAATAGTATATATTCTAATAATATAATTTCTTTACTATCACTTTTTATCCATTTAACACATCCTTGCTGAATAAAAGTATTTATTTTATTTAAAAAAAGAATGAAAGAAAAAAATACTGACCCCAAATTACTGATCACTGTATATTGTTATTACAAAATATTTATATTTTAAAAACATAGCTTTTTTTTTTTTTTTTTTACTTTTTATTCATCAAAGTATCCTAAAAAAGTATCACATGTTCTGAAAAAATATTAAGCAGCAGAACTGTTTCCAACTTTGATAATGAATCATCATATTAGAATGATTTCTAAAGGATCAGGTGATAATGATCCTAAAAATTCACCTTTGCATCACAGAAATAAATGATAATTTAAAGTATAATAAACTTAAAAAAATTATTTAAAATTGTAATAATATATCACAATATTAAATTTTTTTTTCTGTATTTTTGATCAAATAAATGCAGGCTTGATCAACAGAAGAAACTTCTTTCAAAAATATTAAAAATAGTAATGTTTCCAAACTTTTGGTCTGTAATGTATATATTAATAAATGTTTCCTCTTAGTACTCGATTAATATTGTATCCCCCAAAACATGCCCCTCTCTTTCACCCCTCTCTTGGACTCTGTATGTGTGTGTGTGTGTGTGTGTGTGTGTCTTAGACTCAGCCGCTCCTGTCAATTTTGTGAGATTCAATTCACATCTCTTTACATTGTACCCTTGTGCTAAAAAATCTGAGCGCTCCATATGACGTGACTCATGATCATTTGCCATTTTCCCAGGTTATTGATCAGTGATATGCCGTATATGCATCTGTGGACCACATGCTTGGGTATTCCGCTGCATTCATGTCTCTCTTTCCACCAACACGCTTTCTTGAAGATGACGCATCTAGAACATATTCAACAGTTTGAATCACTTGAAAGTGTTCCTTGTAAAAAATTGTCCGTTTGTATTCTGTGCAAGGGTGACCACCCGTCCTGCGTAGCGCGTGCGCGCACAGCGTTTGAAGACAAATTCATGCGTCCCACAAATTGAGACTGTCACGCATAATCAATGCTTGCTCAAAAAAAGTTGGTCGCTCATCTATATCTGGTGTCATCAACCCGTCGATCACGGTCGAAAAGTCGATCTTGGAAGCATTTTAAGTTGGTCGCAAAGATTTTTCAAAATCTGAGAAAAAAATATGCGAGCCTCCGGTGTGAGTTGGGAGGTGCAAGTCTCCGCTGTCTGCGCGCGCACCTCCCGAAACAGACTGCAACTGTTTTAGACTGAAAATCAGACCATACAACTGATTTAGACGCGGGTGCCGGTGTGATGAGATGTACTAATATCCGTCTGCTCGGGCATGATTGTTTTAGGCCCGTAATTGATTGATTGTTGAGGTAATAGGGATGGCACGGTTCGCTGAAAAAAAAAAAAAACTCAAACCGTTTCTGTTGATGCATGCGCATTCTGGCAGTTTAAATCTAGATTAAAGACCCATCTCTTTAACCTGGCTTACACATAACATACTAATATGCTTTCAATATCCAAATCCGTTAAAGGATTTTTAGGCTGCATTTAATTAGGTCAACTGGAACCGGGAACTTCCCATACCACCCGATGTAGTTGCTGCATCATTAGAAGAATGGCATCTACGCTAATATTAGTCTATTTCTCTCTTATTCCGAGGTCACCGTAGCCACCAGATCCAGTTTGTATCCAGATCAGAGGGTCACTGCAGTCACCCGAATTTGTATTTTACCTTAGAAATTAGTGGTCTCAGCACTCGTATGGGAGGTTGAGTCGAAGGTCAAGACGGCCTTACAAGGGGTAATGCCTCCGTCCGGTTGTCCACCGAACCGTTTATTTGTGCCGGAGGAGTTAAGGTCCGAGGTCGTCCAGTGGGGCATTGTTCTAATGTAGCTTGACAGCCAGGGATAAGTAGAACTTATGGGTTGTTTAAACAATGATTCTGGTGGCCATGTATGGCTCGTGACGTTCGCGATTTTGTTTTGGCTTGCTCAGTTTGCACCAGTGGTAAGTCATCTAACCGGCCTCCTGATGGGCTTCTTCAACCGCTGTCTGTCCCTTCGAGACCCTGGTCCCACATCACTCTAGATTTTGTTACCTCCCTCCCGCCCTCTAATGGCATGAGGGTCGTTTTGACCGTAGTGGACCGATTCTCGAAGGTGGCACATTTCATTCCCTTGCCCAAATTACCGACAGCCAAGGAGACAGCAGTCACTGTCATAGATCACGTCTTTTGGCTTCATGGCCTCCCGGTAGCCGTGGTTTCTGACAGGGGATCTCAATTTATATCCAAATTTTGAAAAGAGTTTTGTAAATTGCTAGGAGCGTCAGTTAGCTTGTCTTCAGGCTCTGTAAATTATAACTATTATGATTATTTAACTTTATGACTTTACAACAATTGCAGTTTTTTGTGTGAAATTGTTATCAGAATGATGGCTTTTTTAGATTAATTACAATTGATCTTCTCTAAAAATATTAAATATAGAGGATGCTGGCTGAAATATTTTCAGAGTTAAAATTAGTTTAACTGTCTTTTTAAACCAGGGGTAAAATAAAGCATAGACCATAGGATTCAGACCTGAGTTAATATACAAGACCCACATCAAAACATTTATGGTTGTGGAAGAAACTGCTGATATGGAACAGATATAGTAAGGAATCCAACAAAGCAGATAAACTGTGACAATGATTCCTAATGTCAGAGCAGCTTTGCTCTCAGATTCCCTTTTCACTGAACCTTCATTTATGCATTTGCCACCCCTCATCAGGGTGTTTATAACTTTCACTTGCTGATGTACAACATAGACAATCCTGAAATATAAAGATATGACCAGGATACAAGGAAAAATAAAATAAAAATAAAATCTCCATAACACATATTTGTTTAGTGTGTAATGTCAAAATAACCATTATTAATTACAAAGACAGTTCTATAAGTTGAGGTGCAAACCCAGCTCAGACAGATGATTATCAATGTTTTGATCATGGTTATTTTCTGTGGATACAGTAAAGCAGTGGTTCCCAACCTTTTTAGAGGTATGTAGACCCAAAACACTTTATCCTTCCTGAAGTACCCCCACAAGCGCTTGTGATCGGTGTGATTTTTAGATTTGGTGTAAATTTTAGGTTTGCACAGTGTAACATCTAATTTACCTGTAAATAATAATATTTTTACTTCCTACAATAACTCATACTTGTCTTCGTTCAATATGTGTGTGACTTTTATTTTCACATCTTCACATGTCCAGACCAATTATACAAAAACAAAGATCACATTTTATATACATAGTAGCAGCCTACTCTAAATATGTTTAGACCTGTGTATGACACAAAAGGACTCATCAATTAATGAGAAACTTGACCCTGTCTCTCACTCTTAAGCTTGGTCAGTCTTGGGGGCAGTGTGGCAAAAGCAGCTATCAGGCTTTTAGTTAAGTTTGTTCCTGTGCTTGGACTTGATTACGGCCATGGATGAAAATGTCACTTCACATAAATATGTAGATCCAAATGGCAGGAGTTCATTCAGTGCATGTTTCCCCAAATCAGGATATTCCTTCTCCACATCACACCGGAACTGTGACAGGTTTGTTTCTGAGTACCTCATCTTCAGTCCACGGTCTGAGGACACATCCAGCAGATTTTCCTGTAGTCTGGTTGGAATGTTGTTATCCGTACTTTCAGTCATGAAAGGATTACGGACCCAGTCAAGTTTGGCAGACTTGCTTTCAATATCAGGGAAGTAGTGGTTGTACTAGTGGCACTATAGGAGCTCTGTCAACATCACCTGCAGAAAGGTAGCTATTGAGCTGCTAGAAACAACTTGTGTCCCCATCTTCACATTTACTCTCCCACAGTTTGATCTTCTTCATGAATCCACACACTTTATCATACATGTTTAGGATGTGTGTGTCTTTACCCTGCAAAGTTATATTCAGGTTGTTCAGTTTGCTAAAAAATATCAGTGAGATATGCAAGGCGCGCTACCCAGTCTGTGTTCTCCAACATAACAACAAGGGGATGTGAGTGTTCTGCCAAAAAAAACGCTTACTTCGTTGCGCAGCTCCAAAAGCCTCTGTAGTGCTTTCCCTTTCGATAACCAACGTACGTCGGTGTGAAGAAGTAGCTGTTGGTGCTCAGTGCCACTTTCATGACAGAGCCTTTCAAACAGTCTGTGAGTCAGAGGCCGTGATTTGACAAAGTTTATCACTTTCACTGCGTCATTCAAAACTTCATGTAACTCGGGACTCATTCTCTTACTGGCCAGTGCCTCTCTGTGGATGATGCAGTGATTCCACTGAACGTCTGGGTTTACTTTCTTAATCTGCGCTATTAATCCTTTCACCCTCCCAGTCATTGATGCAGCACCATCCGTGCACACATGAATACAGGACTTCCAATCCAGATTGTGCTCTGAGAAAAAGCTGTTGATAACGTGAAACACATCTTTACCGGTAGTGCTCCCCATTAGCTTCTTGCAGAATAGAATATGCTCGTTAATTTCAGAAATGTCTCTGTATCGCACAAACGCAGTAAGCTGGGCTTCTCCGCTAACATCTGTTGATTCGTCCAACTGCAGCGCGAATGAACCAGACAGTTTTAAATTTTCCACTACTTGATCGACAATATCAACGGTCATGTCATCAATCCTCCGGCACACTGTGTTATTGGACAATGGTACCAATTTCAGTGCATCAGCTGCTTTCTTATCAATCATTGTTTCTGCAAGAATTACAGCAGCAGGCAAAATTAGCTCCTCAGCAACAGTAAATGGCTTTTTGGATTTAGCCATAAGTAGCGACACAGCATATGAAGCCTCCAATGCTTTGGTTGACACTGCAGTCGCTTTTTTTAATTTTTCTTGACTTCCCTTAAATTCCGATAGTTTTCTTTGAAAAAACTCTGCTGTCTTACCGACACAGGAAAGATGCTTGGTATTTAGGTGACATTGTAAATGGGCTGGTTTCATGCTATTATTAGAGAGCACATCCCCGCAGAGGAAACACAGCGGCTGAGGCGGTTCAGTAGATGTGGACGTAAAACCGAAAACGACATATTGTTCATGAAATTGACGGTACTTTGACTTATCATCCCACGTACCCCCTGGGGACTGCTCACGTACCCCTAGGGGTACACGTTCCCCCGGTTGGGAAACACTGCAGTAAAGGGTGACAAACAGCCACATAACGATCAACAGCAATCAAAGCTAAATTTCTAAGAGATGCTGAAATTACCAACCCTGTTATTACCAAAAACAGTCAACAGAAAGTGTCCGGAGCATTCATGTCTGAAGTGTTTTCCCCTGATACATGATGAGTTGATGGCAGGAAAGCAGTACTGAATCTCATAATCCTCTGTCTCATAGGCCATGTGTGAGCCTTCTCCTGTTAGGAGTTTTTTCTGCTCTTCTTACTGTCCTTTCATTTATACAGTGTCTAGATCAGATTGACCAACCCATCTACCGGCCACTCTGATGCTGCATAATAACATTATTCTGCTCAACACTTTCAACTTTAATGTGACTGATCACTGATGTGATCTTTAGACATTTAAGACCTAAGACCTATACAGTATATATATATATATATATATATACATATATATATATATATATATATATATATATATATATATATTTATATATATATATATATACACACACACACACACACATATATATATATATATATATATATATATATATATATATATATATATATATATATATATATACAGTATTGTTCAAAACAATAGCAGTACAATGTGACTAACCAGAATAATCAAGGTTTTTCGTATATTTTTTTATTGCTACGTGGCAAACAAGTTACCAGTAGGTTCAGTAGATTCTCAGAAAACAAATGAGACCCAGCATTCATGATATGCACGCTCTTAAGGCTGTGCAATTGGGCAATTAGTTGAATTAGTTGAAAGGGGTGTGTTCAAAAAAATAGGAGTGTGGCATTCAATCACTGAGGTCATCAATTTTGTGAAGAAACAGGTGTGAATCAGGTGGCCCCTATTTAAGGATGAAGCCAACACTTGTTGAACATGCATTTGAAAGCTGAAGAAAATGGGTCGTTCAAGACATTGTTCAGAAGAACAGCGTACTTTGATTAAAAAGTTGATTAGAGAGGGGAAAAATGCAAAAAATGATAGGCTGTTCAGCTAAAATGATCTCCAATGCCTTAAAATGGAGAGCGAAACCAGAGAGACGTGGAAGAAAATGGAAGACAACCATCAAAATGGATAGAAGAATAACCAGAATGGCAAAGGCTCAGCCAATGATCACCTCCAGGATGATCAAAGACAGTCTGGAGTTACCTGTAAGTACTGTGACAGTTAGAAGACGTCTGTGTGAAGCTAATCTATTTTCAAGAATCCCCCGCAAAGTCCCTCTGTTAAAAAAAAGGCATGTGCAGAAGAGGTTACAATTTGCCAAAGAACACATCAACTGGCCTAAAGAGAAATGGAGGAACATTTTGTGGACTGATGAGAGTAAAATTGTTCTTTTTGGGTCCAAGGGCCACAGGCAGTTTGTGAGACGACCCCCAAACTCTGAATTCAAGCCACAGTACACAGTGAAGACAGTGAAGCATGGAGGTGCAAGCATCATGATATGGGCATGTTTCTCCTACTATGGTGTTGGGCCTATTTATCGCATACCAGGGATCATGGATCAGTTTGCATATGTTAAAATACTTGAAGAGGTCATGTTGCCCTATGCTGAAGAGGACATGCCCTTGAAATGGTTGTTTCAACAAGACAATGACCCAAAACACACTAGTAAACGGCCAAAGTCTTGGTTCCAAACCAACAAAATTAATGTTATGGAGTGGCCAGCCCAATCTCCAGACCTTAATCCAATTGAGAACTTGTGGGGTGATATCAAAAATGCTGTTTCTGAAGCAAAACCAAGAAATGTGAATGAATTGTGGAATGTTGTTAAAGAATCATGGAGTGGAATAACAGCTGAGAGGTGCCACAAGTTGGTTGACTCCATGCCACACAGATGTCAAGCAGTTTTAAAAAACTGTGGTCATACAACTAAATATCAGTTTAGTGATTCACAGGATTGCTAAATCCCAGAAAAAAAAAATGTTTGTACAAAATAGTTTTGAGTTCGTACAGTCAAAGGTAGACACTGCTAGTTTTTTTAACACACCCCTTTCAACTAATTGCCCAATTGCACAGCCTTAAGAGCGTGCATATCATGAATGCTGGGTCTTGTTTGTTTTCTGACAATCTACTGAACCTACTGGTAACTTGTTTGCCACGTAGCAATAAAAAATATACTACAAACCTTGATTATTCTGGTTAGTCACATTGTACTGCTATTATTTTGAACAATACTGTATATATATATATTCTAGGTCACTAATTTATTTATAAAAAATGTAACAGAGCACAAACTTATTGTAATTATTTGATGGCAAGTGAGCTACAAATAATATGAAGTTCACAAATTAACAGAACACAGCATTTAGACCAAAAATCTTGATAAGAAGAAGCCTTATTAGTACTGAGTACAAATTAGAATTGTTAATGATATTGTTAAGGTCCACACATCTGACAAATTTACCTGTTGTAGTTTTCTCAATGTGTTTGGTAGAGAGGAGGGTTGTTTGTAAGTCTTTTTTCCCACTAAAACTTTAATGCAAAGAATAAATATATATTTAATTAAATTGTAAAGCACAGTGATGGAGACCGAATATGAAAAGTTAAGAAAAAATATATATATATATATATATATATGTTTGGTTCATTATGAAACTGTGGTGGAACAGATTAAACTATAGAGGGCCACCCGTCTACATAATTAAAATAATCATTACAAAAATAAAAAGTTATTACAGAAAATATAGTACGAATACATAGGTCCTAAATAAGGTGTCTAAGGATCACATCAGGCATATTAAATTATAACAGAAACAGTAACAAAAACACTGTGACAGAAATGTCAGAAATAGCATATGGGGCTGTGACGTGATTAAAGGGACAATAAGTAACTTTTTTATTTTATTATCTAAAATCAATATTTTTATTCATAAATATGCCCTCAATGGTGTACAAATACCTATGCCAATGTTTAAACTAATCCTTGTAAATGAAGAATTTATTATCTTTATATACATGGGACGGGTAGGTCGACGGAGGCTTCCATGTAGTTCCGCCATCTTGCAAAACTATAATAGCAGAGAGGGACAAAAAGTACTAAGCCAACGCGTTTCCACAGCGCGTTTTCGGTCAGAGCAGGAAACGCAGGTGCAGAGCAGGGAGAGGCACTTGAAACTGCACCGGCAAGTTTAAAAGTCTGGATTGCATTCTTATTATGGACCATACATATGCCGCGCCACAGGAGAAGAAAACATCGTCGCCAAAACAGTCAAAAATAGAACGTAAAAGGAAACGTGACCGTAGATTACAGAAAACAAGAGTTAATGTCGGGGAAGCTTTTTCTAGGTGGAAAGAGCTAATGCTGGATAAAGATTTCAAAAGAGACGCTGAAGTGGCCAGTTTTCTTCTCGACAGGTAAGTCAGTGTTACAATCTATATTATAATATTTTTTTTTTATCTAACAATGCATATAATTCAGAAAATATAACGAATAAATTAGACATAACTACTAATTACAATATTTCATGTTTTCCACAGTCAGTAATTCATACTGTAACATTCGTTTGTTAGTTGTCATGTTGCAGTTTGTTTGAAATAACACACCTGTTCACCTGAAGGAAAACTCGACGAAGTGCTATTAGAAGACATCCTGTCAAAGCTTTTTGGTACATATCGCCTACCGTAGATGCAACGCGCATTTGAAAAAGCGGGGCGCTGGAGAGCAAAATTAGTTTGAATGCAAAATACAATTTCACCACTAGATGGGAGTAATTCCTCCTTAGTGTCCCTTTAAGGAATGATTTGAACCCGGAGACTTGTCAATGTTGTGGCACCGATTATCATGTGTAGACCCTCCTGCACAACTATTGGCTAAGATACAGGCAGTGTTGTTGAACTTTTTCTGAGACCGGCTGCACTAGGTCCCATAGAGTGTACTGTTTTTGTCAAAAGAGGAAGGAGGGCAGGGACTCATTCATTTTGCCAGTAGGGGCGCTGCTTTCTGACTTCAGTTCATTCAAAATTCTTGTTGGGCCCGTAGACCTTGTCTGGAGACCCTCAGCCAGACCCATATTGATCTGAGGCGGGAATTTGGGTCTTGCTGAGTCTTTGTTTTAATGGCCTTGAGTGCTAAAAAACTGTGTAACCTCCTAAAGTTTTACCATGGACTGTGCTCTTTTTTTCAGTTGTTGCAACAAATGTTCATGATGTTTGGAGATACATTTTCTAAAAATTTATTTATTATTGGTTTTAGTTATAGTCAGAAAAGGAGAGTGAAATGTCAATTGTTTAACTTTTTATTTGGTCAAGCAAAAATGGCTACCTCAGTAGAAGAAATAAGATTGAAGAGTCCTTAGAATTTGACATAAACACTGTTTTTGTTAAAATGGTGAAATATACATTGAAAGTTGATTTTGATTTCTACAGTACCACAAATAATGTAGAGGAATACATAAACAATTGGTGTCTTAAAAATGTTTTATGTTCTGTTGTGGAAAATGTTTCGTTTCGGAAATTGATTTCTTTGTGTTGTAGAGAACTCATGTTTTGAAAAATAAAGAGATTTTCAATCTCAAAAAATCTCTCTCTCTCTCTCTCTCTCTCTCTCTCTCTCTCTCAAACACACACACACACACACACACACACACACACACACACACACATCAAGAATTATCAAGAAATGGATTACAGTAAACCCTGAAACCCTGTTACATCATGACTTGTTATTTACAAAATGTGCACCTGAGGATGCTGTTAACACCTGTGCTATATGCAGAGATGATCCTGAAGTGCATCAGTCATTCAGGTGCAATAAAGGTGCAAAACAAACACAGGCAAACACACACAACAGACTGATGCAATAGCTACTGTTTTCTATTGCAAAGTCAGTAATTTATGAATTATTTAAAAAAAAATATAATCAATCCATTAAAATAATCCAAAAGCGATATACAAAAATTAAATAAAAAGAAAAGTGTGTGAGCTTTCAAAACGAACTAGTTTAAGTATATTTTTATAGTGCTTTTTTACAAACCAGATCGGTTGTACAATAATATCTGTGCTTCTGAAATTATTATATTTTCCTATATAGTGTAGTAATTACTGTATGTCTGTGTCGTACATGGCCGCTTGTCAAGCATGAAAAACACAAGTTTAATTTAAATTCTGAATAAATTATTGTTTACGGCAAAAAAAATTAAAATAAATAAATAAATAAAAAACTTGAACATGACCACACGATTAAACTTTTTTTTAAATGTCTTTGTTAGAAAGAAGTTATGAGTATTATAGAACTCAGCACTGGACAAAAAAAAAAAAAAAAAGCTCTAATAGGACATTGCATTTTAGAAACCGACAAACATGTCTGTGTTTGGCTACATTGCTCACCTCTTTGAAAATGCATTGTAATCATTTGACACTTTGTGTGGGAAGTCGAGACACTAGTGATGGGAAGTTCGGACCATTATACCGACTCAGACTTTTGAGTCGCGTTCAGCAAAATGAACGAATCTTTTTTCGAGTCAGTTTTCGTTCATTTTAGCAAAATGTAATTAAAATGTTACGTGTTACTTCAGTATACGTAAAACGTTGATCACACTACAAACAATACAAAACTAAAATGCTATACAGATACAGAAAAGATTATTTACCTAAAACCAATAATAAATAAATTCTTAGAAAATGTATCTCCAAACATCATGAACATTTGTTGCAACAACTGAAAAAAAGAGCACAGTCCATGGTAAAACTTTAGGAGGTTACACAGTTTTTTAGCACTCAAGGCCATTAAAACAAAGACTCAGCAAGACCCAAATTCCCGCCTCAGATCAATATGGGTCTGGCTAAGGGTCTCCAGACAAGGTCTACGGGCCCAACAAGAATTTTGAATGAACTGAAGTCAGAAAGCAGCGCCCCTACTGGCAAAATGAATGAGTCCCTGCCCTCCTTCCTCTTTTGACAAAAACAGTACACTCTGTGGGACCTAGTGCAGCCGGTCTCAGAAAAAGTTCAACAACACTGTCTGTATCTTAGCCAATAGTTGTGCAGGAGGGTCTACACATGATAATCGGTGCCACAACATTGACAAGTCTCCGGGTTCAAATCATTCCTTAATCACGTCACAGCCCCATATGCTATTTCGGACATTTCTGTCACAGTGTTTTTGTTACTGTTTCTTGAGGATCTGTGGTCTTTTGACAAAAACATTACACTCTGTGGGACCTAGTGCAGCCGGTCTCAGAAAAAGTTCAACAACACTGCCTGTATCTTAGCCAATAGTTGTGCAGGAGGGTCTACACATGATAATCGGTGCCACAACATTGATGACACTAAATGTTCGACCCCTAAAAGACATGTTTGGCTAGATCCATTTCCATTTTGTGAGACATCCTTCAACTTTTTCTAAAACATCATCCCAATTTCTACACAGAAAAGTATCATCTCCAAGGTATTTAAAACTACTCTTGTTCCAAATTAACCCAGCAGGTAAAACAAGTTTTCTGCTTAACTTTCTGCTTACTATTTGTTAAAGCTTTACTTTCCCCCCAGTTAATTTTGGCAGAAGACAATATGCCAAACTCATGAATATTTTCTACGTGGGTGTCAATATCTTCTTGTTTTTTGACAATGACAACAACATCATCGTCATAAGCAGATAATTTAAAAAAAGGTTTCACATCCAGGAAGGTTTACACCAACAAGAAATTTTCTTAATTTGTGCAGAAGAGGCTCTATGGCCAAGGAGTACAGCATGCCAGATAATTAACAACCTTGTCTGACCCCCCATGAAATTTAAGGAGCACTTAAACCACCATTGATCTTCACAATGCTCTCAATGTCACTATAAAAGACTTGAATCATGTTTATTAGGCCACTGCTGAACCCAAATGCATCTAACGTTTGTCACAAATACTAGTGTTCGACTCTGTCAAATGCCTTTTCTTGGTCAATTGAAATCGGGTAAATTTTGCAACCCAATGATTTAGAGAGGTCCAAAACGTCACGAATTAAAATAACATTGTCAGATATCAACCTATTGGGTATGAAATAAGTCTGGTCAACATGAAAAACATGCTGAATAACATTTTTCAGTCTCATTGCCAACACCTTTTTTGTGTTTGTAATCAGTGCAAAGGAAAGCAACCGGCCTCCAGTTCTTTATCGCTTTTTTTGGGGAGAAGAATGAGGATTGCTCTCCTGCAACTCAAAGGTAAATGTCCTTTACTTAAACTGCTTTTGAGAACAAGCAACAAATATTTGCCAGTCACAGGCCAGAAAGCTTTATAAAAGTCCACAAGGCCATCAATGCTGGGAGGTTTACCGCTTTCTAGACTCTGTAATGCAGAATACAATTCATCAGCGGAGATCGGTGCATCCAAGTCCATGTTGGCCTCTTTCGGAAACCTTAGGTAAGCCCTTATAGAAAGACTGTGCCACCGCTGGTCTCTCTTGGAACACACTCTTAAAAAGTTTCTCATAAAAATCAACTACATATTTACGGATGTCCACGGACTCCTGCAGCAATTGTCCAGTACTGGCAGACCGCAGATAGTGCATAAGTCTCCTTTGTCCATTTTTTTGTTCAAGGCCAAAGAAAATTGAGAAGGCAATATTTTGATGATTTGAGCGAACCACAGAACCTTGACCAGAGAAATCTCCTTCTCTTGTTGAGTCTACCAAATCTTGCTGCTTCACTATTTCACTCTCCATGGATCTAGTTATGTCCTTTGTGTCATTGAGAGTATACTGTAGGTATAGCTGTTTTATATTGACCTTCCCTATGTCCCACCACATTTATAATGAAGTGTACTCAGATTTTTCTTTTGTGTAACCACTCCAGAAACACTTAAAAGCATCTTTAAAAGCATGATCAGAAAGCAATGATACATTAAAATGCCAATAGGCACTTTTACATTTCACATCCTTAACAAAGATAGCAACTTGTACAAGGCAATGATCTGAAATACCAACTGGGTGTATTGAACACCCTTTAAGTACATTACTCCTCACTTCACATGTCACTCCTCACTTCACTTAAGCCAGAACCCTCTAGCTAACATCCATTGTGCAAAACCCAGCCACTCTACCTATATTGAGCAATCTGTTCAAAGCAACCAGTCTTCATTACAATACAATCCTCCAGTAAAAATTTAATTCCCTAGTTTCTCTAATTCCCAAGAAGATTATCCTGTTGTGTTCATAGAACAGTGTGAGGAGTATTTTGCTGTACGTCCTTTGAATGAAGAAGAGATTTTAGCCTCGCTTACAGCTGTACTAAAAGGAACTGCCAAGGATTGGTGGAGGGCTGAGCGAAGAAAAGTGAGCAACTGGAAACAGTTTAAGGAAAGATTCCTGAGTTCTTTTTTTAAGTGAAGACCACAAGGAGGTAGCAGCTAGGAAGTTACTGGAAAGAAAGCAAGGTGTTAAGGAGAGCATCCGGGATTTTTCTTTTCATTACCGAGCTTTATGCCTGAGATGGAGAAAAGAGATGACGGAGAAGGAGATAGTTCAAGCAATTCTAAGGAACTGCAATCCCCGACTTGCTAGCCTGTTAAGAGGGACTATCAAAGATGTTGAGGAGCTGGTTCGGATAGGAACTCAAATCGAGCGTGATTTCGATGAGTCTAAGAAGTACTGGTGTCAAGCTAATGGTGAGAAGCAGAGGAAGAAAATGGCTGCTGCCGAGCATCAATGAAAATTCCCCTATGCAAGTAATCAAGTGATGCGTGCCTGCCAGGAACCAGTATCACTACAAAATTATAAGAACATCGCCATTCCAATAGTCCTACAAGGCAGGTATGTTGTTTCCATTATTGATACAGGAAGTACCCTCTCATTGATCAAAGAGTCCTTATGGAAATAGTTATGCTGGCAAGAACCATATCAGTCAAACGAAGCTCAATCTTTTCTGTTGGCAAATGGACAAAGACGAATACGAATCCAGACAGCAAATACAACAACTTGCTCAAGCAGCAGACACCGAAACCCATGTGAAGAAACAGTTGGAATAATTGTTGTTAAGCTGGCCGTCAGTGTGTACCCAGGAGATTGGGCGGACTAGTATAGTGAAGCACCGTATCATAACTTACGGATGAGGTACCAGTGCGACGGCGGGCGTACCGGGTTTCTAGAGAAAAACAACAGTTTATTGAGTCAGAAATACAGGAGCTTCTAAAACGGAGAGTTATCCAACCATCCACCTCTCCTTGGGCTGCTCCTGTAGTTGTCGTTCCGAAAAAGGATGGTGGCTCCAGATTCTGCGTTGATTATAGAGGTCTAAACTCTAAAACTCACTTAGACGCCTATCCTATGCCTCAAATTCAAGATATCCTCGAGTCATTACATGGAGCAAAAGTCTTTAGCACTCTCAACCTTAAGAGTGGTTACTGGCAACTGGAGATGGAGTCAGACAGTAAGCAGAAGACAAAAAAAAATGCTGCAGCTTCATTTCAGAGATTAATGGAACATGTGCTACGAGAAATCAAAGGAAAATGTTGTATGGTGTACATCGACGATATTGTTGTGTATTCCAAATCCATCTCTGAACATCTTCAACATCTGCATCAAGTTCTTGCATGTCTCCACAAAGCTGGCTTCACTTTCAACCTAAAGAAATGCCACCTTATTCAGAATTCCCTAAGGTTTCTTGGGCATGTCGTATCGGAAAAAGGAGTGACGACAGACCCAACTAAGGTTGCTGCAGTAAAGACATTTCCAGTACCACAAAATGTCAAAGATGTGCAAAGATTTTTGGGATTAGCAGGCTGGTATCACAGGTTCATACCCCAGTTTCCGGAGAAAGCTGCTCCCTTACACTTTTTGAAACAAAAGAATGTCAAGTGGTCTTGGGATGATCAATGTCAAAAGGCATTTGACATTCTCAAGCAAGACTTGGTACAAGCACCTGTATTAGTAACCCCTGATTTCACTAAACCTTTTCGTGTTCAGACTGATGCCAGTGACATTGGTCTAGGAGCAGTGCTCACTCAAGAGACGAAAGGAGAGGAACATGTCATTGCATATGCCTCTCACTTACTCAGAGGAGCTGAGAAGGCATACTCTGTCTCAGAAAAAGAATGTCTAGCTGTGGTATGGGCAGTGGAAAAGTGGAGACCATACTTGGAAGGAAGTCCATTCGAAGTTATAACAGATCATGCTGCCTTAACATGGGCCTTTCAACATCCGAAACCATCATCACGTCTTATTCGTTTGCAATACTTCCACTTTACGGTGAGGTACAGAAAAGGGCAGTGTAACGTAGTTCCAGATGTGTTGTCTCGAAACCAAGTACCCAATAAACCCATCTGACTCGCTTTTTCTTACCACCGTTGCCAACACCACTGCTCAATCATGTAATTTGCCAGTAGACCTTACTCAAATTGCAGCATCACAAAGCAGTGACAGTGAAATTCAAGAGCTGAGATCTAAAGCTGCAAAGCACCCATTAGTGGATGTTACTCAAGTGCAGTATGTGATAGAAAATGGCTTACTGTTTCGTAGTGTTCCTGATGGGAAAAAAGGCCAGAAGCTCCAGCTGCTTATACCCGAACTCCATCGAAAAGTGTTCTTACACTATGGACACGACAATCCTCTTAGCGGGCACTTGGGAAAGTTAAAAACTCTACTAAGACTCTTGGAGACTGTATATTGGCCCAGTATTCGAGGTGATGTATGGAAGTATTGTAAAAACTGCCACACCTGCCAAAAATTCAAACCTTCTCAGGAGAAGCCGTCTGGTCTATTACAAAGCACCCAAATTGTAGAACCAGGATGCATGCTTGGGATTGATCTCATGGGTCCTTTCCCTAGGAGTAGCAAGCAAAATGAATATTTGCTTGTGGTGGTGGATTATTGCTCAAAGTGGGTAGAGCTGTTCCCGTTAAGGACCGCCAATGCACCTAATATTGCCAAAATACTGATAGAGGAAATCTTTGCTAGATGGGGAACTCCTGCATATCTAGTGCCAGATAGAGGAACACAATTTAACTCTCAGCTAATTAATTCAGTGTGCAAACAATGGGGAGTTGTGCAAAAGTTAACTACTGCTTATCACCCCCAGACACACCTCACTGAACGAGTAAACAGGAATCTGAAGACCATGATAGCATCCTACGTGGAAGAGAATCATCGCCAATGGGACAAGTGGTTGGCCGAATTTAGGTTTGCTATAAATTCGGTCTGGCATGAAAGCACTGGGTTTACTCCCGCTGAGGTTGCTTTGGGAAGGAAAGTGAAAGGACCATTGGAAAGGGCGTTACAGTTATCTCCTGACCCTCGCAACTATATCCAACCCTCTGTGGAACCTCAGAAAGACCTAATTAACAGGGTCAAAGAAAATGTTGCACGAGCACAAGCCAAACAGAAAAAATATTATGACCAACGACACCAGGAGATACAGTATCAGGTCGGAGACATAGTTTGGCTGCCAACACATCCTTTATCAAAGGCTGAAGAATGCTTTCCCCAAAATGGAAGGGCCCTGCTAAAATTGTTAAAAGATTAGGCCCCGTAAACTAGGCAAATTTTTGAACAATAGTACCACTACCATGCTCTAGCGGGCTCTCCAGACGATTCTTTTTCTGGATAAAAGGCAGGAAGAAGTAGAGTAGGAGTATTGTTTGGTTGGAGAGAAGCATGGCCTCCTTCTGCTAACCTTATGTATAGAGTCCGGGTTGAGAAACTGTGGTTTTAAGCTCATCCAAGTAAGTGGTTTCATTGTTTTGCTGGGTTACGTTATTTAATGTAATGTTTGGTGTTAATGTTAACCTGTATGTTTTTTATTTAGAAGGACTTCTCATAGATACCTCATCTACAGAGTTATCCTTCTTATTCTACTTGATGATTCCCTCCTATGTTGTACTGGTTCTTAATGGATACTAATTAGTCATGCCAGTATCATCATTTGATGACTTGGATCAACTGAGATTTGAGATGGTTGAGGGTTACAAGGACACCATTATTGCAATGTAAGCTGAACTGAAGCCTGGATTGACTGAAGTTAGAATCTGATATCAACTACTGGACTTTTTTGCTCTTTTCTTGTCTGAGAAATCCCCTACCTTCATCTGCACTTGTGGTATGGACAATGACCAGATATGTTTGTTACCATTTATCCTTTTTCACTATGGCAACTCAGAAACCATGCATATCTTCAATTGTTGATTCACTGTTTTGATGGTTTTGTGGGTCATATTTAATATAAACATTTATGCAATTACTTAGGTGTTTGTACTTGGTTTGTGTTTCTGAGTCTGGTTAATTCCCTAATAGTCAATGAAGTCCTCCCTTATAAATGTATTTGTGATGAGTCCTTCTTACGCCGAACCATCAAAGCCCTCTCAGGTGCAGCAGAAGAAGCAAGTCGATGGCTTTGGGTAAAAAGGGGAGACTCCAACTGGGCCCCTAATATTACCTGAGACATTGAGGGGTTGAAAGCAGAGGGGGGCACACCTGGGACGCCAGGTGCTGTCGATGAGCCCTCTGGAGGTGTCGTGGGCCTATCATTGAAACACCAGAGAAGGAGGGTGCCCACCTGATGACCCCGATGAAGCTAAAACCCCCATTCTCATCCCACTCA
The DNA here is from genome assembly GCF_003368295.1 of Carassius auratus. Taxonomy (NCBI): domain Eukaryota; kingdom Metazoa; phylum Chordata; class Actinopteri; order Cypriniformes; family Cyprinidae; genus Carassius; species Carassius auratus. The sequence goes on along the minus strand of NC_039277.1, from coordinate 14,478,639 downwards.
ACCACCTTCACAGTGAGGAAATTACACCGATGGATGCATCGTCACCACTCATACCTCAGGTCCTAAAAAATGGGATTGCTTCACCTAGTCCTAAAACATAACTCTGATGTTTGAAACAGTAAACTCTATCAAGCCTAGCCAAAGACAAAAAAAATTATCTTTAACATGAGATCAAGTATACTGCCACTGAGTGGTGTGCAAAAACCTCCAGACATCACATCATAATTCATCTCAATTACTTTTACAAGACAATTATTACTGGCTCCATGTGGTTCTGGGTGGTTTCTGTCTAGAGCTGTGTTCTCAGTGCAGTTAAAATCACCACCCAGGGGCCAGGAACATGTATCCATCAGCACTACAGTTGCTCATTACATCATTTAGAGTGTTTAAAAAGACCACTCTTTCTGGGCCTACAGTAGGAGCATAAACATTTATGAAAGAAATTTTTACACTTTCAAATACAGCTTGTATTTTTAAAAAGCAACCTGGAATGATTTCCTCAGTAGCACAAGAGATGGGTAAAAAATCTCTAGAAAACAAGATACCCACTCCACCACTATTGCTAAACTTATGACTGAGAAAAACTTCCCCATCCCAATCTTTCTTCCACACGGTTTCATTTTTTTAGCTCTGCTATGCGTTCCTTGTAAAAAAAATACATTCAGTTTTTTTTTTTACTTTAAACAAACTGATGAGGGAAACTCTCTTCAATCTTCAGGGTCCTGGACAGGACCTCGACTTCTTTGGCACATCGACTGTCTGGAGTTTTTTGGCAGTGCATCTAGCTTTATGGTGGTTTCGGCCGCTGTTGCTAGACAAGCACGTGTTGGTCCGCACAGACAACGCTGCGGCTGTTTCGTACATCAACCAACAGGCTGGTCTACGATCACGTTGCATGTCTCTACTCGCCCGCCATCTCCTCCTCTGGAGTCAGACGCTGCACAAGTCGCTGAGTGTTATCTACATCCCGGGGGAGTTCAGCCGTGTAGCCCATGCGCTCTCAAGACTCCATCCCCAGACAGTCCAGCTGATCTGGAGTCGATTTGGGGAAGCCCAGGTAGACCTATTTGACAAGTCCTCCCACTGCAGCTGTACTGTTCCCTGTCCCAGGCCCCCTTGGGCACGGAGGCACTGGCACATAGCTGGCCTCGGGCTCTATGCAAGTATGCATTTCCCCCAGTGAGCCTTGCTCACACAGACACTTTGCAAGGTCAGGGAGGACGAGGAACTGGTCCTGTTGGTTGCGCCTTACTGGCTCACCCGGACCTGGTTTTCGGAACTCATGCTCCTCATGACAGCCCCTCAATATTAGATAGAATGGCAAGCACTTAAAGGGATAGTCCACCCAAAAATCTAAATTATTTCATGAATTATGTTAGATTTTTGGGTGAACTATCCCTTTAATAATCATCATCTCCACCAGGTGTGAGGAGTGTTTGGAGACCACAACAGCATCCCAGCACCACACATCACTGATGTAAACACAAAGCCTGCCACCATGTGATTTACCTCCCGCAATGAGAGCTATGTCCACTCGATAGCAGGTCAACTGATTGCACTCTATATTGCCGTCTGGAACGCTGTTGCCATGTCTCCATGAACACAAAAAACGCATAAAACAGATAAGAGTAATATATCTTTGGAATCTGTAAAGCCTATGCATTTATTTGTGTGCACTCACTCACTAGAAAAAACAAAACATTGTGCAAACAGGATGCACATTGTCCAACTCGGCCTCTGTGAACTTGAGTTGTTTTACATACATAAAAAACTAAACAAAAAAAGCAATACAGAGAGAGACGGACTGAAATGTCTACTTCAAATCTGAAAAAAAATATATAGACATATATACTGTAAATTGTCAGATTATGTAATCCACATGAAATTTGCATGCAGACGCATCCACTACTGTGAGGATGACAAGTCAGTGTCACTCTTAAACTGAATCCACAAGTTTATCAATAGATTATTAAAATGTAAATGCACTTTAATCTTACTGTTTTTCCATGACACATTCATCATTACTTCTGCTGGTGTGCTGTGGCAAGCTTTATTCGTGCCCTTGAGCGATTAATAGGCAACTGTAGCCTCATTAGCATTTTAGATTTAAATATTGTATTAATATACATGTGATTAGTTGACGTATGCTTAAAATCAATGACTACTAGTGAACCAGATTTTTTTTTGTCAAGGACAACCCTAATGAAAATGTTAACAAATATTTTTGGTTCATTATGAAACTCTGGTGGAAGAGATTAGACTATTGAAGGCTACCATAGTGTAGATAAAAAAATGTGTAGAAAAAAAAAAATCATTATGCAGCATCAGAGTGGGCGGTAGATGGGTTGGTCAGTCTAATCCAGACACTGTATAAATGAAAGGACCATAAGGAGAACAGAACAAACTCCTAATAGGAGGAGACTCACACATGGCCTATGAGACAGAGGATCATGAGATTCAATACTGCTTTCCTGCCATCAACTCATCATGTATCAAGGGAAAACGCTCCAGTCATGAATACAACATAATTTATGTGTTTGTATCAGTGCTGTCAGCATGGACTGTGTTTCTGAACCTGCTGGTGATCATCTCCATCTCTCACTTCAAGAAGCTTCACAGTCCAACCAACCTGCTCATTCTCTCTCTGGGTGTGGCTGACCTGCTTATTGGACTTGTGATGCCCATAGAGGCCATAAAGCTGATTGAGATGTGTTGGTACTTTGGAGACACTTTCTGTAAACTCTATTCAATATTAATTTGGATGCTTCTCTCAGCATCTCTTAGTAATTTAGTTTTAATTGCTGTTGATCGTTATGTGGCTGTTTGTCACCCTTTACTGTACCCACAGAAAATAACCATGACTAAAACATTAATAAGCATCTGTTTGAGCTGGGTTTGCGCCTCAACTTATAACACTGCTTTCGTAATTAATAACATTTCACTCAAAACAAACATGTGTTATGGAGAGTGTTCTGTTCTGGTGGGTTTTGCCTGGATAGCCACTGATCTGTTCATGTCTTTTATTTTTCCTTGTATTCTGATCATAAATTTATATTTAAGGATTTTCTATGTTGTACATCAGCAAGTGAAAGTTATAAACACCATGATGAAGGGTGGCAAATGCATAAATGAAGGTTCAGTGAGAAGGAAATCTGAGAGCAAAGCTGCTCTGACATTAGGAATCATTGTCACAGTTTATCTGCTTTGTTGGATTCCGTACTATATCTGTTCCATAACAGCAGCTTCTTCCACAACCATAAATGTTTTGACATGGTTCATGTATATGAACTCAGGTCTGAATCCTATGGTCTATGCATTATTTTATCCCTGGTTTAAAAAGACTGTTAAACTTATCTTAACTCTGAAAATATTTCAGCCAGCATCCTCTTTGGTCAATATTTTTTCAGAACATCAATTGTAATTAAACTGATAAAGTCATCATTCTGAGAATAAAAGTTATAATTAACAACACATGTGTTTTAACATTATGTAGTTTGTTTCATTGAGTATCATTCCTTTATAATTATACTCTTTTCAAATACCATTTTTGTCAGTATTGAACAATTAAGCAAACTATTTTTCACACAGTAAGTTTAAGTGACAAAATGTTCAGTTGTGTTGCATTAGCTCATATGGAAAATAGAACAATAACACAAATCTTTTATCAGTCATGCTGAAGCTGTGTTGATCAAAAACACAATGACAAAAAGAGGACAGTCATATAGAACTATATTTAAGTGTCAAGTATATTATCATGTTGGTTCATCACAAAGTGAAAAATTAAAAAGCCTTACAGCACACCACAGATTAAAACATCTGAAACAAAGTAATTTTAAGTTTAAGTAATATTTATTTTTCCATATAAACTAATGTGAATAAATTAATACCATACTGTAACTGCTCAACATTACCTAATTACATTTTTAAAATGCAAACAAAGGCTAACTGAAAGCTCACAGAATTTTCTTTTTATTTATTACGTATTTTTTTGTTTGGCACTTTTGGATTATTTTAGTGGATTGATTAATTTATACATTAAATTATTAAATAATTCTTAAATCACTGACTTTTCAGTAGAAAGCAGCAGCTGTTGCATCAGACTGCTGTGTGTGTTTTTCTGTGTTTGTTTTGATCCTTTAATTAATGATTGATGCACTTGAGGATCATCTCCGCATTTAGCACAGGTGTTAACAGCATCCTCAGCGCACATTTCATAAATGACAAGCCATGATGTCCATAACAGGGCTTCAGAGTTTACTGTTATCCATTTCATGATAAAAAAAAAAAAAAAAAACACTGTGTGTGTGTGTCTGCGTGTCTGTGAATACATACATGCTACAATATACATACATAGCTTCTGTTTTTAAGCATGATCAGCCATTCTCCATTAACATGTACAATAGGACAAATATCAACCACTATCGATTAACAGCTTGTCAGTTGATACTTATTTGGTTTATTAGGGGCCAAGCACCGAAGGTGCGTAGGACCCTCTTGTTTTTGTTGGCGTTCTTATTATTAGGGGCCAAGCACCGAAGGTGCGTAGGCACCTATTGTTTTCGTTGGCGTTATTATTATTATTCTTCTTCTTCTTCCGCCGCAAGTCTATGGCAGCCCATAGAACCGATTGCGGGAAAGTTGTATAATTTGGCACACTGATAGAGGACAGTCCCAACATTAACTATAGCAAATTTGAAGTCTCTATCTCCTACTCTCTAGCGCCACCACTTGTCCAAACTTTCAATGTTTGTATGCTAATAACTTTTGAACCGTAAGCCAGAAAATGGAAATTCTTTTTTCCTCTGAATCCTTGGCTCATGCCAAGTCGAATGAACCCCAAAATTCAAAAATCGCAAGGTTTAGCTTTTTCGCTATTTTCAATTATTCGAAAAACCTACTTTTTCGAACTCGTCCTAGACGGTTAGTCCGATTGCCACGAAAATTGGCTCAGATCATCTTCAGACCATGCTGGCAAAAAGTTATGGAATTCAAGTTGATTCGTCCAACTGTTGTCGAA